>NC_061492.1:12769857-13497357 GCF_022539355.2 Hippoglossus stenolepis
AGCTTTTTCCCCCCTCACGCTGCCTTTCACTTCACCAAATTAAACACTTCAGCTCTTAATTAAAGACACATTCAGGACATCTTGAAGTGACCAAAAGCTATTTAATTAATTTGTGGATTATTGTACAAGTGGTCGAATATGAATTTTAAAAAGCCAATTGCAGTAATTTACATTATTTTATAGCTGTAAACGAAAATAACGAAATGTTTTGAATTAGAATATCCTTACAATTGATGCAAACAAATTTCACTATTGTTTTACATATGAATTCATTGTTCTTTTTATATATTTTTCAGTGAGGTGCCACTGAAAAAACAAAAGCGCTCCGCCTGGAGACTAAATCGGACATTTCTCACTTGATTTAAACACTATCGGCTTCGTTCCAGTCGATACAGCTGAAACAGCACTTTTGGATTTAGACACAGAGAAAACCATCTGCTCACTGAGCCAGTGGATCGTTTCAATTTTCCTCCATACTTTCAAAAAAAGAAAACCCTCCAATGGGAAACAGAGCGTTTCTGATGATGACATTTTTATGAAGTGTCCTCTGGTGTTTTGACGTGATCACTTTTTCTTTCCTCGCACTCTCTCCCCCTGTTTATTTTAATGTTTTTTTTGAGTGTCACAATTTAAAAGTAATGTGGTGACACTGCTACTGTCAGTGTGGTGATTAAAGGAGTTGTTTTTATAGCTTTGTAGAAGTGGAACAATTCAATAAGCGCACGCAGGCCCACGCTCCTCCATTACGCACGGGCCTTCGCCTCACTTTAAACCAGTCTCACGAGAAATGGGCTGACGGTTTTTTTTTTTTGGGTAGTGAAATCATTCTGACTCATGTGAGATTTATGCAGAAAATGTTTGACTAAAACCCGGAACAGGCAGCATATTTAGCAGCCCTGCACCTACAGGAGGGGAGCGGCTGTGGTTTCTGAGGGTGACGCCAGGAGCCAGGTTTTGGATGAAGAGGAGGAGGAGGAGGAAAAAGAGAGGCTGTAACGAGTGATAGCTCTACCTATGTATTGCATTACTTGTCGGGGTGTATATATACGAGGAGGCCGTGCAGCGCTGACCGCGGTGGAGGAGGAGGAGGAGAGTCCACATCTTGAAATAATCTGTCGCCCCCCGGGCTGCTCGGGTTAAAGGAGGAGGCGCGGCGCAATGTGGTAGAGATATTAGAGAAACCCGAGAGCCGCTCATCAGACAGCTCATTTACTGAGGCACTGAGGTTTTACACAGCCAGAGAGCAGCTACACACACCGAGCTACACTGGCCCGAGAGCCTGTGTCCACCGAGCATGAGAATATACAACTCAAAACCTGCACCAGGGGCCAATGTTTCAGGCGTTTTGCAATGTGCACGCGTAAAGAAAACAAGGAGAGGGAGCCAAGATTGAAAAATGTTATAAAGGTTATTGCAACTGTTCAAAAATGTATGCAACATTTTAAAGTTGGAGCTCTTACAGGGTGTAAAACTGTTTGGATGAAGTAAAAAAAAAATAAACTGCAGCTCATGGGAAAAAACTTCAGACGTGTCAGTATGTGAAAAACACGTCCAAAGTTTAAATTCCGCTCTGGGCCATAAAGAAGAAAACCATTCATAGAGAAATCAGCTGTTCAGGTCCAGTCTAATATCTGATAAAAGCCTAAATATTCATGTGAATACAGATAGAGAACGCACGGTCTTATTTTCCTGTTTTTACAACGAACAATTTCAACTCTGAAATATTGATATTATCTATAATTAAACCTCTTCATCACATGATTTTTTTCTGCATTAAAATGATCACATTTTCACGATCTCATAAACATTTATCTTCACTCCCTAATACTGAGATTTTTCTGTTTTTGACAACACCACCTCCGAGTTATTTGTCCATAAAATTCACATGTGGGTTAAATTATGATTATCTAATAATCTAATATTCCAGAGTTGAGCTGTTTTCTGTTTTGTTTTGGGTTTATTTTTTACTTCTGGGTTTTTCCCATAATAAAAGGTTTTAATTATTTCATCTTAACAGGGAGAAAATATATATATGCCAAAAAGTATTGTGTGAATTTGTCTACACATGATTTTTCTGGTCCCACTCTTGCTCTGTGACATCTTGACGAGCTGCGTTTTTGCATCAAGATAAAGAAACGTGATCTATATGGTTGAAAACCAACAACTGCACCACCGAGAGCCAGTGTGGCAGAGAACTCATTTACTAATGGATTGGTTTAGTGTTTCACTCCACAGAAAACACTGGAGCCACAGCGGTGCCCGTCTAATCCCTGAAATATAGATGTTAGGCTACAGGCTGCAATGAGGAGCTCTTTAAAACACACACACACACACACACACACACACACACACACACACACACACACACACACACACACACACACACACACACACACACACACACACACACACACACACACACACACACACACACACACACACACACACACACACACAAGAAACAGCAAAAACGAGGAGATAGGGGGGCTGTTATATGGGATATTAAATTTCAGCCATGTGAATCTGCAGGAATAAAGAAAAGGGAAGAGTAAATGTGTAAAAGTGTAAAATCTCCTGGATTTACACGGTTTATTATGAATTTAAAAAATCCTGATGTTTGTCAAATTGTCTATCAAGCTTAAACCATGTGGTATTTTAGTAACCCCCACATACACACATACACACACACTCACACACACACTCCCCTTTTCTCACACACAGACACACACACACACCCTTAAGTGGCTGATTTCCTACCGGTGGTCTATGGGCCATAACACATTTGGCAGGTACTGCAGGTCCCTCGTATAAAAGACGTGTAGTAATGGCACAGGCGCGGACCCAACTCATCTTAGCTTCACTTATTAAATTATATCACCTCGTAAAATAAACGGCTCCGGTAATTAATAGACTATGAAAGGAGGGGATAACAACACAATGTTCAATCTGAATGTAATTAAGGGGGTGGGCGTCAACCACAATCAGCTGCACTGGTGCAAAAATGGCAAAACACACAGAGATAAATACAAATCCACAAAGTTGTTTTGTTTTAAAATCATCCTGTGTTGTTCTTAGTTTGTTGTTGCTTCTTTAAGCGTTGGTCCTGATGAAGTTTGAGCCTCTAAAGTGGATTAACTTTCCTCCACTTGTGTTTTTGTGGCTTTACCCTCCACTGACTGTGATTACTGATAACGCACGGAGCTGCAGTGTGTGCGGTTGGCCCCACATGGGGAAGCGTGTATACATTAAAAGGAGATGTATATTCCGAACATGTTAATAAGGCTTTTTTAAAGAGGTCTGTAATAAGTGATTAGTGTTTAGGTGCTGCTCTCTGCTCCCTCAGCTGGAGCGGGAGAGAGGGGCTGTGGGGGCGGGAGGTGGAAGCGCTCCTATTTCAGCCCCTGACGCACTGCCTCTGGGGAGGAAACGGAGCTGCAAACTCAGTGCTGCTCGGCTGTACAGGGTGCAGGGCAGAGGGAGAGCCAATCACCGAAACGCACAGGCTCCCTTTAAGCCTGACATATCTCCAGCAGGAACAAATTGTCCCAACAATCAACATCCCAATCTGCTGCGCGCATCAGGGGCTGGAGTGGATAGGGCCTGTGTGCTGCGCGGAAGGATTGCGCTTGGATTGCATCGCGACAACAAACTACTGACACGTTAAAAAAAAACAGCCCCGAAATAAATAACTAAAGGACAGCTTTCGTTTTGGATACGGACGTTTTGGGCGGAGGAGAGAACGCGGGCATCATGTCTATATTACCGTCCTTCGGCTTTACGCAGGAGCAAGTGGCGTGCGTCTGCGAGGTGCTGCAGCAGGGAGGAAACCTGGAGAGGCTCGGCCGCTTCCTGTGGTCCCTGCCCGCCTGCGATCACCTCCACAAGAACGAGAGCGTCCTCAAAGCCAAGGCGGTGGTGGCCTTCCACCGGGGGAACTTCAGGGAGCTCTACAAGATCCTGGAGAGCCACCAGTTCTCCCCGCACAACCACCCGAAGCTGCAGCAGCTGTGGCTGAAGGCGCACTACGTGGAGGCGGAGAAGCTGCGCGGCCGGCCGCTCGGAGCCGTCGGGAAGTACCGGGTGCGCAGGAAATTCCCGCTGCCCCGCACGATATGGGACGGCGAGGAGACGAGCTACTGCTTCAAGGAGAAGAGCCGGGGGGTGCTGAGGGAGTGGTACACGCACAACCCGTACCCGTCCCCGCGGGAAAAGAGGGAGCTGGCCGAGGCCACGGGACTGACCACGACGCAGGTCAGCAACTGGTTCAAAAACAGACGGCAGCGGGACAGAGCCGCAGAGGCGAAGGAGAGGTACGTGTGACTGGCGCCGCCTCGCTGCTGCTTCCATCCGCGATAAAAACACTTTAATAACAACATCTTTTCAACTCGGAATTATTCTTCAGGTCTGAGACGGTTTAACAGGAATGTGGCTCCGAATAAGCAGAGAATAAAAAGTGGATCAGACTCACAGAGCTCTGACTTTAGAGAGAAGTGTCAACACAGGGATAAAAGGCACAGAATTATAGTATACTGTAGATAGATATAGATCGATACATAGAATAGAATAGTATTTTAATTTAATATCAGAGAATGGCTTTTATTTTTATATGTTTAAGTCCAAATCAGTTCAGTCCTGGTTTGGTAAACAAACAACAGTGGACAAATCAAATTGTGATTTCTGCCCAAACATCTAGTCTCAACCTGAATCGAGAGAGATTTTAAATAATAATAATAATAATAAAATAATAAAATAAAAAGGAAAAAGGAGGTGTCCTATTTAGTAACGATGGATAAAACACAGAAAACTATGTGGCCACATTTCTGGGGATATTTTGACATACATGTTAAAGGTTAAACCGGGATAACCTACAATAATAACAACCATAAAACTCTTTGTTTACATCGGTCAAATAATCTAATATAGATGAAAATAGACAACAACACCCTAAATATGAAATATAACGTGTAATTTAAATAAAATGAAAAGCTAAAAATCCATGTTTATTATCTGCAAGGCCCAGGCCTGTTATTTGGAGTGTTATAATAAACCAACCATGGCTGCTTTCTCATTATTTTTTTCAAACCTTCAAAATGTTTCTAACACACGACCCCATCCTCTCGGCCTGTTTTATAACATTTCCTCTCTCCTGGTTGTCGTTTTCAGGGAGAACAGCGAAAACAGCAACGCAGGCGGCAACAAACAGAACCAGCTGTCCCCGCTGGACGGAGGAAAGTCTCTCATGTCCAGCTCGGAGGACGAGTTTTCTCCGCCCCAGAGCCCCGACCAGAACTCAGCGCTTTTGCTCCAGGGTAACATGAGCCACCCGGGGGCCTCTGCTTACCCCATGTCCGGCCTGGGGGCCCCACAGCCGGTGCACGGCATGCACGGACACCCGCACCAGCTGCAGGACTCCTTGTTGGGACCTCTAACCTCCAGCCTTGTGGATTTGGGCTCTTAGAGAGAGGCTGCCAGATTATTTTATTTTACAACAACAAAAAAAGACTGAGAAGTGTATGAGATTGAGTACATGTATGAAATAACACTATAGTAGCCTCTACCTTATAATATAGACTGACTTGTCTGTCGTTAAATTTGGTGATAGAACAAAAAAATATCCCTTTATGCGCTTATACCTGTGTTATGGCCCCAGCTGTGAGGAGGGGGTGTTCTCCTCCTCCTGCACATGATCGACACACCAACGCCACCAGGACCTCTGTGAAACTCAAACACTTAAGTGGACTGACTGCCCCTGTGCTTTATTTATGATATTTTGTTAAGATAAGAGAAGAGTTATGGGAAAAGCTCCTGCGATGGAAACTAAAGAGGTAACGTTTTCATTAGAGTCATGGTCATTAGTTTCCAATAAAACTAAAGTAACGCATTATGGCTCTGTGTTGTTTCTGTATTTGGAGGAAAGAAACAAAATAGATCACGGCCTTGAAACACGCGAAAAACGAAATGAATCCAGCCACGAATTGATAGTGAATTAAAGGAAATTATCATGTTGATATTATGAATTTGTTTTCCTATTTAGTTATTTTTATCTGCGTCTTGTAAAAAAAACAACAACAAATTATATGAAGGATTTTCCAAACAAGCCTTGAAATCCACATTATCCTGGGATGTGCATCTCTTATTATAAAATATCCAGAGACGTCACGTTGTGGAGATTAAAGCCTGCTCCGCCACTTCTTCAGCTTTTCCACAATAACACTGGTTCATTCAGAATCTGAACATATCATTCAAAAGCAGAGTCACAAAGGGAAATGTAATTATACCAGTGTGAGTCAACATCAGCAGCTGTCTGTCTGTCAGGAGGCTGTCTGTGTACACAGGAACCAGCTCCCTCTCCTCCATCATAATAATAATAATAATATGTGTTTGGCTTGAAGAGAAAGAAAGTCTTTTTCACCTTTTTCGTCATTTTTTAGTTCCACTGCTGCGGATCATTGACTTTTTTTTGTTGCCGTGTTTTCTTTGCTCTCCCCGAGAGTTTGTTCTGTCGGTTCCGGGCCATGGGAAAGAGCCACCACTCCACATCCAGCAGCAGCAGCAGCAGCTCTAAGCTTCTGAACAAATAATGGACAAACATCCCCTAATGGAAACAATAATAATAATGATAACAATAATAATAACAATAATAATAATAATAATACCAAAAAAGTAACAAAATCACTGACTAATGATGTCAAACAAAAAAAACTAAACAAAACAAAAAAGAAAAATAACCATGTAGAGGTTTTGATATCTTAAATAAATTCGGATTAATACATATTTATATATCTATAATAGACAATCTGATCTGGATCATTCTCTTGATAAACAACAACATAAACACATACTACTTCTACAAATAATTAAAACAAAATAGTACAAATTAGTTTTAATGCAACCTGATGGACATTGATGGATGTATTTATTGATAAGACTGTTGTGTCCAGAGAGCAGGACTGTGGTGAGGACAGCTCCCCTGGTCCTCTCTCCTGCTCACCCACCACCACCCCCTGCTCTTTGGGCTCATGTCAGGGTAAATTGTTTTGAGCGGAGAGCACCGAGGATTTCCTGAGCATAATCTGAAACAGTTGCTGCCAGCATTACTGCCTGATTGCGAAGATTGCAGGGCTGCAGGGGCTGCAGCGGCCCCGGCCTCAGTGGAGGGACCTTGAGGTATATTCTGCATCCCAGAGGCCTCCCTCTCTCTCTCTCTCTCTCTCTCTCTCCCTCTTTCACCCCCCTGTCTCATATACTCTTTCTAGCTCAGCCCCTCAGGTCTGAAAACACCAGGGGCTGTGCTCCACATCTATACTGCAGCTCTCCATATGGTTGTGTTTGAGTGATGTGTCTGTGTGGATGTCCTCAGCAGACCTTCAGTCAGCAGGGGTTTGGCTGGTGCGTCTTGCTTTGACCTTTTCCATCTAATATGTGAAAATCAGTTTTGGGATGTGTATTAATATCATTCACTCAAAGAAAAAAATGCCCCACCATCAATGTAAAAATGGTGCATTCAGAATTTTACTTAAATTTAAGTACAACCTATTCGCAGAGATTATAGACAGTAATAGGTTACTGCAGAAAAGCTCCTGTTAGTGTTTTATTATTGTTGGTGGGTAATTGTGACGGATGCATTCAGGCCTGTAATGTTGTCGCTGAAAAAACTAAAACTAATATATTTTCGCACTTAATTTACTACTGGGTCATTTAATCTAAGATAATTGATTCTTTTTTATCAGCCGATCACATGTTTTGTTTAGATTTAATCTGTGAAATAACTGTAACTGTTTTGTGCAATATACCAAAAATGTATATTAACAGCCTCCGATAATGTGGCTGAAATCCCATGGTCAAAAGTTAAAAGTCAAAGTTAAGGTTGGAAAAAACTTAGAGTTTTACTTAAGAATATAATAATATCATCAGCTAATTTGCTTCATCAGATCTGTGGCCTGCAAACATGAGCAAACTAAATTTAATCAAATCTTTAGTCAAAGTTTGCAATGACTTACAATATGTGTCATACACACATTTTAATGTCCGAGCGTCATCACTTCAAACTATGAGGGGAACGCAAAACACAAATACACAACCTTCTCTTGTGGGGAATAAAACAAATAATTTCTAATTTAAGCAGAAAATCTTGTTCATATAGGTTCCCATCGCATTTTCACTTACGACACTTGAGAAATAGATATACCTAATAACTGTATGTACTCTGTACCCCAAACACATGTTTATCCTATAAAATAATATTCATTTCAAGCAGGAATGTGAAGAACTTAATTGCAAAATGTCAGCATTGATATATGCATAATTATATAATGATTTCTGGCATAAAAGTAAAATGAACATTGCAGAGAATAATTTACATATATTTTTGACATCGAAATTTAAGACATTTCCCTGCAAGTCCCACTTTAAATTGTATGACCATTTGTTTGTTTAACGCTTGGCATTTAAAATATCAAAGGATGTTTTTGCAAAAGAGAATTTTTCCTTGTGACCTGGTGAAGCACAGGAAATTTTGATCTACTGCAAATACAGAGATAGATCAGTGGTAGGATTTTACATGATTATCTACATGTATAAGAGCACAACTATAAACGACGCCACTGCATTGGTCAGTGTGACATTCAGCAGAGGTCGGCAGGGAGCACGGAGGTTTGTTTGGACGTTGTTTGATTCCGACCACAGCAGGTGCCGTGCTCTCTTGGCACACGGTGTGGCTAAATATTCACAAATTAACAAACAGGTGATCACAAAGCCACCAAAGTGACTCCTCATTCCTGTTAATCTAACGACAACATGTCCAGAAGGGTACAGACGCAGCGGGGATTACACCGGCTCTGAGTCACCTTCAGGATGTGCTAGAGACTAAAATCAATCCAACACGGAAACTTTGACAGTGCTTTTAATCACGCTCCGATCCCTCTCTTCCGAATCCACAGGGACAGCGTCTGCGTTCATAAATCTATCTGCTGCATCAGCCGCGCAGTACAGTGTGTCCTCCTCTCATCAGCCATGCAACAAGTGCAAGTGGATGCGCCTGCCTGTGGACCCGTAGAGGACAAAAGCTGGAGGTAACGTCAGCCGAAAGCAGGCCGTTGCCAGGAGCAACAGCTGCTGATGGCAAACAGAGTCCGAGTCATCAAAAGGCCATTTCATTTGCCATAGGTGTAAGTGGCAGTGGCTCTAAATCAACAGCAGGAAGGGCCCTGACGTGAGCAAATAAACACGGAGAGTAGCCTGCATGAGCCTGAGCGTGAGCCGCGTGAGCTACATGAGTTCATGTTTTTTTCTCAGTCCTGTGTGAGGACAAAATCCAAAGCTGAGGAACTTTAAGGTTGAGCTGCGTGGTCTCAGCGTCTGTCCTCGGTCTGGTGCCCGCAGCTAGCTTTACATGCACATGAGGAGCCGGGTGTGACACAGGCCCAGGTATCCATAACCACAAAGCTGTATGAGAGGAGGGGGTAGGTGTGTGTGTGGGTGGTGGGGTGGGGGCAGGCGGGTGATGAGGACAAAAGGATCTTTTCAGGTCTGCCTCAGAAGGGTGGGGGTGGGGGGGTGGGCGGCCGGGGCTGAGAGATTTTCTTACCAATGATGCATGGATCTGACAATGTTCCTGCCTGGTCATACCCAGAGGCAGATGCAGGCCGTGTGTGTGTGTGTGTGTGTGTGTGTGTGTGTGTACTTTGTGTGTGTATGTGACTGTGTGCGTCTCCATGTGTCTCTGTATGTCAGTGTGTGTGCATCTGTGTGTGTATGTTACTGTGCGTATGTATGTGTGTGTGCGCGTTTGTGTGTGTATCTGTGTGTGCGTTTGAGTGTGTGTCTGTATGTCCCCATGTACATATGTGTGTAAGTGTGTATCTGTGTGTGTGTGTGTGTGTATGTCTGCATGTACGTGTGTGTCTGCGTGTATCTCTGTGTGTGTCTCTGTGTAGGCCTATGTCTGTTCATGTACATGTGTACACTCTTTGTTCATATCTCTTTGTGTCTGTGTGCGTGTGTCTGTGTGCGTGTGTGTGCCTCTCTGTCTGTGTGCGTGTGTATGTGTGTGTGTATCTGAGAAAATAAAACTCACATAACATATCCTGAATGACGTCTGCTATATTTCCATGTTTAAAAAAGAGATCATTACACTGATGCAGGAGCGGCTGCGTGTTAAAGATACCTCCCCCTCCCAAATGTAGGAAGCCGTTCAGGAAGCTCATATGTGACGGAGCTGAGAGAAATATTTGTGTCTTTCTTCCAGTGGGATGAGTGATGTCTGACCCAGGGTTCAGACACGAGGAGGAGGAGACTCTGCAGAAAAACCCCAACTATTAGGGTGTTAAATAGCCTGTTCTGTGTCAAATAAAGGACAGCATCATATACATTACCTGACGAAAGGGGAGGAAAAGATTGTAATGCATTACAAGAGGAGGAGACAGAGGACAAGATAAGACGTGTGTGTGTGAGTGTGTGTGTGTGTGTCTACAAAAGAAGACTTGTATAAAAGAAATGTGGCCAGAAGGCACAGGCTCATATAACAAAACTCTTCCTGAGTCAAAAGCCAGCTCTGGTTGCCGAGAATCAGATATCTATATTTTTGGAGCTGGGAGGGAAAGGTGATAGTGGCATTAGTCTCGTGTTTTTGATCAGGAAAGTGACTTCACAGTCTGGGGTTGTTTTTTTGAGAATTTACTTCTGGGAGGATTTAACTGATTTTTTGGAAATGTTAAGTTTCAGCTCTTTGAAGCCAAATTAAAACAGATCCGTATGTTGTCTACGCTTCATTCAGGGTCAATATGTCCCCACACGAGTGACAGGATGCATCTGTGCTTTACGAAGGACTTAAAAAACACTACAATAATAGGAAGATACATTAAAGCAGGCGGCAGTGACAGAAATCAGACTGAAAATCACTGGAAAAGACTGAAATCAGTGGAAATAGAAGCACTGGTGTAAAAATCTATTCCAGCTAAATTAAAAATCAAAACTCTCTTAAATTCCCCTTCAAGAAAATGCTGTTGTACAATAGTGTGATTTTACTGCAAAGTGTGTGGGAAAATTAAAACTGAACACAGTACAGCGGTGTTCTGTAACTGTTTTTATAGTTGTAATCGTATCTTTGCCAATTTAAAACGGTTAAAGGATCAATTTCAAACTGGAAAAAAACTGAAAAACCAGACAGCAAAAAAAGCAGCCAAACAAAATAAAACCAAACTACTCTTTCCTTGGATGACTGGCAGAACCGACTGTAAATGTCTGCGTAACCCTTAGTTTGCTGAAGCTCAGCGGAATGTCGGACTGAAGTTAGTCCGTATGAGACGAACTCAAAGGATGAGACTGGAGATGTTCTGTATTCTTCTTATTGTCGACAAAAATCCCACAAATCCCATGAATCCCAACAGCAAATCTCTCACACTAACAAGTATTGACAGTGTATCTGAAGCTTAACATCTTATTCCACTGTTCCACAGAGCACCATTGTTTTCAAAAACTATTAAAAACTCCTCAGCGAAGCCACATCACTGCATTGGATGACATGTTCCATCCTTTTGATGCATTAATACAAACTGTAGCTTCTTTTGAGTCACCCCCACATAGCCTACACTGTCCTGTCAATACCATACTACAGTGGTTAATAATAAAATTGCCCAACAATGCCTCTACTTCTGTTTGAGTTAGATTTTTGTTTAAAACTAACTGTTTCAGGATGTGACTCAACCTTTAGAGAAATATTTGTTTGTGAGTGGTCTTTAAAGACTTACATCTTTCAGTGGGAACACATGAACTTGGGGCCATGGACACAGGTTAAGCTAGGATGGCACACATGGTAGAGAGCATTCCTCTGCCAAGGCCGTACAATCCTACACACAAGTATCTAGTTCTAGTCATAGAAATGTAAAAAGAAAAAAGGAAGTGGTCTCATGACCTAAATTATGTATCTCTCATTGGAAACTGTGGGAAATCAAGATCTGTGTATTATTCTCTGAAAAAAAATGATCCAAAGTTGCAAAGTTAAAGGATGTGAAAAACATTACGTAATCCTTCTAACATATAAACCAACAAATAAATAAACAAACACAGATGGAGGTAACCTCTTGACGGAGGTAATTAAGAGGCAGATTTAGTTTTTTGTCTTTTCACAGGCCTTGTTGCCCAAAATACAAAACAGCATCAAATTGATCCATTAAAGTAAATTTACTGCCTTCAAAATATCATCAACACTTGTTTTTATCACCTACAGCACAGGAAGGTGCTGGGTGTAATTAAGCCTCGAGGGGACCTTTAAATAGCGGCCATAACCAGAGCCATAACGACTGGGTTTAATATCATATAAGGTCACTAGTTTACAGTAGAATTAATATTTAATCATCCTGCAGACTGCCACCACTCTGCAGCTCCTTCTCCTGCTTCTACCTCCATGAGACTAAACACAGACACATCACTGCTCCAGGCTCGAGGGGGTTCTTTGGGGAGGGGGCCGGGGTGGCAGACACAACAAGAGGAAGTGGTATGGGATATGGGATAATAAAATCTACCTCACACTCCCGAGAGGCATCACCTCACCTATCCCGGGGCTCACAAATAGCTCAAGTAACCAGCTCCCCCCCACATATCTTAACTCCACACACATGATCCACACCCCCGCTGTGCACCAAACCGCACCACAGCTTCTCTCCACCGGGACCCCGCCGCTCTGAGGAGTTTTCACTTTATTTGTTTGCCAACGTTGGAGTGACAGCGGCCCGAATCCGAGCTGCCATCTCACTCCCCCTCACCCCTTCATCTTCATACTGCAGAGAGGGATAAAATACCCTTCTTGGTTCCATGCAGGAAGAAAAAAAAAAAGAAAAACATTCAGGAAATGAAAGTTGTAACACGATCCTCTGTGTGCCAAACGTCTCCCTGAGCAGGGACAAAGGCCCAGAGAAAGAAGCTGCTGGGCCTATTTTAGCCTGCAGATGATAGAGGGACAGAGAGAGAGGGAGGAGAAGAAAAGAAAAGGCGAGAAATTACAGTGGGAGAGGAATTAAAAATCAAGGGTGGGGATGAGCTGAAACTATTTCTTCAGACAGTGGAAGAGGAGGATGAAGAGGAGGCCTCAGCAGCGATGAACTCATCTGTGCAGAAAACTCCTGCAGCCCTCTGTGCACGGAGCCCCACATCCCTCAGATATGCATGCACCAAGCAAAATAAACTTCCCATTCCGGCCCTGCAGTGTGTTTTCCAGCGGGCCGCTCCTGAGAGAAAGACTCTACGACTCCTCATGCAGTGCTGACAGTCCAGTCGAGTGTGTCAGAGATGAGGGCAGAGAAAAAGAGAAAACTTCTTTCTCTCTCCGCTCTTTTTTTCTCCCTCGTTCTCTCTAACCACTTGTATGTCATGGCTGATCATCAGATCATCCTGGCAGCAGAGGGAGGAGGAGGAGGAGGAGGAGGAGGGAAATGCTCCACTGGTCCTCTCGCTGCTGACTGGTGCATTTGTGGCATGGTGTCAGCGGCCAGTGGTAATTACCAGGCTCTCTCTGAGCTGCAGCTACACCAACGTGCCACCGGCTCTGGTATGCCAGCTAAGCTCTGTTATTAGGCACAGAAGTGCCACTGCACAGTAGGCAGCGGACCTCAGCGCACAACAAATCCATCCATCTATCTATTTATCTATCTTTGTAATGAATGATTGTTTTACTGGGTTTAAAGTAAAAGGCAGAGGTGCTAAATTATAGGATCTTTGTCGTATGGGAAGCACAGTTATCAAGTGTGGCAGCTGTAATCATGTGCACTGTAAAGTCTTTATTAAAGCTACAGTCGGTACAGTTACAGTTGGAAAAAACTTTGGAAGTCACTTACTCATCAGAGAAGAAGCAGAGAAGAAGAATTCCTTCTCATCATCCCGAGTCTTCAATCAGACTGTTAGAGAAACCTGAAGAGAAGTGACACATCGGTTATCGTCTCTGAAATCTGTCCCAAAAAAATTCATCATTATTTCACTTTATTTCATGCACATATATCAATGTGTCTTAAATTAATCTTTCAAAGTAAAACTCTCAGGAGGATATTTTTGAATAACCATGATAACACCCAAATGATCCAGTAATGTGAGTGTTTAAAACGTTTTGAGACTGAATAACAATTATAAGTGGAAATATTTCATCCATGACATAAAAATGTTTGAATTCAAATGTCCGCTTTAGAAATTCTTATAACATAACAAACTGTAGCAAATTTTCTCACCACAGTAAATACACTTTTTTGCAGAATACAAATGCTTTAGTACAACCAGTACTGTGATACTTAAAACGTCCCAATAAAAACAGCAGTAAAACTTCATCAAGCAGCTCGTTTCATACAGTAACCGATTGAATTCCTGTTGTGTTTATTCATAGTGATAAACTTTTTATAGCCACTTATGGGACGTAAACTATTGTTATCACATCTAAAGTTTTTACTTCTTGCTCCTCAGACCAAATTACACTTAAGTTATTCTTCATTATAAATACAAACCATCACTTCTGATCTCTTTTTGGATTCTATCAAGCTCTTGGGCGTTTGGGTTGGAGCTGGAAAACTTTATCAGATTAAAAGATATATCATTTTGAAGTTATCTCCCTTTTTAGCCATCCCCTATCAACAAAACAGTAAATACTACTGTACAGAGGCAGATTGTAATCAGAACTGGGGTAAACGTTATATTACCATGAGGTCATGGGTTTCTCTTACACAAGCAGTTTTCTATACAGTTAAAATACCGGCGAATAAATAAATACTGTAACAAGCAATAAATAGACAAATAAATAGCAAACCTGCTAGGATCTTCAGACTATACTGTACATATATATTCATTCTGCAATATGGGAAGACGGATTAAAGATGCATCGTTGTATCTAATCAAGACAAAACTTGAGAATATAAATCCTTGATATCTGCTTTATATTGTGTGACTAAAAAGTAATTTAGAAGAAATGTAGTAATATTGTGTTGTAGAGTGATGCTTTATAGAGTGTGAGTGGATAATGTTTAGTTCACTGACACTTTGAGGTGGGTCAAGAATAACTTCACATTAACTAAGAAAGGAAGAAAGATATGAGCTGCCGATGCCATCAAGATGTTTTATAGGGGACACAGACTGGATTCTATACGCTTCCCTCCCTCTGACTCCGACTTTGTCAGGTTTATAACCATATGACCCAAGAGCATGACTGAGAAAGGCTCAAGGTGCTGAACTTAAACTTGGCGACAGCTGCAGAAACCAGAGACCAGAGAGTTTAAATATAGACCCTTAAAATCCCAGCCGGTGCCCTCGTCCTGCTTTAACACTTTCTTACACATGTGCGTTCACACTCTCCACTCAGCAATGCTGTACTCTCGTTTACACCAGGGACAAAAACCTTGCTGCGAGTGGAGCTATAGTTGGTTTGTGTAAAAAAACTTTATTTAAACACTATTTTTTTTACAGTTGAAATTGTTCTCGCACTGGATTAAATAATCTCTCATCACAAGCAGGACTCAGACGTCACTTTTTGAAGTGGAAAAAACTTCAGTGAGAAAATTATTTTTCATTTTATTAAAATCAGTCACGGTGTTACTCTCTGAGACCTTTTATAATACATGGTTTATTATCTACTAATGCATTCAAATGGGACGGATGTCTCAAAGCCTGAGGCTGTTGCACTTTAAAGTCCTTTTCTCTTTATCATGACTTGTGTGCACCATGTTGTGGCCACGAAACAGTACTACAAATACAGATTTCACATACGAAATATGAAGTCTTCTTTTCTTTAAGTAAACTACAGGCAATTTGGCTTTTGATATTTGAATGAGTTGTTTTCATGTAGTGAAATACCATAATATCTACGCAAAGCTTATATGTGTGGAAGAGGTGGCGACTTCATCAGGAAATGAATTATTTAAATTGTAGAATTTCAATACGATTTTTTGCAGGAAGGAAATGGACACAGTTAATCCTTGAGCCACATATAAGAAAGAGAAATGGTTCAGGTTGAAAAGCTGTCTCTGTTCAGTTTTACACTGATTCTCTGGTTCAGTTTGAACACGTCCATTTTTGGTGTAAATCGATATTAATGTTTTAAGACTCATGGGTTTTTAGTTTAAGGGAAACAAGTTTACATGTTCCACTCATAGCCGGGTAAAATATATAAAAGGTTTATTCAGGGATCTTCTTTCTTTAGTCACTGCCTCCATCTAGTGGACAAATGCTGTACATCACTGGCTGACTGTAGAGAAAATGTCTAAAGTCTATATTTGATATTTCTACTCAATTGCAGAAGTATAATGTAAATATGATCCTAATCCAGAATGTGGATATAAAACATCAGCTCATTAAATGTGACGCATTACCAGTAAACAGGTAAAGTAGGCGAGTGTTCAGGTGCCCAAGCGTATGTGGGGCCCCAAAGACCTCAGATTGACACTCTGATTTCTTTTTTGACAATATGCACCTGACTTTTCTTTCTGTGTGTCGTTTGACTGTCTTGACAAATCCCTGTATTTTTTTTGTGTATTGTTGAGTAATAGTGGTTACGCGGTGTTGAAAATGGAAAATGCAGACTCTCATTAATCTATATAAACACTCCAGATGGTTCTATAACATTGTTTCGGGGACTGTGTTGCTGGAATTTGACGTCATGGAGTGTTGCACTTATATCATAAAGCCTCAAATGGAGGTCGGGGGTCCGTGGCAGAGAGCCAGGTTCTCCATTATGTGATGGATATATGGGTATTCTGTGTTCTTCCACAAAACTAAGAAGTGTAGAGAAAAACAACCAGGAAATGTCAAATTGTTCCAAGGGATGTATATGCGGGGTTCCCAGGAATTTCTAACTTATAGGGGAGAACCTCTGTTTTAAAGGATGATGGTGTCACTCAAACTGTGACATCATCTGGAGGATTGTGGAATGTTGTGACATCATATCTCGAGTCAGAAGTTTGTCATTTACAAATGGACACTGCACAATAATCACAATTTATCAAACACGCTTCACTGCTCACTCATACAGTTACATTTGAATTAAGTTATTTTGTGGAATGTTGTGGTTATCATCACTTCTATGCCAGGTTACTTTCTCCTGTGTGAGCTCCACAGTGTGTGACTGAGCTGCAGCCCTGAACCCCATCAATACTCCCATGAACCAGGGCCGTGTTTTCACAGTCCTGTGAAAACAAAAGCCACTTACAGCTCAGAGCAGCCTGCCGACATGAACATTGACCGGCTTCACTTGGCCCACACCGGCCACAGTAATTGCTTCACATTGTCTGCTTTGTGTGTGCCAACAAACTGCAGGCCTGAGAGCGGAGCAGACGACGTGAGGGTGGATCGATCCGCCTGCACAACGAGGCCTGTACAGAAGAAATGACTTACAGCAGCAGAGAACTGGGTCAGTCGATCATTGTCAGAGAGTTCTCCTGAAGTTATAACATGTACAACATCAGTGTGAGAGCACAAAGGCCGAGACGTCTCACACAAGGGCAGAAGAGCCACAACACGAATGCAAGAGCTGCAACACAACGCAGATTCAAAAGCCAAAACAAAACACAACCGCGATAAACCCAACACAACAGTAAGAAACTGCTCGTTTCATGGTCGACATCCTTCACTCACTTCCGGTGTGGTTGTGTTTCCGTTGTGTTGCTTTTGCGTTTGTGTGCTGTGGTCAAAACAACTCAAATTTGATGGCAAGGACTTAAAACTTAAGCTCCTTCTCCACAGGCTGCTGAGTGCTGATGGATTGTTTTTCAGGTGAGGCTTTTGGCCTTGACTCTGCAGTTTCCCTCCGAAGTGGACTTCCTCATTTCGTAAAATGTAGTTTTCTTTATTGTCTAAATCCAGAGCACCTGATTGCATCAAAGTGAAATAATGCTTTATTTGAAAAAACACATGTGTGTGTCCCTCTGCAAAAATGGTTGGATAATTAAATTATTAAGGAGGCAAAGCCAGCTATCGGCCAATGAAGACAATACTGATTGCATATTATTTCAATGTAAAAATAGACCCTCAGTTCAACTTTTGTTTTATTTAATTTATGTTAAATCAACTTCAACCACAGAGCAACTTTTCATATTGAATTAACAAACATTTCTGTCTGCGAACACAATGAATTGCAATATGAAACTTCCTTGTCAGGCAAGTGTGAATGAGCAACAATAAAGATTCCAAAAACAGAAAAAAACACTTTTCAGAGATAAATACCCCCTAAAAAAAACCTCCGGATCAAATCACTGTGTTTGAAATTTGTGCAGAGTGAGACATCGTTCCTGAACAGATCCATAGAGGGTCAGTGATGAGGAGGTGAAGAGAGAAGCTGAGGCTGTGATGGACTCACCTCCCACACCAGGCCTCATGTGTTCACGCTCACAGGAGAGAAGAGCCTGACATCCAGTGTTTGTTTGGAAACAGAGCAGCAGGTGTTAACGCTGCTGGACCAGATCTGTCACACACTCCTCTCCACAGGGAGGCGCCATCATTCTTCTTCTTCTTCCTTTGGGTCTTATTGGCGGTTGGCAAACAACGATTTGGTGCCTTACCGCCATCAGCTGGTATGGAGTGTGGATCAGGATGTCTTATAATTATATTATCTATTCAATGAAGTAAAAAAAAACAAAAAAACTTAATGTCTCTCAATTATATTTGTTATTCTAAGATAATGAAATAGTATTCAGCAAACACTTGCTTTTTGAGTTATTTTGTAGGATATCACCTAAATCAAAATGTACTTTAATCTTACTAATTTAATTTATGTCCAACAGTAATTTGAGGCCATCTTTGCCCACTTGTACGTTTGTGGGATGAAATAACAACAATCATGATCGTATAGACATCCACACGATGAGCACAACGACAGACACGTAATCTAAGGTGGAATGGAAGCTTTCTCATTTCCCCCAACACCATATCTAGAAAAATTACTCTAGTAGGTGCATAAGCAGAATCAGAATCGGGGTTTATTGCTGAGTAGGTTTAATAATGCAAGGAATTTGCTGTAGTGTGTTTGTGCAAGATGAATATAAAAAACAGGAAACAAAATTGAATATAAAAGATATTATAAGCACCAGGGAAGGGGTTGTGCAAAGTACAGTTAGTGGTAATGGATGGTCACTGAGTGTTTGTTATGACTATGGTTTGTTATGGTAAGTGGCATATTACATTATACAACGTGAACAAATGCAGATGAATTATACTTCATGCACGGACTGTGTGAGTCAGTGGTGGTTCAGGATGATCAATGAGTGTGGACCAGAGCATTATGAGGTTGTACAGGATTTGTATAGTATAGTATATATATATGTATATATTGTGAGTTTATTGAGCTGCTTGTCGACTGTAAGTTGAGTCAGAGCTTCAGGAATATAACAAAAATCAAAGATGTAAATTTCCTTTGAATGATGCAGATTTAGAAAAAACATTATTGAACACACATCAAAATATCAATCAACAATATCACCAATGTCTCCAATGTCAGACATGAAGCAAAAATACTGTGTATGGTGGCCAACGTAAATGTGCCCTGAGTTACAAATACAACTTCGTCAATGAACCTGTAGGGTGCCAAGTAAACAATCAACATTTATAAAGAGAACACTTCATAATTAATAAACAAACACCACAATATTCAAGAAACAATAAACACTGTGCACATCTATTAGGTAACAATCACATTGTCTTCCCTGTCATGACTGTAATTCAGAAAGGTCCATCTAATTAGATTCTACTTTCAAACTGATTTTATTTGTGGAAGATAATAACATAGTATAAAGAAAAAATCAACAATAATATTATTATTAATAAAAGCCCTCTACACTGTGTTATATATAAACCCTCAGAAAGATGAGGAAATATCCATACTTAACTACATAATGAACACAATTACATGAAGACAGTTTCCCTTTATTATGTTTGCTTTGATTTATTGATGAAAACATATCAATATCATTCAGATTCATTCAACGTGGGGAACCGAGATGCAGACTCAGAGTTCTAAGCACAGTTCTAAGTGGCCTGAGAACATGACCTCACCACACTGGCTGAAATCTGGTGATGGTAGGAAACACCAGTGGTTGATAGACAGACAGCAGACAGCAGGGAGACAAAGGGGAAATGGTAGAAACAACTTTTTATGATAAAATAAACTGCATCAGCAGCGCTGAGTTTGTCCGAGGTAAAAGAACATCTGCAGCTTTTTTATTCTACGGTGCATGGCTTAATGAATTTAATTTACCTACTGCTTACATTTCAATCTCCATCTCAAAATCTAACCAGTCGGCCTTGTCAAATTAAAGACACTGTTCGTGTTCTACAGCCTCTTTCCTGGGAACCGTGGGATTTCAGCTTGAGTATATATTCTGAGTTTCTGTTTCTTATCAATTATTACGAGTGGTGTTCATTTGAATCTACCTGTCATGTTATTCTTTATTCTTTATTCTTTGTCTATCCCTCAAATGTTGAGGGATAGGCCAATGAAAGTGGATTCACAACGATGGCAAGAGGGGATTGAATATTTAGAGCTGTGTTAAGAGCATCCAGAACACCATGCATAGAGATATAAATTACATAAAGCAGGTGAATAAATAAATATGTGGGGGAAAATAGAGGCAGTTTTAGTGAAGTCAAACTGTTTGGTGGCGACTTGATGAATTAATGGTTTTTATAACATTTATAAAACCACTTCATGGCCCAAAACCTAATTTTATAATTGTATAAACAATTCAATATAGCCTAATGAATTATTCCATTATTATTATTACATTCTTCTCAATATGTTTGGTTTCAGTTTTATTTTATCCAACAGAAAACTGAAAATAACAGTAGACTGCCTGCTAATGTCTGACTTCCTTTGGATTGAAATTATTAGAAACCAGCGGCTCATAAACTTGAGAGATCCAGTTTAGCCATGTAGGACATCACCGCCACCAGGGGGCGTCATTAGCATGCAGTTTCCCTCTCCAGGTCATCATGATGTGGATGCAGCATGTGAGGCCCTCAGAGCAGGATGCAGCCACTGGGCCACACATGGGATTGTGCCTCATCCCTTGAACAGAGCCCCTCTGTGATGGGGGAGAAAAACATCAGTTACATTAATATGTGACAAAGAAGACACAAAAACCTTGAAATAACCGTATCCCCAAGGTTGGGAACCTCTGGGAGGAGAGAGCGGGTTTACTTAAGTGAATGTTGTTGATATAAATTCATGGCCTTTGCACAAAGAGCAAACAGGGGAAAAAAACAGCAGCTGTTGATTTATGCGGCCCTTGGAACAAAATATTTTGATGGTGAATTTATCAAAAGATCACCCAGTGAGGTCTGGTTCAACCTTGTCAACAACAGGCAATGGGGGTAAAGAAAAAAGATGTTGTCAAGGAGGGCTTTGGCTGAGAAGTGAAGACGGCGGAGGACACAAAAGGCCGACTGAAAAGGACAAGTTCCGCCTGCTGAGTGACCTCCACCACTTCAGGAGGCGTGTGGAGAGGGGATATGTGAGTGACAGCGTCAGTGTGTGAGCCCTTAACTGCTGCGGACCAGAACGACTGACACCTCACACCGCATGACTCTCACTTTATGTCCAATACTGCTGGATCATTAAAGTATCATTAGTATGAATGTATGTGGTGGAACAAGTGTTTTTTACTCATACAACAGTGTAGAAATACTGCATTAAATAACAGTGCGAAATCAAAATAAACTTGAAATACCAATAAATACTCAATAAGTATGCAGACAGGCCTTAGGCCTATATTATGTGTAAGGATTATAATTGTTTATCTATTAGAGTCACTATTGCTGCAGCTGGTAAAGTTAAACTAGCAAAACATACAATACATAGGGAGTTATTAGTGGATCAGACTGACAGTGGTCAATTTATTAGGCACACCTGTATGTTTATAATCCAGTACAGAAGCTTTGCCTGCAATATCTCTGCGATGCTCGTAATGGGCAGATTTTGTGCAAAATAGTCAATATTGCACGTTTATGTTTGAGGTTATATTAAAATAGTACAATCATATTATATTGTGAGATGTTTCTGGAATATGTGTCCTCCCTGTTTACATACACGAGGGGCAACACCTCTGAATATAATGCAGTCCAGGACTGTAATGCAAACACTTGTGTGACAGTGTTAACAGAAACTGAGCCTTGTTGGCATCTTTAAAGTAGAATTAATGGCAGAACTGCTTTGAGTTCAATTGTTCTGGTGGAATGATTAAAGAGGGCACTGTCAAAGTAGAGCTGTCAGATAAATGGAGTAGAAGTATAAAATCATACTCATCATAAACAATTTAAATACTCTCAGCTAAAGTAATCCTCAAAATTGAAGACTCTCTGAGTAAAACGTACTTAGTTACAATCCTCGTCTCCCAGATGTAAAGTAAATGTTACTGTAAAACCCCAGGTTACGTTCAAACACAACGTTTTTTACGGGGAAAGTGCCGTGAACGCAGCAGTTTTCATCCACTTTAGCAGCTTTAAAACTCTTTTTTTTATATTTTAAAAGGTTTCTCATGGGAATACCTTGCATGTTTCAGGTTGTTTGTAATTACATCACTATACCTACACCCACTGAGACACAGGATGAGCCACTGACAGATGCTGTGAGTCTGGGGTACGGGTCCTGAACATTTTTTTTTTCAATTTTAAAAACGACCTTTCTCTGTATATTTGTCAACAGATGACAAATTGTGCCAAATAAATCCAGAACAGCTGTTCCAGGTGTGCCAGAGGTAAGATACTATTAAAACAGGTGTCCTTTCACAACTGTTGCACCCATTTAATTGTCCACAAATGACTGTCAGGACATTTAATTCGAAAATGTGAGATAGAACTGGTAAAATTATAGATTTTTTAAAGCAGGTCAGACGGTTTGACACTTTTGGGAGCTGGAGGCAGCTGGAATGTCTGAGACCTCTTTTGTGTTTCCTGGGATATAATAGATAAACAGACTGCATGCCACCTTATAGACACATTTTTGAATTCCTCTTGTAGAGTTCAGAGTCAGAAAGGGGAAAGAAAAAGCTTTCTGGGGACTTTCCAGCTACGTTGGAGAGAACAGGAGCACTTTAGCAGTTCAGGGTCCTCTCTGTGGATCAATACTCGCTTTTCATGCGTCTGTTTTACTCTTGATTTTAAGAGTTAGCTTTTTTATTGAGCTACTTCTAATTTCCCATACAATAAAATAGAAATGGTTATTATTATTAGGACTACTGTTATTAATACGATTATTACTACTATATAGGTTAATGCATTGAAATAATAAAGTTTTCAACAGTTTGTGGCTATTTAAAAATAACTAATCGGAATTATAATTCATTCATTTGCAGCAGCGTGCACACACCGCCGTGCACAGTGCGACAGATTCAATCACAACACTGCAGCGCGTCCTTCGACTCACCACAAGCCGAGCTGAGCGAGCAAGTTAACATCGGCACTTATATAACAAACCTTAACTTATCGGGACAGCGCGGGAGAGGCTGAGATACCTGGAGAGGTTCTGCACCATCACACACACACACACACACACACACACACACACACACACACACACACACACACACACACACACACACACACACACACACACACACACACACACACACACAAGTTCTCTCCTCCGGCAATACCGAGGTTGGGTTTGATTGAGAAAAAGTAAATTAATAAATAAAAGCATTTGGTGTTTAATTCATGCACATGCAGCAGCCTGCAAAAAAAAAATAGATGGAATTAATGAAGCACAATAAATGTGCTGTGCCTATGAGCCGGCTACTACAAGTCACAAAACAATCAACTGGTAATTAAATCCCTTTTAATGGGCCATGCACACACACACACACACGTACACACACAGACACACACACACTGGAGAAGTTGTGATTTCCGTGGCCCCAGACTACCCTCACAGGAGTCCTTTTCTTTGGAGAGGGACCCGCGGTCGCTTCCCTTCACAAAACAGCGGCGGGGCCCCTTTTGTCCGAGCGGGGACCGGAGAGCCATCATTAGCGCTGATTACCGCTGACCAGTTTGACAACCGTATTGACTGCGAGAAAGACTTTTTCATGCCGTCCCCCCCGGTCGTCCTCAGACCCTCAATGGAAACGGAAATATTCAGCCATTTTGTCCCCGTGGTTTGAAAGAGAGGCAGCAAAAGTAAAGAATAAGGAAAAAAAAAAAAGAGAGAGAGAAGCCTCCCAATCCAATTTATTTCCCGTCTGTGTCTCCGGCTGAAAGACTTTTGTGTGTTGAAGAAGTTACTGTTGCCTCATTAATGACAAATGGGAGGAAACCAGGTGTCTGTCCCATCAGTCAGGAAAAAAAGATCAAGTTTAACTTGTGCTTTTTGCTCATTTTGCTCCTCTCACCCTATTAACAGCAGACTGTGCTGCTTTAAAGTCTATTTATGAGCCAGCAGAAATAACGTACAGGCAAATCTACTCGATTTAAATTGTTGTCTGCCTGGAAAGAGATATTGTAATCCCGGATTAAGCCTAAATTTAGAAAGAAGAAAAATAAAAAATAGAAAATAGCCTAAATTTAGAAGGAGGCTTCAATAAAAAACAAAGAATAAGAATATTAGTTTGTCACAGAGAACATTTAGCAGCTTTACACCACTTAAAAGTATTGTGTTAATTTTGTGCACGATAATGAGAATGTGCAAGTATAAAAAGATAACATATACAAAATCAATAAATCATTATGACTTGACTCAATATTGTTATATAATAATGCACCTGGGTTTATGCCCGTAATCCAATTAAAATATAATAACATATATAAGAAACAGAATGATCCAGACACATTAATTCGTAGGTATAACATGATGTTGATGCAAACATTGTGCACACGTACTCAAAACAAAAAGTATATTGATTTAGCCGCAATAAACCAGTCATAATGGAGGTTTTAGCCTCCTTTGATTTAAATGATGCATCTGCAGCTACAATGAACGGCCTGGTTGCTTTAACGCACATACTTGCATGGACTTTATTATGAAGAGGCCTGTTTGTGTAAACTGCGTAAAGCTCATTTCCTCAATCTGCCGTATTGTGATCTGTGTGATCTCTCCCGCAGATCATCCGGGTTAGTGCGTCGGCCTCTGCGTGACCTCTCGCTGTCACCCTGCGTTACAGGACGCCCGGCATGCTGGCCAATTAGGCGTCCCCTCTGTAAACGTGTCAGGGGAATGAAAAAAAAAACCCGTTTTTAATCAAGAAAAGCGATTTTTAAAGGAGGATTTTGTTAAACAATATTTATATTTGTCCCCTAATTTTATCCCACACTTTGCTTTTCTTGTTCCTCCCACACGGCAATCCCAAATAAAAAGAATTTAAAATGTATAATTCCTTCATCAACAATTATTTTATTAAGTTATCTTTACTTTTTTTTTTTTCTGTTATACGGAAACACATTTTCACTAAAGCGCGCATGCTCAACAAGTATTAAAAACACCAAGCAAATGAATATGAAATCCGAAGAGACAGAGCAGATCGTTTCTTTTTAAATAGGCAAATAAACATTATTTATAAAACTTTGAAAGTAAAGTAAAAATATCACAGTTCTTTTTTTTTCAACATGAAATACCCACAGAGAACAGCAGGTTAGGCGCTCGGATGCCTTCATCCCCTTTTCCTTTTTTTTTGTTGTTGTTGTTGATTTATGTTTCTTCTTTTTTTTACGTTTCTTCTCCGGGCGTCGGTTTAGCGATTAGTCCGTGAAATATGTCTGGTCCTTGTTAAGTTCAGTTTATCCACACGTGGGTGAAACGCCACCAAAGGTGTACAGGCCTAGAACAGGATAAGGACGCACAGTCAGATCCCCTCACGTTTTGGCATCGGTCAGTATCAGTGTGTGTGAGTGTGTGTGTGTGTGTGCGTGATGTGTGTGTTTTGTGTTTTAACTCAACGCAGGCACTATGACTCGTTTTTTATTAGATTGTCTTTCACTCGAATCCCTCTTCACTTCATCGACACCGGGGCCGTGTCAGATGTCACATTCACTGTCGCTGGAGGTGATGGAGATGGCCGAGGCCGCCGCTTTGCTGGACAGACTCGCCTCCGGACTGGACGAGTTCCCCAGGCGGTCCACGGTGCCGTCCTCGTCCGCCAGGGAGCGAACCGAGCCGCCGGACAGGACCTGCTGCTGGAGCCTGGAGAGACGTGGACAAGAGAAAGAATTAGCCTTTTCAGTGTTTACCCTCCTGACAACTGCATGGAAATAGAAAATATAGAATGAAGGATTTATAGTGGCACAACAGCCTCCTATCAATTTTCAAAATGTACTGTCTAAAGAATTTCCTGGAACAATTGGTTCAATAAATGCAACCTCTTTTTAATTTTAACTCTCACAAAAATATTTAATTACATTTGAAAAAAATTGTGGAGTGCATGGTTGAAAATATCCCAAACAACTAGCACTTTTATGGTATATTTCAAATAACTATAACATAGCAAGATCACATATATTATGTGCAATATAATAATACAACAGTGGACTATTTCAAATACTGCCATTTCACCAAGATCTCAGTAATTCACACCATTCACTCTAAGTGCCTATTGGAAGATTATAGGCTATTTCAGCTGTATTAATTCAACAGTGTGACCTCGACCCACACTGTAACAGGCCTTTCAGCACAGTGGCTATTATTGTAACAGGCAGTTAAAATACATTTAAGTTGTTACAGAGCCACTGGCCTATAGGGTGTCATAATAATCAAATATTAAAAATAACTACATGTATATAATATAATAAATGATATAGGCTAGCAATTAATGTGACTCAAATTGGCCTCAATGTTGTTATTCAAAAAAGTGACAAATAAAACCATTTATTAGGAGCTTTGTTCTCCCATATTTTTGTTATTGTCACAATAGTGCTGACTGGACATTTTCTTGCATTTCATCCTCCATAAAATATCATTTCATCACAGACACAGAGATCAGCGTTCAGACGAAAGAATAAAAACAAAACCCTGATGTTGGGATTAGAGGATGATTGTGATAGTGCAGAGAAATGTCAGAGTTGAATGGCTCCATGCAGGCAGCGTGGAAACGGCCTGGTTTTGTTATAGTAAACTGAATGTGTAGTAATTCACATGATGCATAGATCGAGTCCAGATGCACGGTGTGTGTTTTTTAAATTATTATTTGTATCCTATGATGATATAAATCTTTTGTTTACAGTTGCAGTCATCAGACATCGTCCAGCAGACGCGTGTGGCTCACCTGTTCTTCGCAGCCGCCGCTCTGTCTCTTTGTCTGCGGTTTTTGAACCAGTTTCCTACTTGTGTGGGTGTAAGTCCGGTAGCCTGTGCAAGCTCCCTCTTTTTACTGGGGTTCGGGTACGGGTCCTGCAGGTACCACTCTCGTAACAAGTGCCGGGTCCTCTCCTTGAAGCAGTGGGTCTTCTGCTCTCCATCCCAGATGGTCCTGGGTAAGGGGAACTTCTTGCGCACCCTGTATTTGTCCACCGGCCCCAGCGGGCGTCCCCGCAGCTTCTCCGCCTCCTGGTAGTGCGCTTCGAGCCACAGCGCCTGCAGCTTCGTGTGCGACTCTTTGGTGAACTTGTGGTTCTCCAGGATGTGGTAGAGTTCGCGGAAATTGCCGGTGTGGAAGGCGACGACGGCGCGGGCCCTCAGCACCGACTCGTTCTTGTTGAGGACCTCGCAGGCCGCCGGCGCGACGGGCAGCGACCACAGGAAGCGGCCGAGGCGCTCGACGTCCCCGCTCTCCTCCAGGGTCTCGCAGACCCCGGCGACCTGCTGGGGGCTGAAATTCAAGATGGGCAGCTGAAACATGGAGGCTTCTCCTTGTTGTTTCCCTCTCCCCCTCCTTTCTCTCTCCTCTCCTCTCGCCCTCTCTCCTCCGCGTCGAGTCCTCCGCTGCTTCCCTCCGTGCGCCGAGGCAAATCCAAGACCACCCTCTGAAAAAAACGAGGCAATCCCAAAGTTGGCGCACCCGCCGTGTGACCAGCCGTGAACGAGCAGCGAGACGCCGCGGAGGAGGAACGACGGTGCGCGGGGGGCCGGCTACCGCATCCTCGTGCTGCGGGCAAACTTGGCTGGCAAAGGGCTGAAGGTGCGAGACAATTAAAGCCGGAGCCGCGATGTATTTTTCAAGGTGGGATGCGGGAAAGAATTAAAGCCCGAGCCGAGATGTGTTTTTGAAGGGGGGGAGGAAAAAGACAGTCAGGCCCCCCTCCGATGATTTCCTATTGGACTTGGCAGATTGGCTGCCCGGTTGCCATGGCTGCACGTCAATCACTGTCAAGTCCGGCCAATCAGGCGGAAAGGAGATGTGTGCGCCTCCCTTTTCAAAAATAATACAAACATTTTGACCTTTTTTGCGCTCCGCAGTCTGCAAACGTTTAGCTGCCCCCGAACACCCCGCGCCTTTGTGCGGCGGGCGGTGTTAAAGAAAGACTCTTCAGTGTAAATGGTCAAGTGCCAAAGCAGGAAAACACGCTCAGCAGTCTCCTGCTCTTCAGACAGCAGAACGACTCTGTCCCGCCCTGAGATCAATCATTCATCTACACTGTGTTCTGCACATTTTATCACAGTTCATATTCAGCTTGATTTACTGAATTATGATTCGTGTATTGACCTCACTTATTTTAATCTACTAGGCTCATTAGGCCCCTTAATGCTCTTATGATATTCCTACATCCCAAATCCACATTGCTTCTATATGCAATCTGCATGCATTCATTTATAAAATCAGCTTATAGCCATGTATACCTTTTTAGATATATTTAATATCCCTTTTAGGCTTATATAGGCGAAGTTATAAAACTAAAGCAATCATTTTTATTTGAAAGGCTTCATCGTGGCCTTTATTTGTGAGTGTGAATCTGCAGCCCGCAGCCCAGTTTTAAAACCTTGAAGAGTTAGTCAAGGCTCCCCTCGTTTTTTAAATCTTCATTGATGAATGACAATTAATTATATTAGAGGATAAGTTGTGATGATGCATGCTCTTTTATGTGGGGCATGAATAAATGCTCTTTTTTGAAAAACACAGGCTAATTGATTGCTGATCTCTTGTGGTGTGTGTGTGTGTGTGTGTGTGTGTGTGTGTGTGTGTGTGTGTGTGTGTGTGTGTGTGTGTGTGTGTGTGTGTGTGTGTATACCATATATTTACTATATAAGTTGCATCAGTACCGACAGCATCAGTAGGGGAGGCTGCTCCCAGGCTGTGATGGCTGTTAAACATAGCAGGGGAGAGAAACGCTCCTTGCATTTGTGTGTGTATTTGTGTGTGTATATAGGATTATCATGGCACTGCCAGGCTACTCGGCTTTAGTATCAGACACACTCCGTTTTGTGCACAGGCTGATTTAGTAAATAAGAGGGCGGATAGATAGCGCAGATGGTTTGAAGTGTCGGGTCAGATTATTTCATGGCTGAATACAGTAGTAAAGTTCATTCTGACGGAAAAGCCCGATATTATTTTCACAGACCCCCTCTCCCCTACTCTCTTTCTCTCTCTAACACATACACACAGTTGTCTCTCTCTCTCTCTCTCTCTCTCTCTCTCTCTCTCTCTCTCTCTCTCTTTCTCTCACGCACACGCACGCACGCACCACACACTGGAGCTAAATCTCCCTCGGGCTCTTTTTTTGCATGAATTATAGACTCTTGATGCGGGGTTATGAATGCCTTCTGCACAGGAAGCTGCTCATTCTCTCGCTGGTCTGCTGGAGACTGATGCATCACCACTATTGAGGTTGTAAGAAAATATACGAAATAATCAAGAATAAAGACGAGGCGTGTGCGTTTCTTACAATTCGGCGTGTGCATTGGTTGCAGCCTCTTGTAAATGGAGGAGCCCGTTTTGCACCTGCACGAACACACAACCCCAACTCGCCGCTCACTGCACGCGAATTACACGAGTAAATATTGGTAAATAAGTGAGTGTAAGACCTGCACCAGACGCAGCGGTGGATGTAAAATGCGAGGGCGGATGACAAGGTGCCGGACTGAAATATTCAGCTGCCTCCTGTAAATATTGCATCCCTGCAGGCTGCCCCGTCCCAATCTAAATTTACAAGCACTGCAGCGGTCCTATACCTTTTTCCTAGGAAGCGCGCATCAATAAAATATAGGCGTGTTGTGGATCTCTTAAACGGAGGGCTGGAAATAACAATTGCAGACTGTGCTCTGTAACCAACACGTCTACCTTTAAGGCGCTGTTTAAAGATTTATAACGAAAAGAAAAGAGAAGAATATTTCTCCCAGTGAATTCAGCATTTCTGTGCTGATAATCTCGTGGAAAAACCTCATGAAAAGGCCCCTTTCATTCACTTGTTATTATTCTTATATAATTGTTTTTTTTACAAATGGTTGAAGCCTCATAATTTCCCCTCAATATTCAATGCCCCCTATGATAAATATTGCATGTGATCTCCAGGAGTGGTTACTGTATGTCTCAGTGAGTCCGGGCCTGTGTCACAGTGTCAGGAGATACTGGGCCTCCTGACACCAATATCCCCGCACATTCAGCAGCAGCACAGAGACACTCATTCAAACGCCAACACATTTTTTCTGTCTCTTGTCCATTTGTTACATGGATCCCACCCCAGCAGTCTCCCGTCAGACTACAGTCACATTAATGATGCTGTAGCTGTCTATATAAGACCATTATTATCATTATTGATTATCATTATTGTCAGTATTATGTGGGTGATTTTTCATGTCCGGTATATTATTATTATTATTACTATTATTGTGATTATTTCAATTCGATTTCCATAGCTTATTTTGTTGTACATTAACCTTTACTACCCTCTTACTGAAATTCTTGTAATCTGGAGATTGAGTGAAGAAGAAGAGTATTGAGGTAACTGGGTGTGAAGACCTGCCACTAAAATCCAAACTATTGTAACTCAATCTGCAAAATGAGCAGAATTTCAATTCAACACTACTCTGACAGCAGTTGCAATAAAAAACTGACCATTATAGCTGTCAGTAAATAAATAGCAGGCTTTTTGTGCTAAATTACAATTAGGTTCTGAATGCAAGGTTTTGTTAAAGATGCTAGACATGGGCATTTTATTTCTTAATATATCAAAAGCAAAATATTATTTACAATAAGTCTATAAATTGCTGAGAAAAATATAAACCTTCAATTATACCATGACAAAGTCCGTCTGCTGTTAAGGATCATGAGATATGACTGAAAGCTCCAGGACAGCAACTAAATGCACCAATTGTAAGTGAATGTCTTGTAAACTGATGTTTCCAAGTAATGAGAATGAACTTTAACCTTAAAAAATATTCATCATTTATTTATCTGTCATTATGTAGCCGGCAGCTTATGTAGCTGCTGTTGAAGTAATACCAGCTGATACAGATCCATCACTGCATTTAGCTGCAGATTATTCCCACAGAGAAAAAGCTTTATATCTGCTTCTTAAGGTGGAAGCTCAGTGACAAAAAAAAAAAAAAGATGGATGACGGATCAGAGGTGTAGTGCACCCTGCTCCAACTCAGCCTCCAATAAGAGACATTTATTTTGTGTCATCATTAGCATGTAGCTGGGTCGTAGCTCGCCCTGGGCAGAGGGAGGGAAGGAGTGGGGAACAGTTACATGTGAACAGGCTGGAAATGACCCAGATTCCCTAGGATCAGTGGAGCAGACGAGACGCTACAAGAGTCTGTCACCAACAGCCATCCTGCCACTATCCCATGCAGACCTACAGTACCTTTCTCTCCCCATCTGCCCTCCCCCACATCACGGCTGCTCCTCATATTCATAAGCCTACTGAAATGTATGCAAACAAGCAGGCAGGCACAGCAAAGGCTTTTCTCACACTAAATGCCACTGAAAAATTCCAATCCGAGTTTGAAACACATAGCTCATATCACCAAAGTGTTAACGTGCTCCTGTTATTGTAAATACCCCGTGTGTGTAGGCACAGAGCACGAGTCAGAACATTTGTACAGCATCCAGAGGAGGCAGGCAGGGATGTAAAACAGTGCCACAGTGTAAATGTACGCTGTTAGTTTGCCTGGGGTGTGCAGGCACTCCTGCCTGGCAAAGATGGGGAATAAAAACATCACTGTGTACGTTCACAAGCTGCCGGGCTTCAGCGTTTAGTTGACTTCTACCATGTGCGACAGACTGTTTTAACCGAAGAGTTAGCTGTCCCGGCCCGGGATTAACTTTCCAATTAAGATATCATGTCAGTAACACCAACCCGTAAACCCTGGATGACCCGGACGTATTTAAAGGCCAGGCTCATGCAGCGGGACTTAAAGAGTCACTTCGCTCGTACGTTGTCTCGTGGCTCCGCAGTGACAGAAGGGTTAAGTCAAAGCTCTCTGCGAGTTGTATTTTCAGGCCCATTTGCCCCCGGGGCAGCACTAGCTCTTGACGCTGCATTTAATCTGTGGATTTGTGGTAACAGAGAAGACTTCTTATCCACTGACCCATTGGCCCCCAGTGTACGTAATCCAGTGCCTTTCAGTCACTCAGCACTGCTGACATGGATAGTGGAGAGAATACACTGCAGCAGTGCAGCGTGGGGGCACACACACACACACACACACATGGCCAGCCGTGCCCTGACACACATACTCCTCCCCCCAAGCTTTTGTTTTGCAGGGCATATTCAACACAGCACAGTCTGCCATAATCAGTGCACTTGATACTAGAAATTATATCCACTAAGCCAATTCACACTAGCATGATGTCCTGAATATGTAATTCCATAATGCCTATTTCAAACCCGCGATTGACAGCAGCAGAGTGTATACTGGATTGTACATTCCCAACGCTGCCGTGAAAAGAATCATTTTACCAACGCACGCCTGCATTATGTGCGTGGCAAGGCCTTACAAAAGCAGGAGTGCCATTAAACCTCGGTCAAAGGCATTTCTTCTTGTGTAAATCTCTGCAGTGCTCATACATATTACAACAGGCTTTATCAACCATCCGTGGCCTGTAAACGCAACTTCATTGAATCTCGCTATTGTCACGCAGCATAAAAAGTGAGATCCGGTGTCCAAGGTTTCCCAGAATCTCCATGTTTCGTCCTACCCGGTGGTTGTAAACGTAAGTGAGAGAACACATTTCATGGAGCATGTTATAGAGTGCATACAATTATTACATCCATTCCACTCTTGAATGCAGTCAATTTCTGGCCAGATAGAGGGCTAGATGAAACCAAGCAGAGTGCCCGTTGCACATCGTCTGCTTACCAGTGTTTGTGAAAGAGGCAGAGCAATAGAGGAGCAGAAATTGCAAACAAATGAACAAATGCATGCATCACCTATAGCACTTGCACAACAAAGCGATTGTATGCGGGAGGCAGCGTTTCTATGTTAGCGCTAAAATGCCAGCCTTGTAATTATGAACAGTAAATCCTCCGCTCATGCAGTTATATATAGGGCGCTCTTGAAATTGAAATTGAACACAGCGGTAAGTGATTTTTCCGCATACAAAACATACATGAATTTGGCTTCCAGTGGTGTGTTTTCCTTTGCAATCACTCCCTTGTTTCCAGTCATAGTGAACTGCAACTGTAGAGAAGCGGTGAATGAAAAGCAAGCCGTCCAAAAATCAATTCCATATCAAAATGTTCTAACACCTCACATAATGGTCTAGTTGTCAAGTCCGAGTGTTGCATGACCAGATATTTAACAAACTAAAGAAAAAAAAACCTTTTCAGTGACACAGCTACTGTCAAAACAGGTGGGTTGACTGAATGCCTGGGCCTTAGACCTTCCTCTGCTGCCACCCACACACTATCTCTGTCTCCCTTTCTTTATTTTATCTACTAACAAACAGTCAACAATGGATCAGGCTTGAAATAGGAAAAAGAGTGAGAGTGCAGTTTTTATGTAACGTTTCAAAAATACTAGACACGAGCACATAGAAAGTTTATGACTGAATTTCTTACACCATTATCCGGGACAACAGGAGGTTTCTAAAGAGCATGGCTCTATGAGGGGTTTCTGAGTTATTCAGTTCACGGTGTGACAAGAGCAAACCTTTTTTTTTTTCTTCAGTTTCCTGGTGTCTTGATTCTGTCTGGAAAGCAAAGAAAAAAAAAAAAAAATCCATGCCCATGTCAGAGGATCTTGACGACACCCAAAGGTGACAGGAGTCAAAACTCATCACAGTCAGGACGTCCTCTGGCGCCAGGGAGCTACATGATGCGTGAGTCAGGGCACAGGTCACAATGCCCGGCAATGCCGCCTGGGCCTCACCTCCACTTCACATTGTCCAAGAGCCTCGGCTTCTCCTAATCCACCCCCACCACACACACACACACACACACACACACACACACACACACACACACACACACACACACACACACACACAGACGACTGTCAATAAATGTCTCTTCTAGCAAGAGACTTTGCTCTTTTGTCTGCACTATCGCAGCTTTTTTGACAGTGACCTTTACATGGTCTCTTTAGGATGCTTGTGTTTTAATACATAGTATGGGGGGTAAAAAAATAAACAGCTTCCTTCTCGTACAGTACAAATATGGGACGCTGGATTAATTTCATGTGTTTATTTCAATGTATTGCCACTAACAACAACTCATACATCTTCAGGCAATTTGTGAGAGAAAAAAGAGCGAAGCCTGGATTGTGTCTATTAGCTATGGGGAATGATTCATCCATCCCCTCATAGAGCGGTGACTTCACCCTGAGCTCAGAATTAATTTATAGTAAATGGTACATTCATCACTGCATTACACTCTCCCATACTATGAGGACCAAAAAGCCTCCTTCAGGTTCATTAGTGCCCACAGAGCAGAATTGTTTTGCAAATGTAGAGTTTTTATATGTGAAGGAGAGCTTTCACACACAATGCGGCACAGTTACACTCTGAGAAAAGTTGATTCAAAGTTGAGTCTTGGGTAACTATGACCTGGACGACTGAGAAGCTTCACAGACACGGTTATACTTTGTGTCTATTGAATATGAAATTATTTGCATATTTTTTACATCCATCAAATGCAAGTTTTAGAATGAAGATACAATAGTGATGATCTTCAACATTTAAGAAGGTTATTTAAAAGAAATAAAGATGATGTTCATGCTGGTGGTACATCAGCGTTCCATCATACTGTATCAGCTCAAAATGTGAGCGTCATAATCCTTCAAATTGCAAGCGGAGCACCAACTCCGATTTTTCAGAACATTTTCCACTGCAAGGGGCAGAGGCCGGGGATATCCTGAATTTCCAGACTCTTAATGTCTGTCAGCTGTGCTTTATTGATGGCTTATGTCAAATGCCATTCTGACAGAGCTCATTAGGATGAAGAGAGTCATCTAGGTAGAGACAGGAGAAGGCAGAGCTGGCAAGCTGCCTGATCAGTGTGTGCACAAAGATCACCACTGTACCTACAGGGTGATGCCTCTGACAGGAGACTGCAGACAGGGCTAGCTCTCCCTGTGTGTGTGTGTGTGTGTGTGTGTGTGTGTGTGTGTGTGTGTGTGTGTGTGTGTGTGTGTGTGTGTGTGTGACACAGACAGGGGCAAGGGAGGTCGATGCATGCAGTGCAGAGAGAGAGAGTATATGTGTATTCATGTCATTGCTTGAGTTACCCCGTGTCACTGAGCAGGTCCCTGCTTGATGCCGCGACGCCAAACACAACTGACAGGCTGAGAGTCATCTCGCTTTTGCCACTCACACATACTCAGATATTTAACCGTGCACAGCCCTCTCAGTGCACCGCGTGGCATCAGCAGTCTTGCACTACAAGGACGAGGCCCTGTGGAGATTTCAGAGACCTTGAGAAGATGAGTCAAATGATTTCCCTCACTGGTCTGTGCACTTCTCCGCCAAACACTGAACCTGAACATCCTGCGATTCCCTTTAAACAGACACCAAGATTACGTTTTATTTGCAGCTGAATTTTCACCCTTGCTATAGCTCTCGTATAGGAAAAATACATTTTACACATCATCATTCAGTGATTACTCCCTAACAGCCTGTAGCCAGGGTCTAATACTGCTTTAAACAGCTGAATCCATATCTGCTATGGCCAGCGGCACTGCTGATGAGCTCAGACTGTTATGTGACATCTTAATATACTGATTAAAAATGCATGTTTGGAGGGTAAGCAGAGGGGTGCTGTGGGTGCTCCTGCCAGGGAAGATTAAATCATTCTCCTTAACAGACACGCTGGGAATTCGGGTCAATGTAAATGAGCAAGATATAAGACACCAAAGTAAACAATGGATTTTTTTTTTTTACGACGTTGTATCACAGGAAAGAAGAGGATGTATTATAATAAATAATCCAATTTGTGAGTTATTGTAGCTAGTTTGGAGCAATTAAAATTTCAATTTCAGTCAGTTTAAAAAAAGAAATCCACATTGGAATCAGATGCAAAAGTTGGCTGCACTCATGATAGAAAGATATCAGTAGCAGAAATCCTGACGTGCAAGTTGAGCAATTGTTTAAGAATGTGAAAAAAGTTTGTCAACAGCCTCATCAGCATCCAGTTCCATTAAGGTCCTGCCAAATATTTTGGCACGCTGCGGCACATCAGCCCTGACAGCGACGGGCGAGGCTGAGCCAGTAAAACCTGAGACAGTGTTAATGCCATCTTAGCTCGGGAGTTGTATGGAGCCGGGCCAAATCGACGTGGCTGCTAATCCAATCGGCTAAAATACAAGTGTGTGTAGGCTTTGAGCTGAGCTGATCATAGCTGCTCTTTCTTTGCCAGACTCACACTCACACCTGTTCACACACACAGGTGGACCCACACTTAAACACAAAACAGCATCGTCAAACACAAAGCATCACTATCTTCATCCCGATGAGCTGAAATCAAGGTTTACAACGTGAGCAACTTATTTAACTGTAAAACATGAAAAAAGTCATGGCAATGAAAGATATAACATGAATTCCTATAGTTTTATATTTGTTTATTATTAATTGATGTGTCAGATGTCTTTAAAGTGTAATCATGTTAATATTTAATTTATTGAATATTTAATATACTGAATAACTTCATGTTGGTCTATTTACACATTCATATTTAATGTACAAGAAATAACAAAAGCATATGTGTGAATATAATGCATTGAATTAAATTGAAGCAAGCAAATGGCTGCATCTGCAATTACTTAATGTTCGTTTTTTGTCTTGTTGGGCATTATTAAATGTCCAATTAATGTTTTCAATGCATTACAATGTAGTTGAAACTAGCAGCAGCAGCATCGTCTCAACAGGTTTAAGAGTCCAGATAAATTGCTGTTGTATTGACACCAGGATTCACATATTTTATCAAAAGCAACATTAACGAGCTTCTCAGGAAAACACAGTATCCAAGAGATATTTAAGTGCATGCCTGTATCTTGCTCCAGACATTTTCTCTACCTCCCACATATAAAGGATTGCTATTGTGTACAGTATCTTTCTTCTTTTTGTAAATTGGTGGGTTCCTGACAGTTTTTAGCATCACCATTTACAATCTTCCAGATGCTTTTAGAAATCCTGACTGTCATGGCCTTGTGCTGAATAATACAGCTTTAGAGAGAGCAGGGGAATTTTCCTCAGGGCACACCTGTGGCCTGATAGTCTCATAAGCCCCCGGCAGCACAAAGAAAGGAAGATGCTTTCTTGGTGAAAAGGAATCGGGAGGCATGAGGTGGAGAAACAGATCAACAATGGCTTTTTCGTTTGGGTGTATTTGGTTTTGACCTTCAGACAGAGCTTCAAATAAATGCGAAACCGAAGGGGAATATGTGATGTTCAAAGATGACTGGGAGGGGAAAAAAAACGTCTCTAATTCTTGAAATGTGTAATACGTTTTCAGACAAGCGGAGAGACAAAGTGTGCAGGCAAAGCCTCTCCACAATCGGCAGCACCAGCAGCCGCAGTCGTTTTCTTTTTATGTTTGAGGACATTTGAAGACAGAAGAGCAAATATACTGTACCTATAAATGTCAATAAAATACATTAAGCCTCATGTCTATCATGCATGTGACTTACCGGTACATGATAAACCTGAATGTTGATTCTTCTGCTGTGCAAATAATCAGCAAATAATAAAGCTTAAATCACTCTACTACAAACCAGTGAAGTTTGACATTAAACTAAAATATATGTGATAAAAAGAGCAGCTAAAATGATCTAGAACAAACGGCCTTGGACTTTAAACTCTTCCATTTCTACCAGGCTCTTAACTTCTGCCTGCACATGGTCCTCTGAAAGGGGCTGAGATGCTTGACATGCACTGACTGGGTTGACAAGGTAAGTGGCCATACTGCTAAGTCAGGCCGTCAGGAGAAAGACAAGACACTTATCGAATGAGGAGACGTGCAGAAGGAAGTGTGTGCTCAGGAAAATTCAACGAGTCCGTCAGAAAAATCTAAATAACGACCATATCGGCTGTAGTTGGTATTAGGAGGGAGGTGATCGTTTCAAAATACACACAGCTCATTTAATAATCTCACTGTATAGATTTGGAACACAACGGTATTTCAAATGGCAACTCAAACAGCGATGCCTGCAGGGAGAAGGGAAATTCTGCCTGCCCGCCACCATGAGAAGATTTTATTTATTTAATTATTTTGCTGATAGCGCAAAGTGTCTCCATGAGGCTAATGCTTTATGTCACATTCTATACTAACTAGCACATTAGAAAGAGGGGATCCACCTTTACTTTCTCCCATAAAAGCATTTTTCTTTTCCAGCTACACTCAGCAGCAGTGAGGGGTTTTAAGTATCGACACAGTTGAAAAGCTGATGACTAGGTTCTAATAGGTGCTAGAGGTGTACTGTAGAATCCTCCATGATTCGCCCTGTTTTGTGTGTTTTCTCTTCATTTTATTATCTACACTTCAGCAACAAGGGGAGCCAGACAAGTGAATTGATGGGGAGGGTGGAGCAGGGACGGGAGGCGGAGGCGGAGGGGAGTGATAAGGAAAAGAAAACAAAACAAAAAGGAAAACAGACAAGGAGTGCCAGGCTCTGAAAACTGGCATGCTGCAGTTGTATGTCAGTCACCTAGCAACAAGTCCTCCCCATCACTTACCCCCCGCTTCCCTGTCTCCCGCTGCGCTCTCTAATTCAACAAATCTGCTCAGAATGTATGGCTGCTCTTCTAACAAAACGCATTCTGTGCTGGGGGCTAAGGATGTGGGCCTCCGCTGAACACGCCACTCAGCTGCCCATTGACCACCGGGGCCTTTCTCTGCACACACTAAGGAGCGAGGGACAAAGACCCTGAAAGCACGGGCAGCTCCACAGAGAAAACATTTGCTTGTAATTGTGTTTGACTGCATAATGAAAATGATGTTCTTTTTTAATTTGGGCTTATTAAGGCCACACTATTTTCCCCTGGTCACCTGATCATTGTAAAGAAGCAACCCCTCACTTGCCCTATGGGGCACAGAGGGGGGAAATATTGAAAATGGTCCAAAGACCTCCCCACTCTTTACTTTAACCCCTCTTGTGTTTCAAGTGTTCCCTGTAAAAAAACATAAATATGTAGACTCTGTTCATTACAGGATGGGAGAGTATGCTAGAATGAGTTTTCTCCTGAAGAAGGATAATGACAACAGGGCACACAAATACACAAATGGGAGCAGTACCATGCGATCCCCGAGTTGCGAAGCATTGAGAAGGTTAGCATTCCTGGTGCTACTTCAGCGAAACGGACCAATAGCGGGAGCATCGGGCTAGCACCCAAAAGAGTGCTTCAATGCACACATTCACATTCAGCAATTATTTGCACTTTTTAGCCCCCAATTTCCTGTGTTATTAACATCTGTTCTCCACATTCACCTGCCTTTTCCCTTTCCCCCCCCTCACTGCTTTCCTGTGGTAAAGGTGAGTATCATTCGAGTGGGTATCAACTTGAAAAACAGATATTTTAAATTACTTTAAGCGGGGAAAAAATTTGTTTAATTGCGAAAATGTGTTTAATGTAAAAATAGCCTATACTGTACCAGTGCTTCTTTTTTTGATGGTTTTAATGTCACATGTCTCTGACGATTTCTGTCAGACAGTCAGAAGCTGATGTGTCTTTGAATCCTTCAAGGTTTGCCGTCCCCCTCCCTGCACTATCCACTGATTTAATTGGTTTAAGTCAGGGATCCGTTTTCACCATCATCTCCCTCGATAAAGCGTCAGGTTGCTGAGAGGTCGTGGTGAAGAAGAAACCCGGGCTGCCCTCTGCTCACTGATATTCAAGTGTATTCTCTAGGTTTTCATGCAGGAGGTCTGGATGTGAGGTCGACTCATTTGACCCCGACAGAGAACTGCGGCCTTCCCCAAAAACCACAACACCTTTTTCTGCAGGTGCAACACCAAAGTCATTCATGATCCGGCCTCGTGTTATTGAAAATTGGAAAATAATATATATATATACGTGTGAGTTATGAGAACATCCCCCAGCACGGTAACCACTGGCCTGCTATTATAGATTGATTATATAGAATTAATTCAGGGTTTATTATATATAGCAAATACCTCAATGTGAGCTTGAGGTTTAGGGCTGTTTCTTATATTTTGTACACTGCATTTAAATCAATGAGCGTAGATATGCAACGGATAAAATGACATAAAGTTGAATCAACACCTGCATCTACAGCAGTTTTACCACAAACTGATCATTATAACCATCATGAAGAAGGTTGATTTACTGCAGGACTTTTGCACTAGGCTGCAGGAATTACTGCTATGAGGACTTAATAAACACTTACAGGTAAAATCAGCAAATGGGAATGTCTGTTTTTACCTTTTCCAGCCTGGAAAAATCAAAGTACTTCATTAAATTCAAGCAAAAATCGAATTGTTCCGCTCATTGATTTGCAACATTACCAAAGATAGTTTTATGCCACCAGAGATATTCAAAAAATGATTATGAACTTAGAAAATATAGGAAAATCACTATCATCTCCCAGTATTCATCCCAGTAAGCATCATTGGAGATAAGATGATTAGTTAATTAATTGATAGTTCGATATATTCGTTATTGTTGTCTAAGGTGGATTTGCTGCCTAACACAAACGTAATAATGCACTAATATTGTTTTAGACAGCTTAACACACAAACCAAGCAATATGAGGACGTCGCCTTGAGCTCTGGGAAATCACAATCGACAACTTTCACTGCTGCCTGACTGGAACGGTCGGAGGAGGAAATAATAGGTGAACTGAAAGTGAATATAAATGGGAGTTGCTGCCCTACCCCTATTCATATAAACAGATGAAATGTCACACTCCGATGAGCACAGAGAGAGTGAAATCTCCTCTGTCATCCAGCCTGGTGAGCAGTGAGTCTGCAGGTGTAAAGAGGAAGGGTTGAACAGTCTGAGGGGTCAGACGGGACTGACTTAAGACGAAGGATCCTGTCAGACTGGAGTGGCTAGAGGGCCCGCGCTAACACCCCCACCCCCTCCACCTCCCACTATAGATTAACAAGTTTCAGCACCACATCTACGAGGCCCCCGTTTCATTTGGTGTGTGTGTTTTTTTAAGTGTCAACAAGTGAGCGTGTCTGTCTCCGTGGGTATTTTCAGGACTTTCACCATAAGGACCCCAACTCTGACACCAATTAAAGAGATTACGTCTTAAGATGAGAGGGAAACTATAGCCGTGTGTTACCACGGTGATTACTTTTGACAAGGTCACGGGGTACGGTGCAACAGTGCACGACCTCGACTGGCAGCTGCTGATTTTAGTGGGATGAACGCAAACAAAAAAAGAGAGAATAATCCCTTCAAAAACACCCAGACACAGAATGTGAAACAACAGCTTAAAGATAAAACCTCAGAAACAAAACAAAAGTGTGTATCTGATGAACCAAACAGTGAGCGTGGGTCAGTAGAAGGATATGACGGTTTAATTTTAAAACTTTTAATTCACTTTACTGAGCTTTGCTATTTTCTTTAGACACGTGGCTGCAGTTCAGCACTGCTCTCCTCTACATGGCCTCCATTAAGTCAATAGTAGAGGAGTAAAATATAATTTACCTTAAACTTGATAGTTTTTTTTGTTATCGCTGCTTTTTATAAGATAATCAAAAACTAATTCGTTTTTTTATAAACAATTTTAACAAATTTTGACCATAAATAAGTCTTATTTGATCTTATCCTAATTGCAAATATCATTTAAGTCGTTTTGGTTTACATATATGTGTGTTGTTGTTGTTTTTTGTTTGATTAGATATAAGTTGATTCATTTACACAAAAAAAATTGATACAGCACATAAACTTAAAAGACTTGACCAACTATCTTTAACTAATATCAATAAAGTTGTATTGATTAATAAGAATAATAAATCTGAGTTAGTCTGGCTGATGCAATCAACAATCCAAGCAAACCCTTTTTATTTACATTATTAATGTCAATCACATCATCCAATCCTATTAACTAGATATAATTCAGAGTAATAAACTGATATTTTATTGAGAAACATTCATTTTAAAATTAAAACAAACGAAAAATAGAACAAAGCTGGAGGAGATGATTTATTTTTAAAGGCCAAATTTATTTATGTGAGTGAGTTTTTTTTGTCAGCCTTTTGCTTAAATTAGTAAACTAAACTCTTTATTAGCCTTCACGCTTTACAGGTCTTTTTTAAATTCTCAAATGAGCAACAGAGGAAAACAAACAAACAAACAAACAAATAAACAAAAGAATAAATAAAAAGGAAAAAATGTAGAGTACATGTAATTAATAAACCTGAATCAGCTGAGAAGGCCTCACCACAGCTAACTTTACAGCATCAGCGCTACATTAGCTTACATTAGCATCATGCTACATGCTAACCTGTAGCTTTAATATGGTCGCTGTATGTTTTATAAAGTTTGTGAAGTCCTACCTTAATGTGGAGGGTTAGGCTCATTCTGACGGCAGTTTTGTATCAGTGGGAGGAAACTCTCTCCTCTTCCTCCTCTTCCTCTTCTTCTTTTAAAAAAAAAAATCAGGTTTTCACGTTAATTGGCAGCAGTTGAACCGCGAGCCGTAAATCAACAGGCGCAGAGTGTATTAATGAGTTGGACCACCCAGGAAAACTATTTTCTCTGCACTTTCTTAGCGGACAATGTGAGGATACTCGAGTTTGCCATGCTCTGAAAACCATGAATGAACCCTCACAAGAGCAGTGCTCCCCTGCTGCCACGTTTCCAGCAGGCTAATGGCTGCTACAAGTACTGATTAAAGTATGTCAAAAAAAAGGTAGTATTCTGGACAAAAACAGATCATTTTGCTGGATGAAGTTAGGATCCCTGCATGTGTCGTGGAGTATTACGCTGAAATAGAAAACGTTAAAAGTTAAGGTTAAGCATAAACTAGCGGAGTGAAAAAAAATAAAGCCAAAAATAAATGGACAAATCACGATTAACCACTGGCCTTGATATCAATATAAGGAAGTTTTTTTATCAGTTTACTTTATGATAAAATAACCTTGATGATAACGTTTGCTGATAGTTTGACCCCAGTTTTTTTAAATAAAATCTTAGATGTAGCAGAAAAGTCAACTTACAGGTTACAGGTCTCGCTATCCATCAGACTTCAGTTTAAAGAAAAAGAAAAAGAAATTTCCCCTCCACACACACATTAACAACCTGCCAAAAATAAATATTTTTTCCTACAAGAGCAGATCCCCCTGCACTGAAAGTAGTGCTTAATTGTCTTCCATTATGAAACCTCACAAAGCTAGACCACTGGCTACTAAAATACCAAGGTTAATCTTGATTAAATGTCTTTCCAGGGTACAAAAAGCATATTTTACATAAAACATCCCTCAAGGGGATTGAGGCATGATGTTGGAAGAAAAAAAAAAAAACATAAAATATCCCTGATGGCAAGGCCAAGCATCCCATCATTACAAATCAACATACCACTAATATGGCTTCATCTGCCGTCCTTATTATCCTCCTCCCCAATTCAAGTCACACCTTCGCAAAGCCGAAGCTGCAACTTCAATCTTTCCTCAAAGTATGTGTTAAGATTTCACGTGAATGGTTTTCAGTGCATATGTGGTACTTACATTTTTTCTCCTTTTGTGGCCCAGCACCGTTCGTTGGGAAAGACACGTTTTGTTGCCTTTGAGAGGCTGCATTTAATAGACTTGGGTATTTTAAAAATATTAAAACAACGAAACATCAGTTTCCATTTGTGGATTTCTTACATAGAAACAAAATGTGAAGGCAAACCTTAAATATTACGGTTAATTCAAAAAGATAAAATTTACAGATTTTCAATTGCCATAGATAATTCTGGAGCATTTAAGTCATAGATAGTATAGTTATAGATGTTTCTGCACATGCAGCTGCATCAAGGCCGTCCTCTCTGAGTGGGGAAATCCTCCTTCAGACTGAATGCCCTCTCGCCAGTTCCCTCGCTCTCACCCCACACACTCATAAAGTAACATCCCTCTGCAGACAGCAAATATTCCTGCCCACACCTGTTGATGAATTGTGTTTGTGTGTGAGGCTCAGACAGGGCAATAACACTTGTGTCTTTATATGACTGAGGCACCGACCCAAAATAAGTCGTTTCCCCTCATGGGCGGTGGTGAATGAGGGGAAACCCTTTCACAAAAGCAGCAAAGAGAGTTGTGGCCAAATGAGAGGAATCATCATTGACAAGCAGAAAGTAGTTCCTTGGACAGGAAAGTCATGTTCAGATGCCTTAATGACTGCTGCTGCTGTGCATGCAGGAGGAAAAGAGACTGTGCTCTTGTTGTGCGGCTGGTGGCCGGCTGCCCACCCCATGAACCCACACAGTGTTATTACACCAACAATATAGAGGAACAAGACAGGAAGTCAAATTGAAGAAGTAACTAAACTCTTTCAATTTATGTGCGAGTTTTTTATCCAGAGCCATTTGTCACCAAGGAGGTTGTGTTTTGTACCTTTCACTATGTAGCTTTTGTCTATTTTGAATTATGACAATTTTTCAATTAAACTCTGCCAAATGAAACATTCAAATGTATTAACTGATAATTTCAACTTTAACATTTTTCTAACTGTGATTAGGTTTCGACCAGACATTTTATATCAGGTTTGCAAAAAAGCTCATCTACTATAAATGAAGTGAGTGTAGAATTCTGACACTATTTAGTTCAAATATAAGATCTCTATCAATTTGAATCCAAAATCACAGATGTCAAACTTTTGGTAATGTCTAACATGTAATATTGCCCAAAAAAAATATTTTTGAAATTGCATTAAAAAAAAAATATATCACTTAGATTAAAGGGTTTGCGAATAAATTAATTCAAATAAGACCTCAATGAATCAGAAAACAATTAATCTCACAAATATGCAGCAGAAATTCGGTGTTATTCCTGCATATAAGTTATTCAGTATTCCTACACAATGAAGGAATCAATGTAATTTAATGGAGAACACTGGGCGCTCAGTGTCTGACCTTTCCCATTGTGGTGCTTTGCTTGTAAGCAAAGCAAATTGAAATGTGTTACACGACGATGAGCATGTTGGTGTGAGGTGTAGGAAGAGAGACAGTGGGAGAAGATGACAGAGACAAAGAGAGTGAAGGCACTTTATCTCTTCAATGTCACTTAAAGGAAGCATCGTCACCTCCCTGACCTACGATGCACAGCTCAGAATTCCCACAAAGGCTTTCACATAACACAACACACAACAGGGGTGACAGCTGCTCAAGGTTTTTATTCGTGGACACAAATTTCACACAGAACAATGTGATGTCACTCAGACCCCCCCACCCCCCCAACCCCGGGGGCACAAACATGGCCTCTGGATAGATAGTACAGTACATTTCAATGTTCACCTCTGTTTGATTTGTAAGCGCTGATCCAAAAGCTGTGTTGGTTCCAATCCTCGGTGGTCATACAGCAGGAATAATAATACACGCTCACTTTGGGGTTACAGCGTTAGAACCAGCAACTTACTTCAGCACCATTGTTTGCCACAGACTATTCAGTTACGAGTCGTGTGGCGAGGTCAGTAAAAGACAGAGGAACAACAAGTTGTATGATGGACTGAGAAAATCTGAGGGACACACAAATGGATTCCTCTTGAGTAAAAAACATACTGGTGCCATGAATGAAGAGCTTTGAGTGTGTAAGCTCAAAGCCTTGATTAATGCCTCTTTACATTGTTTTAGAATGACAAGAACCTGGTTTTTAAAAGTCCAACAGGTGATACACAGTCAGCGAGGTAAAATAATGATCTAGCACATTGGCAAACAGAGCTGCAGCAGTTTGTGCTGCAGCTATGGGCGGATTTCTTTAGAAATTGGTTTTACCCTTATTTACAGGGTGATGTAAAGGGATGGAAATTTACTCGTCCCAGTAGCCGAACATCTTAACTAAATATTTGCAGGAACAAGCTGATCTGATCTGGTGAGATGTTGATGACTGAAACAATATAAAGGTTATAGCAGCCAAAGCTAAAATAGACAAGTCTCCTGAGTGAGGGGAAATCATCCACAAGCTCTGCTGGTGAGCTACATACCTGTGAGAAAGTGATATGTTTCTGGAGCCATGATGAAAGACTTTTCGAAACTTATTGAAAAACCACCTGTGCGCTTTCCGAAGGTATTTGGGGATTTAGATATAACATGTGGAGATCAATAAGATGTTACTTAACTCAAATGCTGCCCAAAAAGTCGTAAAAACTGAACGATTCTAAAGTAAAACAACTTCCAACCACTTGGAATAGGGAATAAGAAACGTGGTGCGACTCCCCTCATTGGGCTGGTTTTTCTCTGCAGGTGTTACCGGACTAATTCCAGCCGACCACGATGATGTTGTCTTCTGTAATTTCCTTTTAGCTGTGGTGAATTTCACAGGTCCGTCCTGCTCATCTGCCTCCAGGCCTCTGCACTAGTCTCTCTGTCCACCACACAGCTAACAACTGAATCTCTGAATAACATCACCAGTGGGTTGTTGGAAGACCAAAAGTGAAAATCTTACCTAAATACATCAAGAAATGTATTCAGCCGTTGTCAGACAAGAAATCTGGAAGATATTCGGAAAATTGGGCCCTGGCATTTACTGGAGTTTGCCTTTCACATATGAAGAACGCAGGAGGAGACTGTCCACAATAGTGGTGTCTGGGTAGAGCATGCAGGAAACAGGACATGACGTATAAATTACCAGCAGTCTTTTGCCGTCAGTGCAACTTGTTTGAGAATTTCGGGATTGGCCCTCATCACCCAAAGGTCTTGAATCTCGTTATATTTCCGAGTTCACACAGTCTGTGTCTTCTTTTTCATCCTGAGATATTTGTGTTCTTTCAGTTTTGCTTCTGTCGTGTGTTAGAAACTTCATCAACACGCCCACTCGCTGCAAATTTTTCCAGAAAATGTCCTGCTGTATTCTCACATGGGCTCACTCTGACATTTTCAGGACATTTTACCAGGGGGGCTGGCAGGAAAAGTTCCTGGAAACGTCCGGAGCAGCTGAGTTGGACATTTGCGTTCTCACATGCAGCCGCTCTGGAAAATTTCATGAAAACGTCAGGGCATGTCTGAAAGCAGCTCAAGTTAAAGGACACAAAATTAGAAACGGAGACTAAAAACAAATGACATTAACACAGGAATAACTCTGAAGCCAAGGTACCTTCATAAGTGTAATATTCTGAGCATGTTTCAGTGATGTGTTGCTGCTTTACTGAGGTTTAAAGAATCACATGCAGCAGTGATTGATGTGGCTACCGGCTCCATCCATAATAATGTAACATGAGAATGCCCAGATTTAAATATGAAACATGAAATACGACTTGGTAAATTCCCATCCCTGCCCAGAGTCTGCTACAGAATCAAAATTAGTATTAAGATGCTGTTTGGAATGATGTTAACAATGATGACAACAGGTGAAGATAAGTTCATCTTTAAACAGGTGAAACTATATGATGATAAAATGGGCTTTTTGACATATCAGATGTGTAACTTGACGAGAGCAGACACTTTAGTGGATGATGGTGGAGAAATGCTTGGCTTGACATCCTCTGATTAGTTCTTGTTTTAGCTGAAACCACGGAAGAAGAGGATGTCTGGGTCCTGGGGAGGAGAAGAGGAGGGTGCAGATGAAGGGGGAGCGTATAGGTGCAGATGAAGTGAGCTGAAGGCATGCAGCAGGACTGAAACAGGGGCTGTCAAACCAGGGGCTGCGTGCTGCCAGATCCCACACAGCATGCAGACGAGATGGGGAAAAAAAGACAGAAAAGATAGAAATAAAGAAACCAACACCTTTGTGATGTTAGCATTAAAACGAAAAGAAAACATTAACGGTGAGGACCCACTGAGACGACAAGACACCCAGGCACAGTCGTGAACATTTCCATCTCACTGCAGCCCAATTACAGACAGGAGAGCATGCTGGAAACAAGAAAAGGCTGCACAGGTACAAAAGAAAAACAATTTGCTATCAGTCACATTTTCACAGTAAAGGACAATAGTTGGTTTTAGACGAACAGCGTAATGAAGGAAATTTCTGGTATGGATTTGACAGGCGACAGCCCACAAAGGCTCGGAATAAATACCGTACGCCTGTAGCAGCAGCAGACAATCCAGAGAAAACATCTAGAAACCTCATCGATAAATCGTATTTAACCTGTTTTACACATGAAATTGAATTGCAGTCTTTTCTTATCTTTTTATGTCGGCTACACCTCGTGTAAGCCTCAGTGGTCACTTCTCTGGGCTACGTTTCTCTTTCCTAATGCAGTTGAGACGTGTAGTTAAAGATTTCCTCTCCTTGCCACATTATGACATTTTGCAGTTTTTCGACTGATGATGAATTAAAATCACTTTGGGAATGTGAGACATATTAAGATTAACAGGATTCTGTCAGATTTAAAGGGCAGTTGCTGTGAGTTAGGATTGGACTTCCATAATTTTAGCGTACCTGCGAGATAAACATTTAAAACAATTAAATTCTGAAATTCTAAATATCCATGGTCCTACGATTCCCACAATGCAACTCAGAAGCATCATTTTTATAGGCTTCAAGCACAGGCTAATATACATTTATTATTATTTCATACATACACATTATTTCAGACTTTAAAAAGCTTCCTCCAGAGACACAGAAAACGTTATACCAAAGTTTTTCACAGGTTATCGCAAGTTTAGTCCAATTCACGGTTTCTGGGTCTACATGATGTAAAATTCATTATCTGCACAAGTTGACGAGGGTTCAAACTAATTCCTGGGTGGATGTCCACATACATAGCCCAAAATTTGAGACTGTGCAAATTGTTATCATACAACACTTGTTTCATGCTTAGTATTTAATGTTTTCCACATCCTTTGTCCTGTATCTGCTAAGTGGTCAAACACAAACACAGTTGCCCCCCACCTTGTTAAAAAACGTTTTCCTGTTCGACTAAATACACCACACAACATCATGCAGCACATTTACTTGCATGTGTGCTAAGTATGCATAAACTAGACTGTAGTATATCTAGGAGCATATGTGCACATGATATCCTAATGCAAGTCTGCAAAAAAGATGGAGCCTGTATTCTGTGTTTCTCACTGAAAGGTTTTGTACATTTCCTTGAGATCTAAAAAAGGTGTTAAAAGCATTTTGTTTCTGGACAAATATCCCAGATAGAGGTGCAGCCATCTTGCACATTCGATGTAATTTGGAACCAGAGTCTGTGCAGTTGCGATGGTGTTGTGTCGCAGTAACAACTGAAGATACAACAGTGGGATAACAACTACCTAAAATGACAGAAACCACTTTTGAGAAAAACTTATTTGACGTACACTTTAACTGTTTAGTTCGGTCCCACCCATTAACATGGAGGAGGTGGGATGTATATGCCCTGTACTGCAGCCAACCACCAGGGGGCAATCAATACAAATTGGCTTCACTTTTGGGGAGCAGTCATATCATCCATCTCCGTGTCATTCCTGGTCTTTCGAACAATAACGATTATGTAAAGAAAAAATACAAAATAACTGTTCAAACAATTTATTACATCAAAAAAAGTCATCAAGACTTAAAATGAGCAACAACAAAAATAAAAAAAAATCATCAAAAGGAGTAAAACCAACTTGGCATCTGCTGCAGGATTATGATACATGACTGAAAGAAGTAGTCAGCCACTTGCCAAACGAGAGTTATTCTGAGACAGGGTTTGTGTTCACCAGCTTCCACACAATGAAATATGGATAAGAGTGGCGGGGATAGTCGGCAGCTGTCAACCAATTCCACGGCTTCCCGCCACCACTGATCAATCAGCCCCGTATCTGAACCACAACAGCACTGACCCCGCCGGCGAGAGCTGACATTAATCCTAAACCTTCCAGTCAGTGTGGGGGAATGACAGGACGCAACGTTGTGATGGTGGTGGTGGAAAGTGAGCGCTGATACAGGCTCTAACAAGGAAAGGTGCTGATGCTAATGAGTGTTATCTGTGGCTCTTTAACAAGCCTGCATCATTTGATGTCCTAATTTACAGTGAGCTGTGTCTCAGGGGTGCGGAATAATGAGCTGGCCCGGGATTCCCAGGGCAGCAGCTTGTGTAACCCACCTCATGCAGGGGACACTCGCTCCCACCGAGTAGAAGTGAGAGACAGAGGGAGGGAAGTAGAGAGGGAGAGAGAGAGAGAGAGAGAGACGGTAGCAGAGTGAGCAGGAAGGACATATTCAAGGCGTGAGGGAGGAGGCTGGGGAGGTGGGTACATGTCATCCCTATTTGATATGCTTGTTTGTACACACCAATCATTGAATCGCTGCAACCAAGTGAGAAAAGCTTGTGTTCTCTGTGACAAACTGACCTCGGGCAACAAGAGCACTCACAGAAAGAGGAAATGGAGAAGGAGAGCATGGCGGGTGGAGGAGAACAGAGGCTCGACGTCGTATGGGCTCGGATCCTGATCGAGGAATACGAGGACGTCCCTTCCCTTGTTTCACTCTTTTTAATCCCATCACATTTTTTTGTGCACCGAGCAGCCAACTCCTTGTGCACTCCAAACCAAATTAGCAAATGTGGAGCTCAGTGACCTCAGCGTAGAGACCATCCTGAGCATGCAGTGTGCCTACCACCCCCACCTCTTACTGCTGTGTCTGCATGGCCGCATTAGTCAAGCTCAAATGGGTTTTTCCGCCATGCGAAGCAGAGCATGACATGCGCTAAACAATGGCAGGCAGATGACGAGCCAGCTCCATTTGATGATGGCCTCTGCCGACGTGGGCACTTTTTTCTTATGTGGAGGAATATAAGGGCAGCATGATTCATTAGGGGTGCACAGGTGGCCCGGGATCTAATGAGTCACATTCTGTGTCTCCTCTAACGTGCAAATGGCTCAAAGGCGAGTGTGCATCATTAAAAGAGAACAAGCTTGTTTTAGAAAGGACTTATGAATTCTCTCAATTTAGTGATATTTACTTTTACCCCCGGTAAATTTTAATTCGCTAAGCGACAGAAAAGGTTCCCAAGGCAACAGAGAAGACACCGAGTATTTAATACCAAAAACAACAGTGGCAATGGCCATTTACATTAATTTGTCACAAACTACGTGTGTTGCTTGTGTGTATTCAAGAAATTATAACCACACGGCTTAAAAGACAAAAGTGTTACATGCTGTAATTGTATGCAACTAAAAGCTGTCATCATCATCATCTATAATAAATGGAAACTGAATTTTTCTATTAATTAACTTTCAGAGGACGGTTTGTCTTAGTGAGGATTCCCCTGTTGGTGTCAGCCTCAGCTATTAACACTGCCCCCCTCTGGTGAGCTGCCTGCCTGATTAGAACATAGCTATTCCAGTTGATCACTTAGATATTGGGTCTTAGGAAAAACAACAGAATGCATGAGACATGTTGTTGCACTTCTACAACAGATTCCCTCTTACATTCAGGATATATTCACTTATGTGCAATTTGTGAATGTTAATGGTTGCTAGAGCAAACGCCAAACTGCAAAAATAAATCTGACCTCGCTTCAGTGTCTGTTAAAGTTACCCCCCAAAAAAAAATCATGCTGCAAAAAACAGCTTGTTGTAACATACTAGTCAATTCATCACAGGGGCCACAATAACCCAAATCGTACCTGATCTATTAACTGCTCGCCACTGAGCACCGTTTGAACATTTGACCTTCTAACACAGCTCATGACATTATGTTGACATTTAAAGTAATCCCTCCCACAGTTCTTAATCCCAGTGGCTGTGGACTGCCCTGACCCATCCTCCGAGCTCAAGCCCCTGACGTGCACTTGCCACACACACACACTGACAGAAGAGGCAGCGAGACGAGCGTGGCGGCTCTGATAGCCAGACGAGTCAACAACACCGCTGTGCTGTGAAGGGCTCGTGGGGCTCCGAACATGCAGCAGCAAAAGGGCTTGTTAGTTTATCATACACACACTGAAGCTGTAAATCACATGCTGAGATTGAAGGTGTAACACGAGGACAGCTGCGGTTTGTGCCTCTCATGTTTTACCAGAACAACAGAAGTCACAGAGCTCAGCATAGATTTACTGTAAATAAATAAATACCGGCTCATTTGAGCTTGTTCGACAACGGTTACATCTGTGCTGAAGGAATCTCCAGAATCATAGGACATCTGGATGAAAATCATTTTTAAACGGTTTCTCAGGTTGCCACTGTATTTTCTAACACTAGTATCCTGAGATGACAGTTAAATTGCATTAAAATACAGAATATTAAATACATCAAAATATACCATATTGCGTATATGGCAAGGATAGTTTTATATTTTGGTTTGTTATACAAACTGAGCAAGACGACAATGTGTTTACCAGCTGCCATTTTTGGAACAGGAATAAATCATTAAAACATTTTTTATTTTGCAGTAGACATATTCTTTATTCATATGTCTAGAAGAATCTTTAAGGATTTAGGAAATACCATCAGAACAGCCATACGTTTTGTAAAATGACCATTTCTTTTTATAAACGTAAAGTTTTGAGGAAGTTGGATGCTCAGCTTTGTAACCTGAGGGGGATGGTAATAATACAAGAGAGAAAACTGGAGCTAGCATGAGAAATACCAGAAAGATATTTACAGTACGACTCCCTCTACACTTTCAATTTAATAATTTTTTTTTGTTAAAGATCATTATACTACTCCAGAGCTACAGTTACTGACATCAGCTTCTTCTTGGCCTTAGAGGAATAATTGACAACGTGGGTCTGGAGTCATGTGAGAACAACTGAAATATTTGCATAACGTTTAATCAATATCTTATGTAACTCCTATTTCCTGTTTGGACTTAATATCCTCCATAAATCCTCTTAGAGACTAGAACCCAATCAATACATCAGTTGGTCGATTTGATCAGCCGATATCGGCCTATCACAGATCGGTATGAGCACATATGTTGTCCAATATGAACTAATAAGAACTGTTTTTGTAGAGAACATAATGCAGAGGAATATAATTCATTTGCGATAACTTGGCCAACCCCATTGTTTACAATACTCTCAGCACTTTAAGCACAGCATGCCTCACTGCCGAGCAGATGTGGAGACAGGTGTTGTTTTCATGCCAAGTTACGAACTAGAAAGTGAAAAAATAAAATTGCTGGATATATTAATATTGTAACTTTTACTGATGAGTGTTCTTTTCAGTTCAGCTTTCACTGTAAGCCGTATTGTTTCTTCAAGTTTCCCTTGTGCAACAGGCCCGAACAGATAAAAAGTGATGAAATGAGAGGTACAAGATGACAACCCATTTATTTAGTAATACATTCTGCAAACTAGAAATTTTATTCAAACTTCAAAGGCTAAAAAATGAAAGAAAGGAGGGAAAGAATGGGAGAAAATGTAAGGAGCAGGGAGAGAAATGCATCAATTCACAAGCAAGGAATGCAATTTGTTCAATCAACAACACAAATAGTACAATTTAGTTCAGGGAACAAAGCTTTTTTAAACATTTTCTTTTTTTTTGCCATTCCTTTGGAGCTAGAACATAATACAAAATATACAGTTATTGTACTTTGTAAAATCACTCACAGAGGCCTCTGAAGCATTTGAATGGACATTGACAATACGTATCTACAGCATTCTAAAGCTATTCTTGAATGTAATCATAAATATAGCAGACATTGATGTATGTATGCACATTTTGAATGCTTACGAGGTTACCATGTTAAAACACTTGCATTTGTTAAAAGTATGACATCATCTGCAGTGGAGAGTTGAATAAGCTTTCGAGACCGAACTTCAATCAAAGGAAACATGGAGGGAAAATGAAGCATACAAACCAGCGATGGTTGGAAAAGTTGTACCTTGTGACAACCAGGACAAAGTCACTTTGTTGATAGCTTAAGTACCCTAACATGGAGACGAGCTTTTGAATCTAGAAGAGCGTAATGTCAGCAGCATTACTCCTCCTCGTAGTGTTTGTGTTGAACAAGTATTTTAGGGGGCAACATGAGATTGGGTAAGGCAAATCGGTGAGCTTATTTATGAGCTGAAAAAAGGTCAGCAAAGTGGGGCTCGGGTCGCCCTGCGAGGGGACATGCAAACCGCCACTGCTAGGGGTCACACAGTAAACGCCACAACCGAGGTACATCGATATGTACAAGAGGGCGCAAGTGTTTTTAAATCTCTTCAACTTCTGCAAGGTAGTCCGCCGTACAAGAATATACAGGATGCGTTCCAGGCAACCAAAGGTAGCTCTGTTAATAGCTTTATAATTTTTTTTTCCTCGACAATAACAACTTTCGGAAATAAAAAGCTGATTATACAGATGATCAGTGCATATGACTACGATCATTGAGTCACACCTATTTTCTCACACGTTTCTAAAAACCCTGAACTCTCGATACAGTTACACAGGTGAGCATCTGAGGGCGCTGCTGCTTGAGAGGGGGCTGGTCAGCTTATAATCAAAGGCCAATAGTGTTCCTAGTTAGTAATATATCATCAGCACTTCAAATACTGCACACGAGCACAGGCGTGTCCCACTCAAATAGATCAGTGTTAGAAATCACAACTTCTAGGGGAGGGCCATGAGAAAACGGGCTCTGATTAACATGAACTGCTTTGTGAACAGTTTTGGATCTCATAATATCAAGACAAAAAAACACTTCCTATAAATGTTATGAGGTATTTCAGGTCATTAAAAATTAAAACAAGGAGAATATATGCTATGGGGCTTTTTTCTGTTTTTGGTACTTTTTTTTCCCTTAGGGATGGGGAGGTCACAGGGATGCACTAAATTTAATTTTTTTCACATACCATATCAATAAAACACCCAGATGTGACAAATCACGGCCAAGCCACTGTCAATATCTGACAACATTCCAGCTACAGCAATTTTGTATTAAATAAATAAAAATAGTTAATTTCAACATTTGTCATTCAGGGGAATAGGTGGGTTATAAAACTGGGGGATTAACCAGCATCGATTAAGGGCCATGTCACGATTTATATAATTTATGGGGTAAAATACGGGACAGTTGGGGGGAGTTGGGGTATCAATGGCCTGAAAATCCAAGAAAACATGTTTGTTCTTTATCAAGCCTGGAGAAAAAAATTTAAGTCGCTTTAATAGTCACCAACACCTCCCAGATCCGCTGGGTGCTGGTTCGATGAGACGTTTTGTGCACAAATACAGGCGATGCAGTGAAAATAAAAGAGTTCAGAGTTGAAATATAAGCTGCCTGTCTAAAAAAATATTTGTTTAAAGTATGTTTTCAAACACACTAACAAGGTTTTTTTTTCCACAAACACAGAGTGAAATTGAGTTTTCATGATGTGAGCACAGTACGTTTACAAGTATGGCTGAGTATTGTGGTGGTAATACCACACTGTAATCTTAAACCAGAAAGATGTGAATTGAAAGACATTTTTTACAGTTTGTTTTTGTTGCTTTTTCATGGGAAGGAATATTTAGTGAAACAACATTTTCATGCAAACAGAGAAATCCATTTTCCGATGTTACACTGAATTATGACTGTTATACATGTTTTTATAAGTTGACTGTTCAAAAGGTATTAGGAAGTTTCCACTCTAAACACAGAGCTTGGTTTAGATTCAACACCTCGCAAATGTTACCTCACGCAACATTTTTAAAGGCTATTTTCGTGTTTTAAAATCGTATTCTTTAATTGGTTTAGTGGCACTTGTATACCACGTTACAATCAAACCAACTGTGGATACACATTACTGCCCCTGCAGTCCACGGTGTACTGTATGTGCGTCCTTGTGCAAGTAGAATGATCAAAACGTGTCTCTACAGCACCACCAGTGGTCAAAAAGTCCACAGAGTACCTTTAAAAAACTGAGGAACGGCAACTAAAAAGTTCACAATGAGGTTGCTTTACAGCACCCTGACATTTTTTACATCTTTTCCAGGGGCTACAGCTAGCTTCTCCTTTATATTCTTTGTGTCTTGTAATAAAGACTTCCTAATTACAAAATGGTCTTTGGACTTTTTTTTTTTTTGCCACAAAGGGATTTTAGGAAGCAGCTAATTTAGGATTACAGTTAGTGTGTTTTGTTTAAGATTTTATAATTTGCTACATGCCACAAGTCTGAATGGAGTGAAATCGTTAGGATTGTCATTTTGATGAATGAAGAATTACAAACTTAACACATTATTGTGTATTATCTAAATGAAACCTTCAGTGTTGCTAAGAGGGACACCGAAGTTGTTTGCCACAACACATAATAAAATGCAACTAAACATACCGAGACCCACCAGAATCATATTTTGTCCATGGCAAAAAACTAACTCAAGCAACATGATTTATTCCTTGAAAGTTGAAGTCAAAAATATATACATACATAAATTTCCAACAATGCAATTTTAGACAAAAAAAATGGCAGAAAATAAATTCGAAATAAAACCATTTCTCTTCGAGAAATCTACCTAGTGTGTGTGTGTTAGATACAGAATTAGTCAATGACTATTCATGTTTTTAGGAGGAGGGGGGGTTAACTGAAAGAAAGAACCCACAGATCATACACTATAGCAGCGAACTGTATTGTGCTCTGGCTTGTGGTGGCGCAGGGGGAGGTTTTTAAGCAGAGCAAACCAGATGGGAACTAAAAAAGTGCTATACAACCATGAGAACTCATTGCAGTTAGAGGATTTGTTCTTGGTTTGAAAGTCCAAACAAAGACCATGTTGCTCCTATTTTCAACCTAGTGATGGGTGATTTTCTTTAAAACAGTCAGTGCTTAAACTGCTCACATCAGTCAAATGATCAGATGCTAAAAAAGTAGAAGCTAAAATTCTATGTGTACCACGTACAAAAAAAGAATCTCATGAAAAACAAAATAAAAACTTGGCATAGGCTGTTGTAAAGCTGAAACAAGTGATCATAAATCATATGGCACCCACAGTGGGCACTGCTTACAATGAATTTTTAGAACATGATATTAAAATATGACACAACAGATGTGTAAATGGGTCAATGATTGAAAAGCTGCAAACCACTGAAACACCATGGTTAAATTGAGCTACGTGTGTCAGGTTACAGTATAGTTGTGATATATAGCTTGAAGTTGTTCAAACAGCGTAACAGCATTTAAACTCTGTTAACCAAAGCTTTTTGTAATTAGAAGTAGTGAGAGCCTATCTTGGGTTGATATGGAGCACCGGCTGAAAGAAAAAGGGCAGACAATGAATAAGCAGTGGGCAATTCCCTTAAAACTCCAGCCTGGTCTGTTGTCTGAACCACCTCAGCAAATGTCATTGCCTTTACACTAACACACGTGCGCACATACATACACACAAGCACCCACGCACGCTTGCAAGTATCTATCGGCACAGACAAACATGTTAACAGGGGTATTATCTTCTTTTTTTAATCAGACGCCTCGAAAGAAATTTAAAAAAAAAAAGATTTTAGTTTCGCTTCACACTTCCCAAAATGACCAAGAAACACTTTGCAATTATTATTTGAGCATGTACAGAAAGCCACTTACAAAAATAAAATACAATTTTAAAAAAAAGCACAGGAAAAAAAAAAATTAGGATTTAAATGGTTTTGATATAGAGAGCTTACTGTGCTGTCAACTATACAATTTACCCGTTTCTTAAAAGGAGCAGAGACTAACTGAAGAAGGAGAGAAAGGAAAGTAAAAGCGCAGAGACATTGTGTCTGGAGGACAAGCAGAAATATCCACTGAACAGACATTTGTTAGAATTCCAGAAGAGCAGGAAAAGGCAGATAGTGCATAAAAGGTTCTCTTTTTCATTTCTTTCATTTTTTAACTTAAAATCAAGCTGCATTAAATACAGGCTGTTTGTACAGGACAATTGCACTTCACAAAAACAGAAATATACAAACACACACAAGGAAATGTGAATCAAATTAATTACAGCAAAAAAATTGGACTACTTAAGCTGATTATTAAAAAAAAAAGAAAAAAAGAAAACCTTGTCGACTCACTTGTTATGGATTACTTTAGAGGAGAGTATTTAGGTGGGTGAACATAAATGGGAGACAAGACGGTGAGGATCCTGAACTCCAGAGTAGACTGGTGCTGCACTATTCCAGGTTTGTGTGCATGCAACTCCTCTTCCTCCTCCTCCTCCTCCTCCTCCCATGAAATTCCCTTCTTAGAAAACCAAAAGCTCAGAGTGACGGCGAGACAGACTGCTGAGCCGAGCTGCTGTGGGTCTTGAGAGGATGGTGGTTTGTAAACTCTATGCTGTGTTAGTGGTAGGAGGTTGTGTTACCACATGTCGTCTGTGGACGCAGAGTCCTTAATAAGAGAGGAGAGGAAGGAAAAACCCTTCAGACTCTGACTCTACATCCAATGAGATCTCTATCAAGAGCTGGACAGGTTCAAGCATGTATGATACAAACTGACAGAAGAAACAATCCAGGAAGTGATAGTTGTATATCAACACCCCCACAACATGTTTTAATGCTATTATAAATACTTTTACAGAAAATCTGGAGATGTAGTTATTGATGAATGAAGCATTAAATAACTTGTCAAGTATACAACATAGATTTGTACCATGGCCATATATCAGACATAGTTATGGTTTATAAGGCTACCTCCTTGTAAATCATGGCTTAGTTAATGTGCACCAAGTGTCTGAACCTTCTGATACACCATCTATTTGTTTGAAAGCACAACACTTTAAAAGGTGACTATTATGGTTTGTCTTTAACCAGCTGTAACAAATAATGATGTATAGTTCAGGTAAACGTAATGATTTTAGTTACTTATGAAATAAGAAGGTGTTTATGAATATGTAGACATATGTTGATATGTTTTACCAGGCAATAGAGAAGCTTACTGCTTTTGCCATAACTCACTCATACAAGTTTATAATTCAACCATTTGTTTAACTCAGGACAAACATCCAAATTCTTATAACAGTTCCAGCAGCTGATGATCCTACACACTATATGGAGACTCTGAAATATCATCAAATGCTTGACACAAGATCTACAAATTCATCCATCTAACTGCAAAAAGTCTTTACACATACATGTCCTCTATGCCTAAATGTGGCAGACTCTGCTCGGGATATAATGAACTGAATTTAACTGACCAGGACACATGCTAGCTACATGGTTAGTCTTTACAACCAAACAAAGGAAAACAAAATTCTTCCGTGTCAGAACTAGACTCCGATTATACAAGGTGACGTCAAGTGCAACGCTACCAAATGATAAGCAAACAGCTTGAGGATTGTTTTATGCGCTTGTAAGGATGTGACAATGTTTTGAATTGTATATATTTAACATGCCACAGGTGGAGGCCATTACAAACATATCTTGCTTGATTGTGAATGATGCGGTATTTAAAGAACGTCGTCGTGTATCAACGTGTTCAGACAGATTGATCATGACCTTTCATTACTATTTTATACTTATTCTTTGTGCTGGAACAGCAAGTGTACAAAAACTACATGTTAAGAGCTAAATCATGTACTGGGAGTGGCTAACATTGTGACTGGTTTAAGTGACTCTTCCTGTAGGATTCACCACAGACACAGCTGATCCCAAGGTGCAGGTCCAGGAATGGGTTTAACCACATATGCAAATCAAATTTAGAGAGAAGCCAACATGACAGATTATTTGGTTGCACTGGAGCAAATGACTCATGTTTCTGACAACTGGATTTGAAAAATACAGAAGTTTCAGGAGGTCTATCTGTTGAGATTTCATCTATATCATATATAGGATACATCTGTATACATTTAACTTTATTAAGTATACTGAGCGTCTTATGCACCATCTTTTCTTTTGGGAATGAGAAATGTTTCTTCTTATCGTATGCTTAGGTTGTAGTTTTTTTTAGCTCGAGCAAACACTGGTCTGCTGTGTCATTTAGATGAATACGTTTCAAATCAGCCTTGGTATGAACACGTATCTAATAAAGGATTTGAGAAACTTGATGAGGACAGCCTGAATTTTGATGCGTGCCATGACATGACCAGCATACAATGAGTTAGCTGACTTTTGCCAGACAAACTAACCTCAGAAGCTTTTCATTCAGAACGTCAGCTGCAGTAAAGGCTTATAAATACAAATTTACAACAAATTTAAGTAACACTAGAATAAAAACAAACAAAAAAACTATAGAATCCAACTTCCCTACATTGTGCCAAAGAAAAACATCTCAATGCTGGCCTTCATAGTATTGCCATAGAAGCAAGTAGGCAGTCAGATTTACCTTCAGCCTCAGCAAACACTCAAACAAGGCCAAAACACTTGATGACGCTAAGGTGCAAAACTGAAGTTATGTCCCTAATATCATCTGCTGGTGGCCGCTAACAACTGCTTTAATCTTCTGGTAGTTGGTAACTTAATTTGTGCAGAAGACCTTCAAACGTACAAGGGATATTCATCATCTTGTCCTATATTCTAAGATGAAAAAAAAAAATATATATATATATATATATATATACACACGTGGTGTGAATGGTGCAGATTTCTTTTCAAGTTTAGTTAAAAGGACAATAGTGCCTGGGTTGACATAAAAGAAGTAACACATGACTCATACTTTTTTCTTCCCCTATTCAAAAGTCAATATTATGATTGCTGTGGTTTGGAAAACTGCCCACATGGTACAGCCTTTAGGTATTGTAGTCTCTGCTCCGTTATTGCCACTTCTTTGGTGTGGATCACAAATCTAAATTCCAGAAAATAGTAGAGGCAGTTGTAAAGTGTGATTATATCTGCTGTAGGCAAAATCACTGCCCTCAGAGACAATTAAATACACCCACCAAAGAGTCTCCAAGGTTAGTCACAGATTGCACACAAAGCTCTATAAGTTGTATTCAGCTGAACTGACCTATTGCCACCCAACGACTGTTTGCAGTCTGTATGAAGCAGCGTTTCTGATAACATCTGACATTCATATAGATTTTAGTGAAATGTGCTTTTCCACAATACTGACCTATTCCAGAATGACACTATGTTAACAAGTTTCACTCAATAAAGCAATCAATTACACTACCTCAATGACCCATGGCCTTTTCTTTGTTGTGTTACAGTACAAGTTCATAAAGGCATATTAGGATTCCTTGTCACTGATCTATATCTTTGTCTCTGTTAGGGTTCACATCTGACAATGAATATCTGTTATACTCAATAAATATGATCTATTTATGTGTCTTGTCTGAAGGGGTAAGAGACAGAGTGAGCTGGATGGATACATCCAGGGGACAAATAAGATTGTATTCAGTGTTTATCCATCACTAACTGAGCTGCCAGGCAAGGTGGACAGGTTGGACCAAAGCACCAAGGACAACCCAGACCAAGCAACAGATGAGACCTACACTGAAAGCAGTCACAAAGACATGTAAAAAACAAAACCAAACAAGGAGCGGTATGACAGAATGTCAGTTGTGTGATAAGAGGATGCACAAAGAACGTGACTCAAAAACAAGTCTGTGGTCTGATGATAAAACCACATAACTTTACATTAACAGTGCAACGTGCTGTCAAGTATGGTCCTGATCACAGTATACACTTTTTTTGCTGCAGCTACAATAAAACTAACAATCTACAGGAGAAACTGGTGGGAAAGGCCAAATACTAGTGCTTTAAAAAGACCAGCACAGTGCACAGTGTTTGTTACAGTACAGTCCCCTCTCTAATACAAGAATTTTACATTTTATTGATAAGATATCCTATTTTAGCTGTGAATTACTGTGCAACAACAAGAATGTTTAAGTTTTTGTGTCTAAGTGAGACTGCAAATTTGAATTTCATCATGATACATTGCAATAATTTTAATTAAACCGTTCAGTTTCTCCCCTTCCTGCAAATCTAGAAACAACTTAACATCATTCAGATGTGCAATGATTACACAGATATGTCCTGGGAGACCTGGAGGTTGAGACGCTGCCAAAGGAGGTGCAAATTACTACTCACTGAGATAGACTGAATACAGTAACAAATACTGTATACGGTTTCTATGAGACACTCTGAATTAATCTGCAAACATTTCTAATAAACTTATTTCACTTTCTGCCATGGAAAGCTTTGTGTGAGCTGTTGGCAAACAAAACCTTAATTTAGCCATTTTATATTGAGACTGCACCAAATAATACAGACAAGTCAAGAGCTCTGGCAGCAATCTGAAGGTACACCAATTTCTGAGATACCTCAGTGTGGGAAAGTAATTCAAAACATCCATCTTCACACAAACATGAAATACTAAAACAAATTGCCAATTTTTCATGGTCAAGGACAAGATGAGACGAGCACAATTTGAGAGCTGAACCAGTGAACTTATCTGATAAAAAATTTAAAGCACGATATCTGAGTAGACAAGGGCGCTATCTTTGTACACAAAGGATTGCTGAGCAATGCTCCTTTTAAAATCAGTATGTAAGAGAATGCAGTTTTTTTATTCCTTTCACACTAATGTCAGATAATATCCCTTATTAGCTCTCTCACTAATTATTGAAATCAGCTCATGTGGTATGAGACTGAGTCTTTTTGGCACAGGACCTGCAATGCACTTGTGGTAATGTGTCAAAATTAAAGCAAGTTTTGTGACTGAGGAATTACTGTGACTATCTAGAGAGAAACGATTGGATCATTTTCTGCTGGTGTCACAGAAAATTTGTAGAATTACAACAAATGAGTTTTCATTAATTTTATGTGGCTTTTGGTTTCAAAGCGGGAAGAAGGAAAATAAATAACCAATAAAAGTCACTATGTCATCACATACATTTTCTTCTCTTTTTTTTTATCACTTGGCAAGGAGCCTATTTCCTTGTTCCATCTTGTTGAATACGACTGACATGCAGAAGATTGGTTAAAACTTGCTTATCACATGTCAACAAGCATGCATACTCCCCAAAAAATGCAAACATACAGAGAGTTAAAGACAAGCTGGGATACTTACTGTGTCATCACTTCGGTAGGGGTTGAGCTTGTTGTACACCGCTTCAATAACACTTCGTCTGAGGGACAGAAGTACAAAATTATAAATGTTAGTTTTCATTTTGTAAAAACAAATGGGAAAAGATACCCAGTGATCAAACTTAAACTGTCATAAATTAAAACCTGTAATTGATTGATGAGGTTTTAACCACAAAGCGCACTCACTTGCTTGCCAGCTCTCCTCCAGGTGGGAGGTTCGGGATGCTCTCAGACGCTAACGTTCGCATAACATGGACCAAATCCGGGACACCTTCATCCCCATGCTTCTTAAGGATCTCTGTTGGAAAACAAAATTATTTATTTCGGATCCTTTGACAATATTACACAGAAGTGCACCTAGAAACATCGTATTACTTTGTGCAGTTATATTGGAAAAATTGGTATCAATGTGTAAAAGAATGCAGGTGAAACAACCCCGACTTATATTTAGACTGCAGAAAAGATGAGCACAGTTCTGTTTTGTTAATTGTGAAGAGATGGACATACCATTTTTTTTAGATTAAAACACTCTGCTTAATTGAAGCAAAAGACTCTTCCTAAAAATGATTCACTTTCTGGAGGGAAATTTTCCTAATGTGAATCAATGGTCTATTAAGCTGTATAGACTGTGAAGCCCTTTGAGGTAAATGCGTAATTGTGGTCTACAAAAAAACACGCACACACTGACTTCACTCGATTTTGACTCCTGATAGGAAGTATAAAGGTTTGGTGTAACAACTGAGGGGGAGTGGTAAAGCTTGTTGAGACATGTGGTCACCTACCAAACCTACAGTAAGAAAAATGTCAACCAGTAAAACTTATTGTAGACAAGTAACGTGTTCCTGGTTGTCACTGTCAGAGCTGAACAATATGTCCAAGAAGATGAAATAATAAAGAATTTGAAAATACGATTTAGGTTCTTTATAAAAACCTACACACACATCAATATGTTAGTTTGCGACTCTCTAGCATGACTATAACATACATAAGATAAACAGTATGACAAACACTGAACTGTTGATCGAAACCTGCCTGACGTGTTAAATGTGATCTGGTTAAATTGCATCTCAGGAGTTGTGTCTAATGAAGCAGATCCCATTACTTTAAAGTGATAGAAAACATTTGAAAAACTAAATTATATTCGGTCAGGTATTTGTTTATTTTTACATTTGTTATTCCTCAACACTGCAGACGCTTTGTGATCATAACTCAATCTAAGAAAAACTGTTTTCTTTGAGACAGGCTTTTGGATAATTCTTGGCTCTTTTTGCTAAAGTTCCTAATAGAGTATATATATTAAAGCATTATTCAACAATCAACATAAGGATAATAAGGGGTTTACATTGAACATAAAAAGTAAAAGAAGCAAAAAAAAATTGAATTATTTCCATATGCTACATATTAATTGTGGTCCACATAGACAAATATAATGTTTCTCCCCTACCTTCTACTCTGGCTTCCAGGTATTTATCCAGCTCAGCCTCTCGTTTCACTGCTTCTGGAGATACCTTTGGGGCTCCGGGAAAGCAGATTAACACAACACTCATATTGTCCCGGCTTCCCTGTGGAAAATGAAGAACAAACACAGACGTCAAGTAAATCAACCGTAACAACACAACAGACGAGTGTGTAACAAATTGTTAATGTAGGATATGTGGACACACTGTACCTTATACAAGCAGGTGTCAACAATTTCATTGCTGACTCTTTCAAGATCATCTGTAACCTCTAGCCTTGACCTGACAAAGTCACAGAGTTCCTCATTGGCCATGACATCCCAGATGCCATCACAAGCGAGTATAATGAATTCATCTTCCCCTTCACATCTTTCTATTGCATAAACTTCAGGCTCAGGAGAAACAAGCTGCTCTGTCGGGCCTTTTCCATGCACACACTTGTAGTCGAAGTCTCCCAGAGCCCGAGAGACTGCTAAGGACCCATTAACTCGCTGGATCATGACTGAGCCACCGGCGTTCTGGATCCTTTCCTTCTCCAGAGGGTTGCTGGGTTTGTGATCTTGTGTAAAGAAGTGCACAGCTCCACCCCGGCTGAGGATCCCCCGTGAGTCGCCACAGTTGATAAAGTAGGTTTGGCTTGGAGAAATCATCACTCCCACAGCGGTGGAGCCACTGCGGTCCACGCCGTGCTTCTTCTCAGAGATGGTTCGCATGTGTTCGTCAATCTGCAGGAATCCTGTGCGGATCCCGGTCTTCACGCTATCTACAGAGGGGTCCTCCTGCAGAGCACTCTGGAAGTCTGGGTTGCTGGTGATGTGCTCCAACAGGTGCTCACAGCAGTACTTGGCCACTTGAGAGCCGGCATGCCCATCGTAAACGGCAAAGAATGACCAGAGGTCGAGACCATGGGGCAGACCAATTACTGATGTGTGTGCATCCTCCATCTCTACCCGCCAACCCTGCATGCTGCTCAGCCCATACCTCAGGTGGTTACCCTCACCATGGGAATTGTACTTTTCCATCTTTGGTTTGTCCAGAAATGCACCCATTGTGTTCCTCTTAAAACCTGTAAAACAAATTAAAAGAGAGAAATCTAATTATAACATAGAACCAAAATGTAGTGTTTAATAAACAATGAGGCAATATTCAGTTTGTTATATTATTAAGCAAAGCTGCAGTGGAAAAATCTGAATCATTTTCTGATATTTAACCATACATATAATGTATGTCTACTTTGTTATATAGACGTGGTGTTATTTATTTGTTTATATTCATTGATAAATGTACAAAAGATCACATCCTTCATCAATTTGTAGAGAAAGATTAGCATCTCTGAGCTGAGTTCAGGCCCCTGCTCTGGTCTAAAAATAGTAGACCTGTGAACACATTTTTGCTACATATTAGGAAGAGTGGTGAGGATCAAACTGAAACGCCCTTAAACCACAGGCTCATCAAGCTCTACGTGAAATGTACTCACGCGTATTGAGTAATTTTACCGTATTGTACATACACACAATACACCGCTGGCCAGCACCTCTCTGACCTTCGCAGTGCAGAACACCTCATCGTTCTAGCTAGTCGAGGTGATAGTTAAAGCTGTCGTTACATGCCTGCAGAGCTAACGCCAGCTAACCGACCGACCAGTAACTCGATAAACACAACACCATTGCAGGAGATCTGACGAACCCAGCAGCGACTCTGTCGTCGTGTGGAGCTCAGTCACAGCGTGTACCTGCTCTGGAATGACAGCATTTGTTGTTGGATTGCCGTGAAAACCTAGCTCGGTACCAAGTCCTCACCACAACCCAAATAAACAAACAGCCTTCGCCTAGTTGCGGGCCTTGACCCTTGTCCCTCACAGCTAACTTTGACAGGCCTCCCTCTGCCCTGCTCTGCTAACGTTACGCTGAGGCAAGGAGAGCCCTCGGCCTTGCTAACGTACTACGGCTACATGCTAACTTAGCTCGGGTAGCTAACTGCCGAGCGTCCCCCTACAGCTGCTGGCGTAAGAGTAAACATTCCAATCACTTACCAAATTTCCAAAATAGTGGTTGACGGAAACCGGAGCTGCGGCTGCGAGCAGGACTGACCGGCCGTGGTTCGCACCGGAGAGGTTACACCGACGAAACTGGAGGGGGAGGTTCGCGTCGGGTTAGCTAGGCTAGCTAGCCAGTTAGCTAGCAAGGAGCAATCGTCACTCAAGACTCAGTGCATAGAAATGGTCTCAGTGCAGAGTCGTGCGCCCGTGTTGCATTACATTATCTCAGCTGGCGACCTGAAGTATATTCTAACAGATCCGCATGTAAATCTGAGGGCTGGAGCTTTGAGTGGCCGAGCCGGGGAGGGGAAGCTGAAACGTCTGTCCCAGCCTCTCCACTTGACAGCTTGACAGCTCGCTAGCTAACGTTAGCTTCGCAGGAGCACAGCGTCGCTGAGGCAGGACCCGGATGTTGCAGGTTGCGTACTCGAAAACATGACATCATCCCTGAAGAGTTGAGGCTTCTGTGACTGCTGCTGCACACAGAGGACATGGACTATACAACACCACGTTATATACAGGGAATCACACTAACAACAACAACAATAACAACAACAACACCACGTTATATACAGAGTCACACTAATAACAACAACAACAACACGTTATATACAGAGAATCACACTAACAACAACAATAATAGCAACAACACCAAGTTATATACAGAGAATAATACTAACAACAACAACAGAAATAATAATAATAATAATAATAATAATAATAATAATAATAATAGTTAAGTTATGTACAGAAAGTCACACTAACAACAACAGCAGGAATCATAATTATAATAATTATAATTATAATAATTGTCAAGTTATATACAGAAAATCCCACTAATAATAACACCAACAACAGCTTATATACAGGAAATCACAAAAATAACAACAACACCAACGATAATAATAACAACAACAGCGACAACAATAATAATAATGATAATAATAATAATACTAACAACAACAACAATTTATATACAGAAAGCCACACTTAAATAATAATAATAATGATAATAAAAATAATAGTATATTTTATTCACAGGGCTGAATTTGCACGTTGAATGGCTGTAAGAAATTAAAATGTTTATGTGTCTTACACACAAGAATTGTGGAGTGCAATGCAATGAGGCCTGCTCCCCTTTTTTGCAAAAAGATTACTGGGAAAATCAAGGATTAGATAAAAGCATTTTAATTTTTTTAATGCAAGTTCATTTTTATTAGTGTATTTATATATTTCTTCTAAGTCGGTTGCTGTTTGTTTGGCGCTGTTGTGTGATTGTTTGGGTCTTAATGCACCCAGAGAAGTATTACTTCGAATTTCGTTGTATGCATAGCTTACAATGACAATAAAGGCATTCTGTTTTGGGAATGAATAGATATAAACACATATTACAAGTGCAATTATACAAAGGCAGGGCAAAGTGCATAGAAATGTATAAAAGTTTAATGTGAATATAGATATGGCAACCATTTGGATGTTGTTATGATTCTTACTGGTGAGGCCAAAGCAAGGAACTTTAACTTCATGAGTTCAAGATTCTTAGCTTTATCTAACTATTCTTTATTCTTATTTATCCAGATTTGATATCTCTTGATTAGAAAAACTTAAATTTACAGGACAGTTTGTGACAGTTTGAGCAGTTTGATTTATTTTGTATAAATGAAGAGGAAGGGGACAAATACATTTACATTTCCCAAAATGAGGTATCATACTGCAAAGACATCAATATTGATAGCCTGCCCTGTTCTTTAGTAATTTGTATCCATTGTTTGTTTGTCTTACCATAGTTACAAGTGTGCAAGTTGTTTTTAATTTTAGCAGGGAAGTTTGAATTTAGTTACTAATTCACACAAAAGATATTACAAACACTGAGGACATGACCTACAGGATATGTCCTCAGTGGTGTTTCAACAAGCAATGTCCTTATTGCACAATCTACTCTGAGTTGTTCAGAATTAGAAAATGAACAACATGCACACATCTCTGTTGCACAACCCAATGCGGAACAAAGGACAACGATAAATGCAGTTATGCTCCATAGCATTCACTCATGCAGCGTAGACTTGCACAACCCAAGTGCAAGGTCTACACTGGTAATCAGAGAAAATTCAAATTTGAAATAGCTGCACGGCCTGTTTCGCCAACAAAAGCTTCAAACAAGAGTCAAAATATCTCAAATTACTGTCAACTAGTGGACATTATGATCAACAGACTTTGTGTTTTCGGGTGTAAATATGTCTTTTGTGATGTCAGTGTTGAGGATTCTGCTGTAGAACAAATTGTATCTCTCCTGATACAACTCAGAGGCACACCTTCTTTTTAGCCTCTGTTCATTCACTGGTGACATTTATGAGGCCTCGGTCAAAACAAATATGTCGAGGTGGAACAATGATTTTAATAGTGCACAATTCAAAGGGAACCAACAGGTTTGTGTGTAAACATTATGGTTGAAATGAACAGTTGCCAATGTTGGACTTGGACCTTCACTGCAAAGTGCAAGTCCAACATTGGCACACTGCAAGTTTCTCTCAACTGTTGAGAGAAAAAAAATGAAAGTCGTATAGAACCATCAAGGTGACCTTTATGATCGTTTTAATTGTTTTGTAAAATAAATTAGAAATGGTCTTCACTATATTGATGATCATTTATCTCCATCTTCAGCGGGTGCTTCTTTAATATCTTGAAGCGGATTAGCGCCGTGCTTTAACTCTGAAGGTCTCAGAGCGGAAGTGACGCAGTGTGGTGGAGCCGCAGTGGTTTGTTGTTCTTCTTCTTCTGTGTGGAACTTGGGTCTCTCTCTTCTGACCATGTACTGCTGCCTGGTATCCGCACTGTGTTCCGCACTGTGTGGGTTCGTAGCCCTGTTTCTACTCATCCACCTGTTGGCTTTTGTTTTCGGGGATGCAGACTTCACGCTGCTGTGGGCCAGTGTGACAGGGAACAGTCCTGGTGAGCGCAACATTTTAACTTGGTTTATTATTTACATACAGGGAGTGAAGCGGGTTCTGGAGTCACAGTGAGTGAAAACAGTCTATTGTCATATATATATATATAATATAATATAATAGACGCACGTTACATGGACGGATACAAACAGTAAGTAGCCATTTAGCTAGTACAGCTATGAGCTCTAAAGTTAGTTGTATTCACTGACAGAATGATTATTACGTTTGGGTTAAGGTGTAATATCATATCATGTATGATATATACTTTATACTATTGTGAAATCACACACACAGACACACACACACATATATGCAACATTTATATTTTATACATATTGTATACTGTACCTGCCTCAATCAATCTATCTATCTATCTATCTATCTATCTATCTATGTTGACAATAAGTGTATAGGCATGCATATTTATGATAGATAGATAGATAGATAGATAGATAGATAGATAGACAGATAGATAGATAGATAGACAGATAGATAAGGTTGTATCTATAAACACTGTATATTAAATAAATGTGGAGTAAAAACAGAAATGTTTTCTCTTAAACGCAGATGAATTTGAATTAAACATAGCACTTGAGTTTATTTCCAACAAGCCGTGACAGTGAGCCAGTGTAATATTGAACAAAATGACTGTTTGTTTCTGTGTGAAATGCTGACAGTTGTGTTTTGTGTTAACCAGAGACCAAGTTGAAAGGCCTGGTGGTGTGGATCACTGGAGCTTCCAGTGGTATTGGAGAGGAGCTGGCCCAGCAGCTGGCAAAGTGTGGATCACGACTCATCCTGTCTGCACGACGTGAGGATGAGCTGAACAGGGTCAAACGTTGCTGTTTAGGTGAGAGAAGTATTATTTATTTTTTTGGCAAGGTATTGCAGGATCAATGTAAAAATAAACTGACATATACTTCATTACACTGCAGGTAGAATATTTTAGATTTTTAGTGATTTTCTTATTTCTTACTGTTAATCTTTTTTCTCAGACCAACAGTCAATTGTCCAATTGGTTTTGTGATCTCACCTGTTTCATTCAGTGTCTAACCTATTTATGACTGAATTTACTTCATCATTTGTTCTTTAAGACAACTCCAGCCTCCAGGATGAAGATATTCTCGTTCTTCCACTTGATTTGTTGGAGAGGACATCGCATGAGGAAAAAGCAAAAGCCGCAATTCAACACTTTGGACACGTGAGGCCACTTCAGTTGCCCTTTTGTCGAAAAATCGATTTGAATTTTCAACAAGAACATTTCTGCTGGATTAGAAGTTCAATTACAATGTTTACGTTGGTTTTCTGTTACATAATAGACATATTGCATAAAGTCTTCACCTCACCTTGATGTTCTCTTTTCGTAATTCAACTTCAAATCCTACCGTTTTCGGGTCTCTGGTCTCTTTGTCTTTTCAGATTGACATCCTAATCAACAATGGCGGCCGAAGCCAGCGCTCCCTGTGCATAGACACCAGTCTTGACGTGTACCAGGTCTTGATGGAGCTCAACTTCCTGGGCACGGTCTCCATCACCAAGCAGGTGCTGCCTGAGATGACACGGCGAGGAACTGGGAGCATTGTGACCGTCAGCAGTTTGGCTGGCCTCGCTGGGGTGCCCCTGTCAACTGGATACTGTGCCAGCAAACATGCTCTTCAGGTGAGGGGAACAAAAACAGCAGTGTGGTTTGTGTTTGGGCTTCGACTGTGTCACAGAGGAGCATGTCTGGTTCATCTGGATCTGCCTTACTGTGTAATACCTCAGTCTATAATGCAAGTGAAGACATGTATGAATGAACACTCTTGTTGATATTAACTTTATTGTCCACAGGGTTTTTTTAATTCCCTTCGAACTGAACTGTCTGACTATCCAAACATACTCATCAGCTCAGTGTGTCCAGGGCCTGTGCAGTCACAGATTGTCCAAAATGCCTTCACAGAGGAGCTGAACAAGGTACTGCTTTTCATTTCTTAACATAAAATAATCCAGTCTTTTAGCCATGTTTGATCTGTTTGATGTGACAGATGCTATTGCAGGTGTTTGGTCTCAGTAAAAAAAGAATTTCTTCTATTACATAAGCCTCTGGCCACAGCTGGTAAGCAGGAACACAAGATGCCGACAAGTCGCTGTGTGCATTTAATGCTGGTGGGAATTGCCAACGGGGTCAAGGAAATGTGGATCGCACAGCAGCCCTTCCTCCTGTTTTACTACGTCTGGCAGTACGCTCCCACATTGGCGTGGTTCATAACTGACGTGCTGGGCAGGAAAAGGGTGCAGAATTTCAAAGCTGGTGTGGTACGTACATAATAAATAACTTTTGAGAAATCTACATGTACAATATTACTGTGATGCAAATCAAGCTTATTATCAAAGTGGTTTACCTGGTATAACACTGAGAAAAAACAAATATCACCATTTTGTCTGACAGTTACCTCCGCCAAGTCAGTCTGTTTATTTGTTTGTCAGCATGATTACGCAAAAACTACTGAATGAATTTCTACAAAACTTATGTAAACAGGATATGGGTCAAAAAAAGGAACCATTCAATTTTAAAGTGGATTTTTTTCCACCTTCTTTAAATCTGCACGTCTGTGTTAATTGACATTTTTACTAATTTCCCAGGGAATAATAATTTATGCATCTTGATAGAAAAAAAATCAGGCATTATTTAGAGGATTGATATCTTTTGTGTGTAATTTTGAGTGGCTTGATTTAATTTAAAGCTGGGGTTGGTAATCCTGGAAAAGCTAGCAAGGGCAGGCTACACATAAAAATGCAACCGATACATGGCAACCCCCTCCCATCGGCCTTCTCGTCAAAGCTACGCCCCCAAAACACATGAACGTGCACATCCTTATAACTGCTAGAAGACGACTTTTACTTGACTCGCTTGCTATTTTAAGTGTTTCAGAAACATAGCAACCCTACCTTTAAGGGGACTGTTATGTCTTGGCGGAGGTTTGCCCTCCACTGAGTGACATTCTAGGGTCTTTAGTTTTTTTTGGCAAGAAAGCAAATAAATGCATTTCCCAAACTATCGCTTAAAAGTTCGGTGGAGCGATGCTGGGAGTCTGCTTAGGTCATTAAACTCAATATACTTGAAAGATTTGTAAATTTGTTCCATTTTAACCGCTGAAACAACACCGGAGACATGAAGCCACGTGATCAAAAAGTCCTTGGAACAGATTTGATCAGCCAAAACAAATCATTTCCTGCACCACTGAAAAATAATTTTCTATATTCAAGATGCAGGTCCATAAACGGTCAGTCAGTTAAAAAGGCTTCACTTTACTCAGGAGCCATCAGAAAGTGCTCACATCTGAGAGGATCAGTTTGTGGTTTCTGTGTGCTCGGCCTTGCTGCTGCGTCCTGTAAGATTGACCTTCCTCCATTTAAACTGGGACCGGGGGATTCTCACAGTGTGAACGCACTGAAAGCACTTGAATAAAGCAGAGCGTGGCAGACACAAAGCAGAGCTGTCTCTTAGCAGCTGGGGGGGCTCAGCTGTTGCTGACCTTGCTTGGGTCTAAAGAGAAGACAGTGGCCAGGGTATGACAGTGAACAAGACTACTCCCCCCCCTGGTGTTGACTGACAGACTGACCAGTGTGTCTGGTGGCCTCTGCTGGACAGTGAGAGCTGAGGGCCATGGAGAAAGGTCATCTTCCAACCGGCTAGACTTGAGAGCGTCACATGCTTTTGCTTCAGTAGGACAAAAATAAAAGTGCGATGTGGTGTCCACCTAAGAAACGAAAGGGTCAAACCCCTGATCACCACACATCTCACCAGGATCCTGTGTTCAGAAACACATTTCATTCTCAAGTAAAAACCTAGCATTGCACAAGAGCAAATTCCTCCGCCAAGGCCCAACAGTCCCATTATGGAACCACATTTAAATTCACTAGATTACCCTCATTAATATCAGTCCTCTAAACATGACATATTTTTTTCCATCAAGATCCATGAATTATTCTCTGAGAAATCGAGGACAATGTTGAAAAACTAAAAATCCACCCCCTGATTTGGATCTGCAGCAAAATGTATCTGGTTCTTCCCTGACCCATATTACATCCTTCCACCAAATTGTGTGGTGATCCGTCCAGGAGTCTTTGCCTAATCCTGCTAACTAACAGACAGATAAAAACTAAAACATGGCCATAACCTCCTTGGTGGAAGTAATAAAGATGACATTTTGATTTCATTCACAAACACCAGTGTTAACAGCTACTTCTTTTTTTGCAGGATGCAGACTCTGGATACTTTGGTAAACCCAAGAGGTCCTGATAGTCATAGTGAAGTGGAAACGTGTTTGATGCATGTTTGATTGATGTGTTCTCCTGCTCAGTTTTAGGGTTTTTAATCTTCATTTTGGTGGGAAACAAGGGAACTAGAAAATCTTGTATTTACATGTCCTGATAATGTGTATGTAACCATATAACCATATGTAAGAATGACAAAGTTATCCGGTGTGATTGGCCAATAAAATTCAGTTTTGATAGTTTTCAGCCTCTGCCAAGCTATTTTATTATAAGTATATACAGTTAAACATATAAAAAAACAACAATATGTACAAGAGACTGTGGACATTTTCATAGAATTCTTCATTCTAGACTGTAAACAAGTGAATTGTAAACAAAACAAGAGCACTAAACACCTTACACATACAGCAAGACATACCCAAGGCACATCCTTGATATTTTTTTAACAAAACTTTAGAATTGTCCCTTTTTTTGTGGAACGAGGAGGGGAAATCACCTGAAAACTGAAATCTATAAAGTACAATAAAACCAGAGGTATTCCACAGGCATCTCTCAGGGGAGGGGGTGGGTCATTTTTAAACTTCTTCACAACCATTAACATGAAAAAAAACAAAAAAACATATGTGCTTCAGTGGAAACCTGTCAATGATCAAAACATTCAAGATACAAATGTTTGAAGGGAGTTTATCTTAACGTGCTGTTCTGTGAAATTGTCCACATCGTCAGTTAAAGTCTGGTCACAAGATTTTGTAAAAAGAGAACAGTGGTGACGCCACGGCTTCTTCCTCTGTGGTTCAGGAAGTGAAGCACCAAAAATTATTTTTATTAAAGTTGAAAAACAACAAAGTTTCCCACACAGACATCACTCTTCTGAACTCAAGAGTCAACAGTTTTAAAATTAAAACTCTAAAACCATTTGAATTCTTCTCTTGATTTTGCTATAGTTTCCACATAAACTTCCTAATAATCATTACCTTTGGAAATAGAGGTCTTGCTGTGAGACTGACTGAAAAGCAGCCCCTTCCCACTTCAGAGTATGTTCTTATGTTCAGAGGCAGGGGAAGTGGAGGGGGGCTGAGGAGTAAATGGGATACCCTAAAGGGGGATCGGCTGCCTGAACAGTTAAGTTTCTGAGCATGAAGGGGTGAGCCTGGATGCTGTAACGTTCCTCGTCGTCATTGGTGGCATACAGGAGCTCCCAGGAAAGGTTTGCCCACTGGCCTCGTACCCCCTCTCCGTTCAGACGGCCCACCTGCACCAGCTGCTCCTGCAGGGACAGGACTCGTCCTGTGTAGGTACCCTGTGGACATGGAATAGTAATGGTAAATGGTCTGTATTTATATCGAGTTTTTTTAGTCTTGATGACTACTCACACAGCACTTAACAGAACAGTTTAGCCATTTATCCATTCACACACACATTCACACACTGCATCTGTGTGCAGCACGTTCTCTGTCACACACCACTCACACACTGCTGGCACTGCAGTCAGGGGCTATTTGGGGAGTCATTGTTTTGCCCAAGGACACATCGGCATGCAAAGTGCAATAGCACGGGATTGAACCACCAAACCACCGGTTAATGCACAAGCCGCTTTAACTCATGAGCCACAGCCACCCACACATGGACATACACATGCAGAAACATACATACAAACAAATGTAAAAACATATTTCACTGAGATGGCCTCTGAATAGGTAAGGATCTCAACAAGTGTATTATATTATGTATGTTAATAATATACATTTTCCAGCCTAAATTGAATGTGAAGAAGGGCTTGTCTGTGTAATCACCATAGCTAGGTCATGTCCTAGAGAGAATAGGAAGGGTTTCTCCTGAAGGACACTGTCATGCCAGCCTTTTTCTGTCACCAGGCCAATGTACCAATCCCTTTCATATTCCTCCAAGGTGCTGAACAATTCATCCAGGGACTCCATGGGCCCCAGGCTTGCTTGATCAAACAGCAGCTTGAAACTGAACCTGAAAGCAAATAAAAACAGGCAGACTTTAGGAAATATGGCTCCAGTGATCATAAACAGAAAACATTAGCTTAATATGCATTTTACCTGAAAGCCTGAAGAGAGAGCTGATAAAGCTCTTTACTTGAAGAGAGCCACTCCAGTCCTTCTGTCCATGGCACATCTCCACAGTAGAGCCTGTAGACGTAACTGGGACTGGTGAAGGCCGACTCTGCCCCCAGTGAGATGAGACAGGAGAGTGCGACTTGAGCGTGCAGTTCTTTCAAAGCTTCATCCTCCTTCAGGGCTTTGGTCATGTCCTCTGAGCTCTCGCCCTGCACAGCAGGCCCGAAGCGCCCCAGGGTAAACCGAAACCAGTCCTCTGGAAACAAAGGCCTGAGCTGCAGCAGGCGGGATGGTAGCAGCGGTGCAGTCCTCCACCCTGTCGGTAGGTTGAAAACCTCTGACTGAGGGCAGCTGAAGTTCAGATGAGGGACTGAGTTGGGACTCTCTCTGAACACCTCTGTGTTCCGGCCTCTATCCACAGCTGGCATCCCGATGCCCAGTCCCAGAGGCTGCAGAGGCTGCAAGGCAGAGAGAGCCATGTTTTCAAAGAGACTCCCCATCTCCACAGAGCCCGGCAGAGACGCCCCTGTCTGCAGCGCCGTGAGTCCAGGCTGAGCTTCTGCAGTCACTAAAGCCACCGTCCGCCTGGCCTGTTGAGGTCCAAATAAATCATCCTCATCTGACCAATCACCAAGGGAGGTCAAGCTGGAGCTGTCTTGTCTAAACCTGAGAGAAGACACGTTTGATTCAACCACGACAGCCTCAGGTGGTTGGTTGCAGGTAGTGTGGGCCAGCTGAGAAGACTGGGACTTCCTGCCTCCAACCCCTGGCCCGTCGTCGCTGCTCCACAGGAACCCTTTGTGCTTCTGAACACAGTATCGAAGGAGCAACCAGACCAACACTTTGAGAAAGTCATCTTGAAGTTTCCTCAAGTTGTCATGAGAATCAATGATGCCGGAGAGCACATTCCGGGCATCGGAGTAGACTCGAACTGCGAGGGCGGCACAAGGGGTGAGGGCGTTCCCCCAGTGCAGGTTAAATCCCTGAGTGAAGCCGAGCCTCTCGGGCCGCTCAAAAGCCGCCTCGAACACCTCATCCACCCTCCGTGCCTCCACTGTGTGACAAGATGTCTCCTGCAACTCCAGACCCTGTACCAAAATACAACACATTATTTGATCTTCTTGTAAATGGCTGAACTGATGCTTAATAGAAAAAAAGCTGCTTTCAGACATGCACTGAACTCCGGATAATCTCCTGACATTCCCCAGTCAGTGTCAGAGTCAGAGGCTCTGGAAATTCTCCTGAGTTTCTAATGTATAATATGACATATAATGTCTGTCTGAGCTCAGGTGAACCCCGCCAGAGTTCTCTGTGTTGTTGTGAACACACTGACCAGAGAATGAAAGATAAATTCCAGAGAAAACCCAGACTCAATTGTGCAGGAATTCTCCAGAGTACACGTCTGTTAGTGGCTAAAGAGCAAGATACAGTACCTTAATGTTGACTGTACAGTAGCCGTATCCTCTCTCCAGGATCATTATCCAAACCATACGGTCCTGAAAGCGGCCGAGGAAATGAGAGCCTGGGGCTAAAGAACCTACAGACAGGGAGAAAAATAATCAGTCATCCATGTGTCTAACATGCTGGAGATGCGATTTGTAAATTGAGGGCAATGAGGAAGGGAACACACAACATATACATCATGCAACAAACAGACAGTCTCGCCGCGCATCCCTTTCATTTTGCATCAGCCGTGCGTCCCTCTGCTGACTATGTGGATCACATGGCTGCTGGATGAGCTGCAGAAAGACATGTACCATCGCAGTAGTACAGGAAGGTCATGATACTATTTTAACTGGCTGACTGCACAGAGATCTAAATATGAAATCTTTTCCTGGCCTTAGCTTTCCATTAGTCTCTAGAACTTCACTCTTTTTATACAATGTGAGCTTTTCATTCAGAGGCAGAAGACAGTGGGCAGATGTTTATTTCAACACAGATGAAAACCAGTGGCAAGGTGATGGGAGAGTTTTTTTTTAGTAGTTGAGTAGTGTCTGCTTGGCTCAAGGATAATGTTATGTCCCATCATGACATCTCAGATTAAACCCAGCCGCTACCTCATGATGGGAAGTGACACGCTGGGCAGACTCCCTTCCTGGTCACTGCTCCCCAGCCCCCAGTGTGAGTGAAGCAAAAGAACACTACAAACCGCCATCGTTAGACTGCCTGTATCAACTTAACAGGCGCTTATTTTGAATTATACATAACAGCTATAGCACCCCGAGCACAAAAAAAAAACAGTAAGACAGAGTGATGACATCACCTCAGTGGTTTTGTTCAGTTTGAACTCATCTGTCCATAAATAATGATTCTCTACTTGCACTGTTTTTTTTTTCTCCTGCCCCCTCCCGATCGAGCGCAGGACAAAATCCTAGCAGCAGCTCCGTTTGGCCTAAGAGTATTATGCGGTTAATGGTGTGGAAACATTTGGATGTAATGAATACAGATCAGAGCTTTTTTTTTTTGGGTCACTTCACAGAAGCTCAACTGGATCATGCGAGCTCGCATTACTGCCAGCAACTCCGAAGAGCTGCTCGCAACAAAATTCCTCTTACTATTAAACCATATGAGGGGATGCTTCAGTGCTCTGTGATCTGCATACAGACCCGACTTGACCCATGGGAGAGGTCAGTCACTGCAAACATAGCACAAGTCAAAACACACTGAAGTAAAAAAATAAATAATAAAAAACACAAACTTGTGTGTATAAAAAATTTAAGCCACACTGAATAATATATTTTATTCAACGTATAGTTCTTGAGCCAATTAATCCAATTGAATGGCTAATTAGGAGGTTGTGTTTTCATCTGGTGTTTTTTGTTTGTCAGTTACCAGAATTACGCAAAAACTACTTGAGAGATAACCAGGAAACTTGGAGGAGTGCGGATCGGGGAAGAACCCATTACATTTTGATGCCGATACAGATCAGGGGCAGATCCAGGATTTTTTACTTTCTTCAACGTTGCAAAGTAAGGCGTTTTTCGGCATATTCATTGATTTCTCAGAGAAAAATGTATGGATCTTGATGGGAAAATTTCTGACATATTTAGGGGGTTGGTATCAATGAGTGTGTACATTTTGGTGTGGATGCAAATAAAAATACAGATCAAGTGGATTTAAATGTGGTTTCAGAAGGGGACTGTTGAGGTATGCACTCTTCTGAGTGCCATTCTAGTTAATTAAATGTAATGACCAATTCCAAATATTTTTATCATGGATTAATATTTTTTGTCATTTAGTGAGAATATGAAACGATGCAAGCTAAAAAAATGTAATTACTAAGTATGCCTGTACAATGTGCACTATAATAGAATATTCAGACATTTACAAATCTAACAAATGCTAAAATAGTAAAAATCATTTACTTGTAACATTTGAAAAGGATGAAAAAATGAAGTCACAAAAGACAGGAGCGATTTCAAGCATGCACAACTAACCCAGTGACCCTCTCGCAAAGGCTGTCCTCAGAGCTGAGGCCAGACTACCGCTCATCTGCTGGTAGAAGATAGAGTCCGTGCAGGGACAAGCCGTACCCACAGGCCCTGGCCAACTGCGCTGAGGCCTTGGGAAGCCCACCAGGAAGATGGGCAGGGTGAAGAGGGGCAGCAGAGGGGCAGAGAGCAGGGCAGAGAGCGCCACCACTGCCAGCAGCAGCGGGCACAGAGAGGCGTTCAGAGCCAAGAGAGTTCCAGCCGACTGACGGCGCTGCTTCTTCTCTGTCCAAGACGTCACCAACACAGTCAGGGTGAACTTAAGCTTGGCCAGGAACTGGGTCAGTCTGTCAATCACAAGGCCCACCTGAATCACAAACACAGAGGCAAACATGCGGAGTATATTTAATTGATTTGTGTGCTTCAATAACTTTATTTATTTTAATTTGTGTACTTTTGTTGTATTACTCATATTTGAATAAATTGACTGAAACACATTTCAATGTTACTATATTGACCTCAGTAAGAAGCATAATAACAATTGTAAGTGAATTAACATTTCTCTAGTGAGTGATAACAAAAACTGAACACAAATTCCAGAGTTTGAGATCTTTTGTATTGGAATACATTAAATTGTACCAGTGTATTGTTAGGTTGTTTTTTAAACACAGTTCTGAATTTAGCTTAAGGAATATGTAGCAAAACAGGGGGAAAGATGGGATCATTGCCCCCATTTCATTATATTTACATTTAGAAAACATTTATAACCATTATGTTCTAAATAGTAAAGACTAATATTGTTAAAGTTCAGAACTGAAGTATCTCATGTACTGTCAACAGGTCAGTGAGCCTTGCACAGCTCTAGACGTGTAAGCATTGTCTGAGTCAGATTTAAGCCTGTGCAGATGTTATAATGTAAAGGGAAGCAGCAGTAAGGGACAAATCAATGTCAATGTCAATCTCACCAGAAGAAGCTGAACTCCGGTTCCCAGGTTGTCCCACCCCGGCAGCACTTTGTTTCCAGCTGCAAGCCGCACCAGGACCACCACCACCATTTGGAGCAGAGCGTCTTCTGAGCTCTGCCACAACTGCACAGAGGCACAAAAGGAACAAAACTTAAGTGAAATTAATCACACAGGAAGACAAAAGGACATGTGGTGTCTGGGGTTGCTACAAAAAATGACTTTATAGTCGTAAATATTTTCTGCATGTTTTGTTCACGCTGATAGTTAAGGCCGTGAGCGAGAGTGAGCGTATTCGTACCACTCTGAAGGCTCGTGCGAATCCCACACTGAGGGACGCCCTGTGGAGCAGCTGCAGAGATTTGTCCATAGACAAGAAAGCAACCATGGCAAACGGAGACACTATGAAGTGAAACACAGAAAATACAGGGTCAAAAACACATTCACATACAGAGCACTGGTGTTTTCACACCTGAGAACTATGTTAGGATTGGAATCTCAGACTTAAAATACACATTACAACAAGCTCACCAAGATAAAGAAGGACTCTTCTGATTGCTGCAGCGATGTATAATCCTCTGTTCCTCTGCTTAAAAGTCTGTACACTGGACATCCCCTTTGGGTACAGGGGATTGAGGAACACTCCTCCAAATACATAGGCCCCCTGGATCTCTCTGAGAGCCCAGCAGAGGCAGAAGAGTATGAGGAGTAGGTAGCTGACAAGAGCCTGGGGTCCTGTGACCAAGCTCTGGGACTGAGCTGAACCGAGGAAGTGATGTAACAGCCCGGCCTCTGCCATTGCCACCAGTAGTAGGCTCAAATATAGCAGCAGCTCCCTGCAGCCCAGATTCCAGCCAAAAGAACTGGGAGGAGGAGGTGGCGACCCCCCTCTGCGAAATCCACGGTCGCCGAAGGCTGCCCGGGGCCCCCGGCAGAGGGTGCCGACCTGGCTGAGGTCCAAGCTCAGCAAAAATCCCGCAGAGATGGAGAAGAGAACCACACCCAGTGTTGATGGGATGAAGTAATTACACACAGCTACGCTGGCGGATACACCAAACATCAGCAGCAGCCTGTGGGACAGCACACACAGTCAGCACCAATGATACACAGGCGAGTGTCACACTTGTCACTTCACTGGGACAATTACAGTCTGATGTGGACGAGTTTCTCACATAACATGAGTAGGAGTTGATGGCATTAAAAACGTGTTCTGGTTAAACTGATGCTGTGGAGGATTTCAGACAAACCAGCATTTTATCTGATAAAATAATATGTATGAAATTCAAGGTGAAATAATTAACATAGATACAATTCAGTGTAGTGTTACAGCTGTTGTGGCACCAGAATTTCAACAGACAATTACATATGGAAACCTAACTGATTTAAATCTATACATTTGCACATATACAAAATAGAGTTTTACATATATGAAATGATGAATGCAAAGAAGAGGAGACTTTATCTTAAAACACAGGCACATGACTGTGGTGTTGATGACAAACATATTTTGTTCCTTGTTGTGGCTTGATGCTTCCAGATTTTTTACTTGAATTTTCTTGCTCTCAGCACGGCCATAAAAAAAGCTTTTCTTAATACCAGTGGATCGCTCAAATTTAGCTCGAAGCTTACTGCTCTTGTTTATACCTGAGGTTGCTAGACATGGGGGAGCCTCCAAAGCCAAGCACAAGCGCCTGCTCCATGCCCCAGAGGAGCAGGGCATCCAGGGGAGGCAGTATACCCAGAGCCCACAGCAGAGGTAGGAAGAGGAACAGCACATGGAGAACCTGACTGGCGAGATGGAGCTCAGGTGCAGAGCCTGAGAATCTGAGTCACAGCAAGATATAGAGATTTATTATTACAGCAAGCATTATGTGAAATAAAACTGTATTTTCTCAGTTAATCAGACAACTTTGTTGCTTTTGCTCACCTGTCAGCAAGGTCCACAGCGATGAAAATAAAAATGTACAGGGGCCGGGTGAGCGGGGTAACTTCATAAGTGTCCTGTGCGTGGAAAGTGGCCGTCTCTGTGGCCGTATTTACAATGAGGGAATACTCAGCTATACACAATGTCACCCAACTCAGTACAAAGACTACCAGGGACACACCAATGCTGCTGTAGAGAGCACTCAGTCTGCCAAGGAACACGTACCATGTTCCAAAGCCACAGAGCAACCCAGCTAGGACTGAATGCAACACTACATTCAGCCCAAACCTCTTCCCAGGAGCGATGAAACGGACCGTCTCTGGGCTGACACAGTGGGTGAATTCCACTTCCTCTTCATCAACCAGGATGTTTGGCGCACCGAGTCTTTCCACCGTGCCGCTTCTGTGAGCTGCATACAATGCCAGGGCCTGGACACCCGCTGCAGCCCCGAACATGAGCATACCAGAGAGCACGGCGGCATGGAGCTCCTGAAGCAGCTGCAGCTGGCAGAGCAGAGTGCCAACACCTCCAAAGAGCCATGGCGTCAAGAACAAGACTGCCTGGTTGACATAGACATATGGCGGGGCGCAGTAACCCAACTTGAAGCGTGGACCCCCCAACAATGTCTGGGGGAAGCGCTTCCAGAAGAACTCTTGCTTGTACTCATTAAGAAGGGGCACATCTGGCCCCATTCTGACCATTCCCAAAGGGGCAGAGGGTCATCTCCACGCCGCTGAAGGAGGGTTTCCATTCATCGTCCCAGACACAAGGACGCGTTCTGCAATGAAGCACACCTGAAGTTAGGTAATGTTTAAGAGTAGGCTTAAAACTTTCCTTTTTGATAAAGCTTATTGTTAGTGCTGGCTCAGGTCTGTCTTAGATCAGCCCCTTAGTAATGCTGCTACAAACTTAGATTGACACATGAGCTTCTCTTTCCTCCTCTCCCTCTTCATCACATTAATATCTCATCAATACATCCCTGGAGTGCTCATGCTTTATAGTTACAGATCCAGGATAGCGGATGCGGCAACATCATGGAACTGTGGTAGCTGATCGTGGATGGTGATTACGACTAGATTGCTGAGATACACAATATGGTACTCACGTATACTACTATCACTGACAATACCTCTATCATTACAATTGTCACAGCTGCTCTCTTCATCTCTGCCAGACATTTTATTATGTATAAACATTGATAAACCCCACACATATATGTTGACACTGTCTTTTCTCATGAATGTTGTAAAAATCTTAATTTGTTGATGTGCTACACGCGACATCTATATCACTTCTGTGCATCCTGGGAGAGGGATCACTCACTTGCGACTCTCTCTGAGGTTTCTACATTTTAATCCCCTGTTAAATGTTTTTTGGGTAGTTTTACCTGTCTCTTGCTGAGGGTTAAGAAGAGAGGATATTGCACCTTGTTAAGCCCTATGAACCAAATTGTGGTTTGTGAATATGCACCATATAAATACAATTTGATTGACAGAGTAGAGATGCAGTAGAGAACCCAACACATTAACAACGTTATATCTGCAATACACTTTTCATTGTCATTTCTGAGATGACATTTTAACCCAGAGCAAATGACACCTCTTACTGCTATAACACTATAATTAGAACAATTTTAAAGACATTTATTTACAGGACAGGACAAACGTGTGAAAAGCCTCATTCTAGTAATGACGGCGATTATCTCTCCATCAATTGTCAGTGTGAAAATACTGGATCTCTTCATCAGAGCCACACTTTCACAAGATCTGTTGTGGAAATCTTCGCCCATACAACGAGACTCCATTAAATGAGGTTGTAATAGCACAGGCGCCATTAATGGTCTTTAAATTGTGATATGTATATTGGCACAAACAAAGAGACACAGGACCAGGAGCAACACCCACTGAGTTGCCATGAAAACACAGCACTGGATGCGCTAACCTGGGCTAACCTGCTGAAGCTAGTGGCCTGACATTTCGAGACTAGCCTAGAAAAAACAACAAATCAAGTGATTAAGTTAAACGATCATTGTTTTCAGTAACGAGTCTGCTGTTTTCTCTTTGCCCAAGCTAGCTCTGTTATTGTTCGCTAGCCAGTAGGAATGATACTTGACTGCCCGTTAGCATGCTACCACTAACAGCTACAGAACAGCGTGTTGTGGACCGTCAGTGTCTCCGGTGGGAGATACACTTACCGTCAGCGGCAGGACACTCAGCCGCAGCTTCACTGTGTCTGATATTTGACGATGTAAGTGGCGCCGAGGGGGAAACGGGCAGGAATCGGCCAGCTCCGACATTAGCAGCTAGCTAGCCGCTGGAGAGCCGAGCGACATCGGCATGACACAGAGACAGACCGCGACCAATGAGAGGGGAGAGGAGAGGAGAGCGAGCCCTCTGATTGGTCTGTGCCGTAAACACCCCGCCCCTACACGACAAGCCCCGCCCCTACGACACACACGCACCTACGTCATAAATGATACAAAGAACAACACGAATCAGTTTGTTGTGTGTTTGGAGTTGAGGAACAAACAAACACACACACACACACACACACACACACAGTTGGTTTAATGCCACAAAGATTCATATAAGTGTGAATAAGTTAAATGATTAAATGCCACAACTGTCAATTTATATAATTTTTCTATTATCTCTATTATTATTATTTTATAATTACCATTATTATTATACACTCCCTTCAGTATTTTAGCCAATAGTTTTATTTGTTGTGCAGCACTTATTACTTTGTGTTGAATTGTGTTATTATTATTAGTTACTATATTCTTATACTCGCTCATCAGCTCATTTACTTATCCGCTGCTAGATTTATTCATCTGTCACACATCTGCTGCATGGATATTTATTCATACGCTACAGTATTTATTCATCTGCTGCTACAGATCCTGTACATATATTCTTCATTATCAGTATTCACTTCAATTGTTCATAATCTGTGTATATATTTATCTTCTTCATATATATTTATTCATATGCTGCTACCTGATCCTGTACATCTATTCTTCATTTACCTTAACTGTACATAATGTGACTGTATTACTTACCTCAATGCACTCTGATCACTTTAATCATTCAGTATTTATCAACGTTCTTACAATCACCTCTCACAGCCGTTATCCTGTTCACCGTCCTTTTACAGTCATATACACTACTCTCACTTTATAAGGTTAGTATACTGCACTGATTTTTAACTGTCTGTGGATATTGCACTGATGTCATCGTTGTTTTCTTTCTTGTTTGTACTTGTTGTCTTGACATGCTGTTTGTACATGTGCCTTAGAATTGTCCCCCGGGGACAAATAAAGTTGTTTGAATTGAATTATTGTATTAATAATAATAATTAATAATGGTACAGTCGGAGCCATATAAAAACATGGCATATTAGATTGTAACTGTGACTAAACTATTAAACTGTACTTACCAACTTTAACTGTGTTGTACGAAAACCACATCATTATTCACAAATTTTAGTAGAAAATCCCAGTGGCACTCAATACCCCAAAGTTAGGCAAACATATTGAACAAAATAAAAATAAATTATACATATATGTACGCACACAGGCATTTACAGTTATACACAGCATATAATAAAACCAAACACATATACATTAGTATGGGTTCGAGTTTAAGATGGGACATCACCTCCACCACCCATCGCCTGTGAGATGAAGAACCTTCTTCTAAATATGGAACATCAAAATCCTACAGCAAGTATAAGGTGTAGAATGTTACAGCGTCATCCTGGTTGTTATTGATGTTTCTTGTGGGACTAAGCCTATAACGTTAGTACACATCAAAGAAAAGGTACTTAATTTACCTATCCAAAATAAATTATAAAATTAGTATATTATTATTTTAATCATTTTAAATAATTTAACTCAGGCACCTAATGAGTATTGCCCTTGTCTTTCTAACTGCTGCTTTTTTGTATTGTCTTTTAACTGTCCGGCTCGAGTGAAACTGAAGTCTGTTCCTCTGTATGTTTTACAGATATGCCTGGTGTAACATAAATAAACTTTAAACTTAAACTTAGTTTGGGGCACAACAAAAACATGTGACTGGGGCTAGCTGGATCTTGATTGCACCTGACACCGGTTAGGTCTTCGACAGGGTGGAGTTTGGCCAATTTACTCACAGATAAATGTAACCTGTGCAGAAACTTAAACTGCAACAACCAAGGCCTGATAAATATCGATGATTGGTGTACCAATGTTTTTGCAGTCTGCCAATTTGTATCTGATATATTAGTTTCCAATTGTTCCTCCCACTGCCTCGCTAAAAGATTAAATGATGTGTAGGCGACCCACGAGATATTATTGCCGGGTACGTTAGACTGAAAACCACATTAATACAAAATCACCATCCCTACTTGTTTTCAACTTAACAATAAAAACATCATCAGTCTTTGCAATACATCAAATATCAGATCAAAAGTAGTAGTCTTTTCTCTTTTTGGTAAATATTATTTTGGCATTTGCCGAGTATCTCCCTGAACCCTGAATATAATGCACCCATTCAACCCCCAAAACTGTCAAAGGATTAGTAATATTAATATTAATATTACGTCCTAAATTCTTGTTATTGTGTTCTTGGTACAAAAGGAGCAACAAGGGCAAATCCTACAAGTATTTTATTATTTTAACATGATGAAAGTGATTGTGGTCAAGTGCCTGCCTCAAAAGGTTGATTTACGTGGACAGAAGGAGCACAGAAAGGAGGATCATGAAGTGATCAACTAAAAAGGCCACAATATCAACACAAAGAAAGATAATAATCTGCTGCAAAGGAGATTAAATTGTTGTTGTTGTTATTCTTCGCTGAGGCTGAGGGGATAAGGGCGAACAGGAAGTTGTGTTTCCTTCTCATCGTGAAAAAGCAATTTCTGCTCCGTGTAGGACACAATAAACCATTGAAACAGAAAAGCCTGTCAGTCACGACAACATGTACTGTACCATGTAATCCCCCATAGCACCACTTATTTACAACCAATCGCTCCACTTTTATTACAGCCATCTGATGAAGAACATCTACTTGAAATAAGACATCCACGTCATTAACGGAGAGACACAAACGCAAATATCATGAAATAAGAGGCTAATACCATATTAATCTGACAGTCTCTGAAAATTGATTCCTGTTAAATTTACTAGGTGGGTATTCATCTGTTGTTCTGTTATTGTGTTATCCTATTTTAACCCAGCAAACACACTTTGTGCGATTGAAATAATGTGATAAATGACACACAAGCTCAATAATGAGATAAATCACATGAAAGTCCAGAAATGAGTAGCAGTCAAGATTTATTGCTTCTGTGAGGCGTGCGCTACAAACTAAAATGTTTGCACGAAATAAAAGCTTTTTTTCAATCAAATTGTCACGCTCACTCCATTCTTTTATCTGTATTTTCGCTCTCACTCCATTCGCTCTTTAATCTAAATCTAAAACCTCACGGGAAACAATTTACAGGAAAACGACGAGCAGCAATGATAACTCAATAACAGATCTCAGGACGAGCAATAAGGCAACACTGCTCCTGAACAGACGATGAAAAATGAACTCGGGGCATTAGCACCTTTTGAAAACTAAACAATTTATGTTTTTATGGGGGCCTACAGCAGGCAAATGTGGAGTGATTTAATTTTTATAACATCACTTCCAAATCAAGTGATGGTACAATTGTAAGCTCTGTATGGAAGCACTTCTAAAGTTAATAGAAGCTGGTAAATGTGCAATGCATATGGAGTTTAATGGCGTTCATGCATCGGGCATACTGTGCATAATGCTTGGATAAACATTGCACAAGATGCAGCGTTATCTGTCGGGATCAAACATCAATCAGTTTCCTCATCCCTCTCACTTCACCCCCACATCAACCCCCAACACTGGAACCTGAGTAGATAGCAGTGAAAACATGGTCCATTCAGCAATTATTCACAGAGTCTTGGACTAATGGTGCTCTGAATGCACAGACACAGCAAATGTAGGGGGTTAGTGGACCAGCAGTAATGGCCCCATACTGAGCATGTGCATGTGTGTGTGTGTGTGTGTTTGTGTGCTGACGGGGAGGGGTATCATCTATAACTGATTCTCAACAAGCACAAACATGTCAAAGTATGATTCCCAAATACAACTGTGGAGACCAACTCTCTCTGCCCCCTCTCCATCCCTCTCTCCGTCTGTCTCTTGCTCCCTCCCGCCTGAGTCGGGCTCCATATCAGGCAGATGAAAACATAACCTGTCACATTCCATCCCATTAAACCAGCTACGAACCATGTGGTCTACTCACATGGAGGAGCGGGGGGATAGACAGAGAGAGAGAGAGAGAGGTGCATCTGGGTTCACTCAGAACTGATGAATAATTCACAATCTTTATGCTAATGTCATTTTAATGTTAAAAATACGGACAGATATGCAAAGAGAAACATACTGTATGAAGTGGTATGTTCGCTATAAGCTTACAACACACGCGGAAATACATTTGCATTGAAAACAGCTTCTGACAAACAGACTTCTGACATATCCATACTGCACATCCTGTACACAAATATAAAATGTGTAATTATCCTTCGCAATACCTAATGCATTAAAGTACTCACACTGAGCCCCCAAATCTGTGCATTAGAGTGTCTTTTTTTCCAGTGTGAGTCCATCAGCTGCCATTTGATGTCAGGCAGAGCACAGTAATGACAGTGCACTCACTTGCACTGTCATTAGCCCTGCTTAGTGCTGGGAATTAACACAAATTAAGTGAAGTTAAGTACATGCATTAGAGGAGCTTGTTTGGGGAGAGCTTTTCACTTTTGCTGCTGCGAGCTGCCTCACATGTTCCGCAAAAACACAAATCTGAAGCATCCACATGTATGTATCCCTCCTCTGCTGAGAAATGACTACCTGCAGCACAGGCAGGTGGTGAATTCATTCAAGGACTGATTAAGTCTTAGAGGGAGAGCTAATGGAGCTCTGAGGACACCTAGTGGTCGCACTGAGGTCACAAAAGCATAAACTCCAAAGCTGGGGTTGGAGGAAGGAAATGTTGCTGCTCAAGCCTTTGGGTTTGCAGGGCCACGTCTTCCCCAAGTCTTGACTCTGTTATATCTTTTCTATTGAGTACATGCTATGAAAAACCACAGGTCTAAAGTAAAATAAATAATAATTTAACTTTACTAGATATTCTTTAAGCATATAACAGAGTTCTGCATCGTTCTCTGCGTCATATTATTTATGCCTAAGGTAATGGATGGGAGAAGATATCCTATATAAATCTCTTCTCCCAGAATGTAAAGGTTTCATATCACTTCATATAGACTGCCTCCTCCACATTTAAAGCTCAGACTGTTAACTACAGGCCCACTGGGTTAAACTGACAGGAAGACAGGGAGGATTACGTTCTCATGTTCAGCAGCAGAACTAACATCATACATATCAAGCGGAGGAGGTTTATTTGCAGTTACAACACACAAGATTTGTCTATTACGGGCGAAGCTGCGGTGAGCTCTCTGAAAAGAGGCTAACGTGATGAAACCGACAGTTCTCTGAAATCCATTTGGACCTCATTCAAGATAACATCTTTATCTGAGTGACTGCAGATTATTGTCCACAGAGAGGTGTGCTAAAGCTGGATTATCCCACTTGTTGGGGATGCGTTTGACCTGATGGACACAGCATGCCAGCCTCACACGCCCGTACATCTGTGGGTGTTTTTTTACTCGTTTGGGGCCAAGGACTGGATAGCGGTGGAAATGAAGCCAAAACCTCTCATCCTCAGATTACCATGGTTAGTGATCCATTTGCGTGGAGGGAAAATAAAATCAGTCGTTATAAATGCGTTGGAAAAGGAATGCAATACATGTTCCTTTCAAGTAGTGTCATTGTGTTTAAACCAAAGGAAGTTTTGTTTTAAACAAACAGCAAAGAAGATTTATTAACATGTAAATTGCTTTTAGTTTGAAGTTCATAGAAAGTAATTTATTGCCTTTTCCAAAGACCATGTCCTCATTACCTCCACCAAGGAGGTTATGTTCTCAAAAAAACTCCTGGACGGATTAACACAAAACCTGGTGGGCGGATATAGTATGAGTCAGGGAGGAACTCATTCCATTTTGGTGTGGATCTGGCTGAGGGGGCGGAGCAAGGAAAAAAATCAGGCATGTTTAGGGGACTGATATTTATGTGTGTGTCCAATTTAGCACAGATTCAAATCAAATCCGGATCCAGTGAAGTGAGTGAATTAAATGTGGTTTCATAAGAGGACTGTATGGCCTTGACGGAGATAAGCACTCTATTGTTTGCCACTCTAGTTCAATATATAAAGGTATGTAGAAAAAAAAAGGAAAACTTATAAAAACACAATGCCCTGCATTCCATGCTAGCAATCACAGTATATCACCAGGCCACAGTCACGGTTGTTCCAGGCTGTTACCTCCTCTGGATGCTACATGGGTGGAGGTTTACCACCATTTGGGAATCTGGAATAAAACAAGTTAGGAAACAGTTACTCTTTCCCAAAATCTTTTAAACTGATCATTTGCATTTTAAAGGAATATAATTATAATCTCTAGAATCAATAACCTGCTTTCTTGCTCCTGGTTGTAATATGGGTCAAAAAGTCTGTTCCCATCAGACAGTAGACTTGTGGTTGGCAGGGTGCTTCCTGTTCCTCTGATGTGTCTGAAGTTAATGTCCGTTTGTGTGCTTCGAGCAGGATAACTCTGCTTTCGCCTCTTGTCTGATAATTGGAAAATAAAACCAAGAGAGTCAAGCCAGTGCTCGACTAAACACAGAACAGTTATCTGGCGTATGTCTATAATGAAAATCAATCTTTCTGCTTTTACTAGAGCTCCTAAGAAACACAACTCTCCTTTCATTTCATCACGTCCTATAGACACAGTGTAGTGTAATGTAAAATTCTATCAGTTCAAAAACTCTTATCACACTCACACTTGTATGTTTGATGAGACGGGGCTTCATCCGTGTTACTCGACTGGATATCGTGCCCATACATGACGCTCTGCGGTCCTCCACTTATACTTATTGCTCGTAGAGGGGGGTTTCGAGGCACGAGGGGGAGCAGTCCAGGTAGGTTTAACTCAGCGGGAGGGAGAGAGGCTCCAGGGTACTGAGAGCACAGCCGTTGGAGAAATATTAAACAGGGAGCATAAGAAAGAAACAAGTAATCCTATAAGACAGGATACAATGAAAAACAGCAAATATTTACATAATGTGTAAAGATGATTTCTTAAGCGCCTCCAGGGCAAACTCTTCGACCTCACTAACATTTGCATCCTAATTATAACTGTTTTCTCCACCCTTCTGTAGCTGCCTGTGTGACTGCGGTGTGTCCACTCCACTCACACACTTGGCAGGGGATTGGTGATTCGATTGCTTGTTGTTCCACATGTATAAACATCTTACGGGGGGAATAGTAATTACCACTCATCAATAACAATGCTCAAATTCAAACAAAAGCAGTCACCGCCATAGACCGAGAGTGACAAGTGAGATGGCGGTTACGGGATTCAATAAGTGGAGGTCTGTGTTTGTGTTTTTAATGAGAAAACCCTTGATCTCTGCTCTGTCATTTCCAAATGTACGATTAACAAGCAGAGGGGGTCATGTTGACCTGGCTAATAGGGGGTAAATCCACTGGTGCGTTATCGGCTGGGCACATTTCATCTAATCAGCAGGATGATGCCAGCAGGGCTTAGGCTGCTTTTAATTCAGAGCTGCAGGAGAATTACTGCCCTGGTCTCTCATTACATGAACATCAGATCAGTCAGACTGAAAGAGTTTGATCCAGGCTTTCCCCCCTTTTTGGTTGCTGCTGTTTGGTTGTTTTCGTTTTTGTTTGGTTCAGCTGGACTACAGTTTACATGATCGGGCCCATTATGGGATTATATATAAGCAAAGCCTTTGTTCCTTTGTAGTTCAGTCATGATTGAAGTAAAGTAGTATAGTGTGGGGATAACAGATCCTATTCCTGAAAACTAAGCTTTCACCTCATTGTATGAGTTTTCCTAAACCATCTTCATTCAAGCAGAAGTGGTCTTGAGGTCAAAGAAACAAACTTGTACTTGACTGGAAGGTTTTCAGTTCAGTCCCCAGACCAGCAGGAGTAAGTCTGATCAACAATGGGGTCAAGAAACAGGCCTTTAACCCCAACTGCTCCAGTAAAGCTGCTCGGTGTCAAGCAGGACCGACTGAGATCGTGCTGTGGCAGTTTTGAGTTGTAAATGTGAGGAATTAAAAAAGTCCCCATAATACATCCTTCACTAGGAACCCTGAAGAGAGAAGATGAACTGAAGGTTGCACTAGTGTAATTGTATTGTAGTTCTGTTTCAATGGTAGCTATGACCCTGTTGTGTATGTCTGTATATATTTGTGTGTGTCATTGTTTCTGAGAGAGTACGGAGGATGTGCTCAGTTCTTACTGATGGATCACAACTGAGGAGCTCAGCCCTGGTCCTTTCCTCCAGAGTGACCATCACTCCATCCAGGACCTGCAGCTGGGACAGATGAAGCACCACTGGTGCTCTGTGGAGAGACTTGCGGGCCACCTGCGAGAACAAAAACTTATTAGATAAAACTACAAGTTATAAATTACACTGACATTAACTCGCATTTGAAAATGTTCATATTGGAGCCTGACTGAAGACTGCCTGTGACATCTGGGATAAATATGATGCCATGTGGATTGCAATAATGTTCCCAGCAGCCTTTCTAGTGACCCAGACAGGAGCAGACAGTTTTCTGCCCAGCTGCGGGGACCCTCTGGCCAGGGTACAAATCCAGCCTGTCCACTTACAGAACTGTATGTTCCTGCAGGACACTGCTGCTATGATTAAGTTATGAGAGCGTGCCAATAGATGCCCAGTGGAAAGGACTTTGGCTAGGGAACATGGGTGAAGTAACAATCTCATGTGGTCAACAGCAGGAGGTATTGTCTCCAGGGTGGCTGTTGGCGTTCACCCTCTACCCGAAGGCAGGATTAAACCCCCCCTATGGGAAGAGAAGGGGGATGGGCCCGAGTGGTAAAGAGGCTACAACAGCTGAGCATGGCCCTATGGACGATAGGGAGCTGCACACTCGGCTCCGGCCTGATCCATGAGCTCCAGATGGGTGATGTAACCGGGCCAATAGCGGCCTGCCATTTGGTCAATGGATTTGTCTCTGATGCCGGTCAGTTTGAAGCACAGCAGACGGCCCATCATGTAATTGCTTAATTTGGAACCACAGAGTTCTCCTGGGTTAGTGTTTAGAATTGTACAAGTGATGCTGTTGGTAATGTGTTTGAAGGAATTCAAGACAAACAGCTAGTGGATTCACATCATTGTCCAAAATCACCGAAGCAAAATAACCCTCCATCATAATCTTTACCAGTTCAAAACATCTAACTGTTTAACTGTGTAACTTGTTTAATGTGCACACACTTATAACACTTACAGGATTTCCAACAACTGAGAGCTCTGTCAGCGATGGAAGAACCTCTAGTTTGTCGAGCTCTGTGACATCCTAAAAAAAGCAGAGAAACAACGATTATTTTAGGTTGTTCTTCATAACCCTAAACCCACATTTCATTTTTCATTCTCGCTGTTTGCAGCCGGCTGCGTGTTGATAACAGAGACATATGCATCAGGGTTCAACCTTTCATAATTTTGGTGAAGGGGAGGACGGAAGCAGCTGATGGGAGAGATTACATGTGTGAGCTCTCGTTAATCTCATGAGAGAATTTGGCCACACAACATGGGCATGGGGGTGTTTCCTCTTGTTCCCAGGTTTATGCTTGGATTTGGCTGCGATTCAAAGATGCCCCCCCTGTGAGGACTGCAGCGCTGGGATGATTGCTGTATTTTATGTCTTAATTGAATGCATGAAAACATTAAGGAGGTATAGGGAAGAGGGAGAACTCGCAACTAAAGTGCAAATCACTCACCCCGGGTGAGAGGGAGATGCAGACTGAGATGCTGATTACACGTTGTGCTGATTGTTTTCCCCGGTCTTCATACACAGTGCCCTGACCTTCAATCAAACTTGATTCTTCTTAATGCTACCCTTCGCGTGGCACAGTGGGGTGGTAATGACTTATGATTGCTATACTTCACGTCTTACAAATGCAGAAAAAAGTAATTCTGCTGTACGTTGAATAAAACCCATTCTTAAACATCTCGTGTATAAGTTCTTACGCGTTTTGCATAAGAACCAATCAGCAAAAGTTAGTGTTGAATCAAAAACTACACAAAAGCGGACTGTGACCTTGGTGGTCACCTCAGGAAATCACTCTGGAGTGAGTCATTCAGCCAGTTTAATTGAAAAATCTGAATATGCAGTTTGATTAAAAATGAATATGAACATTAAAATATTCAGCATGTTAGGAGGCAACAGTTGCTGAGACGAGTATACCTGCAGCTTGTTCATGCCAAGAAACAGCTTGCGGAGCTCGGTCAAAGGATCGAGATGGTTGAGCTCCCGGATGCGGTTCTCTTCGAGGCGCAGCTCCAGCAGAACGTTCTGGGCGATGAAAGAGTTCTCGGCCAGAGATTTGATGCGGTTCCTGTCTAGGACAAGTTCTCTGAGATGGCGAAGCCCCTCCAACCCTTCCACCTGGCTGATGTCATTGCCTAGGGAGGGAGCAAACAAATGTCACAACAAGGGAAACACAGTGAAAACAATAATGGTCCAATATTTATATAAATTAAATATAAGAGTAGATCGCACAGCCTACACAATATAAAAGGCAGCATTTTAAGCTTATATAAACATTTGCCCGGTGTTTTTGCGGCTTGTGTAAAAAGCACTGAAATTACAGAGAATGCTTCAAACGGTTTCTGAGCAAAAAGCAAAAAAAAAAGGACAAGTCGGGTCAGCTCGGTTGGACAAATCATTCCAACAAAACAAAACACAATCAAAACCCATCAAAAGCTGCTGAAAAGAAAGTCAGTGGTTCCTTTCTTCCAGTCTCATCACCCACCTGGCCTTAGGTCAATGGGAGACCCTGCTCTCAGTGCTTGCCCTTTCACAGGTTCTGTGAACAGGCTTTGTGAGTGAGGCTTGGTCCGTGGACCATACATACCTTGAAGGAAAAGGGCTTTAAGATTGGTGAGCCTGCTGAGCTGCAGATTGGCCAAACTGGAGATTCCATTGTGACTCAAATGCAGCACCTCCAGGCTGCCCATCAGTGGCTCCTGGCTGCCAGTGGGCCCAGTTTCCCTTAAACACAGTAACAGAATGACAGTCTGCAATCTCTGTGGTTAAATGAACATCTCTTTCTCCCCCCCGCTGCCTCATTTAACTAGTCAGACCTCACAGGTGCAGGCCACATAAAGGCAAGCACATGCCGGGCGAACAAAAGCGAGCCTGTCACAACATCGCCTTTGGTCTGATTTTACACAAAAGGAAAATGCGACTTAAAGATCATATCATACAATACACTGACAATCCAGAAACTTGTAGTATTTCAAATTAATATTTAAATCTCCAGATATAATAATATTATGTTTTTTGAAACAGATTAAAATATCTTGAAACTGTGTTAAAAACTAAATTTTATTGTGTTTATATTCTCAGGCAGCAACTGAAACAAAGATCTGTCCTGACAGTTCATCCATTGGCAGGTCAGCACTGCCCCCTAATGGTTACAGTCTGCACATTCAGTCAAAATGTATATTATATAAGCAACAGTCTAACCTTGTAAAAATATACAAAATAGTGAAAAAATGCTACCATGTTTATTTGCTTATTAGTTTTTTCTGTTTCTATAGCTTGATTAATTATATAACTTTATACTGTTTATTTTATTTAGGTCATCAATTCCATCAATTATTTTATATTATTACCTTTCACCAAGGAGGTTATTCATCTGCGTCTGTCTGTCATTTAGCAGGAATATGCAAAGACTAATAAATGTATTACCACGAAACTCTATGAAGAACATATTACATTTTGGTGCGGATCTTGATCAGGGAGCAAATCCAGGAATTTTGATTTGTTTTCTTTGACATTGTGAGATAGGGCATTTTTTTAATTTTCCTTAATTTCTTAGGGATAATGAATCTTGATCAAAAAATCTAATATTATTTGGGGACTGATATTTATGAGTTTGTGCAATTTGGTGCAGATGCCATGCCTATAAACAGTTTTGAAATTAAAATAAGAACTGTGTTACCTGTTGCCTTTGGATGAACTCTGCTGACCGTAACCACTGGAGTGGACTTTGCTGTGGAGGATCTGTCTGTTTGTCAGATGAGCCTGAGTCCGCTGCCTGGGTAGAATGGACTCGATGTGGTTGTTGTTCAGACACAGAGCCTGCAAAGAAGAAAATAATGGATTTGTCCATGACTCATTTGTATTTAGAGCCAGCTTCTTTATTTTTCAGTGAGAGTCATTTTTACTTTGATGTTCGGCAGGTAAACGAGGCCCGAAAAAGAGGTGAGGTTGTTGTGGTCCAAGTTGACACTGCGCAGGCCAATGAATATGTCTACTGGAGAGAGGTCAACGCTCCTGTGAGGGGAAAAAATTACCACATTATGTCAATGTCCAATTCCATCATGTTCAATTTTGGACATGTGCTTTTATTTTGGACATGTGCTTTGCTATTACCTAATGGAGCAGGACTGCAGAGTGAGGTAGGTGATGTCTGAGAAGTTCGAGTGGCCCAGCTTCTCTGCCACCATGTCCGAGGTTAGTCTTCCTCCAAACATGTCCTTTGCACTTTCAGACTCAAGAACTTCCTTGAGAAAGCAACAGCACATGCAAAACACTAATTATAATTATGTCATCATCACTGTGATGGGAAAGGTTGAATTGGTTGCTGTTTTTAGCACGTACGACTGCAATCCCGTCCAGAGCTTTCAGCGAGGACACGTGGAACACCACATATATCCGGTAGTACTCTAGTTTCTCCACTAGAGGATTCCCATAAAGATCCAGAATGATGAGGTTGGACAGTCCCTGAAAGTAAGATGCAGTAGATGAGTTAAAACAACACAATAAGAATGTAGGAAAAATCGGACACATTCAGCACTTATTTCTCTCCCATGTCTTCGGGTAAGGATACGTTTTTGTTTAATAAATTCTTGCCTTTAGATAGTAGATGTCTCGTGATGAAGAGATCTGGTTGTTGCCAATATAGAGTTCAAGCAGGGAGCTGACCCTCTGGATGCCATACAGGGAACTGATGCAGTTGTTCTCCACAGACAGAAAGGTCAGGTTGGGCAGCTGATCGAGGACTGAAGCATCCAGTCTAGAGAGCTGATTCCCGTCTACACTCAGTTTATTTAGGCAAAGCAGTTTTGACAGGCCTAAAGAAACAGAAGAGCAAAGACAGACAAAGTGATGGTGACTGTGTTGTGGGGCTGAAACAACCATCACACAACATATATGTATATACTGTATAATAAAGGTGTTGACAGCGTTACTGACCACTGAAAGTGCTGATGCTGTTGTTGTTCAGGGAGAGCTCCTCCAGCTTCAGGCAACTCTCCAGTCCCTCCACTTTAGAGATGTCGTTGTCATTGAAGGAGGCCCAGCGCAGGTTTACCAGCTTATTCAGATTAATCAGCTTGGAAATCCTCTGGCTGTCAAGGTTCAGGGTTGTGAGCTGGTCAAAATTGTAAGGTTATAAACAAATTAAAATGCATAAATGATTAAAGTTGTAAAACATACATTACACTTGCAGGTCACAACCTGTGACCTGCTTTCAGTTCCAAGCAGGTCACAGGTTGCCTGTTGCACGTGGAGTTGTTTATTTGTACGTTTTTTCTTGAATATACCTGATGAAGAACTTATATAAATATTAGTTTTGACTCTGCATGACTAATTTGAACAGAGAAAATGGGAAAACTCCCTGGAGGAGGCATTTTATTAAAACTTAACAAATGCATTTTAAGAAATCATAGAGACGATTCTCAGTCCTCCAGGTCATTGTATATCTAAGTTTGGAGTCCGAAGCATTTAACGTCTTGTAGAGCTGTAAATAATTTGAGAGTCGTTGAGAAACTCAAGGATACCTGGGATTCCCCAGTTAGACTGAAGTAGTCTTTCAGATGAAATGTCTTCAAGTACCTCAAGCAAGTCCAGCTGCCTTCATATAGCACTTAGAAACACTCCTTTACGGAGACACCCACGTGCTGAAGCTCACCATTGCTGTCCAGTCCGGATCCAGCTGCTGGCTGAGCCCCCAGGGTGCTGGATTGAGAAGACAGACGAGCTGAGCTGTCGATAGCAGGCTGAGACTTCGGGGACGATCAGTATTAGTGCGCGAGTGAGCCAGAAGAGATGCCTGAGAGCAGGGAGTCAACAGCCGTGAGTGATTCACAGTAAATTCTACATTTATAGATTTTCACTTAGAATAAATAATCACTGGAGCATGTAACCATTACAACCTTAACAAGGACCAGTAAATAAAACATTAACATTCAGTGTCTGTATATATAAAATAATATATGTGAAATTCTCACCTGGTTAATTTTGGAATCTGCAGCCATGGCAACAGCATCAGCAGCCTCCTCCTCTGTGACCATCAGATCATCAAGGTGTGTGAGTGTTGTTAGACGTCCCAGTATGGTCATTCTGGCCGTCTCCAGCTGGAAGGAAAAACACAGCTTCACTGTATAAACCTCCTCATGATGCCTGAAACAACAACTGTTATTTCAGGTCACGCACAGAACATTGCAGCACCAACTATCCACTCATTATGGATTTTGTATTAGGATTTTGAGTTTCAGCTAATGTTTTTAGGTTCCAGCACGTACTCTCTTCCAAGGGTTGTATCTGGTGTCAAGCTTCAGAAGAGCAGGTGTGTGTTTCCTTAAAACTGCAGCATCTTGTCTGGCTTTGGTCAACTGGTTCCACCGCACATCGAGCTGCTTGAGTTGTCCCAGTCCCCTCAGCCCCTCGAGGGTCACCAGGTGGTTGAAGCTCGCATCCAAAGACTCAAGGTAAGGCTGTGATATTGGAACGATAATTGATGAGGTTTTTCATGGCACATTGTTTATTTTAAGCTCAATAGCATGTTTTCCTATCATCACTCCCACCATGTGAGAAATGTCATCGAGGCGTGTGAACTCATTGAAGCTGATGGTGAGATGCCGCAGAGCCGTGAGGCAGGAAATCTCCTTTATCTTGCTCAGACTGTTCCCATGAAGGTTCAGTATCTGGAGATTCAGAACATTAAAGATATTTTAATATTAGTAGATCAAATTGGCTTCAAAATCAAGCCATTGTGTGAAAACCCATCATACTTACAGTGATCTGACTCAGGACGTTAGCTCTGGCCACATTAAGCAGAATTTTGTCGTCCAAGCTCAACATCTTAGGCTGCGGTTTAAGCACAGGTTCCATGTTGAGGACTTCCTTGTCCAGAATGATTCTGTCTTTGCTGTGTTCTGGCGATGCAGGTTGTTCTTGTTTCTAATAATAACATATCAAAAGCATGTAAACTGCTGGTTAAGTTCATAATTATTAAAATGTAGCTTTTATAATCGTTTCTAAAGAGTGTGCGACCAGCAGACACAAAATGAGAATAATAACAATATTCTGAGAGGATGTATGCTACATGCAGCATCTCACGTGTTCAAATAAATACATGAATTCATTACTTACCCTGGTTACATATTGAAAATATACAAGGTACTTAGGCAAGACGAGTTCATGGTCAAACACAAACCACTGTCTCCGCCTGGGGCTGCACTCAGGACCAGTGTGTGTTCTGGAGGAGCGAGGTCTCTCTGAATAAAAAACACACAGAGACACGATGACACTGTGCAACTACTGACTGAGAAATAATTATTTTCATGCCTTTTGATATGCCACATACCATCGCTCGTTGCAGATCTGAGCTTAGTGTCCACATTGCGATATACAGAGCAGACTCTACGGAGGCTGATTTTGTCCACTGGATTTTCCTCTCGGAGAGGGATGCTGTGACCCACGTACACTTTGGAAATAATAATCTGACCTACAGGCCCAAAAAATACAAGCATTTCAGTTTTTAAGAAAATCAAATAGTCTTCTATAGACAATATAAGGATACAGTACTGTGAGATAAACCAACCCACCGTGCCTGAATGGGACTGGATCCTCACTGTACTTGGAGTCAGGTTGGCTGGCCTGTCGCAGAGTGTGTTCGATTCTGGGCTGTTCAGTCACACTCAAGCTGTTGGATAAAGGTATGCCACACTCTTTCCCAAAGGTCTAAATCAAATTCAACGTGGTAAAAAGTCAGAATTCGAATTGTGAAAATAACGTAACAAATGATTTATTCTGTGATGTTGTACAGCACTCTGGTCTCCCTGGCAACTTAAGACTAAAATGTACCTTCCTTCTACTCATTCTGCTTAAAAAAAACATTGTTGAGGGAATATACTTTTTGCACAGGCTGTTTAGTGTCTCAGTTATACAGGTTTTACTGTAGAGCAGTTGACTAAACTATTATGTACCATCTTTAATTTCTCTCTTGCTCAGTGGGATATGTTCTGGGTAATGGGATGTGTTGAACTAACAATTACAACAGTATACACACCTTATATTGTCCTGCCGATTTAAAGCCCTCCTCCAAAATGCACAAAATTTCTTCCATCTCACAGTTTTTTTCCGGGTCAGCTGCGTAGAACAAGTGGTCCAGCCGATTTCTGTAAATCCTGCTTAAAAGGTTCACATAAGATTTACACTGATACCTGGTGGTCCTGGTAGTAGATCGATAATATAACAACATGTCTCTAATGTTAATGTTTTTTAAAAATTCATCACAGTCCAGTTTCACTTACTGTGAATTGATAAGAGTGTCTTCGCTGACTAGCAGGCTGTGAAGTTTGTCCTCAAAGCGAAACCTCAAGGCGCTGTTGAAGATGCGGATAACTCTATCAACCTTAATGCCAGTGATGCCGTGAACACTGAAGTCGGAGTGTGAGAAGCGGGAAAGGAGGAGGTCGCAAGCGGAATTAAACCTGTTGCAGACACGGCAGAAAAAAGTCAACTTCATCTCTTTAACTGTAAATTACATGATGGTTGTAGGTACAAATAATGATACCAAATAAATACCAAGGGTCTGTGGAGCCGCCCTCCTCTAATCGAATATTTCCAACAGTTTCAAGCTCCATCAACAGAAACTGGACTGTGTATTCCATCATGTGTGTGGCTTGAGCCAACTCTCTCTCATGACAAGCTTCAATCCTGAATATAAAAGAAGGAATATTATTTTTCAACATTGGAAACATGTTTCATCACTAAATTCACACTCAGACACTTAAATATAGAAAAAGTGTACTGCGTGATATTAAATTGTATAAAGTTTGGTCAAATTCTCTCTTTAGATCAATCCAAGTTTACAAACTAACTCGTTTAGCCTTTTCATCCACAGTGTCAGTCTCTCCCTCAGTGCTTCCATCTTGATGAGTATTTTTGGCTCCATGGTGGGATCACAGCTGACGTCAGTGGTTGGATCCCATCTGTTGGATGAACCATCCACTAAGTGGGTCGGTCCTCCTGGTGCATCATCCAATTTGCAGGCAGACTTCTTACAACCAGTCAGCACCTTGGAGAGCTCACGTTCAAGCTGGGGATGTGTAAAAGAGACAACAACCCTCTTAACTTTACACTTTTACAGCTGGAGATGTCAGCTTAATAACTTACTGTACTCTACATACATTTTTGAGGGAATGACTTAGTGTCCTGACACATTCCTCAGGCAACTGCAGCAGAGTTTTCTTCCTCTCGATCAGACTTAACCGGGTCTCTTCCAGGTTCCTTTGAGCAGTGTGTACTCGCATGTTGTAGTACATCATTTTCTTCAAGACTGTGGACTGACAGAGAAAAGTACAAGCTTATACTGTTTGCTAAAAAAATCCAACAGACCACAAAAATGTAGACATGCAACAAGTAAAAACTGCATTACATAGGTTTTATATGTATGTGCATTTTTTTAACCCATAAGACCTCATTGTAATTGTTACTCAACATCTCAGTTAAGGTTACCAGAGATATAAAATGTGCAAAAGCTCAATTTAGGAAAAACTAAAAAGATTTGAACTCAACTGAAACACTGGAACAGACAATACATAATAAATATGTTTGACATAAAACATATTTCTGAAGAAACCTGAGGTTTATTTCAGTAAATCATTAGCAACTGATGTAAATCAGTGCAACTCATTATCAGGTCAATTACACTAGTGTGTAACAGAGTAAAGGGTCCTGATCGTTTCCTCAATACCTCAGCAGCTTCCTTGACTTGCTTGCTCGAGACGTCGTAGGTGTCAAGTCGCTGGAGGCCTGGCATGTGGTACAGAATGTGTGTTGCATAGTTACACAGCAGACACACTGGGTTTGGGGTGGACGTGGCGTCCCTCAGTGCTAGCTCTCTCAGATGGGGTAAGCCGGCTAGCAGGGTCAGCTCCTGTTGCAACCACAGAGCACACAGGCAAGTTACAGGACAAGGTAAATGTCCATCCTAAGCAGGTTAGTTCTAAAAGATGAATAAAAAAGCCTTTACACAAATTTTTACCATTAGCTTTTTCCCATTTTTAAACAAACAGCATATGTAAACATCACATATAAAGTTCATATATTTATTAATCTGCGTATTTGAGGGATTTGTCTGAGATTTTTGTAGGTTGTCTGAAGCTATATAAATGGAGACATGGCCTTTATTTTACATATGCCATCAGATAAATGGCCAAATACTGTTGAATTAGAAAGAGGCAATGATACAATCGCATACAACATGTATAGAAAGTATAACTTCTGTACAATGAAAAGCTGAATTGAATTGGTGGTTGGTGAGACAGGAACCGTCTGCAGCCCCTCTCATGTTTGCTGCACACTGAAAAAGTCCAAATATTAGACAATTCTCACATTAGAGCAAAAGAACAGCTACTTTGACAAACTGAGGAACACTTCACCTTGACTCCACAGCTGTTGCAATATACTTTACACCCGTGTGAAAATGACAATATTCTTTAATAAAGGAGGATTGCAGTAATATCATCTAAGGTGTTCATCCAATCAAAGTTAGAGCCACAAAACATGTTGTGTTCCCTATCAGGCTGACCTTGAAGAAGAAGATGATCCAGTCTGAATGTTCTGCATGAGCGTGTCAGTCGCAGAATGTTGAAAATGTATAACCGACCTACCCCTGCCTTACATGGTGTGGTAAGATTCATGTCATGATCATAAATGTATATCATTGAATCAATAATGACAAAACGTGAAATTATTCTGCTCAATACCTCAATGAAGGTCTCATGCGACCAGCCCATTGTAAAAATGATTACAAATCTGAGCTGGCCACGACCTCAACATTTCACAAGAATTTAGAAATGCCCTCTTTTTCAGACCAAGGATTTTAATAAGATTTGACAAAATAAGTATGGAAACTTTTTACTAGGGGAGTTTCAAAGGCATATTTATGTTTTTTATCTTACCTTAAAAGAGCGAATCTCGTTCCCGGATAGATTAAGATTTTGAAGGCCGACATTAGGATCAAGGCTATGCCCTGAAAAGATGTTGAAGATGATTGGATTATTTTGTGTTTTCTTTTAAAATGCTCACAAAATCACAATCAAACTCAGCAAAGAAAATAAAAAAGGATTCTAACCTACCAATCTTTTCAATAATGTTGTCGGCAAGGTTTAGTTCTTTGAGGTTTTGAAGCATGTTCAGGCCCTTTAGAAAATAAAAAACGCACATTGAGAGTCAGATGATCAAAAACAGCGAGGGTGCACCTTTGACAAAACATGCATACACATTCATATAAATGTCTCATATTAAGTAACTGATAAAATGCAGTTTTATTTAGCTAATTAAATAAATACATTTAGGAAGTAAATGCAAAAGTTAATACCTCACAGACAGACAGACAGACAGACAGACAGACAGACAGTCATAGACAAATGCGGTCCAAACCTGTATGTGACTTATGGAGTTACTGTTGAGCCACAGGATTTCTAGGTTGATCTGCATATCTAAATTCTTGATTTCACAGATTTCATTGTCATAAAGATAGAGTTTCTCCAGTTTTGCACAGTTCTCTAGTCCAGATATTTCCTGCAATACAGAGAGGATGGGACAAAATGTTGTTAGGTGTGTTATGCTGTACAATTCACTAACTCAGGATACTGTTTTTATTCAACTACGGGTTGTGAACCATAAATGATGGTCAGCGTATGCAAGTGTTTATTTAAAATGCCAGAGGGTAAAATTGTGTTAACAGTCTTTGGTGTTTAAGAGCTGCTGCAGTGAAACAGTAAGATTCAATCTTTCACAATATAAACCTTTGTTAATCGAGGCTTTACATTTTATTACTGTCAGTATTTGTTATTAGAAATCGTACCAGTGTATCAAACTTACTGTCAGATGGCACTGGATGACCCAGAGCTCTCGGAGGAGAGGACAACACTCCAAACCTTCTATCTGATTAATGTCCTGGCCCACGATGGTGAGCTGGGTGAGCCTTGGGAAGAAAGAAAGGCCAACCATGCGGGGGAAACCAGAGAAGAAGATCTCCAGGGAGGTGATGTGGCCTCCTTCTTGGGCGATTTTTTCATAAGACACTCCATTGGCCAAACACTGTTGTATAATGATGATAATGATTTATCATTTTAAAAAAGTGAAAGGAGAGACATATAGTGTCTTCAGGAGTTGTACATGTGTACACAGCCAACTGGACTGGCTTGTTACCCATAAATCTAGGATTGATTTTAAGATTATTTTAAAGCTCAGCACAGCACCTGAGATTAGACTTCACCTGTTTTGAAATCATCGCTTAATATATTTTATAGGAAAGCCTTTTAATGCTGATTTTTTAAAATATGTTCTTATATGTTATCCTTCTTATTTTTGTTTGGTCTTTTTTTGATCTGTGTTGTTTTAGTACCGTACATTTTGCAAATCACTTTGTAACCTTACTTAGATAAGTGCTACAGAAATAAAGTTTTATCATTATTAATATCCATATTATTATGTACACATGTGCAACTCCTGAAGATGCCATGACCTGGAATCTTCACACATCTGAAACATACAGTGAAAACTATCAGCTGTTGAAATGAGGCTTTAGTAGCAGAGAGTATTGGTGCTAAAACCTGCACATTAACTTGAATATTATCTGTGATTGTAAGCAAAAGAGTGAAAGCTTCACACTGACCAGTTCGTTGATCACCTCTTCGTCACAGCGCTGCTTTAGTTTCTCACTGAGCATCATGTTGTTCCTGTCGGGAATCTCTACTGAGGGAAGCAAAGGAAAAGTTTTGACAGTTACTTACTGAGAGCTGCCTGTTGCTAATGACTGAGGCTAGTTAGCTAAACTACTATACTCCACACATCCATGCTAACTTTTTGATACACAACACGGGTCAAAAGTGACCTGGCTCAGTTTTTATTTTCTATATCTTTGCAGTGAATTAAATTCATCATTCAGTATTCCCTAGTTAGCTTGTTTTTGATCATCCCAAATCTTTATTTTATTTATTTATTGTTTGTTCTTTTCTGGCTGGCTAACCATAGCTAGATCAAAAAAATAAAACTCAAAATATAACAGTATATACTAAATAGACTGATTGATATGCTTTTGATTTTCTTTATCCAGAGTGTTAGTATGGCTGGTCGCAATCATTTCAGATTTACGGTTGAAATGGTCATAAAGATGCTGCATGAAGAACAGGATGAGGAAAATGAGGAGGCAATTCTTGGACTTGATTCTGAGTCTGAAATCTCTGATGCTGAGGACCTAGACTATGTTCTAAGAGGGTCAAGCTAGAGTTGTGGGTGTGTCTTGGAATCCAGCTCTCCTGAATGAAGAAGGCTCCTTTGATGACATTGAAAAATTCTATACCATCAAAGAAGCCTTTATCTTTGATGAAGATTTAATGTCATCAAAGGAGCCTGTTCCTAAATGAAGATGCAAGAATAAGCTATAAAAGAATAGACCAAAGTTTGAAGAACCCAGCCATACATGAAATAACACAGGTAATGAATACGGATTATTTTTGACCCATGTTGTGAATTAGAAGAGATTTCCATAGCTTGTGTATCAAAGGGCTAGTTATGCTACTGTCTAGCAACACAGGGCACAGATACCTTACCTGTGAGCTCACGTCAATGAAGTGCCAAGAAAAATCCGTATTAACGTAAATGACAATGTTGACATTAGAATAAAATGGACACCATTTCCCTCCGGACAAACGACTCCCCTGCTTCTAAAAACAAACTCTGTCTCGGGCCCATCGGTGCGCAGCAATGTTTGGCATCAGTGTGTTGCCAGGCAGGGGAGTCTGGTTGCTATAGGGAGCCATCTTGGAACTTTTGCGGTCTTGGTCGTACTTTGAAGCGCCGCACGAGGGCGCCACGCGGCTGGGTGATTCACCAGAGGATCACAGAGAAATAAATAAAATGTGGTTTATTTTAAAAGTCAGAGATTCATTTTTTTTTTTAAACACACGGGCACAGAAACACTTTTCCACTCGTATGATTGAGATAGAAATCGCGCTAATTTAATCACGCCGATCTACCACAGCGCATGATGTCACTGATTAACATGTGTTCTCTGATTTCTCTGTTTCCTTGAAGTTGAATCCAGCAGATTCCTCTCGGTCGGTGTCTCTCGGTTTGTTGTGATGAGAAAATCTCTCTCGCGTCTGACTCTGCCCCAAATAAAGTGCCGACGGACACCGTGACGTCACCGCCGGAGCAGTGAACTAAAACAATAAAGCTCACTCCTCCGCCACCGACCCGCCGGAGCACCGACGACACCGCAACGCACCCGCCTCAGCGTCCACGGCGGCTACAAGCGCCATACGGGAGCTGCATTGCGTGAGTGACTGTGTGCGTGTGTGTGTGTGTCTGTCTCCGTCACCCATCACAGCGCAGACGCTCATTTACAGTCCGGTAGAAGAGGAGGAGGAGGAGGTGACGAGGAAGAGGGAAGGAGCTCAGCAGCTCGTGTTTATTTAGTCCGACAGACGAACAAGGGGCACGCACAGCAGCATGTCCGCTCAGCCCGGTGAGGAGGTCGGCCCGGAGGGGAAGTGGTTCGGGGACGACTACGAGAGGAACGGCCTGTTCGGGAACACGGCGACCCGGTTCGACGAGCTCCGCGGGGAGGCGAAGGCGCGAGGCGGCGACACGGCGACCGACGACCCGGCGCAACAATTTCATCCCCGTCACCAGGACTACGGGAAAAGGCCTCCCGTTGCTATGGAGACTGCATCCACAGGTAAAAGTCGCAGTTAATGACTCATTATTTACCGATTTGTTGTGTTTGAGTGTTGTGCGTCGTTGGCGTGTCGGACGCCGGCCGGCATTTTAGGAGTAAACACGGACACAGAGAAGCGGCGGAGTCCATTTGTCTGAGGGGTTTGGGTTCAGAGACGGAGGAGCTGTCAAAACTTCTGCGTTTGAAAACACGGGAGCAAAGATGTCGGGCGAGTAACTTCCATAGGGGGACGGTAAAACAGCTGTGACCACACTGGTGCTGGAGGGAAGGGCCGGGCACCAAAACAACAACAAGAAATATAGCAATGTAATGTTCATCAATAACAAAGGTTCAATATTTATCCATAGATCGCACAGTGAGGAGATTTGACACTTGATTGATCTTCCTCAGATTTGTAAAATGTTTTGCTGTTTGGCCACGGTCTCCAGAAAGAAGAGTTAAAACCCTGAACCTTCGCTCAGGAGGATAAATCAGTCTTTAAACTTCACGGAAATACTATTGTGACAATTATTGTGATTATTATAGACTGGTTGATATGATTTTTGCCATATGTCGTCCAGTGCGACTGAAGGGAATGATGTCAGACGTCTTGGTTACTTGTTTTAGCCTCAAACCATGTAATACATGACGCCATAGGTCTGGGAGATATGGCCAAACACAAATCTGAGGTAGATACATCATATGTCGTATCCTCCACCTCCTCGCTGTGCTGGCACAATGCTTAAGGTTAGATCTATTGAAAAGAAACCTTTGTTATATTTCTATTAATGAAAACTAGATGGGGATCATTATTTATTTCGTTTTCCCAGCTCCGGCTGATGAGATTAGAGTCTGCACGGTTGGTCCAGATGAGATGCAGTAGCCTGTTGAAACTTCAGTGGCCCATGTGGTTCACTGTTTAGCTGCTGCTCCACCCCCCATTCAGGCCTGTATCTATTAGAAAACTTGTATTTTTGATATGATGGTGTAAGGGGATCATAAATAGATTATAGACCTAAACCCCCTGTTGCTTTCATAGCCAGCGACAGGATTAAAAAATAACTTAATCCTGCACTTTTATCACTAGAGACACGTTTCAGCAAACAGATTTAGTTTTAGTCTTGAAGTCGGAAGCAGCGTGCATGATGTGAGATTCCTGCATCCCTGTTTTGGGGAACTTCTGATGATGATATTTTTTATATTACTGGATGCTGGGGGGCATGTGTTTTTGTGGGAACATCACGCAGACCAAGTCCGTCACCCTCCTCAGCACGGCTCGGCTCATGCGGCTATTTTTAATCCTGAAGAAACAGGCCTCACTATTCGCTTGGCGAGCAAAACTGGAGCCGTGCACTTTCATTCACGAATTCACTGAAATATTCATGAGATAATGTTAGAAAAAAGGAAAGAAAAAAAAACGACACCTAGTTTCCTCTCTTTGCTCTTCAGGCCTCTTTCGTTTTGCTAGAGACCGAAAAACAATAAAGAAAAATACACCTCTTTTTAAACACGTTAAACAGAATTATTGAACACACAAAATCCACGAATCCTCTGAGACGCAGATTTTGACATTAAAGCAGAAGCGAAACATCCGAAGCTTAACGTGTTGCAATGGGAATGAAAGCCATTGCAATATTTACATAACATATGAAAACTAAGATTTATCCCCTTGAAGCAGCCTGTGCATAAATTCTATGTGAATTAATAACAATCTAACAAGCTAATCAGTGTTTGCACTCTTTAGAAAAAGTAAACAAAGCACATTGTCCACCTTCACAATAGAGTTCCACACAAGCTCAGGTGCACACAGACAAACACGCACACACAGAATCAATGTTTTGATTCCTAATAGAGGAAAGAATAGCTGCGTAGCTGTGATGTAAATCCTTCTGGCACTTTTGTTCTTGGTGGGAACGGTGCAGATCTCATCACATCTTTCAGGCCAGAGTGGACGTCCTCCTCTTGACCAGACGTCTTGTAGTCTCTTCTGATCTGTGTCAAGCACATTCACTAATAACCCCTCCTCTCTGTAACACACTGTCCTTCTCTGCTTTCCCGACGGAGAATCATCGAAGAAAATTAAAAGTTTATTTTGCTGACGTCAGAGAAAGAAGAAGTTTCGAACGGTGAAAAACTATCTCCCCAAGACGTCTAGAATTGCCTCTCTTAAGTAATCGATATGTGCCTGTCCTAAATCTCGTTCACAACAGTAATCTACCCACAGGACCCCGATAGATGCTGATTTCAGCGTTATTCAATCACCACAGGGCAGAATGTCGAGCCTCTGATTAGACAGCACAGTACAGTAGAGCCCCTTTTAATTCTCAGAAGTTTCCCACTCTGTGAAGACTTCAAGAGGAGAGAGAGAGAGAGAGAGAGAGAGTTGTGGAAGATGCTGCTGCGTCTGATGTGAAACAACCCCACAGGAGAGGTTGTTTTCATCAGAGGTTGTGTAGGAGCTCTCCCCTGCTTTCTGCCGTATAAGAAAACAACTAAGTGCATTCTGTGCAGAAACAGTGACACCACATTATGACATCCTTCTGTTTTTTCCAACAGCTCATGGTATTTTTTTAACGGTCACATTATCATGTTCAGAAAAAGTCCATCAGTCACGAGCAACCTTTTCCCCACAATCCAGTGCGCGGTAGGTGGATTAGACTCAAGTCTTTCTCCATTTCAGCGCGTCATCAGCAACAAGGATGAGACAGCGATTGTCTGGCTTAGTCTTTTCCCCATCTTTCAGATAGAGAACAGCACTTAGTGGACTCCGCTGGACTTCATAAGCAGGCGCAGTGCATTTGTGCCTTTAGCTGGTGAGAGCTCTGCTCGTGTTCCCAGGGGGGGGGCGCAGGCTGTCGGTGCTAGGTCCTTTCAGATGAGATGATAAAGATGCAAGATAATACAGTGGAGGACGAGGGGGGGGGGCAGCTTAATGGCAAGAGAGGCGGGGCTGTGATGAGAAGGCCGGATAGTTCAAATGACCAGGCTGTCGGAGGGGGGAAAAACTGGAAACACAAAGAACTGTCCTTCCTTCCACGATACTTTCTGTTCAAAGTCTTCCTCCGACAAAGGCAGAGGTCCTCTGGCAAGTCCACTACCTGTCGCATTCAGCATCTTATATAAATGCGTATAGATACTAATGTGTCTGCTCCTCCAGAAGGTTTTGGGCCCAAGTGCTCATCTCAATGCACCTGCCTGATTTACAGTCTCATTCATCTTCACCCGTCCTTGGAACCAATTAGCTAATGTTGAAGGATAAAAGATAAAAGCTGAGCCCAAAAGGCTCCACTGCATGGGGACCGTAACTCTGCATTACTTCTATCATCATATCATTACATCATAATTTCACATGTCCGTCTGTCCCCCTGTGTTCACCCCTAAGAACAATTAAAAAGCCTGCATGTGAAATGTGATATGTCCTGTTTATGATCTCACTGCCTCCGTCCGGCTCTCTCGCCTGTAGGCATTAAGTAATCCCCAAGCAGACTATTGCAAAACTGCTCATGGGATTAGAGCTACTATCAGGAAAGGCACTTACAAATAATGTGGTTTATATCTATATCTTTTGTGTAGGTTGTTGTGACCTGTGCATCAACGCCTTCCTGCTTGCATCTGTACTCTTTAAGCCCAAATCCTGTCTGAACAAAGAAAGTGAAAATGCCAATCTAAAGTTACACCAAATTGACAGCTTTGACCCAAAGTAGACAGCGTGCAGACACTCAGTCTGGATCCTCCCACATCCTCTCCATCTCCATTCATCCATAAAGCTCCATCTGAGCAAGAAAAACACGATCAATACAGTGGAAGACAGGTACTGTACAAACCGCAGCTCCAGAATCTGAATAAGGACAGATTAGCTTTTCTTAAAACCGTCTCAAGATTGATTTACCTTTACAAAAGCCACTGGAACAACAACATTTGTGCTGTGTGGCCTTCAGTGATTTATTTTTAAAGAATGGTGGATACACTGACGATTCTTACTGTAATTGTGTGTCCTCGTTGTCTTGGATCAATGCAGCTCAGAGCAGCTGAATCCCTCAGCACAGCTGTTCTCCTATCGACCCCTGCTTGTGGTTTAGGTGTACCTCAGCTCTCGGTATATAGACCGTCTTTGTTCGCTCCATTTTCTTCTTCTTTACCGACATTAAAGTGGGATAGTTAACGACTTGTATTTGTGCATTTGTGGAACCAAGGATATTGTAATCAATGTGCAATGAACAACAACGTCATAGGCAAAGCTTTTAAAGCCAGAGACCATTAAGATTTGTAGTGGGTCTTCAAACTGTGACAAAAAGAAAGAGACTTAATATAGTTTTTTTTTTTAATTGTACCAACTCCCAGTGGAGTTATACTGTGGCTCAGTTGTGTTGTAAAGACAAATAGAAAAAGTAAATACTAAAACTTATTTGAATTATTGTTAGTATCATATTGATTCCTTAGAACCTCTTTAGCAGATATCACATATATGGGAAAGTTTATATTAAGCATATATATGATAATGCACTGGAATTTGTTTCAGTTTCCACGTCAAAAAGTAGCTTTAGTTTGCAGCTGTGTTACTTATGTTCAGGAGTCAAGCTTCTGCAAATATCACCATAAAATACCACAGAACAAAAGTAATATATCAATGATCAAATTGCTGGAGTTATTGAGCTTTATTCTTTGTGTCGTGCCAAACATTTGACTCATTCCCCACAAGGTATTTAATAATATAGCAACTTGTGGTATAAATAACCAAAGGAGAAAATACCCTTTTCAACATAATACGTGTGTCTCTATACTACCAAATAATGTATTCACAGGAAATGTGTCAAATAAATTGAACATCAAATGACAAAGAAAATAAAAAAAAATACTGCATGTCAAGCCAAAGTATTGCACAAAGAATGAATATAATCCTAAAATAATAAAGCTACAGCTTTTTATTGAACGTCAAAGGCACAGATGACACTGAAAGAGGAGGGCAGTGAGCATCTTGATGGATTGGTTTTCACAAGGTCATGGAGTGAAAGAGAACTCCTGAAAGGTAACACCACGGTTAACAGAGTCATGGATGGTGTCATGTGTCTGATACAGTGCTGTAGCTGCTGTATAGCTGCTGTGCTAATCAAACTGGGATGAATGTCCTTCTCTGGGACAACGCAGAGTGAAAGAGATTGAGATCCTTTAAAAGTCAGTGCAGTTTGTTTTTGTAATGGGAGGATGAACCAGCGGCGCCTTGTCTGTGTCAGTACGACATTGAGATATAACTGTTTGTGAAACTTTCTTTCTCTTTCATCTAAATCAATTTTAAACCCCTTTTTTATATTAATTGATTTTAGTTTATAACATCGGCCAAGGACATTTTTCAACATTTTCGTTGATTTCTCAGAGAATAATTCATGGATCTTGATGAAAAAAATCAGACCTGTTTAGGGGACTGATATTTATGACTGAGTGCAATTTGGTGCAAATCCAAATAAAAAATCTGGATCAAGTGAATTTAAATGTGGTTTCATGAAGGGACTGTTGGGTGTTGGTGGATGTATGTGCTCTCCATTCTAGTTCACTTTATTCCAACCTGAAGAACTGCTGTGGCTCAGTTAGTGTCTACAGGGATAAAGCGCTGCTACACTGAGAAACAACCCAAGCTCTTAATTTGAAGTTGTGATGAATTCAGTTTGCAACTTCGACTCCTTTCACATGTTTTTGTCTTCGGCCTGGCAATTAGGAGCCCATGCCTCCACATAGCACAGATTGTCAGGCTGCATTAGTTTCAGGGCCACAGTGGCTGTACAGAGGACAACAAAAGGGACTGCTCCCTTTGTAGCACATCCTCCAGGACTTATTTATTTAACTGCATCATACTTTCACTGACATGATTATGTTCTGTGCCTACATTGTGAGGGGAGAAATCCTCTGTTGTCACGTCCAATCTCATCCCAGCACAGCAAAGCGTTTGCTTCCGCCCGGTGGGGTTTATGTTTTTTCCCCCCAGCATCTGGGTGCACTGCCTTATCAGCACATACACAATTCCCTCAACCTCAACTCAACAACTTTGTCAAGCACCTCAGCAGCTTCATTGTGGCTGTTAACGTCAAACACCCCGGCCTGTTAATTGTTGCCTTATGCTGCGGCTGGTGAGTTTATCTGTGTTGTTGCATAGAGGGGGTGTGCTGCCAGAGATCAACTCTGTTCACAGTTTGTAGTGGCGCTGAGTGCTTCCCACATCTGCACAGTAGGTATTTGTGCAGTGAATCAGTGTTAGATTATGATGGTGTTGCCAGGGTGATGGCTGATGGGACCTAGGCGATGGTAGTACTCTAAGAGGATTATACAGCGGTTTGCTTTAGCAGTACATCAAGGGCACTCGTGTCACTGAACTGCACTTGGCTCAACAGCTGCCCATCTATTTTGCATTGGATCCATAGACTGATCCAATATATGTTATCCTATATTGAATATGAATTCACCTGAAGCTCAAGAGCATTTTGGGCCTTGCTTTTCCTCCATGTCACGTCACCCCTCCTCCTGTGTCCCAGTCAGCCGTACTGTGATTGTACTGCAGTATGATGTATTGTTAATGACTGAGGGTGCAGCAGCAGGACGGACAGCAGGAGGAAAGGGTGGTGGGACCTTCTAGAGGAAGCGAAGGGAGGGACGGGACGTCCTGACCGATTGGATGTTCTGTCAGTCTGCATCCTCCAGAGCTAACCCCCAGGCTGCTATTTTAAAATCTCACCCCCATATCCAGTCCAGCAGCTGGACCTGAACTATTTATAGCCGCACCACTGCCCGGGGAGAAGCCGGGAAGGAGAGAAGGAGGAGGAGCTCAGTTTGTGGAAGTGTCAACTCTGACTTGTACACAGCACAACAGATATGTCAACATCAGATCTCAGACAGCGTGCGTTTGTGTGTGGGTGTTATAGTTGTTTATTTCATGGAAGAACTTGAAGAGGTTTTTTAGTTAAAGGGTTGAAAAGTAAAGTCAACAAATCTGAATACTTCATTTGACCTTGACTTCTGACCTGATGGTTTAAAATAACATTCCTATCACAGCATCTTCCTGTTTTGCAAGTCATGTGTAACGTGAGCAGCTTTAATGTGTCTCTGCAGCACTAACAAATAATTCAGTGAGATGTGGAGTGATATTTCATAGCAGGGGACATACACAGAGTTTTAGTTCTCAAATGTATATTTTAAACGCCATTAACACTGTTTGAGTGTAATTATTATTACTTTAGTTTTGTGTGTGTGTGAGTGCCAGCATGCAGTTAGCACGCAGTGTTATCAAATATTTATTCTATACATGTATCATTGAACAGTTTTGTCAGCCTAGCCCAGCTGAGCTTAAACCATTTAGAGTTAAGAGCAGCTTGTACATAAACTATATTCTTCATATGTTACATGTTGCATGTGAATTGTCAGGGGAGATGCAGGATTACTGATGTGACTGCAGGCAGCTCTTTGCCTGCCTGATTCAGAACAGACTCTGGTTGTGAATTTCTCGGGGTCTGAACAATCCTCCTTTGTCCCACAGCGGGTACAAGTACCCTCTGTTACTGCTGCCTCACTGATCTGCACAGCCGTGCACCCAGCCTGTCTGTGCTGCTCTCACAGTGCCACAGCCCCTCTCCCTGGCAGCAGCGCCAGCTCAGACATCGCCTTGTTTAAACGGATGTTTTCATTAATCAAACTGCTCAGGCACAGGCTGATCTGATTTGATCGCGTGACGCAGGGTGCTGCCATCATCTTTTGTGCCTATTCTAACCAAGTGTCACATCTTTCCCTCTTTGCAGATGACCCCATGTCTGGCCTGTTCAGGAAGCCTATGAACGATGACGGTGATGTCTACACGTCCCTGGTGTCCAATCAGAGCTTCACGTCGAGCCGGGAGTCTTCTTACCTGTCAGAAGATTTGAAGCCCTCCAAGTCCTCCACCGGCTCCTCTGCCCTGAACGACTTCTCCAGCGACACCTACAGCTTCAGCTCCAACACCAAGATGACCTCTGACCTGGTTGATGACATTCCAAAATCTCTGATGAGCTCGGATAAGACGGAATCCTACAACTACATGGACATCAGCCACGGAGACGAGCACCATGAGCAGCACCAGGTGCCTCCGCACAGCCTGGTGGACACAAGCCTGCCTGGCCGTGACTTGCTGGGAAGCTACATGGACAACTACCCAGGAAGAGATGAGGATGAAGAGGATGAAGAGGAAGAGGAGAAACTAGGTCCAGCGCTGGGCTCTCACTCTTTCCCGTACGTGGAGGAGCCCTCTGATGAAGAGCTGTCAGATTACCGCTCCTACCGAAACCTAGGCGGCACCCCCCAAACAGCCAGCCCAGTGAAGATCACCCTGACTGAGTCCCACCCTCCGGCCGAGCCACAGCAGCGTCCTCCTGCAGTCAGTGTGTCCGAGCGTGAAAACGTCCTGAGTGTGGGCTTGCAGGGGGTTCCCACTGTTACACTGTCAGAGCCAGAGGACGAGAGCCCTGCTTCCACTCCCAATGCTTCACCAACACGTAGGCATAGCACGCACACACACACACACACACACACGCACACGCACACGCACACACAGACACGCACACACTTCAGAGGACCTTACTGACATTATCGACTTGCATTGATTTCCTGGAGACTTACTATAACCTTAACCACAGCTACTACTTACCTAAACTACCCTAGTCTTAACCTTAACCTTTCATGTGTCTTAAAAAAGGTAATGATACTAGAGACTTGCTTTTTGTCCACATAAGGAAGTCAAGTCCCCATAATTTGACTGTCAAAGCAGATGTAATTTTGGACAACATGAGTAATACCTTGACTTGCCCACGCACGCACGCCACCACGTGCTAATAGTTATACAGAATATAAAAGGGAAACTAACCAGTTTTCAATGTCCTGAATTGAGCGAAGATGCTTTTTACTACTGATGAAGTCAACTTTATTTGTAAGAGGAAGGTTGTGTTAATTCTAGACATAGCTGAGCTTTCCGATATATGTGCAGGCACTGTATGTCTGGATTTGTAATGTGAATGAAGACTAACATCCACTTTTCTCTGCCGTTCTCTGTGAACAGAAAAAGAATTCTCTTCCCATGACATGTTCAAGGCTGACACAGTGAAGCCTGCAGCTTCCAAAAGTAGCCCCGGCACAAAGGCTGGCAACAGGGAGCCTGATGGCAGCAGTGCAGAGTCTGGAGACTCAGAGATCGAGCTGGTGTCTGAGGAGCCTCCCAAGGCCAGTAGTAACCCATTTGCCCAGCCACCTAAAAGCAAGGGTGCATTCAGCCAGCCTAACAACCCCTTTGACAATCCCCCGGTCGCCAAGGGTGGTTTCGGCCTGGTAGGCAACCACGCTCCACCCACAGCCTACAGCATTCTGAGAGAGGAGAGAGAGGCAGAGCTCGACAGTGACCTCTTCATTGAGTCTGCATCAGAGGAGAGCCCAAAGAGAGAGCAGGGCATCGGTGGCCCCAAACAGGGTGTGAACCCTGCCTCTCCCCTGGTTCCCAGCACTGTCCCTCCCCGCAGTGCCGCTGAGGCCGTGCCAGCCGAGTCCCTGGTCACAGAAAAGGTCAAGACCCAAGTGAAAACAGAGGAGGATCGCTCCAGCAAGCCCAAGCCCCCCACTGCCGCCGTACCCCCAGAGGTGCGACTGGAGAAGCCCCTTCAGGACAACATGCACAAGCCCACCACTGAAGGGAAAGAAGACCTAGAAAAACCTGAGGCATCAGTGTTTCCGGAGGGTTTTAACAAACAAAAAGGTTAGTTCTATAAATCTCATCACTCTCTTTTCCCCAGAACCCTTTTCTAAGGGATACATAGTTATTTTCAGGCCAAAAATATATGAAAAAACATTGCTACTGCATATTTGTGAAAACATCAGGGCATCAGAAATCATGTCTGTGATCTCTTCATCGTTGCAGCGGTTTCATCTCTGCTTATCGGCAGCCATCATGAGTTGTGGCTTTCGAGAATTAGTGTGGTCAGTTTAAGGAGCAGGTAGCATTGTGTCTGCCGATGTGTCGTCATCCCCAAGTGGAAAAGGTACCGCATGTGTATTTGTGTTTGAAACCTGACCCATCAGAAAAAACTCATCAAGAGATGATTGACAGCAAATTACTAATGTGCTACTTGTGTTATTTCCTGCCTGGGATCTACCTGCATGTTGTGCTGTTGTGTTGTTTTGTTGACAAGGCTGTGAAAGTTAAAAGGATTGCTGAGAGAGAGAGAGAGAGAGAGAGAGAGAGAGAGAGAGAGAGAGAGAGAGAGAGAGAGAGAGAGAGATGGGATATTCCACTGCTGAGTGTTTACGTGGAGGGTGGGAAGTGCTTGTGTTGTGCCTTCCTGAGGTCTGCTTCCCCCTGGTGGTATGTTAGAAGAAAAATAAATTGGATTGAGGATGCATTGATTCACATGTTTGGCAAAGCATGATGTCTGAGACTCAACAGCTAATCTGTCCAACCCAAACATTACTTTATGCTTTTAGTGGAAACAGCACAAACTATAAAATTGCTGTGAAAGCTTGTTCAGCTTCTTGACAGCCTCTGACTTCTTACATCACTTGTTATCATTCTGTAATTAGATAAGACAGATTATCCGTCAGCAGGAGTTAATGCACACGATGCTGCCATAGGTCTTTTAGCTTCTGTTCTCTGTTCTCTCTGACCTTGTAAACAGTGGGTTTACATAATCACATGAATTTAGAATTGGGACATACTTTTACATAGGGGATTTGAAGGCCATATCGTATTATTATTATTATACAGAAACACAGGTTGTAAAGAAATTACATGTAAATACATGTTGTTTACATTGGTTCCTCTGTGGTGTATGTTGCCCAACACTTGCTATTGATGCACCCTGGTCAGACTCATAGTTATATATGAAAACTGTACAATTTTACAAGCTGTCATGATTTATCATGAAACCTCTTGTTTTGTTTACGTGTGAGAAGGTTCTCGAAATGCCAAAAAGCAGGTCACTTGTACTCTTTCTTCACCACTAGATGGCGCAGGGCACCATTGTCATTGCGGCTCCAATTGAACACTGGCAGATATTGTTTTCCACTGCCTGTGCACTTCCACGCCAGTTGCCATAGCAACAATGATGGGGAGCATGTTCAGTATGGTTGAGAGATTTTTTTCTGTCCTCATGGTTCGTTTTGGCATTTAGGCTTGTGAAGTCTGCACCGAGCAGAAGGTGTGAGGTGTGGCAGTCTGTGGGGGGGGGGGGGCAGACGGACTGAACAATGACGTTATCCCCCCCGATCTATACAGGAATTATATCCGGCTCAGTGCTGACACCACAGTGACTGTGCGGTTTCCTTTTTGCCATTAGCTTGTGAGCATCCTTCATCACTCTTGTCTTCTTTTTACGGCCCCATTTGCATCACAAATATATTCTAGGAAATCATAAAGCACAAACACATCCAGGAGGCACTAAACGAGGAGCATTGTGCTGTAATGCATTGTGTCTCTCCACATGAATTATTAAAGCGCCGGCACTTTGCCTCCTCATTTACCCGTGGTCATAGTGGAAATTGCTATTTGAATCTCTGGCTACAACCTTGCATTGAAAAAATTAAAATAATTAAAAAAACAACAGAGCTGGATGTTTGCCATACTTCTCCTTAGCAGCATGGCAACGTTCAGCCTCCAGAAAACACAGCTATGGAAACATGTCAGACTTTTTAAAGATGCTGCTATTATGTCACGTGTTTGTAGCCTGTATTACTCATTACACCAAATACACTAACAAGCTGCACAGAACGTCAGCACAGCACGTTAGATAATATATGACAATGCATCCTCCTGCTTTGGTGTCTCATCACAGCATATGTGGGACAACCCTCCCACCACTTGTACCCCCACTATCCCCAGTCATGTCTGAGGCTCTGTTAGGGCTGTTATTGTGAAAGTTAGTGGACCTTCCCTTTCATGAAAAAAGCTTATCCTCCGACAATCACCCCCCACCCTCTTATCCCCCCCCCCCTGGGCTCAATCATTGCACGGATGGTTTGCTGCAGCGGCGACTGTGGTGTGGTGTTTACGTTCTGACTCCCCGCCTCCTCCCCAGCACACACACACACACACACACACACACACACAGAGACAGACATACGCACTTTCTCCCCCCATCCGCTCCTTCTGTTCCACCCAGTGCCGCTCCACAGCATCAGTCTGCGTGCTCCGCGAGCCGGCAGCACCTTGGAAACCTTTTTTCTCCCTCCCTCCCTCCCTCGCTCCCTCTCTGTCATCTCAGCCTCTCTCCCGCGTCCCTTTTTTTCGACCATTCATGCCTATCTGGGATGAGTGAGTGAGTCGGTGCTACAGGGAGAGGGACACGAAGAAGAACACGGAGACCACAGACAGACAGACAAGAGAGAGCAGGGACATAAGCGATCACCAGCATGCAGGCCACTGCAGACGTGACCAAGAAGGAGAGCTCCTGGAGCGGCTGGAAGGGCCAGGGTACTGATGTGTTTACTGTGTTGATCTCACTCATCTGTCGTCTGTGTGTGTTGTGGCTGTGAGAGATGCACCGTTATCTATCCTGCATGTGGGTTACATGTTCATGAAACTATTGGGTTTGTTGTGTGTGTGCTTTTCATTTGTTATGTAATTGTAATTGTCAAGTGCAGGAGCATCAAACAGCAGTGTGTACCTGCTCCTCCTATCACACAGACACGCCCTGATGACAGATCCTTTCTGCTGCATGTGTGTGTGTGTGTGTGTCTGAGAAAAACAAAGAGGTGAGAGACGCTGGGGGCTGTTTTGGAAAATAAGCTGATACACACCAGCTTGCTGAGAGCCATCTGTTTTGGCTGCATGTTAACATGGATGCCAGTGTTGTGGACTAAGGCGTGTCATTGTTATCGCCCTCCCCACATTTGCAGCCGAGCTGATTTTATATGGCGTATGCTCTGCTTTTGTGTAATGAGGCAGTCGCAGCATCCGGACGGCACTGACACTCTCTCTCCATGGTAACCAGGGCACACCCATTCTGATTACATCAGCCCCATCTCCTCGGCTGCCAGAGCACCTTGCGGAGACTGGGCCGCAAGAAGAGTGTCCTCCGTCTGTCTGTTTCTACAGCACCGAGGGCTCGGAGAAGTGGCCAGGAGAGAAAATGGCGTCCCTTCCTCCACACTGGTTGTGGTTTATTATCAGCCGTCTTCTCAAGTTTGAAGCAGGAAAAGTGGGATAGAATGGTCCATTTATTGTGTCCCAGCAGAGACTGTGTAGCTCAGCAGTCACTGATAATGACTAATGACAAACCAAGATTTGTCATTAGTTCACTGAGTCACTATCCATTTCATTTGGCCTAAGACTGTGTAATGTGATGCTTTAGCTGATGGGATCTGTCCATGACATTAGGAACGCATCATTTTAAGCTGAGAGTCAGGACAGGGCAGGATGACACTGAGCACATTCACTGTTTGCTCTTTTTTCTACATCACCCTGAAGCTGTAGGCATTTTTGTTTAGTCATTCTCATTGCACATGCACAGAACTGACTCACTCTCACCAAATTCCTCAGGAGTTATCAACGACAGGGCAGAGATGTCCAGAAATGAGGCATGATTGTAGTCACATTTTTAGGAATAGGTATGACACATAGTAGCCAGCAGGTTTTATATAAATATCTATATGCGTAGTGTGTTCATCAGTTAAATGAAGTTCTAAATCAGTAGAATGATGTCATAGTGTCACAAAGCCTCACAGATAATTAGATTAACAGATCTTTTCTTAATAAATATTATATGGCCGCTGCAGAACCTGTCTCATCATGTTTTAGTCAGAAGTTTATAGATTTCAGTTGATGTTTCAGATCAGTGTTTCATTGTAATGGGGCAGAATCAAACTTTTAAATTGTTCATAGAGATGTACAGTTCATATTTTCTCAAAATATAGGCAAACTACAGTATTTATACTCACTCCTAAAGATTATGATGCATTTTTAGAACTAGTAAAATTGGTTTTGTTACTAGCTCCATTCACTGCTGTTCAGATTTGTTATTTTCTGATATATACAGTATCTGTTTGGAAAATCTGGCAAATATTAATGCCTTAATATCAAAGAAGAAACTCATATCATTTTTAAAAATTCAAACTATCCCTGTAATTATAAACTAGACATTGATATCCGTCATGAAGTGGAAATGATCAAGTTTCATTCACTTAGTGTGATTCCCAGCTGTTAAAGTCCCTGAGCATGTTTGCTCACTCTGACGGCTGGTTTGAGGCCACATGGACGTCTGCAGTGATTTAATGAGGTCAGGCTAAACTAGTTTCACTACAGGAAAGTAGGAGGGGGAATCATATCACTGTCACTGGAGTTGATCGTTTGCTCTGGATCTCGCTCTGGGTGTTCATGCTGAACATCATAGAAGAACAAACAGTATTTGGACCTGCTCTGTATGTGCTCTGATTGTGTTCAGGATGTGTTTGTGTCCTGATGCTATCTATGATGTTGAGCAAATTACTATTGTCAAATTTGACCGTTTTTTGTACATTTGGTGCCTTATTACAAATGTCACCCCTATGGTCATGTAGTTTAAACAATTTGGCTGCTTAAACAGTCAGAAATCTGATTAAAACTTCATCACAATCTAAGTTTGTGATCTAATACAATCAGTTATTGTTTTTCATCCCTTTATTTATCCCTTTTTTCCATGTGTTGACTCAGACGTGATAACAGACAGGTCTCGTGTTAAACCTGCCTTTGTCCTTTTGTGCTCCACAATAAAGGGAGTGGCTGTCTTCATGTGTGTAGAGACACATGTGTCGCTGATTCCCCAGATTCAGAGAAAAATCACCGTTCCCAAAGGAAACGCTCTTCAACCCCCTTCATCCCTCCCTCCTCTTCTTCTTCTTCTTCTTCTTCTTCTTTTGTCGGCCCCTCCCTTCCTCCATCTCCCAGCGAGCGGTGGGGAGAAAATGGAGCATGGTAACTATGGTAACTGCATCAGGCAGGTGCTAGGCTGAGCCTTGCCACCAAAGCGTTTTGATGGAGAAGGAGAACATGGCTACAGTCTGTTCCTTTTTTTCAAATGTGGTTTTACACTGGTGCACTGATGCTGCTGCAGTTAAATGATGGCGACCTTAAACAACAGGAATACACTGGGTTTGATTTTCTACTTTGACGCACTGACTTGTATTTTAGTCGCTGCTTGGTAGTCTATGTATAAAAGCCTGAGCATAAAAGCGCTCAGGGAGAGAAAGAGAAGAGAGTGTTTGTATGTATAGTGGTGCATGTGTGTGTGTGTGCTGGATTGCAATGTGGTTCTTTGGCAACCGCACCCCACAGACGTCCCCCCCCTGCCTCCCTCCTCCCCTCGTGCTGATTTGCTGGCGTGGCTCTGGCCCTTCCCCTCCCGTGCAGGGGGGGGACTCCCCCTCCACTGCTCTCCTTTTGTCCGTGGATAAAGCAGCTGCCTCTTTCCCTGTTCAGCCATGGGATCCGCAGGTCAGTACCCGCTTCTAATGCACTAGCTCGAGCTTTTCAGGCTGCGTACTGTCTGTGCAGCACATCACCAGGGCACCGCCGCTGCTGCCGGCCAACACCTGTCTGTCTGTCTGTCTGTCTCCAGCAGGGCTGTCTGTGTGGCTGATGTTACTGCTGCTGTGTGTGCTACCTGTGTCTGACTCTGTGTGTGTGTGTGTGTGTGTGTGTGTGTGTGTGTGTGTGTGTGACTGTGTGTGTGTGTGTGTGTGTGTGTGTGAGCATCTCCATTCAAACCAGCTGCCACATGAACAGTTTGTCAGCTTCTGTGGGGAGTGGTGCATGTGCAGCAGCAAAGACACATGGATCCAGTTTCTGAATGAGTAGCGTGTTTGATTTAAAGGGCATCGGAGGAAGATATGTCATGTGAGTCATTATGGATACTGGTTAAAAAAAGAGAGATTGTACATCATTTTATATACCATACTGTCATTTAACATAAGTGAGATCGTCTCAGCCACAACGACTCTTCTTTGGCCATCGAGGTTTAACCTCCCTTTTTGGCATCCACAGATGCCTTTTAGTGGAGAGTAAAGATGGCCGTCATCACTATGCTGCTCACAGCTCCACGGCTAAAATTAGAGCAGGCAGGCAGGCAGACAGCTTTGAGAGGAAGAGTAAGTCACCCAGGAGACTTCTCTCTCCTCCACCGCCACAGAACTTTACATTAACGTACCAGTTTCGGCTCCCCTACATGACATGATGGATTTCTGGGGTGTGGGCAGCAACAGATGAATGGTAAACCCTAGAAGAGTGGTGCAGTGGGGTTGGGGGGTAGGCAGCTGGCTCAGCAGAGGCGATACAAGCATTTCCGACAGTTCTCATGGAAACAGGCCCGTGTTTCCAGCGGACACAGACGACTGCCAGTGGAGGACCATGTCGGCCACTGGAGTTGTAATGGTACACTGGGCTAATCCTCAGTTATCGCTCCTATGTCATCTATGGAAGTGGCTTAGAATTACAGGCCCCACCACGCAGAGAAGACATGTGAGAATAGGAGGAAAGTGGTGCAGCGAGATATACAAGTGCCTGCAGGGGATGTATATTCCAGCTGCTCGGAGGAATCGTGTTGTTTCACAGCGTTATTGAGACTCTGCTCTGATCCATCGTCATCCTGCATCACTGACCACAGAGCTGCTCGTCTGACCAGGTCACATTGAACCGTTATCTGTGACCTGCTGATAGTTCCTCTATTCCCACTGCTACCTTCACAGAGGCAGAGGTCAATCATTAATCCACTTGTGTAAGCAGCCAGTCGTACCAGCAGTTTAACGTGCCTGTGGGTATGTACAGTATGTTTGTATACGCATGTGACCAGAGCAGGTGCCACTGACGATAAGCACACGTCAGATGTAAATTTGAGGGACTCGCTCGACACATATATAAATACAAAGGGTGAACGAGACTGAGCTGACACTCTGTCACTCGGGACACCGTCACGCCACCGCACCGCTCCACCGCTCCACCTAACCTAATGAAAAGCTAGGTTAGGAAGCTGGGTTAAAACAGGATCACGTGACAGCCGCAGATCTCGGAGGACATTGGGTTGTGAACAGCTTCCAGTTATTTGACCCAAATGTGTGGTGTGTAGCACGCAGCAGCAGTCTAATCCACAGCCATGGATGCCTTGGCCTGCGTGTCGGTGAACAAGAGGTCATGGTCAGTGAGGTTGTGGGTCCTAACCTTGTCCCTGTTCTGTTCTTCCACCCCCCCCTCAGCTATTGACCTGCTCTACTGGAGGAATGTGAAGCAGTCCGGGGCCGTGTTCAGCAGCGTGCTCCTGCTCCTCTTCTCCCTGACCCAGTTCAGCGTGGTCAGCGTCGGGGCCTACTTAGCCCTGGCTGCCCTCTCCGCCAGCATCAGCTTCAGGATCTACAAGTCGGTGCTGCAAGCCGTGCAGAAGACCGATGAGGGGCATCCTTTCAAGTGAGGGAATGAGTTTGTTGTACGGATTTCATTGAAATGTCCGCATGTACAGAATATCAGTGTTTTCTGTGTTTGTTGCTCGTTCCCAGAGGCTACCTGGAGATGGAGATCGCTCTATCCCAGGACCAGATAAGTAAATATGCCGACAAAATCCTGCTCTACACCAACACCTGCATGAGGGAGCTCCGCAGGCTGTTCCTCGTGCAAGATCTGGTCGACTCCTTGAAGGTTCGTCTCACAACCCAAAGCCATCTGGTGACACATGAATATCACAAAAGCTGCATTATTATATAAAACCCATTGCGTCTGTGTGTTTCAGTTTGCTGTTCTGATGTGGCTGCTGACCTACGTGGGCGCTCTCTTCAACGGCCTGACACTGCTCATCCTAGGTGAGGTCATCTCGACTCAATCTTATCTACAACAAACTTCCCAACATTCACACAGCCTCCAGCATTTTAGCCATTTTGACTCGTGTGTGTCAGAAGCTCAAACTTAAGAACACAATACACACAACAGAGCTGTGAAATAGCATGTGTGAGATGAATGACAGGAACAACGTGTCCTTATCACTGTGCCAAAACCACATTTAAATATTGGACATGTTTACTTTTCCAGTTTACCTAAGATAAGTGCAGTGGTTGAGGGATCCGCTGACACAAATGTGTTCTTGTTTGAACATATTCCCACATGTCGGTCAGAACATTTGAACATGACTCTCTCCCTGTGCCTCTGCAGCTGTGGTCTCCATGTTCACCATGCCGGTGGTCTATGAGAAACACCAGGTAGGAATCTCCAGGAGCTTTGTGATTTGCTGAAGTCGACCCTACTTTGGAAAATGTTGTCCAGTATTTTCACCCGCCTCTTTCTTCTTCTGCTTTCAGGCACAGATTGATCAGTATGTGGGACTAATACGGACCCAGGTCAACTCTGTGGTGGGAAAGTGAGTGTTTGTCATTTTGTCAAACTTTTTGTTCAAAAAAAGTCAACTAAGAGCGAATGAAGCCATTTTCACAGATTTGACAAGAATCTGAAGTGTCTCTGCATCTTAAAGTTGCAGCACCGATCTCTCCCATATTAGTGCTGCTGAAGTTCACTAGTGCAAAGAAATGAACTCCTGAACGGTTGACCATACTTTCCGCATTCCGGTCACATGTACACGCCCACAGTTCCATTCGAACCAAAATGAGGGTCTGCGTTGGTCTGGCTTTCCACGCATCCGCACCTGATCCCACATTCCATTCCATTCCAGTAGGTGGCGGTGACGCGAAATAAGGTTGTTTTTCAACCGCCATGTAAATCAAGAGGACTCCCATCACGACCAAGCATAGTGTCAGTCACGTCACAGCATTAAAGTTAAATTTAAGATGCTGCACATGTTAAATGAGACATCTTGTGCATTTTTCAGTTTTTCTTTTCCCTAGTGTTGATAGATCGGATAGACATTTTTTTGTGAAAGTAAAAGATCTGCAAAGTTAAAAAGCAAACAGTGAAGGGAGCTCTTCTCGCTCTTCAAACAGCTCAGCAATGGTCAGGCTAAAATGTCCGCATCATCCCGAGGTCACAATATAACAATACCCCACATTTGCATAGCGAACACTTAGCGGCTAGTCTGGCACACCCCCAAAACAAAGCAAGGTTTAAAGCGAGAGCAGAGACTAACATTTCCTACACGGGCTGGAAACGGTCGACCAATCACAGCAGAGCGAGCCAGCCGGCCAATCAAAGCAGACAGGGCTTTATCGGGAGGTTGGGCTTCATTAGACAGGAGCTCAAACCAAGCGTTTCAGACAGAGGCTGAAAAGAGGAGCTGCAGCAATGTGACAGTGTGAAGAAAGTGAACATTAGAGCATGAAATCCTTTTCAAGTAAAACTCTAATTAAAATCATGAGAAATGAAATGTCTCCTTTAACACGATTCTCACGGTGGAGTCGTCTGTGTGTCTGAGGAGTCAGCTGATGACAAAACACCTCTCTGCAGTCTTTGTCCTGACCACTGCTGTGACTTTGCCAATTTTAGTAAAAACTCGACTTGCGGGCTTTACAGACTCCCATAGAAAGCATCGAGGGCTTTGTTCCCTGAAAGAAATGAAGTAGAGTAAGCACAACTTAATCTAGAGTAAATATCTCGCTGGGCACGTGGTTTAACGTTTGTTTTTCCTGCACAGGATCCAGGCAAAGATCCCCGGGGCCAAGAGGAAGGAGGAGTAGGCCCGTCTGTCTCGCCGAGAAGCTGACAGTCCAGTCCAGCTCAAGAGTCAGGCAGCTCGCTCACTGTTGAAGAGCCTGGTCGTCACCTGTGGGGCGTAGTGCTGTGTCATCTTGGTGTTCTCTAAAAGCATCCACTGGAGAAGCCGTCACCCTGTCTATAGCAGTCTACACACTAACACACAAAGTCACACACACATGATCTTGTTTCTAGGTAGACAGGTACACAACCTCGAAAAACAAAAAAAAGTAACTGACTTTTTTGTGTTGCTTATTAGAAAGTGCATGAAGTTGAGCCTTGGGTAAATAATATTTGATATCTTTTTGTGCAGTTTTTCAATGACGCTACGTTTTTTGCTCTGCAGTGCTTACCACAAACTGTACGGTTTGGCACAAAAAAGCTAAATGCCCACAGACGCGCTTTGCTGCCGATGTTAAATACGGCTTCATGTTTCTGAGTTAGCACTTGGGGCTTCTCTCGGTATACGTCAATATATATAAATATCAAAAATGATTTCCTTTTTGGTGTTTCCAAGCACAAGATAATTTAACAGTATGCGTCTTAGATGTGGTTATTGTAGGATTTTTGCTTTTGTATAACCATAAGGAACACCACACACACACCCATGTTGTAGGTACTGTTGTACAACTACTATGAAGACAAGAAGTATCTGATGATATTTAGCTTGTTTGAATAACTGTCCAACTTTGTACTATGTTCAAATATACTCTGTAGTTCTCTAGACCCCGGACTCTTTAACTCTTTGCACTTACAGTATGTATTTAATTACAATAAGGAAAATAAATGTACCTTGATGTATAACATCTCCTCTGCTTCCTCACTGTCCACATCACATTCATAAGACGACTTCAGTTTGTTGAGGATGAGTGTGTGTGTGTGTGTGTGTTTGTTTGACACCGCAGCTAAATTTGATGTGATAACACTTTGGATGGGAGACTTGGAATGAGCTATAAATACAAGCCAATGAATTCTGGCACATACACACTTCAGTTTTAGAGGTGTGTGTGTGTGTGCACGTGTGAGTGAGAGACACCAGGGCTTTCCACAAGGATATGGAGGAGCAAGCCAGTGGGAAAAATTTGACAGCTAGGGCAGTACAAGGGCATTCTCCACTAGAGGAAAAGAATGTAGCTGTAAAAGCCAAATTTGGTGCCTCTGGTAGATTCTAATGCCGCTGTTCCTTCATAAACACTGATGTGAATGATTGTATATTTTTAATTCCTTTTCTATGTTAACAAGTATTATTTAAGAGAAATTAGAAAATGAAGAATTAAAATTCACTTTATATCACACAAATCGGGAGGAAACTACTCTTGAAAAGAAGTGATAAATGTAAACCATGAATAAAATATGATATATAAATATTATGGAAAAACAGAGATCATACATGTGGTACTGTATGGAAATCCATTACATCATATTTACTTTATAAAACATAATTTGGAGAATGTGACATGACAACTAAATAACTGTTAGTCGAGGAGCATGAGATATGACCCAGAATCTCTCCTGTCAGCTGCTGTTACTCTGTAGGTACGAGCTGGTTTGTTAGTTTGTCTCAAGACAGTTGATTTAATAAGAGTTAAACCAGAATCATGAGAAACTAACATCATCAGACAGCTTTTCTATTAGTTTATCCACTGCTCGGTGGTTGTGTAAAACATGTCTCCTTCCGACTGAGGATAAAACAGTGGAAACTATCCCTTTTCTATGGGTTTGTTGAACAGGTGACAAAAACAAGTTATAGCTAGAAAGTTTTGCTACATCATGTTGGATGGCAAACATAATAGCGTATTAAATGCCTTGCAACATTGTTAAATGCCCTTGTTCTCTTGCTCACAGTAAAATGTGGCCAATGACACAAATCAAAGGTCATAGGTAAGATGTGGGTTGTGGTTGGTTAAGGTTTGGCATGAATTGGTCATGTTTAGGGATAAGGTTTTGGTTTGGCAGTGTGTGGTGAGTCTGTTAGGAATGAAGAATGACTGATGAGCCTAATCTGTTACAAACAACTCTTTTTAATGTCCACTGCTGAACAACATTACAACAGAGTAAACATGATGAATTAGTAATTATCACTGAACAGGGTTTTCTTTATAAGCAGCAAACTGTTTAAACACAGAAAAACCCACTGCAGAACAAAGAGAGGGTTGAACATTCGACTGTGCCACCGAAAGCTACAGTTCAATTATAACATAAAATGTCAAACATATAAAATTCTCAGAACATTAAATAAAAATTCTTGGTGACTGCAAATATTAACAAATAAGAATCAGTTCAAAACAAAAACAACGATTACAGTGATGTTTTTTAAGTGTCGAGGAGAGTGACAGGATGCAGCTGGTAGACAAAACCTCTCATCTTTCTACCTCCTGGCTCCACGATATCCATCCTCAGAGAGGGCTCCACCTGCAGCACCAATACACAAACTTAAACACACACACACACACACACAACTTGAACGTGCTAAAAACTGTCAGATATGGATGAGGTAGCTCTGATGTAAACACACCTGGTTCCATTTCTCTGTTTTCTCGTAGAACAAAGGAGTGACGGCTTCCCTCTGGGGCGACTTGGTGAACAGTCTACAATACACCGTATAGAGGGATTCGAAAAATGCATAAACACTATTTGAACCAATGACTAAAAAGACACGACAGCTCCCTAAAGGTCAAACCATCTCAATTCTTGCCCAACCGGTGATACTGGTCATAAACCCCGGCCCCTCAATTTGAGCAGATGAGACGTGACAGTTTGTCAATTTAAGTAGTTTTTAACAGGATGATGAATGTTTACATTATATTTTATCTGATAACTGAATGAATTATTTGACACTTTAATAATGAGCTGAGATGTCATGATTAACAGCTGAGAATGACTTCAGGGGAAGTTGGCTGCGTCTGTATCCTAGATATGTTGCCTTTACTTTTCTGAAGTGGCGTCCTTACATACAGTCATTAATCAGAACATTTAAACTCGATCTGTGTGTGAGTGTGTTTGACCTCAAGAGGCGCTCCCGACAGTCCTCCTGCAGGTGGCTGATCCTGTCAGGCCCCAGATGCAGCGTGCCACTGGGCCCGTCACACACCAGACAGTTTATAGCCCCTCGTAAGGCGTTTATCTAAAGAAAAAAAAAAACACAGAAGTGACCTACATCATGTAACATAGGGTTACTTGAAATAGCGCCATTAACCTATTTAGACCTGATACAACATATGCACGTATATACCTTTAAGGTGCGATGTTTGTGTGCTTCTTATCCACGATGTCATGATTTTTAAAGACACGTCACTGATGAAATACATTGTGATGTGAAATATTCGCGAAAAAAGTCGAAATGCCTTGTGGGAAATGTATATTGTATTTCAGCACTTTTAGCCTACAAAGAAGTTTTTAAAGTAGCATTTCAGACAAGGGCTGACTTTCTAAGCGAGGAGAGCAATGATGAAGCGAATTACAACAATGATGAAAATAACAAGATTCTGACCCAGTTGATGACCCTGCTGAGTGACTGACCAAGACTCAGTCGGTAAGAAACATGTTTGAAGAGGAGGAAGAAGAAGGGATCTGGTTGAGTTTAACAGGTATATTTTATTTATTTATTTTAAATGTTCGCAAATTTAGGGGAAAATGCAATATTTAATATCTATAAATGTTTTAGCTATCAAACATTTTTTATTTCATGTCTATCTGCTTCAGAGGCTGTGAAATTAAAGCTTATGTAAACAATGTCAATTCTGCCAGCTTTTCAGAACCCTCAGGTTTTAGGTGTTGTCAAACATGGATTAGTTTTTAGTGAGTTTGTATCCGGTGCCTCAGAACTTGGGTTAATGGGTTAAAGTACTGTTGTAACAGATACAAGTCCCAGTGCTGTGGATCACTCTTGTGCCACTTACAACTGTTTTATTACAGCGATTACAATAGTTTTATTTTATACATGTATTAGTAGCGATTGAAATACTGGGACAAAAAACATCTAGATGAGGAAATTTGTTCCCCATCAAAAAGTAAATTCCATGAAGGAATGAATAAAATATTAATCGTTCTCTTCCTGTTAATGTGTTCTGTCATCAGGTAGTTTCACCTCCTGTGTTTCTGGGACTAGTGTGGGAGAAACGTGCTGCAACTCAGCTGTGTTTTAGTCTCAGTGCATGAGAAAATATAGTTTATCTATTGGAGAGAAAGAGAGATGGTATAAAATCCCTGTTCAGACACAGATGGAGCTGATGATTGACACAGATCTGAAGAAATGAAATCTGTGTTCCTGTCCCCTGTCCCCATCTCTGTCTCTCTGCATCTGGTGTCAGCTGTTACCTCAGTGATGTCCTCCACATCAAACTTGACATCAAAGACGAGTTCGATGTCATGCTCCGGTAGGATGCCCTCTTGTGCTTGACTGTTGCAGCCGAGGCCACAGAGGGCGCCGGTGTAGCAGGTCCCCTCTTCATTAGTGCTAAAATACATAAAATATTGACATGACACATGTATTGAATGTGCCATCTTTAAAGAATGCAGAGGTAGGACTTTGTGTCGGACTGACCGTAACTCCATGATGGGGGTGAAGAGCAAGGTAACGAGTGAAGGCAGCCCGGGGATGTCTGGCATGAGGGTGGTATCTCTTAGAAGAATGCGTGTTCCTGCAACACAAACACAATCAGGAGAAATCCCAGAATAAAAACAAGCTGAAAAAAAACCACAACCCAGGCTTATTACAGCCTTTACGTTTTCTGTAAAATATGTAGTCAATGTTTCAGATTCAATAGGTGGAGCTACATCAGTTTTTATCCTGAATCGTGTTTCTGGTCACATGACAGTGTTCTAACAAAATCCCTAGAAAAAAATGCATCTTCAGCCTGTTCTCCTCTCTGTTCACCAGCTAGTTAACTCTACCAAGGAGGTTATGTTTTCATCCCTGTCTGTTGGTTTGTTTGTCAGCAGGATTACATAAATCTACTGAATTGATGTTGGTATGGATGCAGACAAGTGGCAGATGCAGGATTCTTTAAATCACTTTCTCTACCGTTATGAGATCAAGATTTTTTCAACACTTTCAAAGATTTCCCAGGAAATAATTCCTGAGTTTTGATGAGGAAAAAAAAATCTGTATTATGTCAGTTCTACAGTTCTGTATGGGTAAGAAAGACTGTGGAGTTGGCTGACATTTAGGTGTGTGCTTTCACATTGTACATTGATTTGTTGTTAACATTAAAATATCGATTAGTGGTGTTAATAATTATGACACACTTTGTATCTGCTACCTGTGGAGTTGACTGACACAATTCCAGCCACCAGCATCCTCTGATGTTTGTCATGAGGGTTTTCATTCAGCGCCAGAAGGTTGATGCTGCTCCTCTCTATACACACCGTCCTGGAGGAGGACACACTCATAAGCAATGAAAACCTGCAGCTTTAATGTGGTGCCGGTCTATGTTGTGTTGCTTACTTGTAGAAGGTCTTTTGGTTCAAGCTGTGAAAGCTTGACTTGTTAGGACTGGTTGGTCCATACACTTGAACCTGTGGTATCAGAAAGAAGGCAGCAGATGCACATGACCTGATTTATTCATGCAGCCATTGGTGGCTGTGATTTCGAGCCGTGGTCACCCTGTCCTCATTGTTCTGTCAGACAGGATGGGTGTGCCTCTGAATGAGCACCAACACCCACTGAGATGGCGCCATCTCCTGGCCGAAACCAATCACTACCAAAATTAAGGCATCCTACACAAACCCATTGTAATACTAAAAATACAAATACTCAAGTTTTTTCTTGATTTTCCGTACATTTATTTAAATTCTTTAGTTCTTTTTAATGTCTTTTGCTTAGTAAAACATTTAACATGTTTTTACGTGCTTTGCAATCAATTACTATTACAACATTTTCGGTCCAAATATATGAAAATGCTTTGTAAGCAGCAGTGCATCTTGCCTTTTTCCTGGAAATGGGGAGGTTGCTCTTGGAAAAGTGAGCGAGCAGTTCGTCAATGAGCTCCTTTTCCTCTTTCTTGCGATCCTTCCAGGAGCTGCTGGCAGAGTTAGGGACATATTTCCCTGTTTCCATGTCCTTGTACAGGGACATCAGCACCTCGTGGTTTTGCTGCCAAGAGCACACAGGCAGATATCGTGACTCAGATGAACAAAGCATTTGTATATGTCTTTCTGAATTCTGTGATGTTCTTTCATAAAACATCAGAACTTCTTTAAAGGTTGTGCAATATGTCACAGTGCAATATTTCATATTTGTCAGCAGATGTGTATATGTGAACTGTGGCATGTGTATGGAAGTATTATAGGCCAATGTGTGAGAGATTTTATCTTATCTTAAGGCTCAGAAACTTTAACTCTAATCACCTTGGAATCGAAGCTCTCTTCAGCCTTGACCGCATGTCCTTCCTCCACCAAGATGTCTACCACACTGGTGTTTGTTGTCTCTGTGTTGATGAGCAGCTGAACACGCATGACATTGTGGAGTATGGAGTAGACTGACACGATGAGTGAATTGCCCTTCACCAGTGTGCGGAAGCGATCGCGGGCTCGGCTGCTCCACTGGTTCCCAAGGATGATGGACTGGGCTGATGGACGCATCCCGGAAACTTGAAACTCATGAGCCTAAGAAGTGTTGGGATGTTGATACATGTTTAAAGATTGGACAGTGGATCAGAAATATGCCACTCATAGTTTTACTACCTGGAAAGGGTAAGGCAGAAGATCAGGGGGGAGCTCTCGGAGGCTGCTGCAGGCAACAACTGCTGTGTTACCAAAGTCCAAGAAGAAAACCTGCAGAGTGACCGGAAACATATTGCTCTCTGATACATCAAGAACAACTGCTATCACACACTCCTGTTAAGGATATTCCTATATTCTGTTTTTGATGTCAGGGGTTAACATTCAGATCGGTTTTCAAATTTACCAGACTGAATACCTGGTGGCCAACACCTGTTTGGTATGTCAGCGCAATTTGACGTAATCCCTTTAGTTCCTGACATTTTTTAAGATGCAAAATTATTACATATATGCAAACCAAAGCCAGTTATGTCCAGATATAGTTTAATTTTTGCAGACTTTTATAAAAATGTAGATTTATTTTCCTGGTATTGGAGTAGATAATGACTTCCGACAGATTTTGGTCTGAAACTTATCCTCATAACTGTAGAACCTGGTGAAAACTGTTCCTGTGGCATTAAATATGCTGTATTGAGCAACCTCAAGCACATTCATGCAAGAGAACATTGTAAATATAAAGGAAATGAATGGCTATACTACAATTTGATCAGAGAGCTGTGAGCGATATTCACCTCCACTGTATTGCCACGGATGTGCAGGATCTTGGCACGGTAGTACGAACTCTGCTCATTCACCTCGGAGTAGGGAGCCAGACACCTCAGGTTGGGGTAGAGTGACACAGGCATAGGAAGCAGCGTGTGTTTGTTGATCTCAGCTGTCAGACAGCGCTGCGTCTCTAAGCTGGCTTCATCTGCCTGGAAGCCCCAGAAATGTCCGACCTCCACCACCTGCAGCAGAGATCACAGTTAAGAGACGTTCATTATAGATATAGCTTTCCTCCACAGTATCTCCTTTTGAAAAACCAAGGTAAATGTAGGGGACTAACCTCTGTGATGTTGACCACAAAGAAGTGGTTGGGGGGTAGTTTGTCTGGATCAATAGGGCTGCTCAACAGTCCCACTGGGCAGACAGACTGGCTCTGGAAGTCAACATTCACTCTGGGTAGAACAGCACACCGAAAACTGGACTTTAATGTTCTGTGCACAACTTTCACTGCACTCACTCTGTCAACAAGATGTCACAACTGGATTTAATGCTGCTTTGATGTTGAATGTCATCACATCAAATAATGTTAGCGTTATCTAACAAGGTATCCTAAATCAGGCATTGACATGAATCCAGATACCTGGTATGAGAGGGGCATTCAAAATCATGCAGAGGTATCACAACAGAAAATACAAAACATGCTAACATTTTTAAAGTTTTAGGCAGGTGTAAGTATCACTGTTAAAAGAGAGTAATCAGTGAGAATAGTCTTGTTAGCTGTATTATTGTTCTACATCTATTATGCAATGTCACCCCATCTCGAAGCTTGTGCTGCGTGTGCCTAAAACCTGTCCTCTGAGTCAGTGATTGTTGTGAAGAGTCATGCAGTTTGCTTGGATGTCAGATTACATTAATGCTCAGTGCAGGGACACTGACCAGTGCAGCCTGTGGTGCAGGGGGCTCCACTTTCTAAAAAGATTTTCTCAGGCCTCAGAACACAGACACTGTAAAACCTAACGCTCTTGTGATTTTACCGCCTCATTAATCTAGTTTGAAATATCTTTTTCTAATTCATGCAGAAATATAATCCAGTTTCAAACAAGGAGAGAAGTAGAGTTCATACTACGTTTCATGAATATGAAAACAAAGTCGTACCGTGTATATTTCATGTGAGTTAGGTTTCTGTTACCAGCACATTTTTCAATTTGTTCAATGGGGTAGACAGAAAGTTCCATGGGAGAGCTCTGCTGGGAAAGGACGAGAGCGAGGGAAACTTCAGGCAGAACCCCTGAGTCTGGAGATGTCCTGTAGAACTCCACATATGCTCTGAGTGCGTGCACAAACACACAGTTAGGAAATGAGTGTTCAAATGTTAGTTCTTTATTTTAAATGCATTGCGTAGACAAAGTGCTGAGGTTTAATGTGCCTTCATTTACCTGGAGTTATCAAAGGAGATGGTTTTGACTTGTCCACACAGGCGGAACAGAGACTGCAGCTGCTTGTAGTAGAGGAAACTGTATGGAGGCATGTTCCTCATCTGGACACAGCACAGTTATGTTTTAATCACAAATTCTCTACTTACCGTAACAAGTCTAGAAGATTAGTTACAGCATTAGAGTTAAGTATTGATCAAAATATTTAAGTTCAGCCTAATCTAAGCATATTTCACAACAATTAATTAGAACTGTATTCACATCATGTCTGCCAATTAGGATTATACCATCACTGTTGTTCTGGGGTTGCAGCCACTTAATTCTCTGGCGGCCAGGTCTTCATCTAGTTCCCCCTGGATGAAGTAGTTGGGGTAGTAGGCACCAGCGATAACCACCTGAGACAGAGACAGGTGCAGTCGAACACAAACTGAACTCAACATCTATCCGCTCCAATGAGAGGATCTGAGGCACACGATGTGTAAACACACTTGGGCCTGGGACCTGAATTTCATTGCAGTATCAGGTTTTCAATTATTTCTTCCAAATGTCCCTCTTTGGGGCAGAATGAAGGGACAACACTTTGTATATTATGTAAACTTCTGGTGACTGTACATCCCATCATGTCCAGCAAAGAGTCTCACCTGAAGAATGAACTTCTGCGTGTGTGTACTGGTATAGTCTGATGGTTGAATGCTGTCCTGCACATGCATGTTGAACTGGGAAGCACGTTTCTTCAGGTCCTCATACAGCTCTGCAACCTGGAGAGAGAGATACTGCTGAGGACCATGGTAGTGTATTTTTGATTAATTCACTCATTGATACTGAAGTTGTTGGGCATTTTTACTAATGCATAAGATAATAATCAACTGTGCGTCAACACAGGTTATAATCAACTAGGTAGTTTATCATTAAACTTCAACAAAGACTTTGAAATCAGTTAGCTAATGCTAGATTAGGATGGGTGATGAAAGACATTCTGTAATGTGTCTATGGGGAAGTCATGTGACCCTGCTCTGTGCATCGTCTGTGTACCTCCCTGATCCTCTTGATCTGAATGAAGTTCTCTTTTCCCCAGTCCAGCTCGTCCTGTGAGAGTAAAGCAGCAAGAAACATCACATTGAAAAATGATGATGCAATGATAAATGGTTGCTTAATGAGTATCAGCGAGAGGAAAACAAATCCAAAAGGAACTTCTTAAGTTTTATGTGTGTTTCTCTTTTCATTGAGTTCATGTTTGGTTGTTGTTTACCTTTGGGTGTCTCAGTTGTCCTTTCTTTTTGGAAGAGTGCCATGCCTAACAGTGAGAGACAACATGGAACGGTTTTCAAGCTAAGGTGTGAGCAGTTATTAGGCAAATATGTAAATTCATTTAAGACCACACAACTTGCTGTTAACCTGAACACACCTTGAAGGCATTTACAAAACCTATGGAATCACTTGGTGTTCCATGGGCAAAGGCCATCTTGCTCCTGGAATTACAAACACTGGTCAGTCCACAAAGGTTAAAATAAATGTTATGCACACAACCGGTTTCTGGCCTGAAAAGTAGATAGATGAAAAAGTGTCATGGACCTTGCAGGCATCTACATGACCACTGCAAGAAAAACTCTGTGCTGTTTTAGCAAAACATACACATATCATCTAGCAGTAAACAGGACTTGAAGAGAACCATTCATGCACAGCTGGACATCATATGGCATAAGTTGGGATGGGAACTGTGTTGGGCCTAACTGTGATGGGACTTGAGATATTTAAGTGAGTCAATAATTATAAAAGAAGGGTCTTTACTCCACTGACTTATAAGACAACATAATGGTAGAAAAATCCATGGATATATTTCTCCATCTTTCCATCATCCATTGCTACACAAAAACAATACTGACAGTCTGTGAATCATTGCATCTAAAGTTTATGACTCACCTGTGGCCAGCGAGCTGCTGCATGGACGGTATGGCAAAGAAACTCTTCAGAGAGTGTGAGGCAGCTGAGAATATAACAAACCAACACTTAAAAATGTTACATGCACACAAATGTATTCTAAGAGTGCAATTCTGACTGATTTGTTGACCAATCTATGTCTCTATGGCTGCACACTACTGTATGTGCTCTAACAGACGCCAGTTCCAGTTGTAAAATGACAGACTTACCTATGATGAGGCAATCGTCCAGGCAACCAAAGACATGACCGAGGACAATCATCTTCCCCAGGTACAGGTCCACAGGTAAGTGGGCCAGCACTCGACCCAGGAATGTTAGCTCTCCATCATCGTTCTGAGACCTGCCGTCACTTTTCACAGACAGAGCGCCCATCTACAGAAGAAAACAACTAGTGAAAAGACAATAGGCTTTATTCCTTTCCTCAAATTAACAGTTTACTGATTGGACATGACTCATCACTTTGTGACAAACCTGGAAACAAAATTTCCCTTCACTGTTTGTCACTTAAATTAATGGCTATTGTATATATTTTATAATAAGCTCAATATCTTGAAATAACTTTGTTAATCGTCTTCTCTAAAACTATATATATAAGTATAATTTATTACTAAAAAGTTTCTAATTTGTTAGTGATGGAAAAAACAAGATTAACACTGCACTACATTACTCTCTGTACAACTTGACAATCCTAACACTGGCTGAAGCAAAGATCATGTGAGAGAACTCCTGGTCTAATTCTCTGTCACAGAGCTGAGAAGATGCCTAAATAAATAACAGTCATCATTACACCCACACATTTATACGTACTTTACAAGACATTAATGGCTCTCAGGAAAAATCATCAATCTGCTTTCTTTTTACAGACCTCTTTGAGTTGCAGCACAGTTCTTACTATGTCACCAAGATTTGGGGGTGAAAGTGCTGTGGAGAGGACAGAGCGGGGATCTCCCATATCCAGCAGCTTCACTTTCAGCATTATAGTGGCCAAGGGGGCAAGCTAAGAGGAAGGCAAACAGTATAGCATAGATAAATTGTCAGAGGCATCCTCAAAACTGTAAAATAAAATAAAAATCTATGTGTATTGAACATGTTCTTTACCAGCATCTCAGGAATCATGTATTCTGGGATCTCGTTCTTCCAGAACTCTTTGGTGATAAGACGATAACAGTAGCCCTTAGACACTCGTCCTGCCCTACCTGAGAAAATAGGTGAGAGAAGTCTCAGCTGAACAGACACATATACGTATTTGCAGTAGTTCACATACCTCTACGCTGGTTACAGTTGGTTTTGGACGCCCAGGTGAGACGGAGAGACTGATAATTGGTATCTTGGTCACAGACCAGGTGACGGGAAAGGCAGAAGTCAATGACTGTGATCACAAAAAAGCACCAATACCAATTAAAACTTCAACATCCTAATATTCACCAAGATGAAAAAATACAATCAAGCTCAGGGGAAAAGTAATCCACCATATTTGACATCCGATACAGTCACTGAACTCTCTGCGATGTTGGTGGAAAGGATGACCTGTGAGGATGAAACGACCATCAGTATAGCAGGTATCTAATTTTTAAATTTTATGTGAGACAGAATAAGTTTAGCTGTTATCACCTTCCTGTATCCAGGGACAGGAAGCAGAAACACACCATTCTGCTCCTCCAGAGTCACAGAGGAGTGAAGAGGATAAACTTGCAATCTGAACAAAAGAAGTCAATGCAACGTAATGGTAAATGTCTTACAGAAACCAGCTAAAAAAGAAAACGGGTATTAATCTGCAGAAAAAAGATAAACTCAAAAGATCACCTTTTGTGGACAAGCTTGGCCAAAGCCTCCTGCATGTAGCTTATCTCGTGAAACCCAGGAAGGAAAACCAGAACACTGCCTCTCTCAGACAAAGTTACACCACTGTCTTTGTCAGCTTTGCTGCTTATTAACAAACACATTTCAACACATAACTGAACAAACATGGGGACCACAACGTGTCTATGTAGCAGATTAGTGTGCTGAGTAACCAACTTTACCGGGAATCTTTGCCCTCCAACTCGTCAAAGCTCTGGATGAGACTGATGGCAAGATTGTACATCTCTACTGAGATGTAAGGGTCATCTGGATGACATGACTCTGACTGTTAAAGACACAAACATACAAATTAGCACTTGTCGATTGACCGAAAATGTATCGAAACCTTGAAGTTTACTTTGTGTTTGTTTGATTCGCTCTAAAGTTTAGGAGACACCTATTTAAACACAATGAAAATACGTCCAACATTTTGCATGCACGCAGTTCACACACAATGAGACATAATGCCACGCATACAGCCAGGACATCAGGGTTAAAGTGACCGGAACAATCCGGATTCATGATCCAACATCATTGGTTTAATCGAATTAATAACAGTCAGTCAGTTTGAGTGAAGCGCGACAGGGATGAGGAGACACACACACCCAGGAGTGTGTCCTACACCCGAGTGATGCGTCTCCTTGGGCGTTCATTAATAGTAATCGAGGTAAAAGTTTGAAATAATCATGATATTGATTTGAAGTCATATCCCTCAGCCCTAATACAAATATATAAATGGTTTGGCCTCACAGTACAGAGCAGTTGCAGCAGAAAACTATTACAATCTCATTACCCTATATGGTAACAGGTTTTGGAGGTCATCCAGATAGAACTCCTTAATGGCAAACGGTGCTCCTTCCACTTCAAACACGTAGGCTGGGTTCATCTTGCCACGAATCAGGGTGCCGAAGTACTCAGCAAACTGTCTGCAGTTAATGGTGGCTGACATGAGGATGATCTGGAAAAGGACAACTAAAAATGAGTGAGAGTGTAATTAATTGGTGAGTAGAGGTGGGATGTTTACTTTGATATAGTAATCACCTTGACATAACGAGAGTTGGAATGAAGGAGTTTCTTCAAAACCAGTAAGAGAAAGTCCATCTCCTCAGTCCGCTCGTGGACCTTGTGCAAAGGCAGAGTTGTTAAACACGACAGTCACTGATTAGAAAATAGGATGCAAAGATTAAGCCTTTCCACTGCAGCAGCATTAAATGTAGACGAACCATGATGAAACAGATAATTACAGCAGAATAAAATACAATGAGCTTTTAGACCGGATGCAACATATCCTACAACTATAATTGGAGAGCAGTTTGTGTGTTTGTGTGTCTGGTTACTCCTCCAAAACTCATCCTCCACTCCCCTCCAAACTTTAAGGGCATTGGCATATGATCTCTGAAATACTTAAGGGAAAGTCTAAATGCAAGTTTTTGTTAATGTTGGCAGCTCTGTAAGCTCTCCAGAAAATCCTTAGGTTTTAGGTGGTGGATTTAAATTAGTGTTGAGTTTTTAGAGTGGGTGTAATAACTGAATCTTAATTTGCAAATGAATAACATTTTGATAGTACGCAACATATTGGTTTTTTTGAGAAATAATTATTTGTGATCAAGACAAAAACAATAAAATATAGATACCAGTTAACAGAGAAATGCATATGCACATTTAAAATGATCTTCACCTCATCTAGGAAGATGTGTGAGTACTCTGTGAGGCACTTGGTAGAGACCAGTTTTTGCAGCAGCACTCCTGTCGTCATGTAGATGAGGCGCGTGTGCTCAGTCGCCATCTTCTCCAGTCCAACCTGTAGTACAAACATTCAGAGTTACCTTCATTAATCTGACAGACATATAAATCTGACACTCTCAGTAGGGATGTAGACTTGTTACTTTCGTAAAGAATCACTGAGACTTGACATCTGACAAGCTCATTGATTATGTTTGTATCGGCACCATGTGATAATTGCCACCACCTTTGAGAAGAGTGATATCATTTGTCAGTTTCTGGACCATCATCTTTAATACTTTTTGAATTGAATTAAAGCATAACACAACTCCAGTCTTTGGTTTGATATTTTTCACAGAAGCAAATTCAAGACATTCCATCGTCTCCTGTTTGTCTGCAGCTTTAATGTGCCTATTTCTGGTTGGTTTTAGAGAAAATACCAGTGACCCGAGATAAAATCCATTGCAATCCTTTGTGTGACCTCAGGGAAACTCTTCACGGTTCGCTGACTTAACTCTGAGCACAAAGAACTTTCCATTCACTGATTCCACGACTTTTATAAACCAAGACAAAACATACGAAGGGGGAACAAGAAAAAAGCTCTCTCCCTACAGCAAATAAGAGTAAAACTCTCGTAAGTGAATAAAGAACACAATATAACTTTTTGTGGCTTAACCTGACATCAACTGTTTGTTATTGCTCCGACTTGCAGGGACATAATTAACTCAGGTCTGCACCTAGCAGAGGAAACAGTTCTTATTAGACACTGTTTAGGAGCTCTGCATAGTACAGCCAGACACCCTGCCAACAAACACACAAGAAATTGTTAACACATGCTTACAAATACTACATTTTAAGATAAAGGGGGATGCAACTGAAGCTTTTTGTGCAAAAACAAAAAATATACACAGGGCTGTTTGCAATGGACAGTTCAAGTAAACCACATTCTGTCTAATTGAGACAAACCTGATATCCCACCAAGCTACCCAGCGTACACTTCCGCTGTGTGGCAACCCATCGAGCAACACTGGTGGCCCCAATTTTACGAGGTTGGGTGACCACGATGTTGCACGAGGCATTTTTGGCATTGTAGTGGTCCAGAATGTACTGTGGCAGCTGGGTGGTCTTGCCGCTGCCTGTGGCTCCTCGAATAATCACTACAGAGTGGTTTTCTATGAGGGAAATCAGCTGGAAGCAGACACACACACAGTGTTAACAAAAAGAGACCGCATTTGGCTATTTGGACCATATCACTGAAATAAAAAAGGAATTTAAAAATAAGTTAAGATATTGTAGAGCAGATGGATGTGCTAAGCTGATTTGTAACCAAAAGTCCAGACTTTATAATCTGCATTAAGGAAGTGCAGCTTAAATGTCAGCCTGATCTCCTAAAATATACACACAGCACTCTGTATTAGACAAGAGAACATTTTTTTTGCCCAGTGAATATGAAGTTAGGTGTTGTCCTGCAGCATCAACAATCACTGAGTACATCTTAAATAAAAAGTAAAATCTTAAAAACACCAGTCTCCTGAGGACATAGGGACAATTTCAGTAAAACCCTTCACTTGACCAAAAAAAAAAAAGAACTATAGGAGAATGATCATGCACTTATAGAATGTAAGGCTGCATATTTGGATGCAACAGACCTCCTTTCTGTTTTTGGTTATGGGCAAACTCGGGTACTCATAGCTGGCCAGTGGAGGAGGAGCAGTACCTGAGGGTTCATAATAAAACGCATGAGAAATACTGCGTTCAACAGTCTATAAAATGTAAATTTCACAAAGTTTTTAAATAAGATTTAAGATAAGAAAAATTTTACAGGAAGTTGAATACTCACTCCCAGCAGGTTTCGGTTTTTGGAGACTCCCTCCAGAGTCCACAGTCTTCAGGCTGCTCTCATCAGGAACCTCTGATGGCCTGAAGAGAAACAAAATACATTTTAAGCAGCTTATCATTTTTGAGGCACTATAAAGCAACTGCAATGGGATCAAAACATGCACTCTACAATAACTAATGAGAAGAAAGGTGTGATATAGTGGTATGTAAATAATGACTTAATATAAAATAAGATACTATGTGTGATAACGTTTTAAATTAGTAAGACGCTTAGTTCGGTTTCACCAACGAAACAGCAGTCAATTCAAATTCTGCTCATATGGGACAAGTGTCCTGTTTATTCATTTATGATGGACAACACTCCATCTTCAGTCATTCTGGATATGATAAAAACATAGTGTACCATTCTTCAGCTTTATCTGAAAAAGCTTAACTGCCAATGTTTCAAAGAGGAGAAAGAGAAGAAACATGCAGTTACTGAAAACATTTAATGTACTGGTAAGACCAGGCTAAAATAAGAGACCGAGCCTTAAAGCAGCTTAAATAAATTCCCTTTAAGATTCTGGAAAATATTTTAGATCAGTGCATCAGTGCCATGTTTTATAACCTAAAACGAGGAGGCAATGTTTTCACCCGTCTATTTGTTGGTTGGTTTGCTTGATTTTCAGCAAGGTCACACGTAAAGAAGTGAATGAATTTCCACAAACTTTAGTGGAAGGATGAGGTATGGGTCAGTAAAGAACCCAGAAAATATGGTGCAGATCAAGAGATTTTTCTTTTTCATTTTCTCATCAGTTTTCCCAGGGAATAATATAAAAATTAGGATCTGGTGAATGTTAATTTGGTTTCATAAAGGGACTGTTGAGCATTGGCGGAGGTATGCACTGTAGAGTGCCATTTGAGTTTCTGAATGCAATTACATGTGGCAAAATGAATATAGTACAATTTATCAGCTGTTATCACCTGAGCTACAAGACGTGTTGCAGAACACTCAGGTGTTGCAGTCACCTGAGCTACATGCTGTGTACTGCAGCATTTCATACTAATCGAGTTTCAGTATATAATTAACTTCATCTTTAGGTTCACACAGAGGATGAAGATGCCAGCAGCTCTACACACTTTGTCTGTATGTCATATCTAACCCCGCTCTAAGTCTGTGCCTCGTCTTTCCCTCTGGTCAACTCGACCCGGCCCTCAGCTCTGCAGCCTGGAGAGCCTTCCCTGTTGTCTCTGCCCGTCCCCTTGTCTTCACCAGGAGGATTTTTATCACAACAGCAGGCACAAACTCTGACAGAGGAGCTCAAATATAACACACATGCGGCTTATGCACACACATGCACTCTTGCCCTCTCCCTTTCTCTCCAATGCAATCCTTTCGTGCAAGCTACAAAGCAGCTGACCTTACAACAAAGCTGCACACTGCACAGAGGAGAGCGGAGTGAAGGGAGAGGAGAAGTGACAGCTCTTAGTCAGTTAGTGGTGGGTGACTAACTCTCTTGGAAAAAGTCTGTGTGGCAAGAGCAGTGGGAGAGATAGGGACAAGACATTAACTACAACAGAAAGAGGAAAAACTGCTTCAGGAGTCAAGACATTGGAGAATTGCTGCCGACACAAGAGATGTGCATTTGACACCGAGGGACGCAACAGCGATTAAAGAATGAAGACTACAAGGACTGAACCATAACGACAAAAAGCAGAGGACTACGCACATTTTTACCCTACAAAGAGCTGGTGGAGCCATTTTCAGCTGTAAGTACAAATATTTATTTTCCATTTTCAGCCAGTCGTAGTGTGATCCATTCTGACCTGCACATGCTGAAAGACTCACTGTTGTTTAAGTCATGATTATTTTTGTAGCTTTTAGAGAATCAAAATCAGACACAAAAGAAGGAAGGCTGTGTAACTTTACAATGTATAGAGGTGGTTGACCTCTGACCCTGCCCAATGTGTGATCCATCTAAATCCCAGGTGGAAGCCGGGTTGAATCCATCATCTTGAAAGAAAAAGGGGCCAAATACAAACACCCGACATTGTGCTCTACCGAGTTTGACTTTAACTGAAGGCAATCAAAGCAGAGACCAGAGGTCAGCTTAGTTATGGGATGATCGTTTTTCACTGTCAAACTGACATTTTAAAATATAATAGGGCAAAACAGTTATGGATAAAATGAGAAACAAAATTCCCATGCTTAGAATTAAGGTTGTGATTTCCCCCCCCCCCCAGTTTTCATATGATTCTATTGATTTTCCCAACACAACATTTACATTTCTCTCTCGCAAAATTGTATATCTGCCCTTTAGTCATTTGAAGACACTAACTTATGATGTCAGACATGAAATCCAGAAACTCTCCACAAAATTTGGGTCTGGACATTTTCTGGAGTTTATCTTTCACATATAAAGAACACAGCAAGAGATTTTCTGGGTCAGATGTGTTCACAACAAAAGGGCAAGTTCCATAACATTCTTGCCAGATATGGCACCTGGGTAGAGCATGCAGGAGGCAGGACACGACGTATAAATTTCCTGCAGAAAAGCACGTGTTTTTCTTTACAGCACATCGACACAGACATCGAGTTATTTCACTAAGGGGCTGGCAAAAATTTCGGTTTTGTGTGGTCAGTGCCTGTCTGAAAGCAGCTTTAGAAGGAAACTAGCCATTAGTTTAAAGGAAAATTCCAGCTCTGTGCTGTATAAATACCTTCAGGGTCCACAATAACAAAGAATTCTTGTTCTTTCAGTTTTCTGGACGTTCTGCTAAGTGCCATGCCCCTGTTCAGCTGGATGAAGTGGTCTCATGTGACAAAAGTGCAGACTCAGAATGAAGCGCCACCTCTTAAGAGCTCAGAGGTTGTGCCCAGCCGCAGGTTGATCAGAGAGCTCCTGTGGCATGTAGAGGAACGTGAACAACTGGCACGGGAATTGGAGCAAGAGCACAGGTTGGCCCACAGCTCTCCGGGGCTCCAATGGTTCCAGAAGTACCATCGGTTACGGACTCTCATCCCCACATCAGAGCTTTACCAGCTAGAGTTCCTGTGTGCCCAGATACCACCGATCCATGCAGCCGCAGTCCTTTCCAGGTGTTTATTAGCAGACATGCCATGCGCCATCCTCACATTAGCATGCTGTCAACAGTGGCTAACTGCTACTGCCTCAACACAAGGCCTGACAGCAGGCGAAGCAGAGAAGACCCAAAGGGAAAGGGAGGCAGGGCGAGCTGCCAAGAAAGCCATTATGTGTTACTGTCACAGAGGCAGGGGATAGAGGGTGTGAACATGTGAAGGTGAAGGATGCCCTATAAAGCTGAGTGTAGCCAGACTGCCGGGGTTTCCTCTCATCATCTGTATGATAGCAATTATATTTCAAAAAGGTTGAAGAGTTGTTATACATGGTTGAGCACTGTGACCTACTTATTTATTCCCCATAAAACTCACATCTAGGTCACTGGAGTCTGCTTACATAACCAAATTACCAAAGAATCAAATTTAAATAAGATATGTTATAATGTTTCTACCATTTCCACACATCTGTGCTTCTAGCTTCAAGAATGGCATACAGAGGATTAGCATACAGGTATCTCATTTCATGATGGTGAAACATTATAATTATATCATCAATATTATTATATTATTAATTTAAAACTCCCACCTGAAATTGTGGGAAGCTCATGCTAATCCTTCCTTTTTTCACCACTGTTTAATTAACTATATTGGTGCTTTATTACTATAATCCTTCCGCAGGTTTCGTGAGGTGCTGGCCACTAACAACATAAGACCCTGGGAGCTGGTGTCTGTCTTCAAGCAGGTGCTGAGAGACTTTGTGAACCATAAGCAATATGAGGAAGAGTACGACTTCTCAGGTCAGTCGGCACAGCTCAGACCAATGGAGGCTTGGACCAGCCGCTATAAAATGAGGCAGGGCTTTGTCACGACTACCATCCCCAACTGTGGAGACTGCCCAAGGGAGGAGATCCCAACAATCTCTGGATATGTGGACTGGGCCATGCAGCACTCCAGTTCATTCTCAGGTTACAGTGACTGGGAGCATCCATATAACTATCCAGCATCTCTCAGGCCCAACGGGACATACAGCACTACACTGTGAAAAGACACACCAAACATGAAACCACATGAAAACAACAAACACATAAAAAATGTTAATGTTTTAGGTTTTTCAAGGTTTGAGACCAAAAACGCAATTCATTACAAGGACTAGTTTTTCTTGCCTGCCTGGTCTGTTTAATCCAATTATTCTGAGTGTTTTACGATGTCTTGATAACAACCCTAAGTTAGTCTTTGTAGAGATTAGCCTGTGTTTAAAAAGGTAAATTGTCTGAGAGATATTATGTGAGCACAGTATGTGAGAACGTGCACAACCTGGACCAATTTGTGAGGTTTTAGGTGAAGCCGTGTGTCGCTGCAGCCGCTCATCACACGCTGAACATGTTTTGGAGAAGTTAAAGCACAGATCGATATTCTCCCATTTCATCTGAACTGTTTTTAGAGCCCTATGGATGCAAAACTGTCAAAAAGCTGCCAGTAAAAATACTAGACAAATTAAAAATAATTTGAGTAGCATGCATTTTCTTATTATCCTATGTACTACTTTTACTAGAATATTGTCTTTAGCTCCCTGGAAAGATTTTAAATTGTAGAGACAGGATTTTATAATTTGTTTTGTGTAATAGCACTGTTTTTTAATTCAATGTACTACATCTGGGAGTTCATCTTTCCTGGCAGTGTAGCAGAGGCTTTAGGAAACATTTAGAGAATAACAACAGACAACAAATCTAAATAACTAAATGTTTCTTCTCTGGTCAGAGTTGTGTGAGGGAAAGGATGTAAATATTAAAACCTGATTAGTGTTTTTTTAAACATCTATCCTGTGATACGTCATAAGCAGTAAATGAAAAATACTTAACTCGTTAAGTAGTTAAATCTCATTTCTCAAAACCCATTCACATCAAACACTGGCAAGAAAAGATCAACTATGTCCCTTTGCCACTGCAGAGCTGGTAGCCGCCAAAACCATCATGGACGCGGATCACCTCCACCCCGGCGCTTAGCTTGTTAATGACGCACCTCGGATAGTTTTCACAGCAAGTATTACATAAAACTGTGAATTCACACAGGCCGACATCCTTCAACGTGTCATATTTGATTTAGCATGTTTGTGGCTGAGAGAGAAGGGAAGCGACACGTGTTGCCCTTGCACCAGGGGACAGGTGGGAAGCTAGCAAGAACGAGGTTAGCTAACTTGAAGCTAACTTGTAGCTCACCTTGTCTCTTCAGCCGCTGGTTCTTCGAGCTTCTTCACAGCCGCTTCCTCTGTGAGGTTAATTTTTGCAAACGTGGCTCCCGAGGTGAACCAGGCGGAAATCTGCTCGGCGGTGAAAACTTTCTTCATGTTGTCGTCGCTGTCTAAAATAAAACCATCGTGTTTCTTCCACCACTTCGTGTTTAGACTGAGGCGCGAGGCAACCGAGGCAGGTGTACGCGCTCACGTCGCCCCCTGGCGGTTGGACTAAAAACTGAAAAATCCCCACAGAAGCACATTCAAATTGCAATAATGCCTGTGTTCACTGCAACTCACCATAAAAATGTCTGCAGTCTTTTTTCCCCCTTTGGTGAATGCTATGCAATGTGTCAATCTACGACTACACAAAAAAAACAATCTTAATCTGGAGAGGTGAAGGTCATTACCACTGTGAATATCCAAAGACCTGGATGAATGAAAATCTTTGTCCACTAATTCTAATGAGATCAGAGCTGAAACGTTTAATGGATCCATCAGCAGCTACGATATTTGATTCATTATTTGAGGAATTCTCTTCAAGTGACAATGCCACATTTTCTTGCTCCTTTGGTGTTGTATTATTTCGAACTAAATATTTTAGACTTCTGGTCGGACAAATTAAGACATCTCAATTTCTTTGAAACATAATTTTATAGATGAAACACATTTAATCAATTAACTCACATATTAATAAGCAGATAAATCAATTTTAAAATTACTTTTATTTGCAGCTTTTACTGAAACTCATTTTAACATTTTTATTGAACTGTTCAGGATATTCAAAGAAAAAAATTGAAAAAAAAAAAAGGTACGATGCGACAAATTAAAGCTTCTAGATAGAAACATATTTTAATTACAGTATGTTCAAAGTTCATTGTGCTAAAAAGATATTAGCTCTACGGCTCAGTATGATGGAAAAGTACATGAGAAACATTAAACAGTGGATACAACTCATCACAACCACAGCATCAGAAATAAGCACCAAAAATATTCTGAACATGTTAAATGTCCAGTTTTCACATTAAGATGTTATTCTGCATTGTTTTTGTTTCAATGTAGTCTGTGAACAATATGTAGTTCATCCTAAGCATTTCAATAAGACCACGAGAAGATTGTGCTGCAACAGCACATTAGTGAAAAGGTAGAATGGGCCTCCAGGCAAAATTTGTTAGATATGTAATAACCTGAACACATTTCCTGAATAAAGAGAAGAAATAAAATCATAAACCACAATGTCTTTGTACGTAAAACCATTAAAATTAAGAAGAGTAAAAAAAAAAAGTGAAAATACAATTTGAAAAAGAAAACAAATTTAGATTCTGACACTTTCACCTCTGTTCAAACACTCAGATGAGGGATTTACAAGATCTCCAGCGGTGGACATCCATTTTCTCGCATCAAGCTAATCTCTGATAGGAGCTTTTCGTTTTCCTTTAAAACAAAAAAGAATTGATTGTTGTGATGAACAGTTATAAAATGACCACAGAGAAACATCCTTCAACGAGAGAAAAGTTAGTTACCGCTTGAAGTTGCGTGTTGTTCATTTTTAGCTTCACCAGATATTCAATCCTCTGTTTGTGGTTCTTATGTCCAACAAGTTTTCCATTCTCCTCCGACAGCTTCACGTTCTGCTTACGGAGAACCTCATTCTCCTGTAAAAAAACAACATATGATCAGTAAAGTCAGATAACGTTGTTTGTTTGGCTGTTGTTAGGGAACCTTAGTGTAAACAAGCCCAGTCATTTTTAATGTGAATGTCACACTGCTCAAATTAAAAGTGTGAAATAAATCAATTCTCCTGGTGTTACTTTGATCTTATACAAATCAATATAAATATTTAATAAATATAGATATATATATAAATATAGCTTCCTCTCCATATGCCATATGTTGTCAAGTCTTAACTGAAATATAAAACATCTTTTACAGTGCCAGATGACCTTGTGTTTGCATGTAATCTTTAAGTTACCAAGTCATTGTCCTCAAATAGGCAGTGATGACAATTTTTCACCATATTGTTATGATGTGAAATAGTCGTTGACCGTCCCCCACTGAGTGATTTGAAGTATTTCTCAAGCTATCTTAGAGATTTTTCGCTCAGGATTAAAATGTTGTACCATCACCTCACCACAAGTGGAGAAAAATCCAGTCTCACCTGGAAAAGTTTCTCGTCGTCCTGTATCCGCTGGCTCAGCTCTCTCAGCTCTAAACAACGGTTCCTCAGCTCAGAGGTCAGCTCCTGAACGCAGATCTGAGACTGAGCCAACATGGACTCCTGCGCCTGCAGTCTGATCAAACAGGAACAGAAAAGATAGTTATCGATCATTAAGAATGAATGAAGGATAAGATAAAGATACAATAACCAAACATTTATTAACCTACTAAACTCAACCTCTCAACACATGCACTTACTTTTTTTGAGTATTAGTCAGCGTCCGTGTTATGTTGTTCTGTTAATCAATAAGACAGAAGGACACATTAAATTAAGTGTTCACTCAGGAGAAAAAAATACAAAATGAGCAGATTGACTGATGCAAACCTTCTCTGCTCGCTCCTCCTGCAGCTCTTTATTAATAGACTGTTTAATGGCATCATTAAGGTCCTCACTACAAATCACAGAAAAAAGGCGTTAATTTTCCTTGTGACAGCAAAAACTGGTGATCTGATGCATTTTAGGTGAATGTCTGAAAAACAGGATGAATAAACTCAACTGATCATTTCCATTCTGTGTCAGCTGACTCTGCTTGGTATAAAACTTGTCAAGCAAGGCCTGGATCTCCATCCGGACCATCTCTTTCTCAGTGAGCTGCATCTAACGACAGTAAATACAGATTATGGATTATTATTATTATTGATGTAATTCACAGACATTAAGAACATTAAAATGTATAGGATGCATTCAAAAATGTACCCATAGTAATTTAATGTAGTGATTTAAATTCAAAACTTTATGGTATAATAACAGTCTATGGTACGGAAGAACTAGAAATTCTTGGCTAATACACAAAACAAATACACCAGAGTCTGCTTTAAACATTTCCATCTAAATTTGAAAGGCTGCAGGTTCATTTTATCTTCACATAAAAATATACATTACCTTCAGCCTTGCGATCTCTTCATTCTTGGCCGTTCTCTCAGCATTCAGCTCTGCTAAAAGAATCTCCATGGTCATCATGGAGGAGCGGCGATTCTCCAGCTCCCTCTCCTGACTCTCAAGCACCTGGGTCAGATCCCTGTTGAAGCTGCCTGGAGTGTGAGGTATCTTTAGAGGCAGAGAAAAACAGGACATAAACACTTGATGCTGCAAACTAGACAAATGAATCAAGACAGATGCAAAGTCAGATGTGAAGGCGTATTTCAACAATAACTAAACCATAAACAGGTTTTACCCAAGGCAAGGATTTAGGTGTGACTGTCGTCTCAACAAGGGGTTTTAAACTTCCATTTCTGATCGTTTTCTCAACAACGTCTTGCTGCTGTTGCACCTGGTTCAAAAGGAGAATATCTCTTATTAGTAATTCCTTAGGATTTACCTTGATTATTTTGGGTATTTTTTCTGTATTGAGACAATTAAGGCTCACCTTCTGCTGTAGATTCTGTATCGTGACATCCATCTGGGCTGTTTGCTCTTGAGATGCTTGGAGGAGGCTATTCTGATCATCTAAGACCTTAGTGAGTCTCCCAACCTCCTCGGTGGCATAAGTCAACTCCTCCTGCAACACCTCCACCTGAGGACAGACATAAATCACACACATTGTAGCTTTATTATTCAAACTAAGGTTTTACTGTGCCCAAAACTTAAGAGTCATAATGTCAATTACCTTTTGTAAATCTCTGAAAACCCACATGTGTGAACAGAGGTGTTTAATATGACGGAACATACCTCTATCTTGTTGGATGCCACACTTCTGTCTAAGGTTTCTTTCAGGTCACACATTTCTGTTTGCATCTTAGAGTTTTGTTCCCTCATATCCTCCCTTTCAAGGCAGGCAGCATTGAACTTGGCCTGGAAGAGGAAAAACAAAATAATTGAAATACATTCCCTAACTGATTTAAACATTATGTGTATATGCGGTATGTCATTAAGTTATTAAAGACAAATCAAGAGTCAAATAGTAAATTACTGTGATGTCTGTGACATCTTCAGACAGGTGGGTAATGGTCTGCTCCTTCTGGATCAGCTCAATGCGGAGGTCTCTGGTCTGATTAATCAGATCTAGAACAACAACCTTTGAAACAAAACAAGAGACATTGAGGAGTAGCAGATATACTAGCATTATATTTGGAGGAATAAAAAATATGAGCGAATCATTGAGTCAGACTTACTTTATTCTGTTCAATCTTTTGCTCCAAGCCCTTTACGACTTCACTGGTAGAGGTTAGATTTTGCTCAAGATCGACAAGTTTTGTTGCCTTCAAACAAAAATGAGATGAACAGATTTAGCTGCTGAGCTTCAAATTATTGTTCTAGCAAATTACCATTTTCACACATGTACACTGTTCTTTAAACTGACCTGTTGTTGGTTTTGTGCCGTTAGGTCCGAGACTTGTTTTCTGAGCTGCGTGTTCTGCTCCACAGTTTCAGTGAGTTCTCTGAAGGCAAACACCAAAGTCAGTCATGTTAATGTAAGAACTATTTTCAAAACTATAGTAAACAATTCATAAAAAGATAGTCTGTGCAAATCTCACTTTGATGAACTTTCTTTGTTTTCTCTCATCTGTGAGATCAGGGTGCTGGTGTGCTCTTGCTCGTTTTGCAGAGAGTTATTCAATTCCTAGAATAAAAGACAAAACACATGTAAGAATAAAAAGTATAGACAGTTAAGACACGACAGCCATAGTCCATAGTTGAGTCTATGAGTTAACTGACCATGAGCTGTGCTTTCAGTTTGTCAATCTCCTGCTGCCTGTCCTGCAACTGCTGTCTTGCCTGATCAGCCTCAAACTTAGTCTCAGCTTGAATCTGGTCAAATGAATCCTGCAGAGTCCGATGCTGCTCCAGAAGCTGCTCCCACTCCAGCCTGGAATGAAGAGTTGTGGACACTTTAGATCAAGAATAATCGCAACACACTATGTGCATAAAACTTCTGCTTACTGGACTTTGTCAAGTTGGAGCTGTGTGCTGATCAGACTGTTGGAGAGCTGGCTCATCTCTCGCTGCTGCTCGCTCCGGCCGTATCTTAACTTGTCCCTAACAGCAGCCAGCTCCTTATCGGACGACTGCAGCACCAGGCGTAGATCATGGATCTCACTCCTCAGGACTGAAAGGAGAGGAAAGGAAAGTAGTCACATTGGTACTCTTCCACCTTCCACAAATGACAGAAATGTCCAAGTTCGATTACAGAAAAATCTAGGCACGTGAACAAGTCATTAGAACGTGTCAAAGACCTCACCGTCTGAGGCTTGCTGTTCAGACTGAAGGCTTTGTTTGAGCTCAATGACAGTTTCTTGCAGGCTGAGCTGATATCTGTTCCTTTTCGCTCTCTCTGCAGAAAGTTGCTGCATAATGTGAAAAGAAAAATTAGGGAATCAAAATGGTTTGTATGGAAAAGGGGCAGGTTTTTCCAGACTACTACACATCAAATAAAAACATGCAACTGTAGGTAAAGAACATGAGGAGATGATCTACCTCATCCTTCTGGTCAGACTCTTGTGATATCACAGCGATCTGCTCTTCAAATTTTGCAATTTGCTGCAACAGCTTGCTGTTCTTTAGTTCCTCCTCATTCAGCTGAGACTGGACACAGCTGGTTTGCTCCTGATGAGACAGTAGATTAGCGTGACAGTGTGGGCAGTTGAACATATGCATGGTAGTACACAGATTTGAGGTATAGCTCTGAGCTCTGATTTACTTGCACATGGCGCAGTTCCTCAGTCAAGGCCATCTCAGTCATGTCTGACGGAGGCTGCTCATCCCTAATGTCTTCTGCAATGTTGTCTGTCCCGTTCAGGTGGTCCGGGCTGCACAGAGGCATGAAACAGGACCGCAAGTTGTATGCTTTTGTGGGCGTGGTGAGAATCTAGAATAACAGATATTTTTGATGATAAAATTATTACTTTTGTCAGGTTTCAGATGAGGTTGTAATTTGTCTCACAGCCAAGTGCAAAAATCTCCTCACCTTTAAAGTTTCAACGTGAATTCTGTTCAGCTCAGAGACCTCCCGTTTCTTGTAAGCGTTCGTGGCTTCCAAAATATTTTCCAAATGCCTGTTGGACTTGTCCAGGTATCTTTTTTCAGACTCCAGCTGAGACAACTGTTTCCTAGAACACAGAGCACCATCCAAAAGCCACATTAAGGTCTGCAAAATGTACTTTATGCGGCTGTAAAAGCATTGGAGGAAAAATGACTCCTTTCATTTAGATAACAAAAACAAATCCACCTCTGAATCAAAAATATATTCTAGTTGTATAAACATCTTCTTTCTGAAGCTAGGAATCAGAGCTGAGCAATAATATTTGAACATACACAAATAGTGGATTCAGGAGGAATGTGTGACACCATTAAATATAAGAAAAAGGGTAGGACATTGTTTTGCCAAATTAAAAAGCCAGAATGGAAGTCGGTTTAACAGTTGGCCTTGTTTCAGTTACTGACTAAAATATGTGTCCATGTGAAGTACGCTGTGCTTGTAGAGTACACTGGGAGTTTTCAAAGGTGTTCCTGTTCATGGATTTAATTATGCAAAAATGTCTTGTATTTCTAGGTTTTGGAAAGCTTGTCTCTTAACATCTACTAAGCTTCTTTGGATACGTCGTGTGGTTTTTATCATTAAATGTCCTCCTTACTTGGTGATTTCTCTGTACTCCTCAAATGCCTGAAGCGCAGATGTGAGGTCGGACTGTTTCTGAAGCAGTTGAGCCTTTAGCTTCTCAATTGTAGATGTTGAAACACTGTCTGCGGCCAAAGGGGTTGAGGAGGCTACTGGAGCTGTAGAGAAATATGAGATTATTGTATATGTATCTAGATATAGAAGATTTTTCTCAGTTTTATCATGATAATTATCATACTCTCTGTGGCTCTTTCTGACTCCATGGCCGCCTGGAAGTCCTCTTCCAATTCAGCCGAAACTTGGACTACAACTTCTTTAGCATTCACCACTGATTCAAGAGAACGCAGGTGCCGGTTCTCCTCTCTCAGGCTGAAGTTTTCGGCTGCATATCGAGTCATCTTTGGGTGATGTTCAACCTTAAACAGCAGCAATGTGTACATGACAAAAAAGGTGGTGAACAGATGCAACAGTAGATCCTGGACTTAACAATTGGTGAGCTCAGTTAACTAATACAAATGTAGTCCTATTCTGCTGCTTATTGGAGCTATTCAAAGAAACGTATTCAACTAAAGAGTGGAAGTCCTCAGCAGTGAATCAGAGTGTGTTCAAAGGGAATTATTTTATTTTTACCTGATCTCTCAAGATCTTAATCTCTTCTTTCAGCTGGTCAATCAGAGCCTGAGAGTCCTTGTCAGACAGGAGGTTTTGTCCTGCCTTCATTTTTTTCTCGAGACGAGAGATGTGGTCTTCTCGAAACCTGACAATCATTCGGCTAGAATGGATGAACTTGTCTTTTTGTGTCCAGGCCTCCTCGAGCTGAGCCACCTTCTGGAGCAGCATCTGTGTGGAGTCAAACATTACTATAGGTTCCACTGCGACAACATTTTGTCCTCACGACAATTTAAGAGCGAGAAATAAATGACAGTGCAATCAAATAGTTCCCATACCCTCTTGTCCTCTTCTCGCTTCGTCCACAGACGAACAGCCGCCATAAACTTTGTTTTATATGAAAAGTCATGTTGAATGTCTAAGGAAGAGCCTGGTGAGAGAAAAGCCATTTAACATTTGTTAAAAAGAAAAGGAAAATATTATCTAAACGTTAATCCACATTATGCTCCATGCTAGCATAAATTGATAATTTTTAATACGTGTAAAAATGAAATTGTTTATACCCATGGGCAGTTCAGGTCCTCCTGGTGCGATATCTCTCCCATACTCCACTCCCTGAGAAGCATGTGCCTGTGCAAGCTGCTCCTTGAGCTTCTTCACCTCAGCCTGTAACTGCCTCACATTTCCCTGTGTATCTTCATTGATGATCGCCTGGGAAAGCAAAGATAATTTTTCATGAAGATGAGATAATGAAGTGATCTAGTTTTGAAATTATTGGTTATGTCTACTTTGTATTAAAACAGTATGAGACCTTGTTCTTGATCAGCTTTGCCCTCTGAGCGAACTGCAAGGTCGACAATGTTTCTCCAAAACACTTTGAACCAGGGTGGACATTGGCTATGATATAAGTCTTTGCATTTCCTCCAAGAGAGTCCTGAAATAACAGGAATAATAGAAAAAATTGTTACAGTGCACAAGATTTTTGAATTTAACACTATGAAGAGTTAAATTCGACCAAGACAAAAAGAAGTATAAAATTTAATGCGAAAATTCAATATCAGAATGTCAAGTGACAAAAATGTATAGCTTCTGGTTTCAATTCAAACCACATCACCACTACGGTTTGTTCAATGACTTCATAATTACATTGTGTAATACACAAGCTCTATCCAAAACAATTATTGAAAGGGGATGTCAGCAGACATTCAGGCAACATAAAAAACATGTTTCAAGGTTACAAATGTTTCAGATACACACCAAAACCAACTAACCTACTTTAACTGCAGGGAAGCTGACTTTCAGTTTCCACACCAATGTTCTCAGCAACATAACACAATCTCACCGTAAAAACCCAAACATTTATTATGCATTAACAGACACTCACCCTGAGCAAGAAGGTGAGTTTAGAGTCCCTGTAGCAGATGTGGCGGCTCTTCCCATTGGACACGTCCACCAGGGCCATGATCACCTGACCAAGACACATGAGGGAACGATTGATACTACTGGCCTCCTGAAAGAAAAGAAGTGCAGCAGCTACCAGCTGTTAGCAAGCAACAACAAAAATTATACATGTAATACATCAGTATGAGAGCATTCAGGTGGGAAGCATCACCTTGAGTCTGGAGCCTTCTGTGTGTGTATCTTTCTGCCTCTCGGATCCTGCCAGATCCACCAGGTTCAGCTGAGACATTCGCATGTTCACCACCTCATTGATGGACTCTTTGGACTCCAAAGTCATGGTAAACACAGCATGAGATCTGGAAGACTCGCGGTTCATAGAGGTGGAGGCCACTCGTCGATTACGCCAGCCCATAGACAGAACCTGTGGTTAAAAAAAACAATTTTAGTGCACACACTTTGTTCAGCAAATGGTGAAAGAGTAAGATGGTGAAGTTGCCTACCTGGTAAGCTTCAGCGGCTGAGTTGACAAACTTCTCCACCGCTCCCTCAACAAACACACCCTTCTTGATATTCTCCCTCATGAAAAGACTGGCTGACGCGGTGTCCAGGAGGTCGTAAATTTGTTCATTGTATATCTCAATAAATGAACATTTGCAGAGGAAACTCTTAGAATGGGCAGACTTTTGGGAGATAGAAAAACAAATCACCAAAATAGTTAGAAAATAAACAACTGGTTTACCACAAAATTGCTACAATGAAATGAAACCGCTCACCTGTTCCACTTCTCTGTTTATGAGAAAAAACAGGTACTCAAAACTTCGAGGGATAACCCCACGGTGTTCATCTATGAAGTTATCCAACTCAGATGGTCCTGGAACAAAAGATTAAAAAAAAAGAGGGTCACATCAATTATTCTTATGGTAAAAAGTTAAAGAATATGTAATGAACAATGTACACAATGTGAATAACTCTCACCAAGCATGGTGAATGTTTTCCCTGAGCCGGTTTGTCCACTGCAGAAACAAGAGAGGAATATGAGAAGAAATTGAATGGATGTCACAGAGAGGTCGTGCCATTATTTTCTTTTTATACTGTAAAATATAAACAAAGAACACTTACTAGGCAAATATAGTGCCATTGTATCCATTCATGCAAGACTCCACAATATTCTTAGCCACACTGGAGAATACAGAGTCCTGTTGAGGAATGACAGATCAGTTCACACATACACACACCAAGATTAACTTTTACAGGCTATATCAGACACAGACAAATCAGGTTACTATCAATCACCCAAGCTAGTTTAACCCATGTGTCTAAGATGAAACCCGTGCTCCCAACCTGAGATGTGTCCATATCAGCCACATGGTCATAGGTGAAGGTTCTCGGCTCTGGTTTGGAGAGCAGACGGATGGTGTTGGGTGAGGTGACGGTGAGACACAGACTCTGATCTCCATCTGTGGTCAGTCCAGTGCCCCAGGTCAGAGGTCGCACTCGCACAAAGACTTTGATGGAATCGCTGTCACCACTGTAACACCAGAGAATAACATTAACACCCATGCCATGTAAAAACTGAGCCGGCGATGGTGAGAATCAAAACAAATGGGTGTTTGTCACTACAGATGCCCATTAAGTTTAGTGGACATGAAATGGTTAATCTATTGCGTCTGTGTCTAAGTGTTCATTCTTAAATTTCCCTCGGGATCAATAAAGTATCTATCTATCCATCTATCTATCTTTCTATGGAGTATACAGATCTATCTATCTATCTATCTATCTATCTATCTATGGAGGATACAGATCTATCTATCTATGGCGGATACAGATCTATCTATCTATCTATGGAGGATACAGATCTATCTATCTATCTATGGAGGATACAGATCTATCTATCTATGGAGTATACAGATCTATCTATCTATGGAGTATACAGATCTATCTATCTATCTATCTATCTATCTAGCCATCTATCTATCTATCTCTCTATCTCTCTACGGAGTATACAGATAGATCTATCTATCTATCTATCTATCTATCTATCTATCTATCTATTTAGCCATCTATCTCTCTATCTCTCTACGGAGTATACAAATCTATCTATCTATCATTCTCCTCAGTCAACCCAGTACACATAATATTCAAACTCAAAATTAGCTTAGAAAGTAAAGCTCAACCTGGGGCTTATTGTTAATGTACAGTATTCCCCGTCACCATACGGAACATTGTATGTATAACTATAGCTCCCGTGATTATCTTTCATGTCAGCAACGTAGCGTAATTGACTCTGAGCATGTGGATGAAACCGAGAGTGATGAAGACTCGTTACCTGGCAACAAGCTGGGATGAATCGGCCGATCCTGTCAACAGAATAATAAAGATTATAAACGTTTTGGTTGCGTAAACCTGCGAGATGCGCACGTACTAGCTGACTGAACTCTAGCTGACGTTAGCAGTGACGATGCTCGATTAAACGACAGCAGCGTAAGTTCACAAGCAGAACAAGTACGTATTTGTGGCGCTCACCTCTTCGACTGGTGTTCATCGCTGACATGGAAATATTCACCGTTATGTAGTAAGATGAACTTTCTTCATATCAGGTCGCAGAGAAGGGAAACAGCTCTGTTTACATCCTTCAGAATTGGCGGGCCGGTCTGCTACTGGAATTCTTCTTAGGTTTTCATGACCAAAGTGAAGGGCGCATACTGCCACCTATCGGTACGGAGGAGGTAGCGTCCACGTAGGGCCTATGCCTGCATAAATATATATTATATTTTTAATCTGGAAACATAATGGCTCCATTGGGGCATTTAGGATGTCAGGCAGTGTTTTTATTTGTTTTTTCGGGAAGGGACAGGACGTATTAGAAAAGTGTATTACAGGCAGAGGCAGGCAACTGCTTGGGGCCCCAGGCCATGACGGGGCCCCCAAGGGCTGACAAACTTTATTCCACAGCAATGTCTCAAATTGTGGCCATTGACGAAAATGTGAAATTCCAAAAATATTTTACACTTCCTACCCTTCATTGGTGTAAGATTATTTACAACATAATTATTTTTATTTATAACGATGTTTGAGGGGCCGCCTATGAATTGTTGCTTGGGGCCCCAATAGACTATAGTCGCTTATAGAGACTAGAATCGCCACTGAATAAAGGCTAAGACCTGTAAAGTTGTTTGCCAGCTGCCACATAACACCAGGAGAAGAAAAACGATTTCTGTTTACATTGATTCCCAGGCCCAGATCTAAGTGGGCAGGGGGGGGGGGCAATGTATATTCTTAAGAATTAAAAGTGAATTGCTCTTTGTAAGGGTTATTATTATTATGATATAATATTATCATTATATTAGTGATATGACATGGTTTCAAAATTATGACAATATAATTTATCACAATCATTTCACAAACGTATCTCCCATCAAAATGTGTTATCATGACAGGCCCACCTCAATATTCTCAATAATACACCAAGTGAGATGTTTCTATGTTCAGTTTACAGCTTTAGTTCTCTGAGAACTTCTTTCATATCCATGCAAAATTAGTATTGTACAATGAAATATCTTTAACTGAAATGATACTAAATCAAATTGAGACCTTGTGAATCTGATCGAATTGATTTGGGAACTTAGCAGCGATACCAAATTATTCAAAATGATTTGCACATGAGGAATAGGTTAAGATTTTAATAGAGAAACAAACCTATCAGAGGTGTGAGCAGCACCAGGGCTACACTACTCAATATTCTGACTTTGAACAATTTCACACATGGACATTTCATGTTTGAACTATTTGTTCAACTCTACATTGGGCTCTGTTCTTATAGTTATAGTCATCTCTCTAATTGAAATAATAATAACAATAATAATAATGTTAATAATAACGTTAATTATTATTATATATAATTATTGTTATTATGGTTATACCACGGATTGGTTGAATTTCCTTTTGTGACGCATTCTTTTAAACTTGGAAAAACACCACTGTGTGAAAAGGTGCCCTCCCCAAATCTCTAATTGGCCCCTGCAGTCTAGATCCGGACCTGCTGATTACTGTATAAAAGGCTGTGAGCTTACTGTCTGTTCACTTCCCAGTTCGCTCTCACTGCCCGGAAGCCACGTCTTTTTTAAACACACAATTCATCACAGCGGCCCCCTAGTTGTTCTATGTATTCCACAGTAATGTCACATTCTTGTCCTGTTACGTTTAGTTGGCTGGAGAGTTGTGATGAAAACAACAATAAAAACATAAAATAAAACCAATCGTTTGCGCGTATGCAGCTTAAAACGGGTGGAAATGTCTGACTACCGTGCAAAAAACGACCGTAAACGTGGATTGTTGAGTAGCTCGCACCTTTGGTGTCATTGAAACCTTTAATAATCACACATTATTCTAATATAGATGTTTTAATAAACTGGTGCACGTGGTGCGTTTGGTCGCTGTTTACAGAGTTGTGAGCTGTTGTGTTAACTATCTTGCTTTTTTTACACATCTTCGGAGTTGGTCCGTGGTGCGCAGCCGTACATTAGATCACATCCGCTCTGAGGCCCGATTGGCTGCTCAACCAGGAAGTGTGTTCGCTTTGAACGCTTCCCTCGATTTCATTGGTTTGTTTCCAGACTTTTAAATTCCAAACGGTTGTCTCACAGAGAAGGCGAGAGGGGTTTTCAAAGGGTCGATCCTCTTCACCCGGACTGAAGCTACATGGTCTGACAGAGACCGTCCTAATTTCTGCTTTTCCAGGTAGGTGCGGAACAATGTGTGAGAATATAGGGCGGGTGGTGGTGTAGTTTTTTTTACTTTGTTGTGTGTTAATCTAACGTCATCCAGAGGTTTTGTGTTCCTCCGCAAGTCAACTCGATGGTAACGTTAGTTCCTAGATAACTGTTAGCTTAGCAAATGTAGCCTTTGTGCTTGTTAATTAACGCTCATTGTGTTCATATTACAGTTGCTTGTGTGTGGTATGTTTCCTACAGTTCATCAATCTGCGCAGTAACTCGTGGCGAATGTGGATGAACAGTTATGACTGAAGTGTGCCGGTTGTTTGTGTGTTTCTTATTACTCAGCGCCACAACCAACACACTGAGCTAAAGTGTAACTTAGGTTATTAGCAACGATTGTCAGGAGACGTCACAAAGACAAAGATGTCGGTCATTAACAGTGTGGATGTGGCAGAGGATTGTTCAGTGATTCATCCGCGTGATCTCAGCCTCCAGCAACGTTACCAGAAGTTAGTCCGCAAGCATCATGACCTCAGTCAAGGCGTTATCACATGTTTGTGTTGTTGATGACATGAACTTTCTAGACACACAAAAAGCATCATGCTTCAATGAAGGTCAACATCACGTGTTTGTGTATAATCATAAACCACAAACAGTGAAAATCCACCAACGCCCAGCAGCAGAAGTTGGAGCAAATTCAATTTGAAAACAAGTATCACTTTTGCCATCTCGGATTTCTTAGACATAAACACATTCATCTTAGACATGTCTGCATGTCATAGCAAATAACAGATGAAGGAAAAATTATTTTATTTGGAGTACAAACATATATTTACATCTGTACACCTATATACACATACATACATAGTTCTTTAGTCTCTTAATATCCTCTCGTATTTTCTGACTTGACTTTTAAGGCATAAAAGTTTAAGTCTTTTGGAAGGTTTACTCCTCGGTACTCCATATGATTCAGATTCCAGTTTAGTTGAATGTCTGGATTGGCTTATAGTTAAAACACAATACTAACTTGGGTCTAATGAATATTCAATTTGAAATCTGAAACTAAGCTAAAGGCTTCTAGCAAAGAAAATAAGTTCAATAATTAACTTTCTGGGTTTGAAAAGTAAATTTAGATGTCATCTGCAAAAAAACTGATTTATTAATATCAATATTCACAGTGGCAGCAAACCATTGTTAGCCTGTTGGTGTGGTTTACTGGGATCCTTACATGGAACTGTGTTTCTTAATGTAAATATTTGCAGGCATGCTTCTGCTATTGCAAGTCAAAATGTCTGCTGTGAAAAAGGTGAACGGTCAATTAATATGACAGCACCGATTACCAAGTCAACTACCCTTCATTTTGACCGTTGCTTTAAACCATTGAGGCTTTTATTTCTGAACTCCACAACACAATGACACTGACCTAGAAATGGACTGAATGCTTTCCAGGGGGGGGAATTGTTAGTGCCCTCTGGTGGGAAAACTGTGTAATGGCACCACTGTTTGATACACATTTTGGGTTTGCTCTACTCGACACACCTCTGCTGTTACTTCGTTTTATCCACCAACATCTGCACTGCTGCCCATATATCTATATACTATTGACCACCAGAACAACCTTAACCTTAAGGATCCAGGTTATGTTTTACATATTTGTTTAATGTCCTTACTTTTCCCTATTTGTTCCCAAGGACAATGTGTTATATTAATACAAAATGTAGCCACGTGGCAACCAAGCTTTACCAATAGAAGTAAGTAGGTAGAATCTCATTTGTTTAGATTCTGTGACTTAACGTGTCATCTTCTTTCCTGTGAAGATGGTTCTTGCACATCAGAAACGGCCACCATCAAATATTTCTTATCTACTGGGTGCAGCTTTCTTGATGGCGCCTCCCCCCCTTCAAAGAGTAGCCTGGTCATCCCAGCCCTTAAACTGATAGTCGGTCTCTCTGCTTTTACAGGATGAGTTCCGTTGCGGTGAATGATGAGAATCGAGGGGTCTGCCCTGGAGGAAAACACAACAGCTCAATTACCGACATATTTGACCTGGATCAGCCGACCGGGAGGCCGTCCATCCTGCGTCAGTCAGAGAACCTGCCCAGCAAGACTGTGCCGAAGGGGATGAAGGTACAGAGCCAGCTTCTTGTGATCATTTTAGATGTTTTGTGTTCTTTTCAGACACCGCAATGAGACTAGGCGGAAAATAACAATTACTCCCAAACAACAAGCTAAGTGATATTAGAATTTGTTTCTGTTGCACTGTTCAACACAAGATGCTTGAAATGTTTAGTTCTCAGACTATTGGAAGTTTTTACCACATCTTGTTTCTTGCCCACTTCTATTAAATCATAATCAGACAAAATAAACAAGTTAAAATATCTATTGAGAAATAAATCCACTAGAATAACTGGGCATTCAAATTAATATTTTCTTTCGTCTGTTTATTCTTTCTGTAGATATTTTTGTATCCAGGTAACATTTGCTAAACTCCCCCGGGCTATTTGTGTGTAGGTTTGTTTTCAGACCCCAAGAAGAGACCCTATGACCAAGAGACTTGTCCAATCTCCAAGCAAGTCTGCGAAGATGACCAGTGTGGACGAGTGCACAAAGGCAATGGAGACTTTAAATATAGAAAAAATAAAGTAAGTTACATTTCTTTTACTGAAACAACCATCCAGGGAAATAAAGGTTCAGTTTAAGTAAATTTAAAAAATCCTTTTTTGCCTTTCCAGTCCTTTACCACAAGAGGTCCCTGAGCACCCTGATGAGCCCAAACTGGGTAATTTATCCAAAATGACAAAGATATTTCACTTGACTGTCTTTGAACGCTGTGGAATTAATGCAAATCCCCTCGACTTCTCCACAGAAGTGTCGTCTTATCCTGATGACGAAATGCCAATACAAAGCAAAGGAGGCTATCAGCTGGATTTTGACAACCTGGAAGCCATGAATCCGTTTCAGGGAACCAATAACATGGTTCTCTCTCCTGCAAAGCCCGATGGTGAAAACTCTCCCCCAGACCAAAAGGTGTCTCAACAAACACAGCCAGAAGATGTCTTGGAGGAGACGGACAAGGTCTTAGATGAGACACTTCCCTTTGCTCCGTCCGTGGAAAATTCACTGGTTGACGTCTCTGCCAACATCAGCTCCACAGAGAGCAGTGTGGTCACATTGGCGAATGTCCCAGCAGTTGAGGAACAAGATTCGTGTTCTGCAATGCCCGAAGAACAACCTGCTGAAATGTCTCCAAAGGCTGTTCAAGACAAAACACAAGAAATCTTTGTGGAGGACGCCCCTCTGCCATCGAAAGGCTCATATTGCTTTGATTTTGACAACCTTGATGAAATGAATCCTTTCCAAACTGGTGGCGCTAAGATGCAGAAGTCCCCTGTCCTCGGGAGAAAGCTGCCAGACAATGATCCCCCTATCGAGGAGCCACAGGTGAAGGAAAACAAACCTGCAGATATTGTTGATGTTCCTGAGGTCGCTCCGAAGTTGCCTCCTCAGCCTGATGTGAAACCCATCGCTGCAGTTGTCCCAATGTCCACTAACGCAGCCAAGCCTCCGTCTGCTGAATCTCAGCCAGATGCGGCCCCAGTTAAGGAAGGCCCAATCAAACTCGAGTTCAATTTCGACGACGGAAGCGAGGTCAAAAAGAAACCACCACCCAAGAGGTTTGGCAAAAGGCCACCCGGTGCAAAATCCAAAGCAGAAAAGCCAGTGTCGGATGTCAAAACGCAAAAGGAAACTTCAGTGAAGCCCGATGCCGGCGACGTGGTCGAAGTTCCAGTTCCCAAAAGCTCGTACTCATTTGACTTTGAAAAATTTGACGACCCAAACTTCAACCCGTTTGGCACCAAAACGGGCATGAATAACACTCCAGTGTGCAGCCCTGTGCTTACGGAAACTGCCATTCCAGAGCAGACAGAGAAGCCTGCGGAGGAGGAAGCTGTATCACCAGCCTGGTATGTTAAGGTTTTTTTTTTTTTTAATAGCCTGTGCCAAGTATCTACTTGCAGTGGATGCTTCACTTGACAACAGCGCTTTTATTCATTGTAAGTGTGTTTTTCCCTGTGCAGTGCGGTAGAGAGTGTCCCAGCGGCTGAACCCAGCCCTGTACAGGTAAGAGAAGCGATGTTGATATAATCCTAAATTACATCTTTCCGTTTAACTCTTTGATTCACAACAAATATTTTGTTTTTGTGGAATGACAGACTTCTGCCCCCGCACTCAACAAGGAAACCGCGCAGAGTCTCCCTCAGGTGTCCGAACCATTTCAACCTGAGCAGAAGTCAGAGCCTCCGATGTTTGAATTCAATGACAACTTTGTTCCTGGAGCAATGTGTAAGTAAACGTCGGCCATAATGCTGAATTCTTTTTGTTTCTTTAACCGGGACTTTCAATAGTTTCTAAAACAAGTTCAACACACTCACTCCTCAGTTTGATGCGAGTCCATTCAATTTCCTCAATAGATCTTCATTCTTCGTCTCCCTTTGTCTTTATCTTTTGTCTTTAGTCATGGCCAATGATTTGGATGGACAAATGGACTACCTTGAACAGTTTGGGTCCAGCCGTGTGAGTACTTGCATCATGTTTGTTAAATAAACCATTTCACTGTCAACCCCATAAGATATTAAATGTCAAAATCTCTGTGGACAGTTCAAGGAATCTGCACTGAGGAAACAATCCTTGTATCTTAAATTCGACCCGCTCCTGAGAGAGAGTCCAAAGAAGTCCACAGCCGCCGCTGAAGCCGGTCAGACCCACGGGCCCCGTCCCGCGGCCTTTGCTTCACGGTATGACGTTCTTCTGTTTTTACTTCCTCTGATTGCTGCTGCTGTCACTAGATGTTAGAGCGGAATTTGTTCTGCTTCGGACAAACTGTACAACAAAATGAAACCTGTCTGAAATGTAACCACGTAGACCACTTCACATGTGTTCTTTCTCCCACCACCAATTCAGACTCGAAACTCAACAGATGGCAGGAAAAGACGCGACAAATGCACCACGGGACTGTGACTTCAAACTGTTTGATCCTACAGCACCAGTAAGTCGATGCTGAACCGCAAACAATCACTGAATCTGTCGCTCTGTTTTCTACACTCTGTGTTTCCTTTCGTCATCTGCTCACCTTATTTACACTGTAACTGTCATGTAGGCGACTCCAATCTTCGAGAGCCTCGTCCCATCCTACCCACAGCAGGCAAACACTGACGAGGCCATTATCGACGTGCTGAAGTACAGTCAGAAAGACATGGATGCAGCCATCGCCAAAGTCCAGGCGGAGGTACGTCCTGATCAGTGCGTTTTGTGATCTGACAAGTAACAGCAGTCGTTTCAAACACAGAGGAGCTTTTCCATTTGAGGTCATTTTGTTTTGGTGAATGAAAATTCAACATTGATACAGAGTCAACCACACTAGGACTCGTTGTCAATGTTAATTTCAAACAGTCCCTGGAGCTGTTTAGAGTTATTTGATTCAGCCACAGCAAGTGCAATGAAGTAATAACTGTGCTCCTGGTATGGTTGTAAATGTCAACACAACTGTTTCTAAAGCAGAACATTAGGTGAAACTATCAGTTTCTTCCATCATTTAAGGAGACTGTAGTTCCATTTGTTAAACTTTAGTAGCAACAACAGTAGCTACAAGTATCGAATGCTGCCATGTTTTATCACTGAAAGTTCACATCAAACTCCTAAATAGCTATTTTTTATAAGTTTTTTTTTTTTGTAAGATTTTACCCTGTGAACTGCAAATGGACGATACTATTGAATAAAACCTATTTCTCATTAAATACTTTGTATTTTCACGAACAGTCAAAGGAGAAGGAGCAGCAATGGAGTGAAAAATATAAAAAAGTACTTGATGATGGTCAAGAAATGAGGTTAGTTGTGCTTCTTTTAATTTTGTCACTTTTAAGTTTCAGTATATCTGACTTTTTTTTTTCTTCTACGCAGGAAAATAATTGCAGAATTTGAGCTCATGATTGCAAAAATTATGTGTAAGTTGACATAAATTCTAACATGTTTAACTCTGCAGAAGTGCGAATGTAATGGCTTATTTAAAAACCTCTTTTCTGACATTGTTCAGCCGATCAAGAGAGGGAGAGAGAGGTGGCCCAGACGAAGCTGAGCGAGGCTCTGCTGGAGAAGGAGCAGACGTCCAGCGACCTGAATGCGATGGAGAGATCTTTCTCTGAGCTTTTCAAGAGACTGGAGAAGTACAAGGACGTTATCGAGGGTTACAAAAAGGTTAGAAAGCAACAACACTTTCCTTGTGATAAACCACAAACACTTAATGTAGTTAAGGATTTCACCAAACCGGCGGTGGTTTGAATTATAATTTGTTTTCTTTGCCATTCCCCCAGAATGAAGAGACTCTGAAAGCCTGTGCGCAGGACTACCTGGTGAGGATCAAAAAGGAGGAGCAGCGCTACCAGACGCTAAAAGCTCACGCTGAGGAGAAAATTGGCCTGTAAGAAACCAGCCTCTTCTGTCTTAATGGTGAAGAATATAATGTTGCAGTGACTGACTGTTTCATTGTTCATCCTCAGTGCAAATGCTGAAATTGCTGAGGTGCGCTCAAAGTTCAACTCCGAGGTGTCGGCTCTACAAGCTCAGCTGCGGCGGGAGCAGCTGAAGGTTCATTCGTTGGAGAAGAGCCTCGACCAGAAGGTGAATGAACACGTTCATAAATCTTATAAGATATAAAATTATAATCTCAACATTTTTCTAATGTCCCATTGTGTTTTTTGTTTTCCAGGGGAAGGAGGCTGAAGAGCTGACCAAACTTTGTGATGAACTTATCACCAAAGTTCAGAAGGGTTGAGCTCGTTCTGTAAATACTGTTTTAAATTCTTCTGTTTTTCTTTGTTGGTACGTTTGACTTTTTCTTGTTCTGTCCTTGTAAATGTTCTTAGAAATACTGTAAAAGAAATTAATAAAGATGATTTAATTCCTGAATGATTAGTGTTTGTAAACACTAGGGGGCAGTGTTAGATTTAGAATTTAGTCATGGAGCTCAGAGATCCCAAACGTTTCAGCCCACAAACCCTAAAATAACCACAACCCCAATTGTTCTGAAGGATATTGATTTGAGCCAGTTGACAAAAACTTCCACTATGTGCTGATGTTTCAATGTTTCCTTTGGTGCTGAAAACTCACCTGCTGAAACTGATTGTCTTCATCACCTCAGGAGTCACATTGAAACAAAGAAAATCAGAAGGCTGATGATTTGAATGTTTTTATTTTAAATTCAACTTGTATTTTTTAAAAATTAGAGAATGATATTTTATTTCAGGAAATCTTGAAACCCTCCCTCTGCACATCAAAGCCCCCCCAGGGGGTCCTGACCCTTGTTTGGGAGCCACTGATCTAGATTTTGGGTTTAAATCGTAACAAGTGAATGTGGAAGTAAAGATGACTGAAGCCTTAAAAAAAAGGTTTGCTTCTGTGTAGGATTTCCAGTTTAAACACACGATACACTCGCCTCTGTCCGGAGCCGGAGCTCATCTCCATCCAGCGATGCTCGCGACAAAACAAGAGCTCACCTGACACAATGCTCCCCTTCTTTCCTGAGCAATCACAGGCTCCTGTCACATCACTCCCACAGCAGGACAATACACTTCTAAATGGTGAAAGGAAATCCTACCTAGATTGGAGTTGAATGAGGTGGTGGTGCGGACCAGAGGGGGGCTGGATTCACTTAAATGAGGGGGGGGGGAAGAGATGCTGGTCATACGGTGTAGTCTTGCAGGGGCCATCACTCACCTAAAAAGGGGGGACTGAGAGACTGCCCTTGTGTCTGTTCTGTATCTATTCACTCATTCATCCCGGCAACTTGTTACCCTCTGCTGGCTGCCCTCTGCGTCACCCCCAGGAGACACTTCGGCCCGCTCAAAGGAGGAAAGCTGACCCGTCTGGGCACCAGCGCCTCAACAGCTCCGACGTTTTAGGACTGGAACTGTCAGCGAAGTCAATCACCAGGACTTTTACGCCTTGTTTACAAGCACAGGCTTTGCAGAACATTAACGTCCTCCACAAGAACACAAATCATTAACATTTGTAAGAGGTTTGTTTCAGGTCATTTAATCAAACTACCAAACCATCAAACGTTCAGATGATTTAGTTCTTGAGCCTTGAACAGAGTACATCATACAAGATTGTCAAATATAACCAATTACAAAGAGCAATGCCTAAAATATTTAGCATGAACTAAATGTGATTAAACTGGGGAGACACAAGTACTCAAAATGCTCTATAGACAACAGTATACTTTAATAACATTACATAGATATGTAAAACGCCTTACTCTGAAAAATAAACCTTTGATACATTTTTTTTAGCAAAATAAATTAAATATTCATGACTCAATTTGATTATAAATGACTACAGCTTCATATACTGCGGGTGGATAAGGTGGCGGTCAAAGCAGCAGACTGCTGGTTTATCTCAACATGCTACTGACTAGTGATGGGCACCTACCTAAAAAGAAGTTTAAAGTAATAATGACGACCGATTCACTTGACGTGAAAACACGGTTCTTCCCTCCCTTGCAGTCTCAGGCAAGGCTTACATGCCACAAACAGGCTATAAAAAAAACCTACCAGCCTCCTCTGTATCAACATGGTAGAGAGGTGAGGGATGGAATTAGGTAATACGAAGGATAGTGGTCAGCGTTCCGAACATTATGCATCTTCAACAAAACAAAAGGACTACCTGAGTAGGAGCATAAAACCAGCCCTTTCGTAAATCTCCGAGTACCATTTCTCATCTTCGTCACCAGTCACAACGCACAGAGCCTCCGTGCTCGGGGTTAAAACCTCCACTTTCAGCCACACGGAGGAGAATGAAATTGAACTGCTGAGGAGGAGCTTTCAGCTGCAGTTCAACTCACACGCTAAACATTTCCTTGTTCTTTTATTTCTACTAAGTGCACAACAAGGATTAATGGATTTTTAGTGGTGTGAGAATCTGAAGGTAAAAAAAAAATAAAAAAGCACCAAATGTGGAAGTTTGGAGGCAAAAACGCGAGGTGTGTCACTGGCCACTGTTTTTCACACACATGCACGCTCTCCCAACAATGTCCAGCGATAAGAGGAGTCCGTTTTTGATTTGGATTCGAGTGATGCCAGGTGAATGACACAACTATCTCCCTCTGAGAGCAGTTATTGGGGAGGATTTGGCACCGAGGCTAACACTGAAAATGAATGTGTTGATGCTGATGTACTTTCCCGTCCACATGGGAGTGAGTGTGAGTGTGAATGTCCGTGTAGATTTTGGGGTAGATTTTGGGCGGGACTGTCGGTCCCCCCTGACTGAGGAGGAGCTGCTGCTGTGCCAGGTACTCCTCGTAGTTCAACGAGCTCATGCAGTCTTTCTCCGGGTTGGAGGACGGAGCCACGCAGCCCCGGTCACGCTCTCTGTACGGCAGCCGGTGGGAGCTCTGCAGCACCTGCGTGGCTGCAGCTGGAGCGCTGGGAGGGGAGGGACAGTGTTTTCTGCTCTGACAGAACCACAGCAGCACTGTGCCAAAGATGAACACTACTCCGGCGGGTATGCCGATGATGACGGGCCAGGGTAGGGAGCTGGAGGCTGGCGAGAACACAGGCGTGATGGGAGGCTTTGTGTCTGTGAAAGAAGTAGGCCAAAAAAAGAGAAGGATCAACACAAGTTCACAACTCATACATTAGTTAGTTAGCAAAGGTTTGTTTTACTCCAAAGGCACGAGCAACAAGATGTGAAATCTTTAACATCAGTTCCCTTAATGTGCCTGATTTCATGGAAATCGGTTGAGTAGTGCTGGCTGCTAACTAACAAACAACGCAGACGAAAACATCCTCCTTGGCGTAGATAAGGAGCTTTATTTTTTGACTGATTAAATATCTTGGATTCAATTTACTTCAGCATAAACATGAGAAAAACTACAATGGCCTCAATCAAGAAGAAGCATGATAGAAAGTAGTTTGAGGGACAGTTAAAATGGGCTTTTATTTATAGGATTTTATCTTGTAAAAACTATGTCACAATTTGATAAATAAGAAATGACAGAAGATGTTAGTGTTGCTTTGTTGTCGTCTGTCCTCATTTGTTCTCTTTACTGACGTGTCACGTCATCTCTCGTTCATTTCAGTTCTACATTCCTCTGATGTGATGGTGTTATGTTATGTTGATCGAAAAATAAACCACCACATTAAATGTACGCAGATCCTTGTGCAGGCTGCTGACTTGTGCAGGCTGCTGACTGGTTGCTCTGCATGTTTGTAACACACTGTGAGCACACATTCACTGAGCCTCACCTGGCAGCACGGTGAGGAAGGCGCTGCGGAAGCTGTAGCCCATGGTGTTGGCGCCTAAGCAGATGTACATGCCAGCGTCCTCCTCCTTGGCGCGGGTAATGAGCAGCTTGTTGAGGTAGGAGCCGTCGGGCCTCGACCACACCTCCCCCGTGGGCAGCACCACGAATCGGTGGTCCCCCACCTCAATGGTGGAGTTGTAGCGGCTTTCCTCATTAGACTCCACACGCTTGAGCCACTGAATGACCGGCTTTACGTCGCTCCGCACTTTGCACTGGAAGGACGTGGTGCCGCCGTAGTCTACGGTCGTGTTGACTGGGTGAGTGCCCGTCAAAACAGGCTTGGAGTTTGTCCTTTCTGCGAAGACACACACAACGAAAAACCGTCAGCACACACACACACGGGCATCTTCTGGCATGGCAGCAAGGACTGAAGAGGGCTAAGAGGATAGAAGAGGTCTTAGTTGTCTGTACCGTTATTAGCCTCGAGCTTAGAACTCATAATTGACAGAGAGGGAGGAATACCACATGTAACACAAGAAGTATGTGTGATTAGTTTCCTCTCGTTCTTTGCTCCTGGTTGTACAGCACACATTTCTCATGGGAAGGAGGGGAGCTGAGGGTCTGGCAGACAGCTGGGCTTTAATCGGCTCCAGATTGGGTGGAGGGTCCCTAAGTTGAACAGCCTCTCTCCCCTTCTCCTTCTCCCTCTCCCCTGTGCAAACATCGGGGCACAAGCCCTGAATCTCAAGCCGGCTTCCTCAATATGCTTCTCATATACATGATTACACAAGCACATTCATCATGTTGCGAGTCTACGAGTAAGACCTGCTGATCACAATCAGACGTCAGGGGTAGGTAGATCAGAGAGACGACTTTTTTTAAAGGTTACAGCTCTTCCTCTGCGAAAATCAGACCAACTATTAAAGTGATTACACTGTTTTAATTTCCTGTACAAAAGAGCATAAAAATGATCCTGCAAACAGCAGTTACCACTTAAGATTAATTTGCTTTATATCATTCATGTGTTAACACTAGTATTTCCAGGTGAGCTTGTTTGGTATACTCACGTATGACCTCAACTTTATACGTGGCGTTGATTTCCCCCGCCCGATTGGCGACCCTGCAGGTGTATCTGCCGCTTTGCTCGGGTGTCAAGTTCCTCAGACTCAGAGTCCACTTCTTCTGACGGCCCTCGCCGACCTCCTGCTCCGTCAGCGGCCGGTCGTCCTTCAGCCACACGATGTCCGGGCGAGGGTTCCCGCTGGCCGCGCACTTGAGTCTCACTGAGCTGCCAACAGGACGCGCTATCACCCTCTTCCTCATCTTGGCAGGCTGAGTGAAGCGAGGGCGCACTTTAGGGGGTAAAAAAAAGAGGAAAAACATTTACCTACTTTATCTTTTTTGTAAGTTTAATTTCCTCAAAAAATAAATCATATATGCAGAACTTTTTTTGTTCGTTGGCTGACCTTTTTTGAAAATACAACAAAGTTTTACATTTTCAGATTTCATTTTCCCTTTGCTCCAGACAGCCAGTGATTTCTTTTTGTAAATAATAAATGATACACACACACGTTTTCTCTACACAGCACTATTTCTATCAAACAGGGGCAATTTAGAGTTCAGGATCTTGCTCAGAATCCTAACCTTGGCTGGAGGAGGCAGGTATCAAACCACAGACGTTCTGGTTAGTGTCTCTACACAGCCGCCCCATGGCTTATGGCTTCAAAATCAAATAGTTGACTGGGTGTATCCCAGTGAACATCAAGCAAAAGCTTTAATAACATGGCAGAATAAAACTATGCAGATTTTTCAAATCAATCTGCATTTTAACTGCCCAAATGACAATAATGTAACTTTGACTTTGACAGATTTTCACATCCTTCAGTGATTCAAATGACTCCATTGATGCTATAAACAAAAAAAAACAGCAGCCACAGTTTGCAATGAGCTGTGAAAGTACATGGGATTTGTAGAAAGTAAAATAAAACATACAAAACCACTATTACGGTCCATTAATTTACCACTGCCGCATTGACAGCATGCCAAGCAAGCAGAGCTCTTACCAAATTTGTCCAACATGCCATCGGCGCCCAACTCAGACTCCGCTCCATCAGCTCCTCCTGGTCTGGTTTTATCAGAACCGGAGTCATCTGTTAACACACCAACGGAGAAAAGAAACAAGGTGTAAGTTCTTTTGTTATTTACATAAAAACAAATCTTGCAGGAAAAGACTCAATCTTGTGCAGAAACAGCCTTTAAACAGCAGAAGAGTGATGTTACAAAATATAATCTGAGTAAAGTTGTACAAAGTGTTGATTTGAGGTGATGACACCCAACATCTGCTGTCAGTTAGAGACTGCAGAGAAAAACCGTTGGTATTTTTTAAGCAACTTGCAGACCAGATATCAAACTTCCAAAGTTTGACAAAATAATCATTAGTCAAGGTCAAGGTCGACTTCCAGCCTTGACTGAAGTCTCAGTTTTGTGCTGAGCAGTCAACTGCCTCTCAAGGTTCGGAAAAAAGTAACAAAAAGTCAAAATTATAGTTGCATGATAAGTCCGGAATACATTTTATTGGTATCTGAAGCAACTTAAGAGTAATATTTTTTATTGGCTACATGTTTCTTAAATTACTCTACTGTACATGCATTATAGAGCAAGATCAATGCCAGACTGTGGCTACTTTTAAAGCCTGTTTTAACTTTTCATGACTTTGTTTTAACTCTGTCACCGTCACAGCTCTTAACACAGCGAGCCAACACCAAACAGCACCGGCAAAGTGCTCTCGGCTCTGTGCGAGTAAATTTGGCATTTATGGTTCGGCTCCTCCGAGCGGGGTGCGCTTCGCAAATGCTGCTAGCATTTGGAAGTAACATGATCAGTTTTCATAAGCCCGTGCAGTTCCAGGAGACAGCTGTGGAGTTTATGTCATTGGCTGACATCATGCAGCGGGGCTAAGACGGGCTTAGAGAAAATATAATGAGAGAAACCTAATCGACGGTTGGTGACGCATATCGACTGTTCGGGTTAAGCATTGGTGAATTAGCGGAGCAGACTGGGTTCCTCGCCAATATTCGCCACTCTTTGGGAGGGAGGAGGAGACACTAAGCAGATGATCATTGAAGAGAGGCTGCTGTTAAATGATTCATCTGATACGACTGAGGAGTCACTTCATATTAGATGCAACCGTCAATGTACTTCACAGCATTTCAACCAGAAGTCAGGGAAGTAGAAAGAAACAATTCCACTGTGTGAAGGCCAGGTTAACTGTATGTTTGAATGAGAATCAAAAAATTGGAAAAACTATAGCCAGCCACTTCTGTACCTTTCGTGTCTCGTTTTTTATTTTCTAGTTGAGTGCAGCCTTGTGTTGGATGATTCTCGATGCAGTTTGGCACAGTTGATTCCCTCTCAGGGTTTGATTGGGTCAGGTAAAGAGACCAGATGTGACTTCTAACCCCCTCGTTCTGCCTCCCTCCGAGTCCCCCCGAAACGCACACAGCTCTCTAGGGTTCTCCGGGTACAGACCCTCCTTTGTTTGTCCCCTGCAGCACCAGGCCCAGCCATGATGTCATGGCTATTTGAAGGGGTTTAACTGGCCAACTATAATAACCCATTCCTTTAAAAAACAGCCTCCACTGGAAGAAATATTTCTCTGTTGCTCACTTGGGCTCTCCGCATTCCTGCCGGTTCCTGAACCTCCCAATCCAAACAGAACATGGTCCCACACTGCCGGGGTTTTCTTTTTGACTTTTTTTCCCCCTGAATCTATTTCCTCTCCACTTTTTGGCGATTCTAGGGAACAATGGCACCTTTTATACATCTGTTCTGTCAAAGCCGTCCCTCGCCACGATTGTCCTCACACACTGTTGACTCACTTGGCTGCAGACAGGGCGAGGTAAGACATCTCGTAGCTGACAATATGTTATGTTTGCGAGACGAAAAAGTAAAATAATCAATAATGTGTCTGAGAGGACTGAGACTGAGAGGCCTCTGAATATTTCAGGGGCCTGCTCTTGTGTACAAGAAGTCAGAAAAATCTGCAACTTATTATGCAATCAGTGATCAAACAAAGATTCCTTATACTTTATGTACTCTATGAAATCAAGGGTTCATTATGCACAAGGAAATTCAATTACAAGGGTCCTATTTCGAATGCATGTTTATGCAAGTAAATGATCCAAGTGAAGCCATCAGCTTGTTTAAAATGCAATCACCCTCCATTCATACACTCGCTACACTGTTTAGGGTCTGACGCCATCCCCTCCCGCTTCATTCACAAATCCAGCCACAGGAAACAAGCAGCTACACACTCTCTCTCCTCCGGCCTCCTGTGCCAGCTGAATCACAGGAAAAGGGCCTGATGATTTGGGGTCACAATGAGCTCCAGATGTTGTTGGGGACATTGTAATGGTCAGGGAAAGTTATGCGCAGTGGCCTTGCATCACACTCTGGAAATCTCCAAACAGCTACCACATGAGATCAGTTACATACAAGGCAGTTTATCCGACTGTTGGCCTGACGACGTCTCTGGAGAGCAGGGAAATGAAAAATGTGCCGCGGGAGCCAACATCTCCATGTAGCGACGAGCACTGCCAGCCTTGGAATATGCTATCTGTGTAGACATAAACATTAAAATCCAATCCTGTAAATGTTAATATGACAATCCTATGTTAATGCGAACATGACGCCTGTTGCGGCACGAGCAGCTGTGACCGGAGAGGCTGCTGCGTGTTATCGGTCTATCCCAGTGGGGCGCAGGGAGGTGATGGGGGGCCAGTTGTCAGGAGACCACCCTAAACAGGGCCCAAACAGCCAGCTGGAGGGATTGAGAAGGCGCCATGTTGCACTGACTGACCAAATTCTTCAGATAGCTCATGGGAGGACAGGCCGTCCGCTGGCAGATGGGAAGAAGGCTATCTCTCCAGCCGCAGTGGAACCCCCGCTTACATCACCCTGTAAAACCCCTCCCTCTCTCAACTCCTCAACCTTCTTCTGCTTGTTTTCTCTGCTGCATCTCAGGCAATGTTTAAAAAGTTTTGCACTCCACGTTGGGCCTTGAACTTGAGCCGTTGCCAGGATTTGGTCAACCCCCCCCCCGACCGGCGCAACAACCGTCTTGCTTCTCGTTCTTTTTCACTCTGTGATCCGTTAAAACAATAAACTAACATGATGGATAATGTATGTGGAGCTACGCTGGGAGCTACCCCTCATTTACAGTATTTCGAATAAATAAACTCTCCTCTCTGATCTTTTTGGGGAACATAATCGGCCTCGCAGCAGGTTAACTGCATTAAAATAGCGAACAATTAGCCGATTCAACCTTAATGGAAAGTGTTGCTCACGATAATTGCAGACTGTTTGGCTGCATTATAGTGTAAGTATTTTGACAAAGAGGCCTCCTAATCTCTGTGGCAAAAAAGGCACCCAAAATCCGGCGTACCCCTGATGGAACAATTATCTGTGAAAACAAACGTTGCGGTGATGGACTGCCAGAGTCCAATGGATGATGGACAAGAGAGCAGGACGAGGGGGGGGGGGCTGTCATGCACTCACCAGCACCAGAGGACAAGTAGGAAATGGAACAAACCAGCTTGAGATTCAGAGTCGGGCCAGAAAAGTCTTCTTCCATAAAGGGCAAAAACACTTCTGATAAAAATCGGATAGAAAAATGCTTCCAAGAAAAGCTGACTGAACTTCCATGGTTATTTTTTCCGAGTGGGAGCAGAGCGACGCCGGCAGTCGGGTTGAACTGATCACCCTATGATTCAATGCCAGCTTCATCACAACAGTCTGAAAAATGCTTTTAGTCGAGTCTTTGTTTTCACTGGGTCGAACAACAGCAGACGCCAAAGCAGACGACTTATCTGTCGCATAAACACACCACTGGGAGAAAGTAATCTATTACGGAGATTATTGGCTAATTGTGTGTGTGTGTGTGTGAGAGAGTATGTGTGTAGTTTGGCCTTAATATGTTTAATTCATCCTTCTTTATCTCCTTGCCTTAAATCAACATTTAAATCCAAGAATAAATTTCACATGCGTGTTCAGTATTACTCTCTGCAGCAGAAACAAATACTTCATTTTAAAAAACAAGCAAAGCGGTCAGGGAAAGTTTTTACAGACCCTACTTTTTTCTTTATTTGTATTTGGTCATGTTTATTCAAGCTCTCGCTCAGGGCCAAAACTAACTTCAATTTGTCAGGTTTATATGAAATGATAAATAACAACACCATGAGGTAGAGTCAGTAAATCGTGATCAGGACCGGTTTATGGTGTTTATAGAATACAGGCATCATGGGACATGTAGTATGTAAAAACCGAGATTCCAATCATTGCAATGAACCCTCCTGTGAATGGGAGAGGTCTTTTCTTTGACTGTGTCTCTTACATTCATATGAGCTTCTAACTATGTATCTGTAAGTGTGCTCACTGCAGTGCACACACAAAATTGTAAGATTAAGAAAAATAACAGTACAGAATTCCCGAAACTTGACGAAAAGATGCAACACAGGCCACGAAGAACCATTACACCATTGGTGCTGGTCTTAATGAAGAAAAAAAGAGTGTTTACAATTTGGTGCAGATCCAAATAGAAATCCAGATCTAGTGGTTTCATAAGGGGATTTTTGGACCTTGGCGGCACTTTATATCTTTCCTCTTCTTCTGGATTTTGAGGGGTTTCAACTGTTTCAATGATTACTATTATTATTACAGTGACTCTTCAGCTGTGACTGTTGACACAGTTAACAAACTACATCATCTGGCACATTCTAGCTTTTTTGTTTTTCTCATGATAACGTTTCTCCTCTCGCCAGCCTGAAATCTTGTCAAGATCTACATGCTGCCACGTTTCAATATTTTTACTCAAAAACTGAAATGCCGCCCCCTAAAAAAAGCTATTTTTTATTCATGGCTGAAAAATAATTACTGCTGTGTGTTTGCTGCTTATTGTGAATCTGGACGACATCTGCTCATATCTCATCTGCAGTTACTTTGAAGTGTAATTTCAGTTATGAAATTTTAATTTCTAGAGCAAAACATAATTAAAGAGACACTGCACAGTATCCAATCAGGACAGTGAACCTAATGACAGTGCTGGGTTATCCATCACTTGATTGATTCAGAATATGTTCTATTTTGAATGTCCAATGCAGACACATTCCCACGTCTGACTTTAATACTATATAGCAGAACTGTAGACTGAACCTTGACATTATAGCTGGCTCGTTGCCTCGATCTCCAGCCTTTCATTTTAGCACAATCAGCAGACACCCTCCCTTTGAACTCAATGACAACTTCATATTGAGGGAGACTAAAATAAACGTTGGTCTATTCCCATCTCACGAGCACGCTTTATTACAACGGGCGCCGTTTTCTGAAGTGTTTTCCCACATCTGCCTGATTATGGCTCTTCTTCTGAAGCGCAGCTGTCACAAGACCCGGCTATAACTCCTGCTCAGAGGAGAGAGGCTGCAGACTCTGGCCCTAATTAGGCATCTTAGAGTAATTAGACTAAACACAGCCTTCACGCTCCACTCTGCTCATTCATCATGCTCTGCTCCAGCGCAGAGGAAATGCACTGTATGCACACGCACAAACGAGCAACACACCCGGCCAGGCTGCGCTTAATCCTCCAGGCCCTGTTGGAGAGCTGTGTGAGAGTCCGGGGACAAACCGGCACTATTACACTGAATGTGTTTCTTATTGAGGAGCTGCGGACCTCCTGCCTCCAAAGAGTGTAGCCTAAGGAGAAGGAAGAGCTTGAGATCCAGTTGAGTCACAGAGGATGAAGTAGTATGAAACAATATCCCGTCCCGCTGTTGACTTTGGGCAGGGAGAGGTAGGGGTCGTAACAAATACAATAGATGAGAGGATCAAGCACTAAACCTCCATAAATCCACTTGTTTTAGACCTCGACCTCTATGAGTGATGCTGTCTTTTAACATTTGAACTGCGCTGAGATGTTTGACAGCAGGGGACGGCTAAAAAACGTGGTCTTGAAATACCACAGAGGAAGACGAGTTGGTTCGACCGAACGAATCAGAGCCTGACTCACTGACACAGTCTCTGGTTTTCATTACAGCGCAGGTGATTCCACCTTTTATAGATGCTGAACTGAGCTTGAGTTTTCAGGAAGAGTGACACATTTTACAACAATCGATGATCTCATCCCAGGAACCAACAGAGAAGCAGGTCAAACTGAACTCCATCCGCACTCACCGATGACGATGAGGGTGTAGTTGATGTTGACGCTGCCAAAGCCGTTTGTAGCTTTGCAGATGTAGGTGCCCGTGTCATCTGCCTCCACCTCTTTGATCTTCAGGCCCATGCGGAGGATACGGAAACGGATCCAGCCGCTGTGGATGTTGCGCCCGTCTTTGGTCCACATAATCAGGGGTGGAGGGTCACCTTCCACCGGACACGGCAGCTTAATGGCACTTCCAAGTCGGGCTGACTGCCTGTGAGCAACCTTCGCTGAAACCCGTGGAGGTCCTGAGAACACGCATACACAAAAATCATTCATTTTTTAGAAGCCAAATATCAACCTGAAGCCATGTACAGAAGGCTATTTATTGAGCAAGTGTAGACAGACAGTGTTGTCAGGGTGCCTTTTCTTCTTCTTTGTGTGCGTCTGCCCTGCGTCACATTTGTCTCAAGGATCATTAAGGTGTTCTTTGAGCTGTGTTTTTGATAACCTGAAGGCAATTATTCAAAATATGCTTTTGAAAAAACAAATCACATGATTGAATCTGCAGCTCACAATAACATTAAAATGTGTTTATATCAATATTTTTGAAATGGTAAATCACCTTGGTTTTCTTCGACAATAGAAAGATCAGTGATTACCAACCGTGTCATCCTATAATCCCTATGACAAAGCAATGTCTGCTACCTATTATGACAGGATGCAAAGATCCTTTTAGATTTTACATTTTTAAGGATTTTATGAAGGGAAATTTTCCAGAAACTTACGTGAGAAAAAAAGAGGAGATCAGATTCTAAAAATAATCATAATCACAAACAGGCTGATTCAATTGCTCTTCAAGACCAAAGGAATTTAAATTTGAACATCCATTAAAACTCTATCCAAAACCCTCAGAACACCCATTGAATGAAATGGTTTTGCTGGTAATTCCAAGATGAAAACCGAACTTTGAATCGCAATGTTTTTCTCCTACATTTATTTATCCTGTGACCCGTTTAAGGAATCCTAACCCCACAGTTTGGAAACCGATGATCTAAACCACAATACGCTAAACGTTATGGTGGGTTAGCAGCTTATGGAAACTCCCCTCACGCATTACGTGGCAGGAAATACAATGGGATGCAAAGATCAGGCATATCAGTGCATTTTTATTTATTCAATTTAACCAATTATATATTTAGTTTATTAACAAAGAAACACTGCAAAATCACTGTTTTTATACTTACAAGTGGACATCTTACCCACGCTACACCCTACCCTGTAAATTTATTGAAATCAGCAAATGGCCCTCAGTAGAGCACATATCTTCGCCAAGGCCCAACAGCGCCCAATCAAGCTACGCTAGATTTCAGACACTCATAAATATCAGTTCCCTAAATGTGCCTTTTTAGATCAAGATCCATCAATTATTCCCTGGGAAAAATTTTGAAAAGTGTCCTATCTCGAAATGTTGAAGAAAGTGGATAAAAAAAAACTCCTGGATCCGCACCCTAACTCAGATCTGCCCCAGCATGTAGTGCGTTCTGCTCTGACAAATACACCACATCTTTCCACCAAGTTTTGTGAAAAAAAACGTTCGGTTGTTTTTGTGTAATCTTGCTTCAAAACAAACCAACCAACCGACAAACAGGGGTGAAAACATAACCTCCTCGGCTGGGGTAAATATCTCAATCCTAATTTCCCTGACTACACACAGCCTTGAAAACAGCATGGCTGTAGGCAGATGGAATGAGATAGAGGTAATTTGTCATCTTTTTGTCTGATCACCCAGAAATGTTGAAACCAGATTGTAATAATTGGACAAGCCTTGTCATCCACTGCCTGCACAGAGAGGGTAAAGTGTTCTGGCTCTGGTTTTGTGTAGCGTGCAAGAGATCAAAGTGTTGCGGGGGGAGGTGGGTCACAGTGAGACGGACAGCAGCCTGTTCTCCCTGCTCATAATTGGCTCGGGTCTGCTCCCTCAGATCTGGTGAAGTGAAGCGGGCCGAAACGCCCTGTGATGGTGTTAGGAGGCCTGCGCTGCTGCTCGCACAGCACCAGGTCTTCAACTAACCCCCCCACCACCTCCACCAAAAACCAAACAAAACCCTGAATTACTGAGCTGACTAGACACCGAAGAGAAACAGGAGATTGGGGGAGTGAAAAAAAAAACGGGGGGGAGGAAATGCAACCAAACCCTATAGCAGCAGCAGCCCCCAAAAGTACACAGAGCGCAGTCTGTGCCTCCGAACAAATGGCTGGTCTGGTAGCAGTAAAAACAATGGGGAGGGTAAGTACACATGGCCTCTCCCAACACTTACACACACGCTCAAACACACACACACACACACACACACACACACACACACACACACACACACACACACACACACACACACACACACACACACACACACACACAGTCACATTCCTTTGGTGCATTTCACACATATGGTAAACAAGAAGTTCAGTTTACTGATGGGGCTGCAGTGGAGGAGGAGACACAGGTAACTCCATCTGGTCGTTTTATCCATCACATTGCCGACAGATGTATCTCAGATGTTGCAGGTAAAACATACACGATATGTCGACTGCAGTGCCGCTCGACATTAGACAGTAAAAATGCTCGACACACAAAAACATGTAGTGCCACAATACTCAACTGAAAAAAGTGAATCTTGTGAGTGTAGAATGAAGAAAGCCTACTTCCTTTTTCTTTCTGTTTCTTTCCCAACCAAGCATGAACACACACACACACACAGAGTATTCCTTACTCTCTGTGGATGGTCTTCCCTCGTCCACAGGAAATTGGAAGTGTCATTGTTTATGTCTGTGGAGAAAATGCAATTGCAGTCTTTTTTGGCTGCTGTCAGCCGGCCCATTTCTCACTCCTCTCCTAAAAGAAGAGCAGAACAGAGGCGCTCACTGTTTCTGCTCTCGCGGACTCTGATTTAGGACCACAAACAGGTCACAGCATTGGCTTGGTGTTGCTGGGGCTCATATGGACTGAGTTGATCCTAAACCGCCGCGTGAAAACACAAATACATTTCTGCCAAATCTTGAACAAATAAGCTTCAGTTATCTCCTCTGACTTATGGTCCCACAAGTCACTCAACCATGCGTTCCCTCTGGATTTATGGAGGGAAATCACGCACGAAACGAGGCCTGATTCATGTCAAAGGTTTAGTTGAAGCAAAGTGTCGAAACACAAAAATCCTACATATGAACAGCTTGTGTCAAACATCATTAACTTAGAATGATATACTTCTTGGGAAAATCTAGGGGGAACATCTGAATGAATGGTGAACTGTAAAATCTCTGCTGAGTTGTTAGCAGAGCATTCAACACTTTTTGTGGATAATCTTCAAGATTTTGTGCTCTAACTGTTTTAGCCTTGTGCTGGCTGTACCCTTACATTTAATTTACATATTAAACTTACAATATGTAACTTCGGCCGCGAGGGGGTCTCTTAATTGAAACAATAACGAGTCTAGTTGGATGATGTCGTGAAGCAGTGTGGAATCATGGGAGTTGCTGTCTTCAACACCTTTTGCCGATTAAAATCTAAATCAACCTGACGGAACTCTTTACTCATGTTATACAGCAAACAGCTATAGAATAATCGTGATCCATTACAAGTGACCAATACAAACAGTGGAGGGGGGGGGAAGCTGACTGGCAAACTGGCTAGCAATGTGTTTTTCTTTTGTCATAGTTTGTTTGCGTCGGAAGTTATAGCAGAGACGGGCAAAGTCACAGGTACAGAGGAATTGACGCAATTAAAAGGCGACCAAAATGTAATTTCCCATTACCTTAAATGAAATTGGAGATTTCTCTGGGTTTGAACATTGTTGGTGACATTTTGGATAATGTAAGTACACAAGTCAACAAAATATATAGAATAGTTCTAGTTGTTTTTAGACTATATCTTTACAGCTCTAAGTAAGAACACATGTAAAAATGGTATATTCACATCTAACTAAATTTTACCAAAGTAATAAAACAAAATTACCAAAATGGCTAACTTTTCTTTTAATTGTGATAAGGCTCTATGTGATCTTGAACTTGTGCTCCACAGGACGACTCCACCTCCTAAGTTTTTTTGGCTTAATAAACTATAAAAGCTTTGGCTGAGGCTCCAGGCACCAGGAATGTGCAACAAATGATTTCCTCCCTCCATCTCCGCCCCTTAAAAAAAACGTTTGAAGTCCTTTCGAAAAACAAGACATGAAGAGGTGCTGAAATCAAGGACATCATCTGAATAACTTAATAAGTATTTGTGCTGTGTGCATGACCACCATCCTTTCTTCAACAGGGACTCTCCTCCTCCTCCTCCTCCTCCTCCTCCTCCTAACTCTCTCAAGGACAGGTTCCCTTAACCTTGGAGTTGAAAGCTCTGAAGTCACACAGAGGCCCTTCTGTAGCAAATCCAAATCTGAGAAAAGGGGAATTATTTGCCTTATCTGCTTGATTGTAAGATACATAGTTCAACAAGTGTGAAATGCAACATGTGATCACGCCATACTGGGGGTGAAATGTACTGTGGCTGCTCTTTTTCTTCTGAGGCTAACTCTCAATTACCATAAGTGAGTTCCTCTGCGGAGGCTGTGATGAATGGGAATGTGCCAGATTTATGACAAACTGCTGAGCATTTCACAGTGTTTATTCAAATTGTTAGAATTGTTAGCTGGTCTGTAAATGGAAAATGATACACACGACCATATGGGCTTTCCCGTGTTGCAGCGGTGGTAAAGCGCTCCTTATTATAGCCGAGCCCCATGTGTGAATGGAATCTTTCATAGCTCAGGAAGAGGAGGAGGGCGCCTGGCGACTCACAGAATTAGCACTGTTTTTCTTTGCTCAATTTGGTGAAGGATTATTTTAAGAGAAAGGGGCACATTCAATAAGAGGCATTCTTATGATTCAGACTAAATATAGTCGTTTCTGCGAATCTTTATGAGCCGGGAAATTAACTGTTGATCTGACGTCCAGGCATCCGTGGAGGGAAATATGTTAGGAAATGTCAGAATGCAAATGAAACACAGAAACGCAGAAAGAAAAAATAAGCCCACAAAAGCTGCCAGGGTTGAGCAATGATCAGATGTGCTGGCACCTCTCTCTTTATTTTCTCTTTTACAAAACACCTGTGGATTTGTAATGATGTGTACACGCATTTTTCCTGCCATACAAAGGGCTCTGGTTTTTTTAGTCTTTGCAAACATGTCAATAAAGGGGCTGTCTTGGCTGCTGACAGATGCTCCAGCAGCGAACACCTGGAACTTAACCAACCACAATGAGAATAACGTGATAATGCACGCAACACCGTCTGCCCGATACAGCACACGGTAATTCAAACAACACTGTAAACATCTTCTAATAAAAAGGATTTGGGCCTTAATCTCCAGCCAACTGCAAGAATTTCGTGTGCATCAAAAGGCTTTTGCACGCTGCCAGACTGTAGTGATTCATTACTTAGATAAACACTGATCCAAGTGAATATGCAGTATTTACATAAAGGATAAGAAGCAGAGCGACAGATAGAAGCTGGAGAATGCTTCCTCCTACTCAGCAGCACTGTGTTAGTTCAGCAGACCGTACAAGAGCCGACAGACCTGTAACGTAACGGTGAAAGGTTTAATGGAGCCCATTGCTTGGAGGGAAATATTCCCTTAAAATCTCAGGAACAGTTGTATAATAAAAATCTTCAAAATGGATGGCGGGGGGAAAAAAGTAGCCAATAAGGAAGAGTTCAAGGAACATGAGATACCAAAAAAAAAATTCATGAAAGCGAAGAAACCAAATCCAGAGTCGGTGACTTCACTTGAGACTCGAGGGGTTGGGCGAAAGCGAAAGGTGAGGCCGACACTACAGCTCAGGGAGTGTGTGAAAGGCCAGAGCTTCTGTTCAGACCATGAGGCTGCGCTTAGCTATACATTTCACAAGCAGAGATAAAAATCTGCATAAAACGGTCAGAGGGAGTGGGGGGTTGCCATCTTGGCAATTCAAGAAAGGAGGCAAGTTGAAGTGAGGGAGGGAGGGAGGGGAGGTAGTGACAGGGTGAAAGGGGACGGGATGTGTGGAGTGGTGGTGCTCTGACAGCAGCGGGGCAGCGGAGGGTGAAGGACGCCGTCTTTTCTTACCCCTCCAGACGTCCTGCCCAGCAAATTCACCCATTGTGGTAATCAATACCAGTTATTTTCCCCTCTCGCCTTTCCAATCAATAGATAAGAGCGGAGTAAGACCAGCCAGGACAATGGCTCTTTCTTCATTACCATCTGATGTGGGCTGAATAGCAACTTCTTTGGTGGTGGGAATGGTACAGGAGGAGCTATTGGGTGACATGAGGGACTAGAGGAACAGCAGGGGGGGGCTGGAATAAAAAGAAAAGAGTCAAAGAGGATAAGATGCTCCAGTCCATCTATCTGATCAGAGTTGAATCACTGGAACAACATCGCCGCTTGTTTACTGTGAAGCCGCATCTGCTTCCTTCGCGATTGGCTCCAGAGCAACAGACTCTTGCCGACCCCTCATCAAAAGAACAGGAAAGAAACGGAGAGAAATTACTCCAGCGTCATAAAGCTTCTGGAAACATCTCCATCACGCGGCCTGCCCTTAACAGGCCCTACTGTGGAGCCTTTGAACTCTGAGCTGCTACATTTTATTAAACCTGACTGCTTTCTCCCTGCCTCAGCTGCCTCTGTCAGAGAGAAGAAGCGTGTGTGAGTGTGTGTGAACCCCTAACTTCTGTCATCTGCCATCATAGTGCAACAAAAATCCAGGTTATAATAAATCATTTATGTGTTTAAACTGTGTACAGATAGGATTTTTATGAACACTAGTCATCATTTTAACATCTCACAACCTTAAACGAGTACCTCAACAAAAAAAATACTTGACATTGTGAATACCATATGTTATGTAAGTGTGGCCATTGCAATGCTATTTCCTAGACAAAACCGATCATGAGACATGATATGTCAGGATCCCGGCTGCTTACTAACTTAGTTCCGGGGAGAAGTCCTGCCTTGTGTGATTTATTACAGAATATATACTTTGATCATGTGAAAGGCCTCTTTTAATTCAGGTTCAGGGCTTTCCATGAGGCATCTGTACTTTTCCATATGTCTACAAGCGTGGAAAAGTATGGAGTCTTCCTTATGGAAAGTCCTTCACCTGAATTAATAGAGGCCATTCATATAACGGTCTTTGAGTGGCTGTTTTGTCTTATAACTGGATACTGTATACACGGTGCAGTGGAACACTTCATAGCCTGCTTTTCCAGTGTGTTACCTGCCCGACCACAGCACAGAAAGTGGTAGTTTTCTTTTGAAAGTAGTTTTAATACTTATTTATTATTCATATTATTATTAATAATAGAAAAATACTCTTTGACAGGTATAAAGAGTATTTTTCTCCCTGCTAAAGATACAACTTTACTGTACTATTATATATTCAATATTTTTCTTATTCTTTTGAGCCATAGGTCTTGCTGTCTGAAAAATACTGAAAATCACTGAGCCACACTGCACGACACGATCTCCCATTACCTTGAACATGAGCACTGGTTTATTGCACCATCCAATCCTGCTAGCAAATCAAAAGTGTATCTGATTATTCATCTTAAAATAGTCACCAGCACATCCAGTTTAAATGGCATTCACTAAAGACTATACAGTGCTCAGCTGTTTTGAGAAATAATTAATCATATATTTGAAAAAAAAATATGTATAAGATCTGTTGGTTTTACTGTTTTTGTGGGATTTATTAAACAATAGCCAAACAAGCGGTGTATTGATTTCACCCCTCTGTGTGTGTGTGTGTGTGTGTGTGTGTGTGTGTGTGTGTGTGTGTGTGTGTGTGGTTGGTGGGATTATTACTTGGAGGTGGGGTATCTCCAGATGATTAACTTTTGGAGCTGATCGGTCAAACGTCAAGCTGAAGGTCAAGATCAACAAAAATATGGTCTGAAAAACACTTTTTCCAAAATATCTCAGGCAGTGGAGCTATAGAGACAATCTCAAGCTTATATTCATCAGAAAATTATTTTACATCATGTGACAACATATAATAAGTGACATCATGCAGAGGTCGCAATGAAATCTGAGAATGATGTCATGCATAGTTCCAAAAATATTTGTTCTGCATCCTGTAGGACTATAGCTTATATAGATTGAAAAAATATATCAATATCATATGGTGTTATTATATCATTATATATGCTATTTATAAGTATGTATTATGTAGTGTATGTGTATGCAAGTGTATGCAATAACTTTTAACAATAAGATTAGAGATAACCAATCATTCGTCATCATTCGGTAATGTTATCAGTTTCATTTCAAATGTATCAATAAGCCAACACAGGTCAATCTGTTGTTGTTTCCTTTTTAATGATAAACACAAGACTAATTTTCGGGGAGAAACGTGCTAATTCAGAGGCACAACTTGTCATGCGATTGAGAGTCAGTAATTCACTGGTCTCGCCCTGTCATATAAAGAGCACACAGTGAGTGGCACTCTAGTCGCTTTATCTCACTCCATTAGGCTAAGGCCTGGTGCACACACAGGGGCTGAGTGTGTGCTTAGGGCCACTTATCAGGGAAGAGGCACCAGGAGGGAGGCCGGGAGGAGAGAGAAAGGCCAGATAGAGTGACAGACAGAGACAGAGACACAGAAAGAGGGGTCAGAGGAGGGGAGAGAAAGAAATTGAAGCCAAGGAGAGAGAAGTAGGGTGAGAGTTAAAGAGAGGAGAGTTGATTTAGAGAGTGGCGGGGAGCAGAGGCTAAGATGGCAGAGAGGCCTCCTTTAACACACAGCTCATAAGGAGAGGAGGGCTGCATGGGGGAGTGAAGGGGGATTAGGTGGGCCCAGGCGGCAGTAACCAGGAATCCCAACAATCTCACACCCCACTCCCTGGCCCAGGCTCAGCCTCGGCCATATGACACACACTCAAACAGACCTTTCTGTCTGCAATACAGAGCAGGGCACCAACAAGCACCTGTTTATTACTGTCAGTCTGATATGTTTGGAGATGGACCAAAGCACTTGGCACTGATCAGGGCATTGTGAGAATACTCACACATGTTTGGCTGCTCTGGACCATCTGTGTATTGTCTTTTTATTCTCTTTCACACACACTCATTAATGCACACAGACAAAGCAATTTAAGACAACAAAATGTCTCATTATGATCACCCACCTGCCTTGAATATGCCTTTAAAAACCTCATGACTCACAGTTCGTATTTAACAACATGGTTCAGACCCCAGTATAAATTTGAGGTTTTTCGAGATGAAAAACAGAAAAGGAAAAACCCCACATTATTGATCTTTTAAGGATGCTCTGATCCAACACCTTGGATTGAAATAGGTGCAGATATTGCCCGTATCAAGTGGGGTGGATATCGGCTATGATCAATCAAATTTGATTTTTGATGTGACTAATCCTCTGCAGTTTCTTCTTCAGCGTCGTTATTAGAATTCCTCACGTTGTCTTACAAAAACAATAATTACAGAGAGCTATAGACAAAGAGGTTTACAGATTTTACATGTGGGCAAAACAAGGCAAATCAGCTGAGTTTTAGTATAATGTAGGACTGTTGCTCCACTGGTCTCATACCTTCAGTTCGGGATGAATCAGTTGATTCTTTTACATAAAATTATGTCAATTCTTTCTGACTCTTGGCTTTCTCTCATTAACAGTTTGGCTTGTAAAAATAAGCAGAAACAATCTCAGAAAGAAAACTCGCTCTGTGGTTGAACTGCTCATGCATCATATCCGCAATCCCCCATAAACTGAGATAAGGTTCCCGAATACACATTGACCAAAAAGGTTGAGAAGCACTGCTCTAATCGTTTCTTTTTTACATGAATTAGTTCAAAATTTTGAATTAATACAAAATCATTCAAATACAGGAAAGCCGGACAGAGAGAGAGAGAGAGAGATGAAATGATATCCAAGTTTCAGTAGAAACATTTTCTTTTAAGGATTACTCTACAAACTGCTTTTGTTGCTATAAGAAAGATGTTCAAATGTTAAATTGAGTTGAGTAACACCAGCAGCAATGCAAACATTTTCCTTTTTAAGAAATTTGTTCTTAAATTAGAAATAAACGTATCAAACAATAAAGTATAAATTCAAGCAACCACTTGATGCCAGCGTTCGTATTTGACCATTTTGAATTTTAAATACATTTTATTTGGTATAGAAAAGTTTTGGCTCTAAGTCCCGTTAGCTGGAAACCACGGCTCCACAGCACGATGCTGGACAATAAACTCGAAAGGCTGTTACCTCCTCCTCATAACAAAACCTCTGTTTTGTTGTTTCGTGGCCTCCATCAGTCAACAGTGAGGTGCATCCTGTCACTCCCTGCACGCTACCTCCTCCTCTTCAACCTTCCTGCATTCCACAGTGGGAAAAAACTAAATCCAATCTGTTGTGTGCAATTGACACAGTCGGAGTCCAGCCTGGAGGTGCTGAATGAGATGCAGATGTCTTACTAAGGCGAGTCACTTTGCTCAGTGTTGGCCTAGTGTTATTCTGACTGGCAGAGAGGCACAGACGCAGTAAACAGACCGTTTGAGACAGACATGCTGTCACCACCGGACCAATGTGTGTGTCTCCTGTGTGTGTTGTGGTCACATCTGTGTGATGATGATGATGATGATGATGATGATGATGAATGATGATGATGATGATGATGATGACGATGACGATGATGATGATGAAGATGGCCGAGCCTGGCGCTGAGTGTCCTTCGAGGAACCCTACACCAACATGCAGTCTGAGGTATCAGCCAGTCCCCATGACACTGGGAAGCGCTTTACACCAGCGCCTTTGTCAACATGGTCTTTTCAGGAGGGGGCCAATGACAGACTGTGATGTAGCAGGAGTGTTCGGGCAGAATGGAGCGATTCACAGAGGAACAGGCGGGCGGGAGTGGCGAGGAGAGGAGCGGGTGAGGAAAAGAGAAAGGCGGGTGACACAGAGACGAGACAGAGCGGGGAGAAGGGGGGAGAGGAGAGGCGAGACAGACGGACGGAGGGGAGGGAGGAACTGGCAAAGCTCTCACTGACAGCAATGGGGCCTCTTGACAATCCAGGAATATTGTCTGAAATCAATCTGTCATCATGGAGCTGTTGAGCTTGTCATTACAATGTGGTACTCGCCCTTTCACAGTGACAATTTGTTCAGTGCTTTCCCAGTTCACCTTACTACTCGGCTGTACAAAGGTCACTGCCCTCTATCCTCGTCTGTCTGCCAGTCTGACGGTCTCTTTCTTTGTTAATGAACTGTCCACACAGAGCCACACAGTCCTTTATCAAGTTGACCTGCACAATGGGTTATGACGATGGCTGACGACCAGAGGAGATGTCCTGCACCAAGGATTTCTGTTACATTACTGAATCTTCATATTTCGTACCATCAACTTAACATGAACCAGTCTGCCCAGTCAGAGAGACAAGGAAGATGCAGTGGACTGAACGCTACAGTGAACCACTTTGACCACTTGAGGTATAAAGTAGTTTTACAAGACAGGACAGGTCAGGGCTAGCTGACATCAGTAGCTATCTCTGCAATACATCTTTGACACAAGGTCAAAACCTCCTGTTGATATTCTAATTAAAGTTTGAATGTTTTAAACTAAATTATCTCCCCATGAATGAAAGAATTCATGGTAAGCCATCTAATTGTTGGTGGGATGCAGTATTTTAATTAAAAAAATATCACCCTGTGTGTGGTTGCACTAGAGCAAAAGTCAGATGCTCACAAGTCAGTAAGATCCACCCAGTGGAGGATATGAATGTCTGCACCAACTTTCTATTAGTTAGACATGTCGCTGTAAATTAAAACGTGCAAGCCTGCTGTCCGAAAAGTGGTAGAATCAACAAAATAGAACCAACGGTCTGGAAACCAATTTTGGTGCCAAAACATCAATTCGATAGATGTCAAGATATTTTACTGAAGAAGTGAAAACTACGAGCTGGTAGAGCATTAGTCAGCGAAGACGTTCAAATTGAATCCTCATGGGATCATAAAGGCCTGCAGCAAATTCCACGGCAATCCATCCAACAGTTGTTAAGACATTTTGCTGCAAACTACAAATGTTTTACCTCATGGTGGCGCTACAGTAAAAAGTCACAGGATCAACACATTTTCTGGAAACTGTGAATGTCCCTGTACAATTTTATGGAAACCCATCACATGCTTTTTGTAACATTTCCATCTGGAACAAAGTGTTGAACTAACAAACCAGCCAAACCGACGAGCCAACACTCTCATCTCTGGAGTCTATTCATTAATCTAAACATCGACAAAAAGCAGAGCCAGTTAAGCCATTTGTCAATGGAGGCACAGAATAACTATGAATGTATGGAGAAGTGCCCCAATCTGCCAAGACTTAAACTCCAGGCTGGAGGCTGTTCCAAGGCTCAAACTCACATCTCTGAGCATGAGGAAATCAAATCAGTTTCACTGCATGGTGCAGAATTCCAGTCTGGAATAGTAGTAGCCCTGCTATAAAATATGACAAATTGTACTTTTTGCTCCTGAAATGATTTTTCCTCCCGTGTCCCATTCCACTGTTCGAGTCAAAGCGGGGACACATTTTTCCATTCATTACAGAAGCAATGGGTCCCCTGAATGAAAAACCCGGGCCTCTTTGCCTCCTCACCTCTGCTTCCAGCCTCGAGAGACTGCTGCTGTGGGCAACAGGAGCAAACAAATTCCATCATGACAGCCAATACGCTTGCAATGAAAACTCCTGTTTTGACGTCCTGTGACAAGCGATTGCTCCAACCAGACTCTTTATAACATCAGTCAATGGGGACAATGCAGCGAGAATTTCTGGGTTCGCTCGCAAGGAGAATGAAAAACAAAGTGGAAGTGAAAAAGCCACAAAGCCATGTGGGGTCTCATTCAAGCCCATCGGAGGTGAACTGAAAGGAGGTGGGGGTGAAACTGAAAGAAGTGTCCGGGGGGCGTGTGTGTCAAAAGCAGTGGAGGCCTCATTCAGAGCTCGTTATCCAGCCATTCCCTGGCTCAGTGTGTATGAGTGTGTGTGTGTATACTAATTTTTGTTACCTCTTTAGGACCTTTTCCAGCATAAACACTGACCTTGACAGGACCAGTACACCTCATGGGGGCCAAAGCCCGGTCCTGATGAGGCAAGACGTCATGTCTGAGGTCCTGGTTCAGGACAGTTAGGTTAAGGTTCAGGTTATGTGTGTGTGTGTGTGTGTGTGTGTGTGTGTGTGTGTGTGTGTGTGTGTGTGTGTGTGTGTGTGTGTGTGTGTGTGTGTGTGTGTGTGTGTGTGTGTGTGTGTGTGTGTGTGTGTGTGTGTGTGTGCGCGTGTGAGGAGGAGGTAGCAGAAAAACAAAGATGGACAAGACTTTCATAATGAGGCGTCTGGTGTCGGGTTGTAAAGATGACGAACACCCGACTGCTTCCTAAAATCATAAACAGAGGAACAACAATGAAAGACTTGATGGCACGGTGATATAACAAAATAAGAGAGGAACCTTATCCTGAAAAGATACGCAACAGGTATCTCCTTCCTGTCTGATTAGGTATTCTGATATGTCAGAGAGAGGCGCTAGCAGCACAGACACAAGCAGGCTGTGGCAAGTACAGCAAACAAGCACATACAGTACGATGGGCCAGATAATGTTTCTGTGCTTTAAATCAGCCTTTTATTCACTAACATCATAACGACAACGGCTGGACTTGTCAAAACCTGCTCAGTCCGAGAAACATCCTGAGGGCCACCATCATGTTAATACAGTACGCTGCAGATACTGTATATTTTTGGAAACGGCAAAAGGTTGTCCTGGCACATGGTTTCCTGTTTTTGTACAAGGGGCCTCAACACTACTGAGAGAAGATGCAACACGGAGCCAGTGCCAGAGGAAACATATAGAGGAGGAGGGAGAAGAAAAGGAGAGAGGAGGAAAAGTTTTGGTTTCTGCACCCCCTGCCTGCTGCTGCTTTACGGCCCCAATCATAAATCTACAAGTTAAAATCTACAGTTAAACCAAAACGGCTTCTCCCGTTGAGGGGTGAATGAGGGGAGCAATTGGATTCTCATCATTTCACTTTCTAAGGTGACTGAGTGAACAGCTGTGGAGCACAAAACGAACAAGTGGAGGAGAAGGAAGAGGAGGAGGAGGGAGGAGGGTCTCTCTCTTGACTTGGCTCCTCAAAAGAAAAACAGAAAACAGAGTGGGACTGGAGAAATGAAGGAGGCTTTGAAACTGGGGTTGCGCAAGACAAACATTTCCCACTGTGGGGCTGAAATGTTATTGTAAGGTCACTTGTAAGGTTCCAGCGAGGCGGACCCTCACCCCCACCTACAGGCTCGCTTGCAGTCGCTCGGGCCACTCTCATTCTGGCCAAGGGTGTAACACAGCAGCCTGAAGTGTGGAGTCTAAACTGTGTCCAGATTAATCAGACGCTTATTTAATACAGAGTAGATGCCAATTTAAAAAAAATCCCTTATCAACATAGCTGGTTTCAGACATGCACCGAACTCTGGTTGGTTTCTGTAATTTTTTAAAGGGCCTGTATTTGAGAATGCAAATGTTTGGGTAAGTTTCTGCAGATATTTCCTGAAACATTTTTTCTGCCAGGCGCCCCTTAGTGAAATGTCTAGAAAATGTCAGCGAGAACCCATGTGAGAATACAGCAGGGACATAACATTTTTTACACGAGACAAATATCCGAGGATGAAAAATAGGTGCAATACCCGTAGAAGACGTAGAAGGTGATGTTGTTTATGTCGTCAAAAAGATGTGATTTCCGCAGTGGAATATATACGTAATGACTTGCCTCCTGTGTGCTCTACTCAGATGCCACCTCTCACCTGAATGTTCCAGAAGCTGTTGAGAACCACTAAATCTCCTGCTGTGTTCTTCATATGTGAAAGGCAAAAACGTGCGGACCCAATTTTCTGGACATTTTCCGGAATTCACGCCTGAAAACGGCTTATGTCTGGTAAATCGAGGGAAGTCGAACCAGGGAAGAGGAAAAAAGGTTGATTATTATTTGAATGGTGACAATCTGACCCCCTTAGTGGGCGCTTTGTAAATTGCTCCATGGGTTTCATGAAAGTTAACAGGAGCAAAAGGAATTCTATTTAACCAAACCCAAATCCATTCAGCCAGCAGGAAGAGTGTGTGTGGTCTGAAAACACTCCCGGAGCCAACTGCCCAAACAAACTAATCAGCATTGTACACACAGAGACCCTCCTATGATTCAATGGGATTTACTTAAAACATTTAAACAAAAGGAGAAAATGAAATTCTCCTCATGCGCCCCGGGGCATTAGCATACAGCTGAGAGTGAGGAATACTGAGAGCGGACAATGCCTTGTTGAAATTACACATGAATGCTAATTGAAGTGGCCATTAAAGTCAGTCAATGAGGGGAGGGTTGCTCACAGGGATTATATGACCCCGCTAAAGCAAACACCAACTGACCTCCATTATGACTACTTATCACAGCTACAGCCCTTTCCTTTCTTTCCCTGCGAGGGGTGAAGTCTGACACATTCCTCTCCCCGAATGTTTCCTCCTGTACTGACAGGGTCGGCAGTGTGTGCTGATAGATGGGGAACATGTATTGCTGTAGTGGTGGTAACATTATTTCCGTGATCGAAACAGAGGGATCATGGCAGGAGGAATAGTATTTCCACCTGGTGCAGCGGGGAGGGAGGTGGAATAGCGGTTGGTGTACATCGGAGGTTTTCCAAATTGCCCCATGCTCCTTGCATGTCTCATTATCACGACTTTTCTCAGGGTAATTTCAGCCTGCTTAATAAAACACATGCACATATAGCCAGGCGCATGAAAGAGCGCTCATTCACTCTCGTAACTTCTTCTCACGCACCTCTAAATGGCCAGCGCCTCAGTAAAGCGAGTCCCCCGTCTGCTGCAAGGGATGAGGAGTGTTTAAAATAAATTACTGCTGCCCTGTCCAAGCTGGGGGACCACCACACGTAATAATCCATCCATTGTTCTCCACCAATGGACCCAGACTCTGTATACGGGGGCCACGGAGAGCCCAGAAAGGCTGGGTGGGAGTAAAGGTCAGCTCATGCCTTGTTTTAACGACAGCACATTAACTTAACTCACTTCCTTCAGCTTTACACTGGTCATAAATGGGAGGAAACGCAAAGAGAAGCAGGGGACAAGAAGGGGGACATGTGTGAGAAGGGTGGCAGTGGGTGCTGGTTGTCTGGTTTGATAAACGCAGGAGGTTGGAGGTGTCGGACAGTCGCACTGATTGGAGTTGAGGCAGAAGTTGAAGGATGTTTGACTTCCCTTGAGTTCTGCTGATTGTGGGCAGAAAAACTAAATGTAACACGAACCTGATTTTATTTCGAAGATCTAAATGGAGCATTAAAATGGGAGTTGAGAGAGGGCTTTAAAAAATACGCTACTCAGCAGTAAAGACAAGCTTTTTTCGCCACAGTCTTACTAGCTTGGCGTACGAGCCAGAAACCCATTGTTACACCTTCTTACTATGCAGGAGCTATTTAAAAAATACAAGGACTTTGGGGCATTTGGTTACTGAGAAACCAGCCTCATTATGGTTTAAGGAAATGGAATACTGTTGAGGAGCCAAATGGCCTTGTGATTTTAAGAGCCCTTGGCCTGCAGTTTATCTCATAGTACCTTCTTATTATGAGACCATGATGTAACTCTCTTATAAAATGTATATTTTCCAAACGGGGCTGCAGAGCATTCAGCGAGCTCTAAACTTCACCAGATGTCTCCAGAGGTGAAACAAACATGTGCCGAGTTAAAAATACGGCAGATTTGTGCACATGCATCAAAAGACACAATTGTTTCGGATGCCTCTACAAAGTGCATCCAATCACGACCATTCAGTGTGCGCGTTTGTGTGTGTTCATTGTTCGATTGTTCTGGTGCATAACAGAGACACCTGGTGCCTCTCTGTTTCTCCCAGGGTGCATTTCTGGAGATCCATATGCCCAGGCTGCCACATTCCTCGGCTAGTGGAGCCCAGCGGTCCCCAGGCCTGTCACCACATTATAGGCTCTGCTGGGACACATCAGTGAGCACCTCCTCCAGCTGCTGGGGGTGGCAGAGCAACAGAGGGGGAGGAAAGAAGTCGCTGGGCTGGAGGAAGTGCAGGGTTCCTAAAGTGGGGGGGTCGTACAAAATGATTCTTGCTTGGCAAGTCGCAAAATCGTAGCAGTGAGGAGAGGGAGGGTCGTGTGTGTGTGTGTGTGTGTGTGTGTGTGTGTGTGGTGTGAGGGCAGGGGGTCCTGGGTCAGGTGTCGCCTGATGATTGACAGCAACAGGCTTAAATTCGTTCGCCCAAACTTACTGTTTTCTCAGTTGTATTGTCTGAAGTGTTAAGATAACGGCAGTAAACTCACACTTTAAACACTCAAACCAAAGAAATTCTGGTCCTTAAAATGTAATTTACATTTGTCAAAGATGTCATCATCCACTGTTAAATTTAACAGGAACATTTTACAGCTTTACTTCACTTCTCTATAAAAGCACAAGTTTTGAGTCAGAACCCCGACTGTATTTCACAGGATGTCAGAGTCAAACATTGGCGTTTGGACTGTAACAGTGAACTTACTGTATCACTGCCTCTGCTGAAGGAGAGCTGTGGGATATTTACACTTCACAGACTGTCAAACATCATTCAGAATCATCTCCCTCGAACCGTCAATGCCAACTATATTACTGTTGATGTGTCTGTCAGTCTGCACATCTGCAACCACTTCCAGGGAAATTATGAACAACCGGCTGTAAATTCTTCCTTCTGTCTGACACAAAAATCAGTTCAGAGCCATCGGACCTCCACTCGCCATCGTCCCATCAGATTCCCCTTCGGGTTTCTCCTTCACTGACATCTGTTAATCTGTAAACATACAAAATTGCCTGTCTAATCTTATTTAGCCCTCACGTCTTGTTTACTTTTGGTTTAGTCGTGCCGTGAAGGCACGGCTGCCATGCTGTGAATGAGGCATTGTCTACAGACCCACAGATCTTATCTCCCCCTGTAAACCGCCGCCAACCGCCCACCACCACCCTCTTGCCTCCGCTACCTCAGGCCTGTATGGCCACATGCAGGTATTGTACCAATCAGACGCCACTTGAATTCACTTCCACACTGAGCTGGAGAGTAGCGCTATGGAGCCTGCGTGTTTTGCCAGTGCGAGGTCTTTCGGGGAAACGTGTCTGGCTTTCACATTTCTCTCATTAAAGTCGAGTGTCGTTTTCAAGTTGTGCCTCGGTCTTTCACTCATGCCACTGGATTGCATCAGACACTGTTCAGTAGCCAGTGATGGAGGGAGAAATCATAGAAATCTCCTCGACAGTGATTCATGACCTGTTGACAAGCTCACTGCAAATTGTCTTTAAAAAGCAAAGTATTGACACTGGCACAATCGACAGTCCAGTGAAGTGTGGTCAGACTGAGGTCTCCCACTCTGCACTCAAGTGTTTTGATCATGAACACACACAGGCTGATCTGAGGCAGTTCCTTGGCCAGTCGCTGGAGAGCTGGACTCTAACACTGACTTGTGTTCTTTCACCCCGGGAAGCTGATGGACGATGTTTGTTTGGTTTAGCTGTAGTGAATGTGCACACACACATTCTCTCTCTCTCTCTCTCTCTCTCACACACACACACACACACACACATGGAGCCATTGACTGAAACACATACAAACTGTGGGTAGGGGTAGGCTTGCCCTCTCTCACTCCCCTCCTCGTGTTGATTTTGGGCTCTGTTTAGAGATTTTTTTTTTTACGTTTTACTTTTCCGTCTCTTACTCCTTGGTGAGAAAACTTTAAGAGGCAACTGAGGCTGTCTTCATGCTCACAAGAAACCAGCCAGTCAACATGACTTCTAATAAACTAGGAGGCTGGTGTCACCTTCCAGGTTGAAGACCTTGAATCACAATAAGAAAGAAAGTTTGTAAAGCAGCTCTCACCTCTTGCGCAGTCTGTGAGTAAAACAGCCTCAAAGATGAACAGCACAATCTTCAGGACGTCCATGCTGTGCAAAGACAACTTCATGCTCCCTGAATCTGAAAGACACAAGGTGAAAGTCACACAGTGAATATAGAGCAAGTCCGATCCATTGAGAAAATAGATGAAGATTTTGAAAAGGAGAGAATATTTGAGCCATTTCTTTGAGTTTTAAAAATAATACTTGCTTACAAAATGCCTGACTGGTAACAGTATGTTATATAAGTAATATAATTGTCTATAAGAGCTTTTATGAAGCTGTTTGTAAGTAACTGGTAAGTTTTTCCGGCTGGATAAAGTTTTTTTTCCTATATTTGACCTTAGTGGTTCCCAAACTAGACTCCTGGGACACAAAAATCTGAAGAGTCAAAAATTAAGTAGGTTTAATGTCAATATTACAAAAATATAACATATAAATTCAAATTTAAATCATAAATAGTAACCAGTCATATTCAGACTCAGGTCTGGGGTCTGTCTGGGACTTTGCATTGGAGGTTTTAAGACTATTTTAAGGGTCTTTGTAAGAAAATAAAAAAAGTCCTGGTTTAAGGAAAAACACAGTTGTGTGTGTAGGCGGATTTTCAGATAGTTCCCAAACTAGACTCCTGGGACACTTTGGAAATTGTGAAAAAGAAAACTAAAGGGTCTAAAATTAAGCCCAAATGAAGAAGGTTTAATGTAAATATTACAAACACAATAACTATAAATTTAGATTGAATTCATAGACAATAGTTTTGCTCTGTTACAGGATGTGTGATAGATTTCTCTCTGTAACCAGCCACAGGTCTGGGGTCTGTCTGAGAGTTTACATTGGGGTGGGGGGGGTTTAAGACTATTTTAAGGGTCTTTGTAGAAAAATGAAGGTTTAAGTAAAAACACAGACATGCGTGTATTAGCCTGAATATTCAGTTAGCTAGCTAAAGTGTTGAATAGCAAAGTGCACATGTTTTACACTTTACCTCGACTGTACTTACAGTAACGTGACAGAAGTTAGTGCTGCTCACTTGTAGCTCGAGCAAACGTGCGAATGAACAGGTTCGAGTTGTTTATAATGTCGATATAAGCGCGGGGCTGACATACCTGCACAGTGAATGAACGAAGTCAACCTCGTATTAGCCTCCTGGCAGACAAGCTTTCAGCTGGAGTTGAGTCCATGAATCAGAAGTGACAGTGTCGACTCCTCGGCCGCAGCTAACGGACCCGCCGCGCGCTCCTCTCCGGCGCAAGACGGATTTAAATGTCGAGTGAAAACCGGAAGTGGCCGCAAATCACAGCGAAACCGCCATGTGTTCAATTTATTTGACAAAAACAAACAACTGCGGCAGGTCCACGCTGGTGCTGTAGTCCGCTGCGTCCACTCAGTGACTTTTCCCAGTGCGCACTCAGCGGAGGAGGGTTGTCCGTCCCAGCGCGGAGGCCGCGGACCAATCAGGGGCCGCGCAGCCCGGACACGTTTAACTCTTTCTGTCTCTCTCTCTCTCTCTCTCACGCGCACGCTGACCTCTTCATCACAGACTTCATCTCAACACCGACAGTGCACGAGGGAACAGACAACAGCTGGTCAGTGTTAGAGAGAACACCACTGCAGAACTGTACGGCTCTATCACAGGGAGGATACTACATACTGATGTTCTGCTTTGGATGAAGAGTCAAAACTTTTTAAACAGAAGTATAAGTTATTATTACCTCGCAAACTCAAATCCACTCATCACTCTTATAAAATGTAGTTTACTTGATTGTTTATTTTCCCATTACTTGTGTTTCTTTTTATTCTTTCCTTTTACTATTAATAATAATACATTTGAAAGTAGAAAAGTATTTTTAAGTTATTAACTTACAGTTGTGCATCGCAAACTCAAATCCACTCATTACTCTTATAACATGTACTTTTGATTGTTCTTTTCCCCATTACGTATGTGTCTTTTCTTTTGCTATTAACAATAATATATTTAAAAGTCGAAAAGTATGTTTAAGTTATTATTAACTTACAGTTGTGCTTCACAGACTCAAATCCACTCATTACTCTTATAAAATGTACTTTTACTTCATTGTTCTTTTCCCTACTTGTGTCTGTTGTTCTTTTCTTTTGCTATTAATGATAAAAATTTAAAAGTAAAAAAGTATGTTCGAGTTAACTTACACTTTTGCATCGCAGACTCAAATCCACTCATTATTCTTATAAAATGTACTTTTACTTAGTTGTTTTCTGCTATTACTTATGATTCTTAATCCTTTCCTTTTGCTGTTAATTACCATTAACTTAATCAGAAATTTCATTTCACCTTTTGCCATTTCTAGACACCCAAGCACACCTTACAATACATCACATAAACACATAAATAATTAAAGTAAAACCAAACGTTCAAATCTGAGGACGAGATACAAACCCCTATGCAACATAGTGAAGCAAGGCTAATATCAGGTTAAGAGGCAAAGACACCAGCAGTACATCACATGTGAACACAACACTGACCAACAGTTAAACCACAGGTGAAAATCTGACCAGTGAGGGATAGATGAATAATAAATGATGTTGTATTATTTTTATTTGATGTCTTTCATTTTAGATTATGTATTACATCATTAGCTGTCGTTGATTTTAAATGCTATTGTATTATTTTGCCTGTTGTTTTGATTTAGTTCTCTGTGAAGCACTTTGCAACAGCTGTTTTAAAAGGTGCAACATAAATTAAGTTATTATTATTATTATAAAAGTCATAAATTGCTGCTGAATCCATGCCCAAAACACATAATGATAATTATGTGTAGATATAATAACATATGGTTCAGAACTGAACGGATGGATACCATTATGCCAAACTATAAACATGTGCTGCCACCTAGTGGACCTCACGGAGACCAGATAATTTCCCCATCATAACTGCAGAGATTCCCCAGCAAGATCAAGAACAGTTTAAACTCATTCGATGTTAAAAGCAGAGCTGTTGTTTTTGCCTCTAATGCTCTAGTAAAAAAGGTTGTAGTAAGTAAGGTCACGTATGTTTTGTATTGCATTCCCAAAATGTTACACAAGTTTTCACAGGCTGAATAGTCCCCATGACTAACCTGTTTCTGTGAAATCATTAGAGTGACCCTTGAACAATATGGAAACTCTGAATGTGTCACTATAGTTCCTCATAAAATTCAGTTAAGCTTTGTGTTGCTCATCAGATGAGTCGGCCCACACCTCCTACTGAAGTGGCAGGAAAAATACGTAGATAAATCGCTGCTAAAATAGTCCCAGGGTGTGAATTTTTACAGAACATCCAATCAGTTAATATTCAAATCAAAAATATACTCAACTTTAATAGAAGTGTTTGCTCTGGGTCTACAATCAATTTACAGAAATAATATTCCTGCGGTCTGGGACAAACAAAATCACATTTGAGCTTAATTTCTTAAATCTAAAAACCAGGAGAAACTGGTATCTACAGTCTAATCTGTTGATAAATGAATTCAAACCAACCTCATAGCTTGTGAAGATATATCTCATTGTGACGTTAAAAGTTTGATTATTGGACTATAATATTCAGTAGGTTGATAAATCAAGGACCACAAATCTTTTGACACGAGTACAGAGGAGACAGTATCAGTCAGTATCTTTTAAACAGGAAAAAGTAATTTATTTCAATATACATTGCATTTAAAACTATATAACATTATTTGTTTGTTGAATATTTTACACAGCTTTTATCATGGAAATGTACTGTAATTTTACAAAATAAGACCAAGTTCTGAAATAATAATAGGATATCCTGCCCCTTAATTTAATATGATAATGATTCCTTGTTTTCTTTCTTTTACATAAAAGTAATTATAGCTTCATACATTATATTTGTTCTTTATGAAAGAAAAAAACAACATACCATTTCAAAGTGAGTTAATGAGTTCTTTGACGAAAATAAGATTTATCCAACAGTAGTTAGTGATTCTGATGATGTAAAGCCTGAGAAACTGCTTTGAGTCAGAGCAGAATGGACATAATGTGATATCAGACTGTTGCTGTTTCACTGGTCACTGCAAACCGTTCAGATGGATGTTAAGAGCGTGGAGGATAAGAGGAAGCAGATTCAAGAGCGAAAAGGAAGTCAGATGTAAATCTTGTTGGTCTGGAAACCGAATATTTGTTCCAGCCCGACAGTACCACCGGAGCCAAACATGGGAATAACTGGGTGTAAACAGAATTCAGCACAGCTTCGCTCTGCAGAAATGGCCTAAAACTACAATTTAAACAGCAAACGACCTGTAAAGTGTGCAGAGCCACTGTAGTTCGTAGTAATATTGCACTATAATAAGTGTGAGGAAGGGTAAACCAATAGGGCAATAATTGGCCTGTAGTGTGTAGGCAAGCCCCTGAGAAGGCTGATGGTTCAAAACAATTTGTTCTCATCATGGTGATGACGGCACTGAGCGAAGAGAGGACAACTCTCCACTAGGGGGCCTTCAAGACCTGATAGTGATGACTGAGGAATTCCTTCTATCTATCTCACTGTACAGCGGAGTCCCCGGAGAAAACTTAACATGCCATGGTGCAACTGTAAAAGCAATGGGCACAGCCCATCACCATCAAGAGCTGAACAGTCCTTGATGGAACCTAGATTCATTTCTCAAAGTGGTTCAGAATTACACATTCATTGACATTAACACATGAAGGAATCTCAATATAAAAGCCATCTGTTTTTCATTTTTGCTTCACTGGGACTAGTAGCCTGGTGAAGGTTGGTTTCTAGTCCCCATACTTGGCAATCATTTACTGGAGACATTTTAGAGTGGCTATTACCAGAATTATCCTTATTTACATTGTTATCATGACTTACATTCTTTTGAGTAATCCGAGTCCCGAGGGAGCTCTGGCACAAATGTAGGAAGCTCGCTAAAGCATAGGAAAATATTTCACAAGTCCTTTCATTTACACCTAAAGCAACAAAAAACTAAGTGTTTGTTTCTGATGTTGTGTTGCAAACTGCTACAGAAGACTGTTGCACAATACTAGTACAAAATGTGTTATTGCCCGTTCATTCCCTTTCTTTTTTTGCAACGCTATTATCAAGACAGGCATTTGTGAACCATTTGTATTGTCTGGGCACAGAAAACCAAACCTGTGGTTCCCACTGAGGCACCAACATCTCTCAGAAACAGATCTCATCGTCAACACTGGTGACTGGTCTCTCTGCTCTGTCGTCTGTAATGCCTTACTCTGAAGCCTTGCTTAGCAGGAACAACGACGACCATTTAAGTTGACCAGAGCAGTGTAGCATTTGCTTTGTACACAGCTGTGGATCTGTGTGTTGCATATGATCTTGATGTGGCGGACTGTGTGCTTTCTTTGAAAATATGAGGTCAGATGCCGGCCTTGTCGCTGTAGAAGGGCGTGACATGGAACATGAAGCAGTGTGTGCACACCCTGACGGGCTTCACCTGGCCGTACCGGGGCAATGGTGCTGAGTGGGAGGAGCAGCGAGAGCAAAAGATCTGAAATGAGACAGGATATAATGCATCAGTCAATGTCCGAATGCTTATGATGTTGGTGACTAGTCATCTGTTTCAGTAACAACACAATCAACAGGATATTCTGCCACCTGCTCTCCCTCAGACAGGAAGAGAGCAATCGTACCTTTCCACAGCTCCTACAGTGATGCTTCCTGCGGATGACAGTGAAGGGAGCCTTGCAGGCAATGCAGGAGTTGCAGGCTTCATCAGGGACCCAGTCAGGAGGGTCTGCACAGAGCCAAAACAGAAACAGTCAACACAGAGCAGGGTTGCTGAAGGAAGCGGAGAAAATGAACGGGCTCACATTTCAACTAAACTGTGTGCAGATTTGCTGACCTTCAAACTGGCCTTCCCTCGCCTTGGCTGCCAATTCAGATGAAGAAATGGTCTCTTGACAGAGAGCACAGTCCTCCAGCACAGCACTATGCAGCACAGGACCTGCTGCACACCACAGAAGAAGACATTTCATCCACTATAGTGGCACAACAACAAATAATACTCAAGGAAAAATTTGATGAATCCATGGATTCATTTAAAAGAAATTAGATTTTGCATTATTCTTAGATGAGAGACACAGAACTGAAACTGAACTGATGACTATTTTAAGCAAGCAGTTTGTTTGTTTGTAAACAGGATTAGACCAAAACAACTGAACCGATATACATGAACATTTGTTGAGGGGTGGATGTGAGATAGAATTAAATTAGCGGATCATGACCAGGTGGCGAATCCAGGATTTCTTTTTTATTATGGTTAGGGAATAGTTCATGGATCTTGATTTTGAAAAAATCATGCATGTTTAGGGGACTGATATTTAAGAGTTTGTGTGATATCTTGCAGATCCAAATAAAAATCAGGAGTTCGTGAATTTAAATGTTTCATAAGGGGACTCTTGGGCCTTGGTGGAGGTATACGCTCTACTGAGTGCCATTCTAGGTTTGTATAGTTTCATGAGACGGAATATGGGTCAGTAAGAGGCAGTTGAAGATATATTACATTACTTTTTTAGTTGCAGTAAGGTTGGAGCCACAGACTCAGGAGTTAGAGCAGAATTAGAGCAGAACTAACCAGAAGATTGGTGGTTCTATCCCCTGCTTCTTAATGGAACCCACATGCAAAAGTGTCCTTGAGCAAGACACAGAACCACCCTGCCCCTGGTAGTGTGTGAATGATGAGTGGAGAGGAAAAGTGCCAGGTATAGAAGTGCTGTATGAATGTGTGTATGAATTACATGAGTACTGTAAAGCGCATTGAGTGGTCACTAAGACTACAGAAGTGTACAGTCCATTTACCATTATATTTAAAATGTAAATACAGTGTATCACATATTTCCAAGACATGAGTCTCACCTTTCTTTTGCTTATCTTCGTCTCCCACCTCGCACTTGGTTGCCATGACTTCAAACAGAGTCTTCAGGATACTGCGAAGGTCACTGGCATAGTTGGTCTGCAGCTGATCAGCAACACCTGCATCACACACAATAGATATTAGCAATAAATAGGGATAAATAGGCAGAGAGGAAGGCGACTAAGAGAGAGAGACAAGAAACGTTTACCTGATATGCAAACAAAGAGACGGTGGATCAGGTCACTGCTGCTGTGGAAGCGTGATCGGATTTTGTTCCTGGCGGCCACCTTGGCGTCTTCCAGAGCCAGCTGGATCTCTCGATGGTCTGGGTCCTCTGACGTCCCCGAGCTAGGAGTCAGACTGCTCGCAGGGCTAGAGGTGGTGATGAGGAACAAGGGAGGGATTGTCATTTCTTCTTTTTCCACATGTGCATCCACTTTTAACATATTCAATTTATATTTCACCAATAAGAGAATTCCTCTTTAAAAAAAATTATAGATGAATCCAGAATATTGTGTACGTGAAAATGAAGAAAATGCATAATCCACTCCCTGGATATTTACCCACCACCTGATTAAAAATTAGTAGTGCTTTAGTAGAATGAGCACAAAAGGTCTGAGGGGACAGTTAAAATGTTTATGCACACTGTAAATCTCTGCTATTATCTTTAACCATACTGTATTCACACAGAAATCACTACTTGCACACAGGTTTAGTAAAATTAAGGTACGATCACTGTCGAATTTTCAGTAAATACAAGGTTTTAAGTTTAGCTAACTTCACCGTCTTTCATTATGTAGAGTCTGTATTTAAATGTGTGACTGGCCTCTGTAAATACATCCAGCGACTAGAGCTGCAGTAGATCAACCAGAGTGCACCTTCAAGTGGCAACTGTAAAGTTTCATTCTATAAAACATCCTTTGCTCAGATCAGCTTTTTCTTTGAAAGGAGCAAGGCTGGAACTCACTACCTGATCACTTGAAATGTACTGCAAACTTCAGCACTTTTAAGAGAGCCACCAAATCCTGGCTATTTCAACAACAAACTCACACCCATGTTCAGTTTGTAATGTTAAATATAAATAAGTAAATCTACAGTCAAACACAGGAGGCAGATTAAAGTTGTCATCTGTCGCTCATAAGGGAAGAAGTGACTGACACTTCAATCAATCTGAACAAAGACGAGAATAAAGCCTGGAAATGAACAAAGCCATCTTTTTTATCATTCACACAAAGACTCAGTTAGTTAGGGTGTGGGCGAGATGAGACACTCACAAACATATGACACTTTTCATGAGTGATTAGTTACCTGGGCGTATATGCACTGCTCGACAGACTACATGTGGTGACCGACACACTTTCACAGTCACTACCTGACACAGAGCTGAGGGGAGAGTTCTGGAAACTAAAAACAACCAAATAAATAGTGAAATATGGCAAAATAAAACCAAATACAGAATAAATTATGAATACACAAACACAACAGTGGAATAAATCAAAATACGTGGAGCTCATGCTTCAAAAAGGAAAACTTGAGGACAGATTACTCAGACATAAACCAAAAAACAGTAAAAAAATTACTTATAGCATACCTGGAGCTCCTCCTGCTGTCGTCTTTGGTGTCCCTCTTCTCTTTAGATCCTGGCTTATCTTTATCCACCTCCTTATCCCTCTGTCGGCCTCCACTGGCCTGCTGCCTCTTTTCAGTCCTCAGCTGGTGGTTGCACAAGGAGGCTCCATCCCCTCCGCCAGACCTACAGTCCTGAGCGTGATGCCCCGGCCCTGGAGCCAACACCAGGCAATTCTCACAGAACTGGGAGTTTGAATCCTCTACCTGCGGTTCTGCAGATGGTGGAGTCACCTCGGTCCGCTCACCCTTACTGTGAGGCTCGTGACCTCGCGGGGGCAGCATACATGCAGCAGACTGGATGACAGTGCTGGGGACTGCAGTCTTAGAGTGTTTGTCCAATCCCAGGGCGATCCCTAAGCCGAGTCCAGTGGTCTCAGTGGTGATGGCATCCTCGTGGCCATCCTCACAGCTCCCACAGCAAACACACGAGTTAAGCAGGCAGTGAGTGGCCACCAGAGGGCTGCAGGGCTCAATTTCAGAGGGAGTGGGCCGCTGAAGCAGCAGCTTGTCCACGGCCAGTTCTGTCAAGCTCGGGGAGCGAGGGTTGAAGATGACTGTGGCAGACAGCTTCATCCCACCCATACGGTGGGCGATGACCTCGGCAGTTTCAGAAGCTGTCCCCTCTAAACCCATCTCCCACCCATTCGTGTAAGGCAAAGGCTCTGAGCCAGGAGCGGTGGTGCATGGTGGGATCTTTGCGTTGTGACAGAGTGTGTTCTGGCTGCGTGGCTGTGGGCATGGCTGCTCTGATGGGGTCTCAGAGTACCAGCCGTTCCTTACTAAGTCTGGCCGCTGTCCCAGCTTGCGTTGCATGGGACGAGCAGAGTCTGGTGCTTTTAAAGGAGAGGAGACACAACTACAGGCCTCTTTTGAAATGCTGGTGATGTTTTCTCCTGCTGCATCCAGGTCGTCCATGAAGAAAACCCTGTCCTCCTCCTCTACATAGATGCCTGTCCTTCCCCGGCTAACCAGAAGCCTGCGGCAGGGAGACGTGTCAGTGCTGGAAGCCCCACTGGAGCCTCCATCCTCTCCTCTCTTTGGATTCCGGGCAGGTGACTGACCCTGGCTGGGGGGCGACAGCAGGGTGGACATCTCGTCTCCTACAAGATACACCATCATGTTGAGCTGCTCCAGTTCCTCCTCGTCGTACTGCATGGAGCAGGCCAGCTCAGCCTCCTCAGCCTCCTCGCAAAGCAGGCCCTGTTCCTGCTCCTCCTCTCCCCTCTCCGTCTCCACCTCCTCCCAGCCCTTTTCCACTTCCGCCAGCTCCTCCTCCTGGCTGGGACACACATACAGAGCCAGATGCTCCTGCTCCCCCTCACTCTCCCCGTTGGAGGTGTCATTAGCGTTGCTGCAGGATGACTGATTCTCTTGGACCGGTGCTGGTTCACTGTTTGCAGCCGGCTCCTGGCCTGTGGACAACTCCCCATCCTGAGAGATACACAGGTTCCTCTCCAGCGCAACCAACTCCTCTTCAGTCAGGGTCTGCAGCAGATCTCTGCAAAGGCATCATATGGTAGTTTAAAAAAAAAAGTAATAAGTGAGGAAAAAAGATGTGTGATGTTTAATCCTCATGGATTGTACCTGATTTTCTTAAGTAAAGTGCGAAAAGGCCGGAAGAGCTCAGACATGTCCTCTGCTTTTCGGTGTAGGTTGAGAGGCCCCTCTGAATACACAATCAGCCCACTAAAAATATGTTTAAAATTCTGTAAGAGGCTGGGAAAGAGTAGACAACAAAGAGGTGGGCGGGAGACTGGAGAGGACGGGCAACACTTACCACACAATGGCTAGTCTGGGAATTGTAAACATCAGTGCAGGTTCATAGTCATCGATCATGTCCTGCGTGAGATAGCCCAGTTTCAGAGCCCTGACATGACAGACAGAGGAAGACACAACAATTAAAAGAAAACACTTTGCATATTATTTAGATTCTGGTTCAATCCAGATGAAGTCGGTATCTGTTTATGCCTCTGTGCCCTCACCTATCCACAGTCTCACAGAAGAGCACAATCACCTCCTGCTGTACATAGTATTCTTTGGGAGACTTCACAGGCACCATGGCTGACACATAACTGGCAATACAAGAGAAGGAGGAGGAATATAACTACATTCACAGGTTTCTTCAGTGTTTAGTTGTTTTGGCAAACTTGCACCAAAAACATACTTGAGAGGATGAGAAATGTGAATTAATATTGTTGTTACAATTGCCAATAATCCCTTGTCCTTAATTTACCTGAGCTCAAACTCAGCAAAAAGGCTGTCAAAATGTCGCAGTGCGTCCTTCATGCGGTCTGTGTACAAGTTGAGATCTCTCAGGGCCTGGTCTCTGGTGATGTTGCGAACCTCCTCCAGGCTGCGAGTGAGGTCTTTAGCCAGAGGCCTCATCGCTATACTCTCTATCTCCCTGTTCATGATGATGGAGCCGGCAGCCAAGCACTACACAGGGACATGCACAGGATACATTTTCTAGCCTTGTACAGAAGATTCAGCTGAGAAAATGGTGGTTACAGTGGCACACGTGACAATCAAGAAACAGCCCAATTGTTAAAATGAAATAGTCTAACTTTGATGTGTGTGTTTATGCCTTAAGTAAAGTTGTTTTCCTACAGACTGATGCTGGAGGGAATACATTACCTCAGCCCCAAACCACAGCTGCCCTGCCAGGTTGTCATGACGAATCTCCTCGGGGAACTTGACACAGAAGTCTCTGTTGGCCCGGTCGTTGGGGATACATTCATCCATGATCTGATTGATAATGTTCAACACATTGTCCTGCAGATGAGCACAAGAGTGTCAGAAAAACAAATTGAACAAATTAGTCGGAGGGACGGACACGAGTGAGTGAAAATCTGTTCCTGAAAACTCAGTGTTCATGGTGATTATCTAATGTTGGTTAATCTCAGTTCCATCGCCATTGTATCGCAGCCATTGTATCGTTAGATTGGAGAAGTACATGAGACCATTATGGGCTTCACAGCTACATTCTCCCTCAATAAACATTAAACAACTAAAGCCCATAATTCCAGCAGTGAAAATGTAGTATCACACACAGCAACAGCTAATCAAGACTTATATGCCGCTGGCATGTACAACAGCCATAACAATGACATACAATGAGCCTTTCAGTCAACCACAGCTGCACGGTGCACTGTAATCTTGTCAGGCACAGCACTGCGTCTTTCTCTGCTCGCCCCGAGGAGAAAGATTAAAACGGTTTGAGAGGGAGAGCTTAACCACCGATTCCTTTATGGCTGCCCGCAAGTGTCCTGGTCTAGTCTGAGTACAACCCCACTGTCGGTGAGCGTCTCCCAGCTGGGGACACCAGTGATAACCTTCACTGCTGCTGGTTCCCAGTCATCCAGGGCCAGTGGCTGTGGTGCGGTACCTACTTCTGGCTCCTATTTTCTCTCGCTCTTTTCACTGTCTGTCTCTGACCCCTTTTCTCTTCCTCTGTCTCATGTGTATGCCATCTTACTCAATCTTTATCCATCTTACTCATACACACACACACACACACTTCCCTGCTCCAGCAGGCCGCACTGTAAGAACAGACGTGCCAACATAATATGAGTAGCATGCCAGCAACCCCCACAGAGGCCCATGAATAGGAGCTGATAGCTGTTGTGGCAGGTTCAAGTGCAAAATTTTGGCTTGGGTGCACTTGCCTTCTATTCTTGGGGCCTCTGGGCTGTGGGATATAATGCTGCTTAATTCATTCTCCAAAGTCCATGAGCTACGCTACTGTTAAGTCTCTTCTTTTAGCATCTAAGTGCTGAGAGTTTGCTGTCAAACATTTCTATTGCAGCTTGTGAAATAATAATAAATCAGAGAGTGATATGAGGGGCAGACAGGCAAATCCTAACAAGGGCTGCTCATTCACAACTTCTGAAAATTCTCAGCATGAGAAAAGAAGAACACAGCATTGAAAAAGGAAGACGAGAAGTAGAACAATTAAAAGAGAAAGAAACAGTCAAGATAAAAAGGTGACAGATTGGCAGAGGGTGGGATGGAGGGGAAAGAGACAGAACAGTCGGGGATCGAGCAATGACCTTATTAAGTGGTTCTCCCCCGAGTGCCTTGGCGGTGGGGGGAGGCCAAGGCACAACGGGCCAAATGACGACCTCCCACCACCACCTCCAGCTCTCTCAGCATGAAGCAGCATAGCAGCCCTCACTCACCTTTAGAGCTCCTTTCAACCCTGAACTCTTAAAGATCTCAAAGCTCAGTACTCAATACTCAAATCTGTATCGCTGTATGCAATAATCTACAATATCTTATTATACTTAATTTGTGTTTCATTTAGAAGTTACAACAAAGAGACTGAGTTCAAAATAAATTCTTCTTCACAACACTTGCTCACTTCACTTTACCTACAGTAATAAAAACACCTCTTTCTCAAGAAGTTGCTCTTGTAACCATTTCCTATTGACCCACATGACACATGGCTCTGTGTTATGGAGGCCGAGAGGAGTGTGTCCACTGGCTGCTTCAAAACAAAGTCCACTTATCTCACATTATCAACAAACCTGCTGGATACAACAACCCGGCCAAAGCAATGTTTGGTAAAGCAATCGTCACATTGTCACACCTGCATCCGGTAAGCGACGATAAGGGTGTCGGCTATTTTTAGCTTCCAGTCAGAAACAACGGTCGAGCCAGGTGAATATGAGAATAAAAACCATCTCAAATAAACACGTATGAAATTATGGATCAGAGTCAAATCCAAGCTGGGGATTAATTTGTCTCTATTTGGAGGCGACCAGATCAAGGCCAGGCCGAATGGTTGTGGCACATACCACAGGTGCAAGCGCCATGAGCAGCAGGTCCCCGTTTGACTCCGGGCCATTCTGACCATTTACTGTGTTTCATTCTCCTTCTCTCTCACCCGGTTTCCTGTCTCTCTTTCACTGGCACTATCTTATAAAAGCCCAAAAATATACCTTAATGTGTCTATATTCCAACTTTAATTCAGTTAATGACTGTTCTTATGTTTAATTTACAGTGAATTGATGTATACGTATAAATAGTGATTATCACCTATATTCAGTGAAATGAAAAGCACATCAAGATTATGACTTTGTGTGTGTTTGTTTCTCCCTGCTGACCTGACAGGATCGAAACTGGTTGACCAGCAGGGTACATCTCTGAGGGTCCTTCCTGCCGTCGAGGCTGTCCAGCTCCGTGGCCACCTGGTTCAGCTCTTCATCAGCGTAGTAGAACTGGGCCAGGAGCTGAGGGTCCGTCCTCTGCAGAGAAACACATGGAAACACGGGAATGTCATAATAGATACGTGTGTTGCTGTTAATGAGAAACGATACCAACTAGAGACCGACTGATATATCGGTTGGGTGATAATATCGGCCAATACAAGCCTTTTTTTCTTGTTTGGCATCAGCCCTCAAAAAGAAATATGGGTTGGGCTCCAATGCACAAACGCATCAAAGCACAGACTTTTATGAAAACAGAATAGTATTTACAGAGGAAATAACAAAATATCAAAGCATATGACTTTTTTTCATTGTTATAGGGCCGTTTTTTTTACATTTACACCAATTTCCCAAGCAATAGATCAGGGATCTTAATGAGAAAAACAAAATCAGGCACATTTATGGGACTGATTGTGTGCAAATTGGTGCAGTTTAATTGTATTTAAGGGGACTGTTGGGTCTTGGCGGAGGTATGCTCTCTACCGAATGCCATTCTAGTTTTCATGTGTGTTGCTGAGAGGAATTATTGTGTGCACAGTTTGGAGCTGTGCATGAGTGAAATACAGTGTCAGGCATGGACAGCTGCAATCTCTAGAAAACACAGCTTGATGCTTTGGTGGAATTGGCAAGTCAACACATGAATTACGCACCATGTTCAGCCGAGTCTCCTGGAAACAACAACACTGTGCTACTACGGCACTGTGGTGTTAACAGGTCGAGTATTTATAAGCACAGATTCTACCCACTCCAATCATATGTAGCCAGCAGGGAATGTTGCTCTTTTAGTAATCCTCACCTGCTTTGGTAAAATAAACCAGAATATCAGGCAAATAAACTGAAAGAGAAAGACATGTAGTGGAAGAACTCATGGCAATGCAGCAAAATACAGAAAATCTGTAGGAACAAAAATAAAAATCAGGTAATCCAGGCATTGTATTGGCCAGCTAACCAACAGATTGGTCTTCCTTTTGTTGAGATGTTCTGGTTAAGTAAATGCAGGTTCATGCATACCCAAATTTAGTATAGGAAGGTAACTGATATAAAAATGGCATTAATCCTGACAGGAGGCGTTTACGAAGGTTAATATAGTGTGAAAGCTCCCCAGAAGAGCAGGTTTAATTAGAGAGCCCGGCCCCGGTAAAGGATTTGTGTCATTATCTCCCACCATGCTCCCCTCGGTGTGGGGGGGAACAGCACAGCGCAGCAAATCACTCTGCTGCTGAGTGAAGCACATGTACAGCCACAACACACAGGGTAGGGAAGAGACACTGAGGCGAAGGAAAATGTAAAGACAATAATTCATTATCCGTATTGCTTACACCATTGCTTACAGCTAAAATACAAGATAATGGAGCTAAAACTACAGGACGATTAAAATAATGTTTTTTTAAATCAAGACAAGAACAAGCTATGTCTGCACACACACCATTCTGAGGAGGCCTCATGCCATCCAAAGGTTAATGGTTTTGAAAATGGCGACCACATGCCGAAGTGCATCATCACAAACCACAAGGACCCAGTGACGGCACAGGAGCTTTAAAAGGACAGCATGACTGTGCAGACTGGAAGAGGGGGCGAGCTACGCTGGTAAACAGGCTCATTTGCCCGCGGAGCGTCGGATTTCTGGAAGTGCTTCTCACGAAGTCGAACTGAACACTGCTATTTACCGAAAACTCTCTCTCTCGCTCTCTCGCAGGACCTTCTCCCTAAAGTTTGCAGCGCTTCCTGTTGCGTGATGCTCTCCCCTTGGGCCCGGGCCTCCTCTCTCCGAATATAATACATGGTGCTGTTCCCTCGCTCTCTCTCATTAATAATGTAAGAAACTGTGAGGAGACAACACTGAGATAAAACCTGGGGTACTTGTCGCATTATTTCTGTGAGGAGGAAAAAATATTCTCCACATTTTTTAAGGTTATTTGGAGGACGACGTACAATAAGGCACAGTGAGAGACTAAATCCTTATTGAAATAATAACATGTTGGGTGATTTTGATGGGTGATAATTAGAGATGTTCTGAAACCATTTTCCCTTTCTCCTTGCCAATTTCAATACCTGGACTATCGGCGGATTCTGAGTACCGAATCAATACCAGTGTTTTAACAACTTGTATAACATATTTCAACAGCTGTATGCTACTAACTCCGTATGAAGTGATGATTGCTATCATTGTTGTATGGCCTGGCTCCGGTTTAACAATTTGACAAACAAATATTTCTGCTAGCTCTTGCTAAAGCTACACTAACAGAAATCATTTGTTCTTTGCTGCTCTAACAACAGTACTTGCCAGTGGCAGTACAGCCAAACTGCTGTTTTGGTGCAGTGAAGAAGTAGCGATTTCCAGGAGAAGAAAATTTAGGTTTTATTTGGATGAAACTAATATACTTTAAAGATGTGTACCAAATCGGTAGATACATTTGCCACGCATTTCCGAAGCAGATATAGGAACATTGTGAAAACTTCTGGTATAGTCCTTTATATATGTGATACTTGTGTTTTCACCTGCCTATGGTAAATCTGAGCTACAGCTGGGTGAGTTACAGCAGCTCTGGGGTGGAGCAGAGGAGCATTTCTTGCTGAAATAAAACTCAACTTTGTCCCCTTTCTTGTAAATCTGAATCCCTCAGAGCAAAGTCTACAAATATTCCTGCACTTGTTTTTCATGTGTGTGTTTCTCGATGCCTCTGCCATGTCATGTTTACTGAATAAACTGAAGGAGCAATTCACAGAAGGCACCTAATCCCAAAAGAACTAGTGTGTATTACAGCAGGCAAATATAATATTTCAATCTTCTCAAGTGTTCTTTCTTAACAAGGTCACATACATGCTCTATATATAAATCATCTGTGAGGAATAGGAACAGACAGCCCCAGTATTATTGCAGGACAAATAATAAAACCAAAGAGTAATACTCATTTCTGCATTTGGCTTTACTATAACGGAAACTATGTGGGTTTCTTTAATGCGTAAGCTAATGGGAAATTAATAGAGGAAATCTGAATTATACACAGATACCACAAATTGATGTATTTATCATTGACATCCAAGCTCTCTGAACAATGAGAAAAGCAATGATGCCATCAGTCAGGACGTAGATATGACCGGACAAGAGTGAGCGAGACTCTGACACAAATGTCATGATGACAAAACAGGAAGCAGGGGTGGGAGACAGTGAAGGACCTTTTTCTATCCGAGTCGCAACAACACGGGCCCAGAGAGCGATGGCATTCATTTACAGATTTCTGAAGCCTATAGGCCTCCGCTGACAGAGGAAGAAAAGAAGCGTTTGAGACAGACACCATCCTATAGCCTCCTCCTGCTGCATTCCTCACACAAGAGGGAACATTCCTGCACCACTGCATCATGGGAGAAACTCAAAGGCAGGCAATGTTCAAGACATGGTGATTTAACTTTTAGATAGGCAGTGATGCTTGACAGCTTCTCGGTTCAAAAGTTGGGTGAACAATGGAATAAAAATGTATCCAGTATTAGAAGAAAGGTGCGAAAGACGTAAGTCAGAACTGACAGATGACTTTTTTTCATTCATTACAGTTTTCTACTTCACCCACATTTCTGACGGGAGCTGGTTGCAGCGACTCTTCCCAAGTTCAAACTTTGCCTAATTACAATGTAAATGCTCACTATTTGAATATTTACGTCAAAAGAGGTGGAACTACACAAAGTAGTTCTTAGTAAGTATGGAGTTACAGGGAAAATGTCAGGTGTAACTCTCGCAGCTAACAGAACCAACTGACAAAGCTGATATTTCAAGATAATATGTAAAGCGGTTTTCAGTCATGCCCTGAAGTCCGGACATTTTCCGGAAGTTATTCCGGAGGGGTTTTATGTGAGAATGCAAATGTTCATCAGCTCCAGACATTTTCCTGTCAGCCCCCTAGTAAAATGTCAGAGTGAGCCTATATGCTGGAAGCAGCAGGAAAGTGACGTGCGAGTGAGAGTGTTGATGACATTTTTAATACTCAATGGACACCAAACTGGAAGAATACAAATATCTCTGGTTGAAAAAGAGGTGACATACATACAGACGCAGACGAAGAGATTAGAGAGATTTTGGCGATAAAGTCCAATGCCGGTGACGATGTGCTGTAAAGATAAACATGCGATTTCAGCCGCCAGATTTATACTTCATATCCTGCCTTGCATGCTATAACCAGACGCCATCCCTCACATTAATGTTCCAGAAATGTTCCTGTTGTTGTGATCACATCTGATCCCGACAAACGCCTACTGCTGTCTGCATAATTGAAAGGCAAACTCCGGCAAGTGTCCACACCCAATTATCTGGACAATTTGGCGCAGTTCATGTTTGAAAATAGCTCAAGACTAAAAAGGGTAATGGACTATGAACACCACCTGATATTTGATAAATCTACTGTTTATTAACTTAGTAAACTAGGAAGTTTTATACCACATTTCACAATAAAATACAAAAACATACAACTAATTAATTTGCTTTACATGACCAGCATTAGAGCAGCTGCCTTTGAGACACGAGGCTCTTAAAAGTCATGAAATACAGACTGATCCTTTGACTGAGATTCAGATCTAAAGCCTCCAGTGGTAATATTTACCCGGTTACACGGACTATGAGTCAGTGATGATGTTAGACTCTGCTCTGAAAAGGCCATCTCTCCGTTGAAACATCTGCTTACATAACACGGGTTAACACAGAGCACAGTCTTGGCTTTGACATTTACTTAACAAGTATGGAGTAAATGGTTAAAATAATGCTTTTAACAATATCCTGTGACTATGACATCCATAAACCTCCATAGTGAGATGTTTTTTCAAAAAGGTGACAAAAAAGGAAAAAAGATACAAGTAAAAATCATATTAGGAGCTAAGAGTAACACCTTCCTATGGGGGTGTTAAAACTGTTTCAGCAGTGTGCATAGTGTAAACATCTGGAGATCTGACTCCTGGACTTGCGAGTTGTGTCATCATCACCAATGACGGCTCTACCTTGCGCAGGAGGAGGAAATGATTCAGCAGATTCCGCTCCTGTCCCCTGTGGCGTGCCGCTCTCCTGTTATCCTCCCGCTGTCGGTTGTCCTGGGTGCCCTCTCTCTGAGATGACTCAAAAGAACTCTGTCCACTGCGGTCAGAAACCCATAATTTCGGACTATTAAGCTCCCATACTTTCACACAGAGTGACAATTACTGTTAAGCCCCCTCAATCATGTAACTCCACAATGACTCTGAAATTTTCTGTCCCCTTTTTGTTTAACATTGAATCAATAACCGGTGATGACAGTGCGATTCTTGCTGAGACGGGCCACCGTGACTTTTCATCATCTGAGCCAGCTTTTTCCTTCAGCTGCTGATTCTGGGCTTCCATTCAGACTGTGCGGACGACAGAGGCTGCCCAGCTAATGCTTCACGAGCATCCATAGCATCAGTGGATGCACACCGAGCCCACTTAAGGGACTTATGAGAAACCTTGCCTCTGCCCTCTATACTCTATTCCAGGCTCAATTTGCTGCCTCCTGGCTGCCTTCCAAGGATCAGAAGCAAATGTTGTGGAGGGTAAACCAGTTCACTCTGCTTCATCCAGTCAGTTGGCAGACTGGCCAAAAAGCAGCCGGATACAGTTCATCACCTCATTCATTATTCAGGGCTCAGCATAAAAGCCCCTGCAAGAGTGAGCCAATCGTTTTTGGTAACAAACAAGGGAACTTACTCAACCATTATTTATATTAAGTTTGGTAGAATAAAAAGTATAATCTCTCTAAGAATGTGGTGTTGTGCTGAAGCAGGTTTACTTGTGTTGAGTCATTTCTTTCATGTTCAGCTTGCATCAGGAGTTTCTTTCCTCAGCCCTGTGTTGTTTTCGGCAGATACAGAGCTGTTGAGTTTTCAGGCAAAAACTCAGATCTTTAAAAATTCTGGTTGCACTTTTAGGCTTTCTGAGATTTTCTGTTTAAAAATCCTGCAGTTAAATCAACGGCACTAATCACAGAGTGCCGAAGAGGTTTCCTACACTAATGAGCTGAGAGCTGGAGTAGACATCTGACTTAACTCAGTTCATTGACTCAGTATTCAGAGTGGTCGGCCCATCTGGACTGATGGCATAATCTGTTTGCTTGTCCCCTCTCTGAAGGTCTGCCCTAATCTGGCATTTGGACCTGTGCATGTGCCTGACACATGATTTAGGAGGACAGGCAACACAGTGGGGCATAGAGGATTTACGTGGCTACAAGGCATGTACAGGATCCCGTGATGGTCGTGGTAACAACTGGGGACACCCTTCTTCCCACCAACTGCCGGGAAGTTCTTATGCAAGAAATAATCTGTTTATATAATCTAGAACTGGCTGTAGTGACGTGGCTACAGAGGGGAATGAGAATTTTAGACCGTTTGAAAGGAGTGTGTCTGTCCTGAAGATAGATGGAGATGCAACTTCCCCCCTTTACACAAAAACACCAATAAGGTCTCTCCATATTCAAGAAAGTAAACAAAACTTTTCCAGATCTGCCCGTTTATAATAGAATAATACCTATTAGCACTCTACATATGCCTGATTCCTTTCTCATAATTATCTCTTTATTACTTAGTGATTACCACCACTCCAGCGAGTCTCAAGAAAATCAGGTGAGTAGTATTTTGCGTAATCCTGCTGACATATAAACAGCAATGAAAACCTAACCTCCTTGGCGAAGGTAATAAACTCAACCTATGCACTGTCATGATACCTCCGTGCGATTCTGACCCACGTCCTCTCACCACTGCTGATAATGAGCATGACGCAAGAGTCAGGCTAATTGTGTCCACATACATACAATATTGTGGACCGTGACTGAGAGCTGGCAGGGCCCAGGCTGTCACAAATTACACACAGTGAAAGCTGTTGATGGCCACAGTGTGTGTGTGGGCAAACACATATTTCTGATAGCTGTCTGCAGAGATACAAGTCTGCAGGCTTGTGGAACTGGTTCGGTAATTACACTACAGACACCTCAACCTAACAGGGGAGGAGTAAAATAAGTATCACTAAATGAATAAATACTGTAGTAATATAAAAAGCACAAGTAACTTCTAACTTGCATCGTTGCAGCTTCAACAGGGTTTAACCCATTATAAAGCTTTATTTTGCCCCTCGTGGCATCCATCCCACTATATATTTTAGCAAGTGAAGAAACTACTGTATCAGTATCTGGAAAATCCACCAACATCACATAACCAAGTACCCTATACTTTCATTCTCAGCTAATAATACCAATTTGTGACATATTTCAAAAGATGCCGCTTGCTCCCACACTCAAGTTCGTCATTACCGATAATTTTCTGGTCATTCCCCAGCAGCACGACAGAAAATGTATAATATCAAATTCTGATCAAACCTGCAATATAATAATAACATACAAAAAATAGGATGTTTATAGATACATTCTTGTTTCAATTAATTCAGTATAGGATTTCTAATCATCCCTACATGCCCTATAATTTAATTAGAAGAAACACTTGTGCTGCGATAGAGACCTCCTCTCATCTTATGTCCTGCAATCTTTACCCAAGGCCAAAACCTAATCTCAAAAATACAAGCCCACTGTTCCCCATCCACTTCTAATTTCCCTGCCTTCCTCCCTTGTTTGTAAGAAAGAGCCCAGAGCAGGAGGGTAGCATTTCATTTTCTGGCTCTTCCCAAAGAACAGTCGGACTTGCAGTATAGACGAAAGGGACCATGATTGCATGTTTTATGTTCATCAGCAGTGACAGTATAGAGAGGAAGAGGATAGCCATTATCACCAATCACAAACGAGGTGTGGAAAATGAGTGCAGCCTCTCATTCGATTCTCTGTGGTGCCTTTAAATCTCACTCTCCTTCCACAGCTACTTTCCTTCAATCATCGCCTTCCCACACCTTGGACATCGAGCCCTGATCCCCCCCGAATCCTGCAATGAATTTAAAAAGGCCCTCAATCGCCTGGCCTGTTTCAATCTGCACTAGGGTCAGCGCTCTAAATCCACGCAGCTGACACCAAATCAATTACCGCATGGTGGGTAAGCAGAATGGGACTTCCCCAAAGATCTCCAGCCATGGGCCTAAATATGAAGCCACACTGGCGGCTGCTCAGCAGTTTGCTCCTCCATCGACTCGGTGCCAATCCACTCTGCGAAGACAAGCCCCTAATTGCTTCGCTTTCTCTCGGTTCTCCTGCTCGCACGTTAGCAATATACACAAACAAAAAGGGGGCAACGATAAATGAATAGACGACGGCAGGGCCAGTCATATTCTGCGGAAGTGGAACAATTTCACCACTGAGGAAATGACCAGCCGTGATTCACCAGTTTAGCGAACTGCTACAGAGTTTTTTACCCATTATAAGAGAGGAGCTCTGATTACAATTTACAGGGAAAATAATCATCTACATTCTTGTTATATATAGTTTTCCTATTCACAAGAATTATTCAATAGTATGACATGAGTTAATACCAAAAGTACTGATTATCTACTAGATTAATCATTGAAAATTGTGAAAAATGCCCATTGCCCATCACAACTCGTGTGATTACTTATTTACCTGGTAACTATTAGAAGCTTAAACCATCAAGTACTGGTCTTTTATTGGTTGATTGAACATCTGAAAATGTCTGAAGTTTTTCACTGTTGTTTCCGCTACAGTCTGTAGATCACCTTTTTTGATACAAATATGATAGGTGGCATATAAATAAAGAGAGAATTACCGGACTACACAAATTTAGACAGGAGATCACAACTTTAACTCTACAACTACCTATAAAATGTATTTAAAAAATTATCAGGTATTTCCAGTGATTTTAAAATAATATGTACCTCTATTAGCAGAGATTGTTACAAAAAATGTGTTGTGGGTTTTCATAAATTTTTAAAACAATTATTGAAAAATTGAAACCTCAAAAACCCTGATGACACAGACTTCACTTTCTACCAAGATTTATTCAGCTTGTAATACGACATTTAGCCGTTTCTGCTGTTGTAACCATGTGTCATCCCCACCTCTTCATATACGAATATTTCTTTTCAAAATTAAATACAACGGACACATTGTGAGTAGGGCCCACACTGGCAGCAGAGGCAATACTGGCGCCTGAGAGGATGATGAGTAAAATTAGGGGGCTTTGTTAAAACCATCAGCTGTCAACAAGACTACTCTTCTTTTCTGATAATGACGACAAACAGCTTTAAAACATCTTTTATGGTGGCCTGACAATGATTTAAAAGAGGTTAAACAATTATTTAGAGCCAAACTAAAATTTTAATGATACATAAAATTTTGAGTCATATCAAATCGTTGTTAGCCTTAAATTAAGTGTGGTTGAGTTTTGATCTGTTGGTTGAATAAAACAGACATTATGAAGCTTTGATGGGCATTTATAACAATATTGTAGCATTTCATATTTTTCAAACTTAAATATAAGCAAAAAACAAACATAGGTCTTTTATTTTACTACATATTCAAAATTAAGGAGTACGTAAGAATAAATTGTTAATAAATACAAATTATGACTAACTTTCATGAGAAAAAAGTTGGAATTTGCAGGAAAAATTAAAAGGTAGCACTAAAAAAAAACTATTAAAGTTGAGAACTTTTTTATGGTCACAAGTGATGAGATTTTCCACCATATCATATTTTTATTTTAATATTTTTTTCAAAATCAAGATTTTTCTCAAGTGAACCATCAAATGCTGGATAGCGTTATCAAAGTAGTCAGTCACTGGTATATTACATATGCTCTAACACTTACCAGGAGCCTACATTGATACACACGCAGGGATATCTGACATTTTGATAAGGAGGGGTGTAGAAAGCATCAGCTGCCCACGCACTAAACTGTCCGAAGGGGAGTGGAGGAAATGAAAGGCAAATTAGCAGCATCCTGCAGATGGAGGTGAGCGCGCCCGGCCTGATGCGAGCTGCGAGCCCATCACACTGACAGATGAGGTGGTGTGGAGCTGAAGGTCAGCTTGTGAATGCCTGATGAAACGACGAGCCAAAAGAGGACGAAGTATCACAGGTTTTAGCCTCCTCACGTCTCCCTCTCTCGCCATTCGTCACTCCGCAAGTTCGCAGCTGATGAATGGGAGGCGAGGAGACAGTGGCCATTTTGCCTGCTCGGAAACCTGAGCCAGGTCTCGTCTATGTTTGGGACAGTAGGGATGTGCAGTGGCCCAGCATACTTCTCCCCTGATTCCAGCCTCTCTTAAGCCTCTTTTCTTATCTTAAAACTTTTTCCACCACATTGTGCAGCCAATGAGCAGTCAACTACAACTAAACACCCGGAACAAGTATAGGTATTGTAGACATTTGGGAAGATAAATACAAACTGCTGACACATAAACCGGCTAAACCAGCTTTAATGACGAAAAGGAATGTGAAAAGTCTCACTGTAAAGCACTGTATCCTAACTTACAGTTCTCCTTGCCTAACATCCTTAAAGAAGCCCTGAACAATCCATTCTTGCACTTTGACGACAGAGCCAGGCAGAATATACAGGTACATTATGCACGGAGCTGCACACTGCTCTCTAACACCCGGGGAAGGGATTGTGTAGCAGGGGCAAATGAAAGTCCTCCTCAGTGGACAGGGCTTATCTGAGGAGCTAAAGAGCAGCTCTGGAAATATGAATAGCTCCGCATCAGTCAAGGGAGCATGCTGATTCAACACTTTTCTATCTGCATGGGAATTTAGTTCAATAATAAACAGCTCACTCTTAATGAAAAATGACAATACTACGCTGAGTTCAACAATAAATTCCTGTATACGCACTTACGCAGGTTGGGCACCTATTTTGATCACAAAAATATGTATGTCATTGTCAAGCTTAGCTGCTGTTCAGTTACAGGAGTACAAAAGTGATCAGAAGCCTTTCATTACTGTTGTCTTTTCATACTGATGGCCATAATTACCAAGGCTTTCAGCGCTCTTCTTCTCTTGGCTCCTTTGAGGCAGAACTGGTCATTTAAATCCCACAGACTTGGGTGTGTAATTCTGCTAATTCCTACCACGGCCCGTGATTCGGCAGAAAAGCCACTGATGTAACAGCTCAGCTCTTCAGAAGCTCATTCATGGATGTGACAATGCTCCGGTGAAGCCCCAAACACTTGGGCCTAACCCCAACAATGGGCCAGGAAAACGCTGCGACAGCACACGCGGTTTGACAGAGAAAAGGGGAATGACGCAGGTGCGTGTGTGTGGTAAAGTGCAGGCGGAGAACACATAATCAGAGGTTTTTCATCTAAGCCTCGTCTGACACTACTGTTGCAAACGCTCAAATTATAGCTGTAACGGCAGCTGACTTATCAATGCATTTGTATATGCTGACAAACTTGTATTTACTATGCCAGGAAACACAACTCTGACTTATTTAACAGGCTGTCTGTCCGACCGTATAGTTTCCTCCATTTCTATATAAAACAAAAAAACTGCTTCAGGGACTCGACATGAACAGCAGTTATGTTGCAAGGTCAGCCTTTTATGTGCAGTGCTTATACCAATATACTGAAAAGATACAATGCGTTAAACACACCGACATTTTATTCAGGCCTTCTTGCTCTGAACGTGGGGGTGTGGACGACAGCGGAGAATGTCACACCTTCAGTGTAAAGTACAGAAAGTTTGGCGAGTCGATATTTTCGTTAAAATAACCTGGTGTTTTTATGTAAATCTTCTGCCGTTGATAACAACAACCTTTTTGTACTCATCCCCAGAAATGGGCCGCATTAGAATACCATGTGGAATGAGTGGTGTGCATCATTTTGTAAAGGGCGTTAAATGGAATATTAGCTCGAAACTGTCTTCCCAGTTAATAGCAATCTTACTTTCTGTAAGAGCATGATTGGGACTGTTGGGACAGGGTGAGGTGCAGATATAGGCTGTAAACCCACATAATATTTATTAAATTTAAACTCTTTCACGGAAGAGTTTCTCAGTCCATCAAGGGGACATAAGGAAATTTGTGACTGTTCATTTACATACTACTCTGCAGAAACGCTGATGTTTTGTAATGATGCAGCACTAATAAATAACTATATATTGATCATTCCCAGCCTGCCTCAGATTTACACAGTTCAGTGAGTTCAACATTGAGCCGTTCACAACTGCTCTCCCTGAAAATCTACAAGTTAACAAGAATGGCCTCCCCGGAGAAACATTCACACTCACTCGTCCCAAAAAGTGCTGCAGACGACATATATTAAACTGTTCATTTAACAAGGCGATCGAGCCTTCAATACTTCCTCTGCTGTGTCAGGCCTGTTTCCACACTGTGAGCCTGATTTAAAGGAATTACAGCACATCCACTACAAGAGCTCACTCCAGAAAGTCTGACTTCAAATAGTGAGGATGGAGCAGCATCTGATTTGATGTGTTTTGGAGGCTTTTGACAACCATTCATGCAATTTGGGCCGAAATGTACAATCAAAAAACGAATCAAATACTGCACAGTTGAGACAATGCAACAACTTAACTGCACAGTTAGAGAATTTTTAGTTTTTTAAAAATCAATAAGTCCTTTCAGGCATTTATGAGTTTAAACATTTCCCGCTTTACAACTCTAAGGTTCTGCTGCTTTTCGTTTGTCTAATCAAAAATTTTACAATCAGTCAATATTGATAATTATCACGATAAATGTCACATTAATACTTCTTTTAAGTTTAAAGAGTGGTTTTGAGTGAAGGTTGTGGTTTTATAAATCAGAGGTAGATCAATTATGCCTTAAACCTGCTCACCCTACTTTCAGAATGCATAAGCAACATATCGATATATATTGAACCTTTGTTATATTGCTATTGATGAAAAATGTACTCCGATAATTGTTGATATAGTTTTATTGCCTAGCTCAAATTGAACCTCTTTGGACATCAGACTATTAGACAGACAAATCAAGCCAAGTGATTCTTGGGCTTAAATAAATTGTGCTGAGCATTTTTCAGTATTTTACTACATTTGTACAGAGTCAACAATAAATCTGTGAATAGAGGAATGAACTTGGAGATTAATTACCAATGAAAAATAACCATTACTTGAGTCCCAAATATGCTATAGACTAATTTACTTTAAAATCAATAAATATAATTTACATTATTTCAATCATTTCTGTATTTGTCACCGTTTTTTCCCCCTGTTGCTGTCATTTTTGCTATGAATGATCAAATCATCATTATGAAGACATCCCAAACAACACGTAACAATGAAATGAATGTCTTCAACACCAACTGGGATGAATGACAGTGTCAGAGGTAAACAGCGGTGAGTCAGTCAGTATAGATTCCAGCTGTTACATCCAGATTAGCGCATGAAAACAAAAGCAGCAGCAGCAGCATCATCCTCATCCACAACAACAACAAAGGGCTCAGTGATACAGTGGCACATCAGGCAGGGGCTAACGTTAGCGGCCAGATGTGTGAAGTGATCGGGGGCTAGCGAGCCTCACTCGCGGGCTGTCTGGCTAGCTCCGTCCCAAAAAATGAAAAACAGAAAAGAAGCTAAGCATTAAAACAACATGACAGACCGCGGGGAGGACACCCGAGGCAACTTACCTTGGGCTTGTACAGCCACTTCCGAAAGCGGTTCATCGTTCCCTCGCCACCTTCCTTTGTCACCGACCCCTCCTCTCCTCCTTCCTTTCCTTCTCTCCCGTACCTGTGTGTGTGTGTGTCTCACTCTGTCCGCGGCTGCTAAATGCTAAGCTAACGCTGCCGGAGCCTCCACAGCGGAGGACGTGTAGAAAAATAGCACGGTAAGTTGAACCTGAACGCTTACAGCAGCGCGGCTCCGGGGGCGCACAAAGGAGGAGCCGTCCGGAGACTTGTGCCCATCGTTCCCCCCCTGAATCCCGAGCTCGGCTGCCTTGTCTCTCTCTCTCCCCCCCCTACCCGCCCCGGTCACTTCTCCAGCGAGTCCCGACGGCACAGACGAAGCGGAGCGGCGACGGTGCGTCTCGGCTGGTCTCTGCCCTCCTCGCTCTGCCCCCTGGAACCGTCACGTTGACAACATTCACCTCCCACTTTCCCAGGAAATGATGCCTTCACGGGCTGCTGCCAAAATACCGACCTCCCACTGCCGCGATGGGAAGCGCAGACAAAACAGACCATGTAAGCATGACTGGAGATTTTTTTTCCCTCCCCAAATCATTTTAATTTGATTTATCCCCACTCCAGGTACATAAAGATTCATTCATAAAGATTTTTATTGTGCCAGTTTATTATCGTTGTCCCACAAACACAACATTGTCAGACACAACCTTTCTATATCCCCTCTTTAAAGGTCCAGTGGGTAAGATTTAGGTGAAAGGGATCTACTTGCAGAAAATGTATGTAAAATAATCGTAATGATGTTTTCACTGGTGTGTTTCATCTAAATTGTACTAATAGTTTTTTTTCTTTACCCCAGAATGGGCCCTTTGTATTTAAATACTTTATATGCATATTGGGAGTGGGTCCTCTTTACGGGGGCCGCCATGTTTTTGAAAGTAGCCCAGAAGGGACAAACTAAACACCTTTGGAGTTTTTATGACAACTGAAGGCCACCACAGGCTCTCTTTCATGTTTGGAAGGGGATGGTGAGGTGAGGGGTATTCAGCTGCAACATGCCACTTTACCACTAGATGTCACTAAATCTTACACACTAAACCTTTAAAAGGGATGGTTCACAGAAAAACTTAAATTCACCCATTATCCACTCACCACTATGCCGATGGAGGGGTGGTTGAAGTGGTTGAGTCCACAAAACACTTCTGGAGTTTCAGGCGTAAACAGCGACTTCTCATCCATGTTGCTCTTCTTCAAGTTAAATTTGACAATTACATCCTTTGATTTGTTCTGTTGATTGAACCTTCACTTATTTGTTTATACAAAATATTCAGCCCATTTGAAACATCAACCTGAAACAATGTTGACAACAGAATACTAAACTAATGACTTTGTTTACATGCTCACAAAATAATCAGATTATGTTAATCAGATTAATGCAGGAACTCAGTTGATGCATTGTGAGACTGCTCTAAAACCTCGGTTTAATCTATGATTTTCCCTCAGTAAAGCCTCACTTACAGCTACTCACTTTTCCTTATTTTCCTTGCCATTATATATTTTTTACAACAATTATTCACTGGCCCATTGCCTTAATCTGGTTATAATTATTTGCATGTGTTTAATCTTTTCATGTTGTATTTATCGCGTTGATTTAATGGTCGTGCCAAATCTAACATTTCCAACAGCACATGAAGGCAGCACAGACGTCACAATATACTACGTCATAATCATTGTTGTGGGAGCCAACAAAGGATCAGATGTCACAATGTTAATATTCAGCCGATGGATTAAAACCATCGATGATTTTTAATCCAGTGAACAAAACTGATCAATAATAAAAACAAAGGTGTCATTAGTAGAGTACATGTTGATGTTTCTGTTCTGGTTAGGTCTTTTTTGTGTGGTCTTTTTTGAATGTGGGGAGCCTGACCAGAGTGCCCTTTATTTTGAAGACTGTGTCTATTATTTTTCACCATAATGTCAAAATGTAACACATGGATGAACATATTAAACCTACACCCCTCTTACATACACAGACATACACACACACATATATATATATATATTATATATATATATATATATATATATATACACACATATAGACACACATATAGACACACATACACACATACATACATACATACATACATACATACATACATACATACATACATACATACATACATACATACATATATAAATATACATACACCTATAAAGACACATATATACACATACATACATATACACAAAAAGGAAAAACCAAACAAGACAAAGCAGAAAAGAACAAGATAAAAAATAGAAATAATAATAATAACAATAATAATGAAATAAAATGTATTTTATTTAAAAGCAACAAAGAACAGAATAAAACATTCTCATTCCACAGTGTCAACAACCCGTAATGCATAGGACATATATTAACTTAAAAATGCACAAAGGTCTTGTTAGGTCTGTTTACACCAGTGTGTTGCTAAGCAACGACTGAACATGGCAACGGTTGGAGCTGAAAACAAACTGCTCTTCTTCTTGGGAGAACTCTTCATTCATTTATAACAATTTATAACATTCCACTTTTCTATCGGTGATAACTTTATTTTTGTGGCATTTTCTGCCAGTTCGGATTATCTCACAACAGTTATCAATTTCCATCAAATGGCATCAAACGACGGATCTCTTGTCAAGGAGGCTATTATGTTGCTGGATAAGCTCAGTGAAGGCAAACAGTGTTTGGATGACTTCATAGAAGATGCTGCAAAAGATCTGCAGGTAGGTGAAGTCAGATCTGTGTCAGTTTTATCTTTTCATGTAATACCAATTCAAATTAGATTTTTTTCCCGCCTTTCTACTGCAAGTTTTCTTTTATATAAGTTATTTATTTATAGATACATATTTGTAATAATATTGTGAGGGGGGGTAAAGGCAGGGGGGTTGTTCTTGTTTGATAACCGCCTCTGTTCTGTAAATAAAAATGTAATAAAAACAAATACATAAACAAACGGAAATATTTTTTAAATGATGTACGTCATATGTGACACATTTTACAATGGTCAGCCGTTCAATTATACAATTACATTGTGTTTTGAAAAGAAAATAAGAGATAAGTGTTGAAAAACCATGAAGGTGTTGAGGTCTCAGGCAAGTTCCATCAGTACTGTGATATAGTCAAGGAAGGGTTGCCAAATATACTTCAACCTACTTGGTTTCCCTGACATCTCATATCGGATTTTCTCCATATATATAAAGTACTAGAGAGCACTGCAAGCCAGATTTCAAAACATGGGGACATCTCTTTGTTCTGATGACTGCAGTATAAATTTGACTTTAAGCTGAGTTAATAAGTAGATACATTATTAGTATACAAGTCACTGATGGAAGCTAGACCTTTCCTCCTCCTGATCAAAATAACAGCATCTTTGTGAAGGGAGAAATGCATGAACAAATGGGGGATAAAGTAGAAGTGTTTGGTAAATTGAACACTTCCTTTATTTGATGCCAAACCAATCCCTTTAAATGACCTAAGAGGTTTTTTGGAGTAGCGCTGGAAGGGAGCTGCCACTAATGTCCTGCTCTATAGCCAACCATGATGGAGTTGCGTCATCAGCTACTGCAAGTTTTTGTTAGAAAGCCATTTTCCAAGCACCTAATTATTCCTTCATGAACATTTCATTTGTTCTTTTGGGCAGAACATGGATGCTCAGCATAAGAAGTTCATACTTGATGTTGTCTCCGGATGCACTGAGCACAAAAAGTTACTGGACGTAGTTGTCAACGTCTTCTACGGCCAGAATGGGAGATGGTTATCCAGAGGTGACCGGAGCCAGTTTGTCAGTAAGTTAATGAAATAAACAGGCATTCATTTTTGTTTTACTGTTGATAAAATAACATATTTGTAACACTCTGTTGCTCCTCAGTTATCTGTTACCTCATCACTTTTGTCCTCGATGACATTGGGCTTCAGCGTTTTAGCAACATTGTCAAATCTCAGGACATCAAGAAGATGCACACAGTAAGTTTCTGAACCCATCACTGCCCTTGAAGTGGAAAGACACAGTAATAACAGCTCTGTTGTGTGTTTTGTTATAGTTCCTCAACTTCTTCTTCAAACACCTCACCACATGGATACAGGAAGAGTGGAATAATATCTACGATGCTGCCTGTGTGGAGGAACAGTGGATCGGCCCCCTGCTGAGGTAAAATAGTCCTGGAAAACCCTTCTCAGACAATCACATTATTTAAAAAAAAGACATGACCGCATATGTCTGTTTGTCCTTTAGATGGCGCCCCAATATTGATATTCTCATGGACCAGCTTGCTTTGAAAATGTCCTGTGGGAATCAGGTCAAGAAAATTCCGATCAAAACCACCAAGCCCCAGGAGTTCTGTCTCACCAAACCCAAACCTCGACCTCTGCCGATGCCAGAGCTCATCCCACAGCAGGAAAAATGCAAACCGGTCAGCCTCATTCACAGTTATACACTGTATTTACTTCCAATATTGCTGATCAGTTAGTTAGATATGTACTGACTGCTGTTTTAGCCTGTAGATAACCCTTAGGAGAACATACACCAGGCCTTTATGCTGTAGATTCTGCAGTGGCTGATTCACTGAACTCACAAGGCTTTTGTTTTGAAGGTACCAAACAGCACGTACAGGGCTCCAAAGGAGATGCAGATCATAAAGGAGATAAAACAGGAGAACCATCAGAAGACTAAGGTACAACGTCTGATTTTACTATTATATTCAAAAAATACTCTGATATCTTAAAGACAAAATTAAGATAATTTTTTTCACTTCAGGAACTGCTGAATGAGGCAAACATGACACAGTTCAGATGTGGGAATCCACAGAAGTCTGAACGCACCAGGGTAGGGACTATTTTCTGTGATCGATATGTTTTTCTCATTTTACCTCCCTGGAGGCTGGATTAAACCTTGTAGTTTAACAAACATCCACCTTTCACTTTGTATTGAGCCATTTTTACTGATCAGCTGCTGATGAACCATCATCTGTGTTGCAGCGAGTGATGTTCCAGATTCAGAAAGACTTGGATTCAAAGCTCCAGTTCAATTCATTTCAACCCTCTGAACCTCCGTCCAGTAATAAGGTGAGATCTGTTTCAAATAATAAATCTTTCATTGTATATGTATATTAATATCATGTATGTTAATTTCTAATTTAATGTGTTTCATTTTGCTGATGTTGTCAGACCAAAAACTGTCCCGTTAAGCTCAACGGTGCAGCCATCCTGAGGCAGAGGGCGCTGCGTAACCGTAAGGAGGAGGAAGAGCTGCAAAGGTACAGCACAGTGTTTACATGCCCACACCATGACCCATCCTACGGTGGCCCTGAAGGGCAAATGATAACAGAAAACGTGCAATCACAACAGCAAACACAACCACAAAAGGCAAAACACAACGACATTAACCTCTTCTGGAAAAGTAGGTACCTCTCAGGACAAGGATCATTGCTGATCAGATGGAAGCACTGTCCGTATTTTTAACAGGCGGGAGATGAGGTGCATTCAAACAGTCCATTTCAAGAAAACTGCTGTATCAAGTGTTTTTGGAAACATTTGAATCCTGTATACTCCCACCCACAATGAGACAAGGGATTATTATCTTAATTCCAAAACCTAACAAAAACCCAACATATATAGAAAACAGAAGACTTACTATTCTTAGAAACTCAGACTACAATCTGCTAACTTACGTTTTCACATACTCGTCTTCAAATAGGCATTTCAAATCTTTCATCTTTCATCTTTCAAGTCGCAGAAACACAGTCTGGCTTCTTAAAAGAAAGATCAATCCACAATAATAAAGACTAGTATTGGACATTATTGAAGTAACCTAATGAAGAGAACGTATTTCTATTCTTTTTAGATTTCTATAAAGCCTTCGACTCTAAGGAGCATGCATTTCTCACGCACAAATGTGATCATCAGCCAACAACTAGATAGATAGATAGACAGATAGACAGATAGATAGATAGATAGATAGATAGATAGATAGATAGATAGATAGATAGATAGATAGATAGATAGATAGATAGATAGATAGATAGATAGATAGATAGATAGATAGGTAGGTAGATAGGGTAGAAAGGTGCAAAGGACGTCGTGAATTTGAGGGACTTAATAATTCTTGTAAAAGAGATACAATTTAGATTTCCTAAAATCAAACTACATTAGAGTAATTACTGTGTGTTTTTGTGCATGTTGATGCAGGGTGGAGCGTTTAACAGAAGGCGAAGGTGAGGACTCGTCTTTCGTACAGTGGCAGAAGAATATGCGCGAGATGGACCTTCATGAGGAGCTGGCCAAGATTGAGCAGAGGCGTCTGGAGGGTCGCATCAGTCACAAGGAGGCGGCCATTGCCCGAATAAACATCATGGAGAGCAACCAGAAGGCCTCTCAGCTGAAGAAAGAAGAGGTTGGAAAAGACCACTCAACAATCATGAATAAAATGCGTTTACAGAAGATTGCATGGTGCATTAGTTTCACAAAAGCATGTCTGTTTTCTACAAACATCTTTAAACAAGTCATTTTACAAGGGATTTACAATTATAAATGAAAAATGGTTGCCATAAAATGGTACTTCTGGTTGCTTTGTTGTGTCTCGCAGACAGCTCAGCTGATGAGGGAATATGCTGAGAAGAGGTTGCAGGAAGAAAAAGAACTGAGGGACTTGGTGCAACAAGTGGCAGAAGGACACAAGAACTCGAAAATGGCCAAAGAGAAGTTACATAAATTCAAGCAAAGTATAGGTACGCCTACACTTGTGATTTAATGAGTTTTTTTTCTCATGATTTCCATTGAATTCTCATTGATTTCTTGTACATTTCACAGTGAGAGAAGTCTCGGAGCAAAGTCAAGCGCTCCTTCGACAAGCACTGGAGGAAGCACAGGCAGAACTGAGCAGGAAGTTTCAAACCATCCTTGAAATCCGTGCCATTGAGTCACTTCCTCACATCAGAGTCAAGTATTTTGACGACACAGAAGTGAGTGGGGAGGACGTCATTACAAATTTCACGTACGTTCATGTACAGTATCTCCAAGTTAACCTGTTGTCCCGTGTCAGACTGCAGGACATGAACTGCTGGGAGAGATGTCCATAGTCGAGCTGAAGTTGCGACTGGCCCACCTGAAGGAAGTCGAGCAAACAGAGCAGCAGAAGAAACGTGAGCACATCCTGGAGGTGACTCATAAAAAGAAGGAGCTGCTGTTGGAGGAGGTGGAGCTCAACAACCTCCACATGAGAGCAATGGCACAGGCTGCAGCCATCAGGTCAGGAAAAACACGTTCGGCTCTGACTTGATTAGGGCCATTTTTTATATATATATATAAACACCAGAGTTGACCATGGTTATTAGACATCATCTTCTTAACCAAGGTGTAGTCAGAGGAGATGGGTCTTTAGTCTGCGGCGGAAGATGTGCAGACTTTCTGCTGTCCTGATGTCAATGGGGAACTCGTTCCACCATTTAGGAGCCAGGACAGCAAACAGTGGGGATTTTGTTGAATGGCTAGGTGTCCAGCAGCAAGCCGATTGGCAGATGCAGGCTGGGGTGTAAGGTTTAACCATGTTCTGGATGTAGACTGGACCCGATCCGTTCACAGCACGGTACGCAAGTACTAGTGTCTTGAAGCGCATGCGGGCAGCCATTGGTATACAGTGATGGGAGCGGAGGAGCGGAGTAGTGTGAGTGAACTTAGGTACGTTGAAGACCAGTCGAGCTGCTGCATTCTGGATGAGCTGCAGAGGTCGGATGGCATTAGCAGGTAGACCAGCCAGGAGGGAGATGCAGGAGTCTAGGCGTGAGATGACAAGAGCCTGGACCAGAACCTGCGCCGCCTTCTGAGTGAGAAGGGGAAGTATTCTCCTGATGTTGTGCAGCATGTATCTACATGAGCGGGTTGTTGCAGCAATGTTTTCCGGTAAGGGAGAGTTGACTGTCGAGTGTCACACCCAGGTTCCTAGAAGTCTGGGTGGGGACTAACACCGAGTTGTCGATGGTGATAGTCAGGTCATGGGTGGGAGAGCCTTTCCCTGGAAGGAAAAGTAGTTTAGTCTTGTCAAGGTGGATTTTTAGGTGATGTGCGGACATCCACTGAGAGATGTCAGTCAGACAGGCAGAGATTCGTGCTGCTACACAGCTACACACTAATGTTATGTTCTCTGGCATGTTGCAGGAAAGAGAAGGAGAGGAAGGCCAGCGTGGATCTTCAGCAGAAAGTTGCTCAAGACAAGAGAGTTTTGGCTATGCAGAAGAAGCTCGAGGAAAAAAAGCAAGAGCAGCGGAGGCTAGAGCAAATCAAGAGCAGCAAGGCCAAAACCGCTGAAAAAACCACAGAGCAAGCCGGGACACGCGACAAAGTGAGTATGAAATCCGAAGCAAAGAAGAAGTGACTGATCTTACAGTTTTAGCCTTGTCTGGTTTTTGTTTGTGTTTGAATTTTTCATTCATAGCTATAGTGAAATAATATTCCTCATTCATCTCCACATTTCTCTTCTTCCCAGAAAACCATGACGGCGGAGGAGATTTGTGAGTCGATGGTAAAGAACTTAGAGCAGTTGATCCAGAGGGCCTTTTAAATTTCAGACCAGGATGATCATCTGTCTATCTGCTGCCAGGACAGAAATACATGGAAAAGCTGTGTTTCATCTTTTATTACGTTGTTAATGTGACACATTTTAAATGCAATAAAATTAAATGAACAATCACTGTCAGATTTATCTCCATGATGAATTCATAATTTTGTTTTTTTACAGTTTTCTACAAACTTGAATGTAGTCCACCTTTTACTGTATGTATAACATTAGTGTTACATGTTGCACCAGGGTTTGTAATGTCCTTGAAATATTGAGTTTTCAGAATGGTTTCATTTCACTTAAGTCAGGCTCTAATGAACTAAAACGTCATTTCTGAGGTCCTGGATAAGGTTAAGGGTAAGATGTGATTTGTGGGTGGGTTAAGGTTAGGTATGTGTGGTGACTTTCAAAGAAAGAAATACCAAATAAGCCACTGAGGCCTGAATGGGGGGAACTTGGCCCAACCCAAATCCAATGTCCAGTTTGCAGCTTCAGATTTATTAACACTTTCCGAAAATGATGCTGATCACAGCAGATCAAAACAAGTTCCAATCCACAAAACAAAACTGAAACAGCTACATGATCAACAACTGTTGCTTCTCCCAAATAAAACACACACATGATTCCCATCACCAGGTGCCCCACTATATTCCTTCCCCAACAACATTAGTGCACCTTGTGTTCCATGCCGGACTGCATATGCAAAACCTGCAATATTAAAAAGAAATTAAAATTAAATATACAAAACAACGTTATGGCTCCAACAGTATGAATTGGTCATGTTAAGGGATAACGATTTGGTTAGGATGAAAGTATGAATCAATGAACTGCACTCATCTAGTCTTGATGACAATTCAAAGCACTTTACATCACAGTTTTTGCCATTCACCACATTCATACAGTGCATCTATTTGCAGCACTTTCTCTATGAGAAGGGGCAATTTTTGGGGTTCAGTATATTGGCATGCGGAACGGGGAAGGCTGGGATCAAACCATCAATCTTCTGATTAGAAGACGACCGTGCTACCCATTGTGGCACATCCGTGTGTGTGTGTGTGTGTTCCTTTACTTATAGCTTTTTGAGGACCATTTCAAGCATAGACAAGTGAGGACATTTTGGCCCTAACCCTAACCCCTTACCCTCACTTCTTCAAAGAGCTGTTTGAGGGTTAAGACTTGGTTTTCGGCTAAGGGTTAGAATTAGGGTTATGTTAGACTTAGGCATTTAGTTTGGATGTTTAAGGTCAGGGTAAGGGGATAGTGGATAGGGAATGCATTATGCCATTGTGTGTCCTCACTAAGATAGAAGTACAAACATGTTTGTGTGTGTGTGTTTGTACAGCTTCTTTGTGAGGACCAGTTTGAGCATATAACCAACAGAGTGAGGACATTTTGGGAAAGTGAGGACATTTTGGGAAAGTGAGGACATTTTGTCCGGTCCTCACTTTGTGACCCCTCTTTAATGGACTGTTTGGGGGTTAAGACTTGGTTAGGGCTTAGGGGACTTCTGCCTCTTATAGCTGCCGCTTGTTTCATAGGTGAGGTCTATAACTCTTCTATCAGTGAGCAATATAACTTATGTAACTGTGCAAACCACTAGGAAAGATACAGAGGCTTCATAACAGAGGCTTTAATTCACCATAATGTTCATTCACCACTTACAACCAGCTGGAATAATGCAATCATTTCCATAAATTCCCTCAAATTGTATCTTATGTTCCCTCCTTTTTTGTACTAAAATCTCATACCAAACTTTTTTCTTATGAAACATGTCTATACAATTAATGTACTGGCTTACTGGGTTTCTATTGCACTATAATCTCTCAGTCAAGTGTCAAAGTCTGCACATGAATCATACTTCACTGTAAAGGCCACATATAAATGATCCCAATGAGCAAAACACACATTTTAAATTGAAGGGGGCTGTGAATTACTTTGATCAGATACATGAGTGAAGCTTCACAGATCATATTCTTCAGACCTTGAAAACAGTTGGCAAAACTCTCTCAATTCAAGATCCATTTCCTCACTTGTGCTGGAGCTTTTAACACCATCACCCAATCTCATTGATTCTCAGACTTCTCATCCATGTTGCTCTTCATCAAGTTAAATTTGTTATAATTAGCTGTTTATGAAAATATTTGGCCCATTTGAAACAGCAACCTAACTCAACATTCCAACCAGTTGGTGTCCCCCTGTGTGAGCATCCCAGCTATGCTGCCATCCTTTAATAAAGTTTCCTTTGCCTGCTTAGCCAATAAATCCACCCCTGTATTGCCCTTTATACCTCTGTGTGCCGGTATCCACATAAAAGTACTCACAATATTCATATTCTGAAATCTATACACAGTCTCCAATATCTCATTAACTAAATCTGGCCTACTGTTAGATGAAAATAAGTTTACTATTCATATTATAGTATAATATTATATTAAAATCAATGTTGAGCACGAATCTGTACACAAAACAAATTTCCTGATTTAATGTAATGATTCCGCAATCGCTACCATCTCCGACGTGTAAACTGACAAATGATCTGAAGTTCTCCTGTTCACTGACACTTTCAAGTCTGGTATATTGAAACCAAAACCTGTTTTTCCTTTAATAGAAACTTTGGATCCATCTGTATATAGTGGAACAAATGTTTCGTTTTAATATATGCACTCTTTATGCAATCATCATTTTTTTACATTTGAAGAGTGCTTTGTGTATATGTTCATTTCATGTGAGCTGAGCGTCACACCACACACCCAAAAACCTTTGTTTTTGTCTTCTTTGTTCAGTTTATTGGCGGCTGGAAACCAACGTCAAGGTGCATTACCACCATCTACTGTGTTGTTGCACCGTTCCTGGAGGTGTGACACTCCAACACTATAATGTAAAATGTCCTCTGATCATCAAAGGTAAAATGTCCTTCTGAGATGCTTCTTGACTTTGATCCTCATCTACAAGTAGAGTACATGTTGATGTTTCTACACTTTTGGTTACCACCCGTCAATAAACTGAACAAAGAAGAAGTTTCTGTACTTGAAGGGTGTTTCAACTGGGACACATATCTGTACCACCTGCCAATAAACCAAACAGAGAAGAAGAAGAAGACTTGTTTGTCTTGCCCCGATATTTATATTCTCATGGACCAACTTGAAGCCACGAAGCCCCAGGAGGTCTGTCTCATCAAACACGAACCTCATCCTCTGCAGATGCCTGAGATCATCCCACAGCAGGAAAAATGCAAACCGGTCAGGCTCATTCACAGTTATACACTGTATATATTTCCAATATTGCTCATCAGTTAGTTTACATATGTACTGACTGCTGTTATGTACTGAGACTTTTGTTTTGAAGGTACCAAACAGCACATACAAGGCTCCAAAGGACATGCAAATCATAAAGGAGATATTTTTTACTATTAGATTTACTATTAACTTAAAAAGAATACTCTGATATCTAAAAGGCCAAATTTGGTCTATTTAACAAATATATTATAATACAACAGTTAGACAAAACATTGAGAAACATCAGAAAACATTAATGAATCTATTCTGTACCAATGTATGTGGGGTTTATGGTGTTTGGACAATTTCTAAGTAAACGATTATCTCAGTTTTAAACTAATTGTGTGTTTTTCAACATGAAGGGTATATATTTTGAGTATATCCTTTTGTGATATTGGAGACTCTAAATTGAACATAGCTGTGAATGTGAGCATGAATGGTTATTTGTGTCTATATGTCAGTCCTGTGATATGCTGGCGACCTCTCCAAGGCGTACCCCGCCTCTCCCCAATGTCAGCTGACACCCCACAACCCTTATACGATAAACACAACCTGTCACAGTTATTAACAATTTATTTAAAGTATTGTATCGAGTTATTATTATCACTACTTATATTTGCCTAATTACATGCATTTGTAATGACATCCTATCTGGTTTCCACAGGAACTGCTGAATGAAGCAAACATGTTACAGTTCAGTTTTGTGAATCGACCGAGGTCTGAACGCACCAGGGTAGGGACTATTTTCTGTGATGGAGGTGTTTTTCTCATTTTACCTGGATTAAACCTTGTAGTTAATCACACATCCACCTTTCACTTTGTATTGAGCCATTTTTACTGATCAGCTGCTGATGAACCATCATCTGTGTTGCAGCGAGTGATGACCCAGGTTCAGAAAGACTTGGATTCAAAGCTCCAGTTCAATTCAATACATCCCACTAAGACTCCGTCCAGTAATATGGTGAGATCTGATTATTTTATCTGTTTCAAATGATCAATCTTTCATTGTATATGTATATTAATATCATGTATATTAATATCTAATTTAATGTGTTCATTGTGCTGATTGTTGTCAGACCGAAAACTGTCCCGTCAAGCTCAACAATGCAATGAAGCTGAGGGAGAAGGCGCTGCGTAACCGTAAGGAGGAGAAGGAGCTGAAAAGGTATAGCACAGTGTTAACATGCCACACATTGACCCACTTCTCAGCATGTTCAGTATCCTACGGTGGCCCTGAAGGACAAATGACATCAACAAATAGTGAATCACAAGGGCAAATCACACAACAACAAAAAGCAAAACACCACGGCCCATTTTTAGAATATAGGACTGGATGGTGAATATTCCTTGTATGTCTGAAGGTCTTCTGCACATTTTAAACTGCCAACCACCAGTAGATGTTTTAAGGTGTAAGTGGCCATGAGCGGATGTTAGGCACATAACTTTTTACTGTTTTGCAGCTTAGTGTCATCAAGTGTTTTGTCCTTGTAATCAACAATGTAATCAACGCTCAGTAGATCAGACATCATTACCTCTATGCCCTTTTAAACTAAACACTGTCCCATTTTATAACATAGGAAAAGATGAAGATGGTCAAGTCTGGTCTCAGGGTGGTAGTGACAACATGTGATGGAACTGTAACCCAGTCAGTGGAGCAGACCCTCTGTGTCCCTGTTCTCATTCACAGACAAATGTGGTCTATTGAGCTGCGTTTGTTTTGGATGGCAAGGCATTGGTATCAGTTCTGATTCTGGCCCATGTAAAGTTTTCTTCAAGTTTCCGTAGCAGCCGTCTGGTGGATGGTGCTGTTGTGGTCAGGGTTGTCATGTCGTCCATGTAAGGCCCTGATTGGTGTTAATCGGACCCCCGACTTTTGTCACTCACCACTTACCACCCATTTTGAACCTCTGATAATCACCTTCATCACCATGGTGAACGCTAGTGGGGAGAGCTATGTAGCCAGCTATGATGCCTATAAACATTAATGTTATGTTCTTTGGCAAACTGCAGGAAAGAGAAGGAGAGGAAGACCAGCCTGGATCTTCGGCAGAAAGTAGTTCAAGACAAGAAAGTTTTGGCTGAGCAGAATAAGCCCGAGGAAAAACAGCAAGAGCTGCAAAGACTCGAGCAAATCAAGAGCAGCAAGCCCAAAACTGCTGAACATGGTAACGGTTCGAGCTGAAAACAAAATGCTCTTCTTCTTTGGAAAACTCTTCATGAATCTATAATATTTTAATACAAATATATATTTTTCCCACTTTTCTGTTGGTGATAACGTTTGTGGCATTTTCTGCAAGTGCAGATCATCTCACCACAGTTATCAATCTCCATCCGTTTTCTGCAGGTCAATGTAAAATGGCATCAGACGACGGATCTCTTGTCAAGGAGGCTACTGCGTTGCTGGATAAGTTCAGTGCTGGCGAACAGTGTTTGGATGGCTTCATAGAAGATGCTGAAAAGGATCTGCAGGTAAGTGAAGTCAAATCTGTGCCGGTTTGATCTTTTCATGTAACACCAATTTAAATTAGATTTTATTTTTTATCTTTCTACTGCAAGTTTTTTTTAAGAGAAGTAATTTATTAATAGATTTATTTGGGGGATTGGGAGTGGAGGCATGGGGGTTGTTCTTGTTTCTTTTATTTATAGTTTTCCAGAAAAAAAGACAGAACATTTAGTGGTTGTCAAACAAGATTAAGTTTGAAATACTTCCTCTGACATAGTTCCTGATTTGCAGATACCCGAAAAAAATCTGATGACTGCAGTATAAATTTGACTTTAAGCTGAGCAAATAAGTAGATACATTATTAGTATACAAGTCACTGATGGAAGCAAGACCTTTCCTCCTCCAGATCAAAATAACAGCATCTTTGTGAAGGGAGAAATGCATGATTATAACAAATGGGGGACAAAGTAGAAGTGTTTGGTAAATTGAACACTTCCTTTATTTGATGCCGTACCTGTATCACGTTATTGACTGTAAAACCAATCCCTTTAAATGACCTAAGAGGTTTTTTGGAGTAGCGCTGGAAGGGAACTGCCACTAATGTCCAGCTCTATAGCCAACCATGATGGGGTTGTGTCTTTAACCTCTATGCATCCTGTCAGTAAATAAGGGCTCTGGCATTGGCTGCCCAGTCATAGTGTTGGACCTCAGGTAAACCCAGTCCCCCTGAGTCTTTAGATTTACAAAGATGTTTTTTACCTATAAGATGTGTTTTCGGTTTGCTTTGAAGTAAGGAACCTTGGCAAGGTCACCATTTTTACAGCATTAATTTGGCCAATCATTGACAGGGGAAGTGTTCGCCAGTATTCACTATCACTCCGAAGCCTATTTATCATAACTCTATAGTTCAGTTTATAAAGCAGGTCTGATTGCTTATGAACAGTGATTCTCAGGTACTTTACATGGTCAGTAATTTTAAACGGAAGATTGCAGAGAAACTCAGGATTTAGATCCTCACTCAGATGCATAAATTCACTCTACTGCCAATTTATAGTGCACCCCGATAGCTTTCCAAACATTTTAATAAGGTCTAGAAGTAATGAGACAGATTCCTCAGACCGTGAGAGAAATAAAACTACGTCATCAGCTACTGCAAGTTTTTGTTAGAAAGCCATTTTTCAAGCACCTAATTATTCCTTCATGAACATTTCATTTGTTGTTCTTGGGCAGAACATGGATGCTCAGCATAAGAAGTTCATACTTAATGTTGTCTCCGGATGCACTGAGCACAAAAAGTTATTGGACGTAGTTGTCAACGTCTTCTACGGCCAGAATGGGAGATGGTTATCCAGAGGTGACCGGAGCCAGTTTGTCAGTAAGTTAATGAAATAAACAGGCATTCATTTTTGTTTTACTGTTGATAAAAGAACATATTTGTAACACTCTGTTGCTCCTCAGTTATCTGTTACCTCACCACTTTCGTCCTCGATGACATTGGACTTCAGCGTTTTAGCAACATTGTCAAATCTCTGGACATCAAGAAGATGCACACAGTAAGTTTCTGAACCCATCACTGCCCTTGAAGTGGAAAGACACAGCAATAACAGCTCTGTTGTGTGTTTTGTTATAGTTCCTCAACTTCTTCTTCAAACACCTCACCACATGGATACAGGAAGAGTGGAATCATATCTACGATGCTGCCTGTGTGGAGGAACAGTGGATCGGCCCCCTGCTGAGGTAAAATAGTCCTGGAAAACCCTTCTCAGACAATCACATTATTTAAAAAAAGACATGACCCGCATATGTCTGTTTGTCCTTTAGATGGCGCCCCCATATTGATATTCTCATGGACCAGCTTGATTTGAAAATGTCCTGTGGGAGTCAGGTCAAGAAAATTCCGATCAAAACCACCAAGCCCCAGGAGTTCTGTCTCACCAAACCCAAACCTCGACCTCTGCTGATGCCAGAGCTCATCCCACAGCAGGAAAAATGCAAACCGGTCAGCCTCATTCACAGTTATACACTGTATATACTTCCAATATTGGTAATCAGATAGTTTACATATGTACTGACTGCTGTTTTAACCTTTAGATAATGCTTAGGAGAACATACACCAGGCCTTTATGCTGTAGATTCTGCAGTGGCTGATTCACTGAAATCATGAAGCTTTTGTTTTGAAGGTACCAAACAGCACGTACAGGGCTCCAAAGGAGATGCAGATCATAAAGGAGATAAAACAGGAGAACCATCAGAAGACTACGGTACAACGTCAGATTTTACTATTATATTAAAAAAATACTCTGATATCTTAAAGACAAAAGATGGTCTGTTTAACAAATATATTATAATACAGGAAATTTAAACAGAGGGGGTAAGAGTTAATCAACAGCTCGTACATCCAACAGTTCGATAAAACACTGAGAAACATTATAAAACATTAATAAATATATTCTATACCAATGTATGTGGGGTTTTTGGTGTTTGGACAATTTTAAGTTTAAGAATATCTCGGTTTTACACTAATTTTGTGTTGCTTCTGTTGTGTTCAATTTCAATTCAATTTGAAGGGTGTATATTTTGAGTACATTCTTTTGTGATATTGGAGACTCTAAATTGAACATAGCTGTGAATGTGAGCATGAATGGTTATTTGTGTCTATATGTCAGTCCTGTGATACCCCGCCTCTCCCAATGCTAGTGGGGAGGCGCTTCCATATGCTGGTAAAATCTGGTGTGGTGAAGCACAATTGCAGATCTTTGAAGTGGGCTTCAACCAAATTTATGATGGGCTCTGGTACTTTGAAGAAGTTGAAAGCAGCCCAGAGGACACTATGTGGTACTGAACCAAATGCATTAGCGAGATCGAGGAAGATGACATGTAGATCTCTCTTCTCGCTCATGGCTTATTTGGTGCCAGATCATGCTAGTGTGTTGTCAACATCCAGAGAACCCTGGAATTCCAGGAATCACAACGGCAAATCACAAAACACAACAACATAAAGCTAAACACAACTTTAACTTCTACCGGAAAAGGTAGGTACCTGCTATGACAAGAGTTATTGCCTATTGAACGGAAGCATTGTTCGTCTTTTTATCAGGTGGGAAAACTAGATGGGGTGTGTCCGAATAGTCAATTTCAAGTGAGTGAAATGAACCGTAAGTAATTCAGCAGCCACAGCGGCCACAGTGCTTCCGTCCAACCTACCTTGTCATAGCAGGTACGTACCTTTTCCGGTAGAAGTTAATGTCACTGTGTTTTGCTTTTTGTTGTTGTGTTTTGTGATTTGCCGTTGTGATCCCCTGTTTTCCATTTTGATTTGCCCTTCAGGGCCACCGTAGCATCCTGCACAGGACACAATTAGAATGAACTGCAGAGAAATTTGAAAATTCGAAGGAGTTAATTATTCTTGTGAATGTTTTGATTAATGTTACTGTATAAAAATATGTAAAAGAGTTCCTTGATCGAATTTAGATTTCTTAAAATAAAAACTACACTAGAGTAATTCTGAGTGTTCTTGTGCATGTTGATGCAGGGTGGAGCGTTTGGCAGAAGGCGGAGGTGAGGTCACCTCTTTCGTACAGTGGCAGAAGAATATGCGCGAGATGGACCTTCATGAGGAGCTGGCCAAGATTGAGCAGAGGCGTCTGGAGGGACGCATCAGTCACAAGGAGGCAGCCTTTCCCCCAAAAATTATCATGGAGAGAAACCAGAAGGCCTCTCAGCTGAAGAAAGAAGAGGTCAGAAAAGACCGCACGGTGCATTAGTTTCACAAAAGCATGTCTGTTTTCTTTAAACAAGTAATTTTACAAGGGATTTACAATTATATATGAAAAATGCCATAAAATGGTACTTCTGGTTGCTTTGTTGTGTCTCGCAGACAGCTCAGCTGATGAGGGAATATGCTGAGAAGAGGTTGCAGGAAGAGAAAGAACTGAGGGACTTGGTGCAAAAAGCGGCAGAAGGACAGAATAACTCGAAAATGGCCAAAGAGAAGTTACATAAATTCAAGCAAAGTATAGGTACGCCTACACTTGTGATTTAATGAGGTTTTTTTCTCATGATTTCCTTTCTATTCTCATTGATTTCTTGTACATTTCACAGTGAGAGAAGTCTCGGAGCAAAGTCAAGTGCTCCTTCGACAAGCACTGGAGGAAGCACAGGCAGAACGTAGCAGGAAGTTTCAAACCATCCTTGAAATCCGCGCCATTGAGTCACTTCCTCACGTCAGATTCAAGTATTTTGACGACACAGAAGTGAGTGGGGAGGACGTCATTACAAATTTCACATACGTTCATTTACAGTATCTCCAAGTTAACCTGTTGTCCTGTGTCAGACTGCAGGACATGAACTGCTGGCAGAGATGTCCATAGTCGAGCTGAAGTTGCGACTGGCCCACCTGAAGGAAGTCGAGCAAACAGAGCAACAGAAGAGACATGAGCACGTCCTGAAGGTGAATCAGAAAAAGAAGAAGCTGGATTTGGAATTGGAGACCGAGTACCTCCACATGAGAGCAATGGCACAGGCTGCAGCCATCAGGTCAGGAAAAACACGTTCAGGTCTGACCTGATTATGGCAGCAGGAAAAGTATACAAGCACAACAAATAACACATACATTAATGTTATTTTATTTGGCATTTTGCAGGAAAGAGAAGGAGAGGAAGGATCTTCAGCAGAAAATTGCTCAAGAAAAGGTTTTGGCTGAGCAGAAAAAGCTCGAGGAAAATGAGCAAGAGCAGCGAAGACTAGAGCAAATCAAGAGCAGCCAGGCCAAAACCGCTGAACCAACGACAAAAGTGAGTATGAAATCCAAATCAAAGAAGAAGTGACTGCGCTCACTAACAGTTTTAGCCTTGTCTGTTTTTTGTTTGGGTTTCGATTCATTCAAAGAGGCAGTGAAATAATATTCCTCATTCATCTCCACATTTCTCTTCTTCCCAGAAAACCATGACGGCGGAGGAGATTTGTGAGTCGATGGTAAAGAATTTAGAGCAGTTGATCCAGAGGGCCTTTTAAATTTCAGACCAGGACGATCATCGGTGTATCTGCCGCCAGGAGAGAAATACATGGAAAAGCTGTGTTTCATCTTTTATTATATTGTTAATGTGACACATTTTAATGCATTAAAAGTACATGAACAATCACCGTCAGATTTATCTCCATGATGAATTCATCTTTTTCATTTTTTACAGTTTTCTACACACTTGAATGTAGTCCACCTTTTACTGCAGTTACAACATTAGTGTTACATGTTGCACCAGGGTTTGTTATGTCCTTTAAATATTGAGTTTTCAGAATTGTTTCATTTCTGCATTACACACATGTCTGTGGCCTTAGGACCTTTTCCAGCATTAAAAATGACATTTCTCAGAAGAGAACCAGGACTTTAACAGGAAAGTGTTTTTATAGTATAATACATATTAGAATATTGTATTTGTTGAAGATTGGAAATTCTCCTTCAGTCCAATTAATGTGCTCCAATCTAACAATATTGTCAATCACTTCAACACCTCTTCCAAACCTGATATCGCTGCATAAATTCAATTGTAGGAAAGCTCTTTCAAAAGCTATTTTCCTGAGAAAGTACATTCATTTAAAAATTATTATTGTTCATGTGTATTGATTATACTCAAAAATTTATAATTTATTATTTTATTCTAGTTTGATGATGTAATAATATACTTTAAATTGTAATATTGTACGTTTTGTTTATTTATATTGTAGAAAATACGATTATTTTTTAATGTATGTCGTTTATCATGTTTTTTAAAACTAATTTCTACTATATTTAATCACTAAGAATTTTACTGTAGAAAAATATTAAACATAACTCGTAAACAATCATTTAAATACCACATTTCTCAAATGTTTAAAATGCTGCAGCAGCCTCCACACTAATGACAGCACAAGGAGCAATAGTGCCCCTGCTGGCTGTTCTATGTAACAGCAAGTTATCTGCCATGAATGCAGCCCATTTTGTGCCGTTTTTTTTTTTTCCTCCAAAGCAAAATCACATGATACGTATTTTGTCATATGACACTGATGAGAGGACTGATCCCGCTGCGAGAGAGCGACTTCCACAGTGAAAACAAAGGCAGCTCGACCACTTGTCCGGGATGAGATGCTGTAGACGGACACTGGTCGGTGGTCGCACTCGATAATATCCGGAGGATGATGGAGTGTCGGGGACTTCTGCCTCTTATAGCCGCCGCTTGTTTCATGGGTGAGGTCTATAACTCTTCTATCAGCGAGCAACATAACTGATGTAACCATGAAAAACACCAGTACAGTGACTTTACCAACTAGAACCACTCTACCTAGTCTATAACTTATAATATTTAAACAAAGTAAAACACTATAAATGCGACCAAAAAAAGTGTATACGGATAATTGTGGACATTTGTTTGACAAATGTTTTCATAGAAATGAAGTCCATGAGTTGCTTTTCTTGTAGTTGTTTGGTTTTTTTCACAAGTTCCCTGAAACTTTATCATTTAAACCTCTATTTTGTTTTACTCAAACCTCAAATCAAACTTTCTTCTTATGGAGAATGTCTCTACAAATAATGTGCTGGCTTACTGGGTTTCTACTGCACTACATTAGTCTGTCTACCCTCTCTCTCCACCCAAATATTGTGATTTAGGATCAGTAGCAGGGTTACTTTCTTTTCTTTTTTACAACGGTTTGATAGAGAAATGTTGCCAAACCAGAGGAGACTAAACCGGACCAATCACATGACACCCTGGGTAATTGCATTTCATGAGTAGGATGGCTCCTATTCAAGAAAGCACTTAAGTACACGGCTAATGTGATTACTACCACAATATAGGCTCTGTTCCACTGACGTGCTTATACCTGTGGCCCTCACTTTCTCGCTGCATGGGGGGATGTTGTGCGTTAGATTTTGTGGAGTGATTTTACGATACCACAATGACACAGCTACGCAAGTAATGGGTGGAATAGGTGGATTAGGCAAACGCTCTAACCGTAAACCTGACCCATTTTCTTTCATACCTTGGTTACATGTCCGTTTGTTAGCCTGGATTCATGTTCAGTACATGTCTGAGAAGAAAGCATGTTATGTTATGTGGATCTTCTGATATCGACTGTTTACTTAAGATCCTTGCTGTTAATATCTGAAAATATGAACATAAGGTATTCCTCTCCTTCAGGCCTGGTGGGAAGCCAGACCACACTTACCCCTGCTGTGGTCAGCACCACTCTCATCGAGAATGTGACCAGTCTGACTGTAACTCCCATGATTCTCAGCAGCACGACCCCGGGCTGCTTCGCGTTCAACACTTCGACTTGCGAGCCTTGTGCTCCAGGATCACAGTACGACAACAGTGAGTCAACGGCCGTGTCATCTGACTTTAGGCCACATTCTTAGACCTTTTTTTATTGTGCAATGGTGGATCATGGAAACGTTTTATGTAACGTTTTAGAATCTTAACTCATTTCTTTTCGTTAGATACATGTCTTGACTGTCCTTCGTGAAAAGATAAATTCTGAGATTTTCGTACTTTCTTAAAGTCAAGCTTAACAAATCATTCTCTGTCCCTCCATAGACACCCTGCTGTGTGCATGCTGTTCTGACCCCGGGTTGTGTCTATTTCCTGGAGCCTGCCTGGCATGTGCCACAGGTTTTTATCAGCCACTTGCAGGACAGCAGCAGTGTCTGCCCTGCAGCCGGGGCTCCTACACAAAGTAAGGCCACAGATTATGCCACTGAACTAAACATGTTCTTATACTTCTACTTATATTTAAGTGTCTACTTCACTTGTCAATTTATTGTATATTCTACACCTACTGCACAGTTTCACTGGAAGTCCATTATGTCACCCCTGCCCTGCTGGATCCTTCAACAATAATAGTGGTGCAGACACCTGCACAAGTTGTTCAACAGGTGTGTTTATTCAGCTGTAGACCAAAACTTTATCGTTCACAAAACTGCAGTTTGCATGTTGTCAGAAACTAGACATGTACATTTAAAATGTATCTGCAGATATAATTATTAAAGAATTTTAGCCTGCAAATGAATCATTTACACACAGTTTCATATAATCGAAAACTCGGGGGGAAAACTTGCATCACATGTTTTGAGTTATGTCTCTGCTGCTTTCAGGTTTCTTTTCATCACAGCTGAGTTCCACAACATGCGCACCATGTGCAAGAGGAAGCTTTTGCAAGTAAGTTACACTTGAATGTCACCGGGTTTCAGTATTATTTTTTTTTATCTCTGCCTGTTGTGACCAGGATCAGTGTGGATGGAACTTTTTAAGCTATGTTTTGAAACAACCCGGATCAAACATCACATGTTTCCATTCCATGGCTCTGTTTGCCTGCATAGATACATCTACACTCCCACAAACACACACACACGCACACACCAACATTTCCCGTCACTTATCGAGATATGGTTACAGCAGGTTAAACAATACAGCCAGTGTTCTTCCTCCAAGCAAAGTTCTGCAGGTGGATCTTCAGGATTCCGCTGCGAGATTGGAAAAGTATTTCCTCCAGAGTGTTCTCGATTTGCCTTGGATCTAAAGTGCCCTAAATTCTGTCAACGTCTGGAGGCATCACAAGCAAAGCAAAGGAGGAGGATTGAGGAACCAGTAGTTTCCTTGGAATCCTCCCACATACTGTATCAGCTGATTTCAGCATCATATATTTCAGATTTGATTCAAAGCTTGTCACCTTTGATGAGGATTCAAAGAAAGATCCAGTGGTTACCTTTAGACTCAGCTCTTCAACATGAACGTCTGGTAACCTTGATGAAACCATGGCCTCACCAAACTCCATCCACAGCTGATCTTTAGTTTCTGTTCCAGAACAGAGGCTCTACAGACCGCTGCTAAAGACTGCACACCGTGTCGGCCAGGTAATGCACACCTGTTAAACCTAAAGCTTCAGGGCTGTAGTAATTTCTATGAGGGCCTGATGACGCTTGTAATTTAAAGCACGATTGTTTATCCAGGTGATATCTGTTTTTTTGTTTTTTGACAGGCATGCACAAGGCCCCCCATCAAACTATGTGTCAGATCTGTGGCAGTGGCTTCTTCCAGATCCACTGGGGCCAGGAAATCTGTGACGTCTGCCCAGAGAATCACTACTGCCCTGTGAGTGCTGCACCCCCCCATTGTGCGCCCACCACGTACTGCAGTCTCCAAACTTTGCACCCTCCACTCTACATCCTCTACACTCTGCACCCTCCACTCTGTAACCTCCATATTCTGAACCCTCCACTCTGTAACATCCACATTCTGTACCCTCCACTGTGCACCCTCTAATCTGCAGTCTCCAAACTCTGCACCCTCTACTTTGTAACCTCCATATTCTGAACCCTCTTCGCTCTACACCCTCTCCTCCACACCTTCCACACTCTGATCCATCTACATTTGTGTTCGAGAGTTTGAGAGATGACCCGCATGTTTGTCCCTCATATTATTTTCTCAGAGTCCAGATGTGAACCCCATTCTGTGTCCAAATGATGCCTTCTGTCCAGCGGGCAGTTTGGCTCCAGGCTACTGCATGGAGACCTTCTTCCGCAAATCAGGGGATACTTGCGAGCTGGCTCCTGTCACTATTGCTCTGTTAGTTATTGGAGGTGGAGGTAAGTAGCACCGTGCTACCAGTGCAATTAAATACTTTTCCAGATATGTCAGCAATATATCTTGCCTTTACTAAATGCCATGTTAAAGGTATTGGAATTACAATTATGATTTTCAAACTGATGGTCTTTAAAGTAAACATAATTTGCACTGCAGCGTCCTATTCTATGTAATCTGATTATATGCAAGACTTTTTCTTTTATACAAATGTTACTAGCATTAGTTTAACATTGTACTGGCTGTTAACTTCCTTTGTGTAACACTAGCACGCCTATTTTCTGCAGCTTACTGTGGACTTGTTTTGTGGAACTAGAAAACACTGAGGCACTGTGAAGTTCTACTTTTTGCATTTATTGCTATGTTTGTGTAAATGAAACAGACTGTTATGAACAGAACCTGTCACTAAATAGAGAAGTTTCATGATCAAGTTGTGTAATTTATTTTTCTTTCTTAGTTTTAGATTTATTTCTTACATTGGATAATAAGCACATTTCATAAATAACTAAGCATTGTTCTGTGAATGTATTTGATGTGTGTGACATATAACTCAGATTTTCTGAGAGGCTTTTTCTCCCTTGAGTCCTAGTAAGACTTTTCTTTTTACAAACAGGAAACTGATTCTGTTTCTGGCCTTACACTGAGAACACGTTGTTCACAAACAAGACATAATGAAGCAAAATAAGAATCATGCTCACATATCAATGCATTCTTTGTGCGTCTAATAAGCCCGAGTGTAGATGGTCATTCCATTTGTGTTTTTTCCCCCCTTTTCCAGTTGCCTTGCTCTTCATCATTTTAATGATTCTGCGTCGACGGAGAGACACTGACGGAGAACTGACTGTTGCTCGAGCTCCATTGTTATGCAAAGAGCGGCCTCAAGGTCGATACTATGGCATCCCCTGTGATGGAGAACCTGTGTATGCTGGCTGGTGACCCAAAGGACCTCAGTTTAGTGTTCGTACAGGAACGTCCCCGGTGGCCCAACAAACTGAAGTCTTATTTCCCATGTGGGTCTCCACTAAAGACAAAGAACAGACAGAGGAAGACTGACGGTAAAATCCCTGGACGGTGCTTCGACAACCCACCAGCTTTTTGTATGTTGTACATTTTAATATATTACCGAGAAACAGAAGTTTTGTGAATTCTTGTAGTTTGACACTGTTACAGTTGTTTCCCCTCAGAGATGAACACTTTCCTTTTGTAAAGTAGGTTATTGGATTATCAGAGGTATGCTGAAACGGTGTAAATGACATGCGTGCCTCCACTTGGTGGGAACGTCTCTCTCTTATGAAAGCACTTTTTTCACGAAGGTAATTGATTTATTTCGCACTCGTGTTGGTGGACTAGCGGGCGCTTCCGTTACCTTGTGTGGTTCCTCAGTGACAACGATACGTAAAGCTGTGGTTGGGGCCTTGTGTGTTTTTTAATGCGTTTGATTTCAGTACGTCATGTGTCTGTATTTTCACTGATATCTTTGCTTAAAATTTCCCTCTGCTTTTTTAAGGTTATATTTGTATGTTTTAAAAGAAAATAAATAAAAATGATTAAATGGAGCCTAATTTCCAAAATGATTGTCATCCTTACCTCCACAAGCAAAGTTATGTTTTCACCAGTGTCTGTTGGTTTGTGTTTGTCAGTAGGATTACACAAAAATATACACAAATTTCAACAAAACTTGGTGGGGGGATGGGGCCTGGGAAACACCCATTCAATTTTGGTACAGTCTTTAACATTGCAACATGAAAGTTTTTCAACATTTTCATTTAATTTTCAGGGAACAATTCCCTGAACTCAATTTTCCACTGTTTAGGATTATGATTTATGACACATGAATCATTTAGGTTATTTTTTCTTTCCTGTTGTAATAGTCAGGCAACTATGAGTAGGCTTGTTCCTCTTTGTGTTCTGATGAGTCCCATTCTATTTTAAATTGGATTACAAATTAACATTACATATTTTTTCCAGTCCTGGTTTCTCTACTTTTTTTACAGCTTCATATCTTTGGACTTTTAAAAAGTCTTTTTGAACTGTCAGTGTATCACTCAATGCTGAGAATAGATTTGATTTTTCAAAATGTAGTGAAGGCCCTTCTGTATTTTAGCCACAAAAAAAACCCAGCATAATTTATTTTACATGTAGGGTCAGCGTGTGGGAGACAACTGCCATCCAGATACACAACATTACTTCACAAACTTTTTTAGAATATTATTAAATATGAACATTGATGGTCCATAAACTCTGCCTTCACAGCACTTTAGTTTGATGTTTTGGATGATTTCCTCACAATAGTGAAGCAAACACTATAAAATAAACCTAAGTGGACACTGGAGATCATTCATCCCCAAGATGTTTATCTCAGTAGAAGACAGAAGGGATGTTTGATCCACTTATTCTATAAATAAATGTATGTATTATTAAAAAAAAGGCATTAATGATACAAAGTGGAAATTTCACATTATACTTAATCAAAGCTAAATCAAGTATTTACTTAAAAAAATACTTTCAATATAAAAAGTAAAAGAAAGGATTATCCAGGGTGACCTTTCTGATTGTGTTACATTCATAATGTTTTATCTGGTGAAGGTGAAACTACTTTAATCTGATTACTATGTATATATACTTATACTTCATGAGCTCATACATTTTATTAAAAAACGATGCATAATCTGAAAGAATGAGTCACTCTCAAATAAAAGCGTGTGGTTCGTTTACAAGAAATGTTGTAAAGCCGTCACGTGATTTAACGACAGTAATTTTAGGTAAACATTGATAAATGAAAATGTGCGGAGCTGCAGTTCCAATGGTGGACGTTCGGTGGCGATAACGCGCTGCTGTGATAAAGATTTGTCCTCGCAGGATACCGTACTTACAAGAGACTTACAGGAAAAAACATGGCCGCGGCCATAGCGAGGAGGGTGTCCGGTGTGTATCTACAATTTGACTTTCACACTTTATAACCTCGTTTGTCTTCTTTAGTAAAAGTGCAGCGTGTCACCTGTGTTTTATTGCTCTGAACCACAGGAGCGTGGGATGTAATTAATACAGATATTATCCGGGGGGGGTCTGAACAGTAGCTAACAGTAAGGTCAGAGATGTTTCCTCTCATGTTTCCCTGTTGTTCTCGTGTGTGTGACAGCGCTACTGAGGCCGCTCTCCGCCTCTCTTCGCCCCGGGACACCGCAGCTCCGTCAGCTCGCCAGCCTCATCCACCCTCCACCCCTCTACAGCTCCGCTGCTGCAGCCGCCCTCCGCGCTCCTCTGCCGGCTGCAGCCTGTCAGACACCCCGCTACCACATCCTCCAACGGTAAAGACCCGGAGCAGCACTACCGCACACAGCCACCATCACTGTCAGAGGGTTACAGTGTTATTAAGATCTTTAGAGTAAGATCACCACTCTGTGTGTGTCAACTAAGAGCTGACAGCACTTTAATATATGTATAGACTGTATGCACAAGGTAAAGGGATAGTTCACCTAAAAATTCACCCATTGTCTACTCACCACTGTCGATGGAGGGGTGGGTGAAGTGTTTGAGTCCACAAAATACTTTTGGAGTTTCAGGGGCAAACAGTGTTGCAGCCAAATCCAATTCAACTGAAGTAACTGGGAATATCTTCTTCAAACGTAAAAAAAACAAAACACAAAATGCCTCCATACTGCTCCTGTGGTGTCATCCAAGTGTCATTTACACCATGTTTTTAGCCTAAATCTCCTCTGATATCCTCTAGAGCCATGTTCACGTTCGACCACACACTGCACAAGCTCGCGCCTCTATGCTCTCGCCCAAGGGGCATGTGACGATACTCGCGATAGCTGCAGTAACTGCTGCGGGAATCAAATTTGAATGTCGGGGCTTACTGACACTTGGATGACACCACAGGATCAGTATGGAGCAAAGTGGTCGCCATTTACTTCAATTGTATTGGATTTGGCTGCAAAGCTGTTTAACCCTGAAATTCCAAAAGTGTTATGTGGACTCAAACACTTCACCCACCCCTCCATTGGCATAATGCTGAGTAGATAATGAGTGAATTTTCATTTTTGGGTGAACTATCCCTATAAATCATAAAAATTATGTTAACAGAATGGCTAATGGTTACCTTACCTTGAAAATTGCTCTGGCCGAAGCTATTGCCTGTTATGTTCAAACTAGGGGGAAGTGAGATACAGGTACGAACAGACAGGAACATATACAGTAAGTTTAATACCATATGTGGAAAACAACAGGAAGTTGTAAAGTTTAAGTTTTTTTTCGCCTCCACCCCAACTCACAGAGGTGCTGTGTGTCCTGCAGGAAATATGTAAACGGCATTGTTAAGCCATTCAGATCCAGTGTGAAATAGTATTTCTGCTCTTTACTGTAGTTTTATTAAGGTGTATTACTTTAATAATCTTAGCAGAGATGTTTTTATTTCAGGCTTAACTGAGCAGCAAAACTGGGAAACTTGCAGCTACTCACCGCAGCGAAAATGTGAATCAACAATCTCCAGCAGTATTAGTTTCTTTACAGTGAAAACACAGATACTTTTTTTCCTTCTTTTCCAGTGTAATTGACCTACGTTCTATTTAGGCATTTGAGGTTGTTGGTTATTTTAAATAGCAGTTGTTGTGCTTCTCTGTGTTGTTGCAGGGTGTCGGCTCTTGTTCCCAGTCTGACTCTGCAGCCAAGCAGAAGTCTGATCTACTATAGTCTGAAGAAGGGCAAGACAAAAACGGTCAAATCTGTCACACAAAGATTCATGAGGCTGCACTGTGGACTCTGGATCAGACGCAAGGTGCGTTAGTTTTACTGATAACCACCATAATCGCTGATTTGTTAACTACAACGCAATGGCCCATGTGACAGCTTGTTTCTTGTTTTAACAGGCTGGATACAAGAAGAAACTGTGGAAGAAGAAACCTGCCAGACGAAAGCGCCTGAGGGAGTTTGTCATCTGCAACAAAACACAGAGCAAACTTTTAGATAAAATGACAACTTCTTATTGGAAGAGGAGGAACTGGTATCTCGATGATCCATACCTGAAGTACCACGACCGGGTAAACCTCAAACCGTGATTTGATACGTGTAGAGGTGTCATGTTTTCTGTTCAAATACAATGTATTGATGTAATATACATAATAAAGTCAAATATGGTGGATGATTTGTGCTTTTGGGTGTTCTTTCAGTACAAATAAGACACAGTCAACTTTTACTTGATATTTAATGACTGTAAATTGATTTAAACAGAAATATTGAATCCAGTGGAACAATTGACAGCCATAAACCATGATGTCATCACATCACTGCTTTGAGTTTATATTTAACAATCAAGTTTAAATTGAAGTCGTTGGACATTCTGGCCTGCCAGAACAAAAATTCTTAGGATATCTTGATAAGTGGGGTTCTCTTCATCAAAAAGTCAAAGTGGCAAATTCACCAGTAAATAAGACATATGTTATTCGAATGTATGCATAGCCAACTTAGTCATAACATTTCATGTTTCTTCTGTAAAGCAATGACAAAAGATTAATGTGTAATTGTTTACCAGCAATGCATCTGAAGAGGCCGACAGCTTCACACCAAATGAATCGTTGAAGAGATTCAATTTTCCTACAAATTAATAACAAACGTCATGCAATGATGTGTATCCGTCTATGCACAAATTTACAAATCTGGTAAGCAACATGATTTTTTTCTGTTTTACTTTGCACTCATTTTAATCAGCTCCAACACTAACACTTGATAATACTAAACACAATCTGTTTTTTTCTCCATTTCTCCATTAAAAGAACATTTTGTGTGCATAACAAGTGTATCTACAACAACAGTGTGAATGACGTGTAAACATAACGGTTGTACCTGAGAAGCTTTAGTTTCAAACTTCAATCCGCCTCGAATAATACCGACACGATGATGAAAATCAAAAATCTACTGCGTGAATCCACCGGCACAGTGACACGTCGTGTAAAACGCTGCCATGATTCAGGCTCAGTGAATAAAAGTACAGGATGAAAACATACGAAGAGTCACTATGCAACAGGAACTCAAATGTAAGTTTGTTAACCTGCAAACTAACAAAACACAGTCTGGTGAGTTTCTAAAGAACAGCAGAAGCAGGTCGAAGGTTAAGATCGTCTGGTTTAGTGTTGCTCAGTGAAGAGAACATTACACAGTGATTTCAAACATGGAAAAAATAAACCATGTTAGTTTACAGTAAATATCGATTTGTTTCTTGTCCGTTTCAGCTGCAGCTGAAAGTGACGTGTTCACAATTGGCCTGAAACTGCCAAATAATTTGTGGCTTTTAAAAACCAAACAGTAGATTGTCAAAAAGAAAAAAGAAAGTCTGCTCCACTGAGAAAAACTCTTGTGGTCGTGACCTTTTTTCTTTTTAAATGTGAAACCAATGTCATTACTTCCTATTTCTTTCACCACAGAAGAAATGAACTGGAACTTTGAAATTACTCATAATAATCTGCTACTAATTTACTATGATTATTGTGTAACTTTTGGCCATTTCATTGAGCATTTAGGGCAGTAATTTATATTCTAGACATAGTGCAAACATGATTTAATGAGAACGTATATGTGTTACAAATAGTCACAACATGTGTAGAGACTTTTGATATATTTTTAAGTCTCTACTATCTTTTGATTTAAGGCTTTAATATAGAGGTAAATAACAGAATATTGTCCGCCACCGCTGTCTGACTCTTCAATAAGAACGTTTTATATTTGTTCGTTTGGCTGATTTCACAAAATCGTGATAAGATAATTCATCAGTGCAGAATTCAGCTGCTCTCAGATGTTTCTCCAGAACAGATACTGTCAATAAAACAACAACCACTCAGGTTGTTGTTTTTTTAAATCCTTGGCTTTGAACACATTCTCGAGGAGTGACCGTGTCGTTCTCGAAACCAGCGGTAGGATTCAGTGACAGTACATTCTGCTGAACAAACAGTGGACTGATGACTGGGAAGACACTCATGCACTTGCCTGCCCTAACCTGATATATAAAAACCATTAAATCATAAAGATGAGGTACACACAAACTGTACATAAACACATGTTCAATAACCCACAAACTGAAAAAAAAAGTGTCTATCAGCATGGAGCCCATTCACTCATTTCTCTTAATTCAACCTCACCTGATTGATCACAGGCGAAATACTACAGATAGAGGGGTCGACATAGGTCACTTTGGTAATACCTTATTCCAAAGCAAGGCTGCTTCAGTCATGTAGCTTTTGGCCATTCAGTATTTTTTATTTTTTTTTACTTCTTGCAGCGAAGGCAGCTGGAGTCGTCTTGAGGACATAAGAGCAGAATCAGATAACAGCCCAAACACAAGATGCGTGTTCATATATCTCAATTCACACTGAAGAGGAGACAGATGGTAGGAAATATTGCTAAAACAGGTGGAAGGAGAACCTTTTGGGGACTATTTTCAGCTGTGAATTAATACACATGCAGGGTGGTGCATCTCAAAAATAGTACGGCACTCAGTAGAACAGGTTCCTCTGCCAAGGCCCAACAGACCCCTTAAATTCTGGCAACCAAATTTCAAACACTCATAGGTATCAATATCAGATTTTTTTTTTCATCAAGATCAATTGAATCATTCTGTGAAAATCAGTGACAATGTCATAAAATCTCAGTGTTAAAGAAAGTGAAAACATTTCCTGGATCCGCCCCAAAATGTAATCGATTCTTTCCTGAACCCACACTGCCTCCTCCTGCCAAGCTCGGTGGTAATCTGTTTTATAGTTTTGGTGTGATATTGCTAATAAACAAACGCAGACAAAAACACAATTTCCTTGTTAATAAACTCCAAAGCCCATGTTCATCGCAGTGAAGGAACACGTCTGCCTGTTCAGCAACAGCAAATATCTATGGAGGGATGAGCTACTGAGGATCAGGCCTTAGCTACACAAACAATAAGTAATCACCTCCACCAAGGAGGTTATGTTTTACCAGTGTCTGTTTGTTCACTTATTTCTGGATTATGCAGAAAACGACAAAACCAGTTTCTACCAGCCTTGGAGGAGGGGTGGGGCGTCAGGGCAGGATTTGTTTTTTCACTTTATGTAAATATTTTTCTTGAGGAATAAATACTTTAGCTTATCAGACCACTTCCTATTGTATATATCTATTGTGCCTATAGGGTCTAAGAACTAGATACTCGTGAGTAGGAGTGTTTGACCTTGGCGGAGGTACGTGGTCTACTGAGTGCCATTGCAATAATTGTAATGTTGTTTTTGGTATTTTCATGTGGTTCGACAGAGAGAAAAAATATAAAATATTGCTGGATTTTTCCTTTTAATGGCGCTGCTTCATTTAGTTCACCACACCAAACAAACGGACATTACTGGTAGAACTGTATGGATGAATATCAGTTAATTCAGGGGATTGATTCAGCAAAACCATTTCCATAAACATAACATTCCAAACAGAAGTTATTACCAGTGGTGAAATACACTGCAAAGGAATCCATGTCAATGTCTGCCATGTTGGAATGTTTCCCATGCCACATTTCCAAAAACGTGAGTCGTAACAATCAGACATCAGAGCAAGATCACACATTCATTTGCACTAAACTACAATTCCACTGAAGTTAATGCATGATTCAGCTTCATCAGTGCAGAAAACCCTATTAGCAGGCAGACTATATTTACACAAGTGCTGAACCATGATGATTTATTTAGCCACACAGCGATGAGGGAATCAGTGAGTAAATCACCACTCTCAAGGGGCAGTTAGAATCAGGCAGCAGCTGGGCAGCCACGGTGACGAGGCGAGATACCTCAGGAGCCTTCCTCTTAACCAGCCTGAGCTGCGGGGAGCTCAGCCCTGCCTGCGCCTCCTTCCCCACCTCCTCTGACTGCTCCGGAACTGGGGGAGTGGGAGGTGAAGAGGGCGTGGAGGGCGGGGTGGACTGGGGCGTCAGTGAGAGCGTGAAGGGTGTGGACTCAGACTCAGAGGGTGAAATGGTCTGGGACAGCGACTCCTTGGAGTCCCATTGGTCCAACCCCAACATCTCATACTCAGTTACGTCAAAATCCTGCCCTGCACCGCGAAAACAGAAAAGGTCGGTGGAAGGGTGAACAACGTGTGAATCCTGTGACTGATCTAATGAGTCAAAGGCTGTTTGTTTAATTGCTGTAGTGCGGCAACAGATATTGGTCAGTTGGGATTATTATTAGGAAACTTCATATGACAATGCATCATCATTCTGAAGGCCACAGGGCAGAGGCCAAACAGGAAGTGGTGATAGGCAGAAACAACCAGTGCTGTCCTGATTATGTCTCTGTTCCTTTTCAGTGTCTGTAAATGTATGTCTACTTTTATTATGTTATCTAGTTTTAGTTTTTTTTCCCTATTCTGCCATTTTTTGCAAATAGAGGACATTATCTTTTGAATCAGACCTGCTGTTATGTTCCTATTTGTTGACAATAAGAAAAATATAGACTCATACCAGATTTGTCCTTAAATTTGAGGGTTTAGGGCAGAGAATGTTGCACAAACTGTCATTTGTAAAATATGGGCTACACAAATAGCAGGATTCCCTTTCTCTTCAATGTACAGCTATCTTCTGTTCGATATTAATAACTGTGTCTAAATGTTCTTTCTAATTCTATTCACAATGGAGCAATTATGATCTGAAAAATAAAATACAACAGCGAGACCCTGACGAAAACAAACAACAACTGTTTTCACATGATGTCGAACGAGGAAGAAGTCCCTGCAGCTACATGTGAGTGTTATCACAGGACGGTTAGCCCGGCAGGCCTCTGAGGCCGGGCCTGCTCCAAACAGGAAGACAGGAGAGAGGGCAGGGGGCCACTCAGGAAAGCAGGGGCACTAAACAATATCTGTGGGGTTAAACAAGCTCGAACAGGAAGACAGAAATCGACATGATTATGTGTGTGACGCAAACCTGGCAGGCCCTGTTATTACATCATAATGGCCCTCTCGTAGCTAAAGTGCTGAGAGAACAGGCATCATCTTACCACTTTTTTTATCAACACAGTTTTCATCTTGTTGGACTTGTTGCTTTTTACCGCCTCCTCACCCTTGTTGTAGCTCTCCGACTTGCTGCGCATCATAGTTCTGGTCCGATGCTGGGCTGCTTCGGACTGTGTGGTCTCGGGGCCGCTGTCCACGGGGTCCGACTGGTAGGAAGACAGATCCTGCATGCTGAAACTCCTCAGTCTGTCTGACAGGACACCTTGGCTCTAGGACAGGAAACACCAGGTATTTGTTTTAGCATCAATGTGAGATGTTTAGAGCATGGATAATTTTAAGAGCATTAATAATTGAATGCTGGCATCAGGCTACTTTAAAAACATCACTCAATAGACCTGCTTCATTATACGAGAAGCAAACAACATTATCATCCATTATCTACAAAGACCCTCCACTGTACCCCCCAGGTCACCACACTACAAAAATGTCCAGACTCTGCATTACCTTTGTTGCAGCCATGACGGCAGCTGTGGCCGCAACGTTTAGCCCCTTTCTCCCATAATGCACCAGTGTGTCATAGCTTTTGTCCTTGGCTTGGCAGATGTACTCATCGATGTCCTGACACAATGACAAACAAATCACATGATGAGCACATTTATCTCTCATTGTAATGTGCGATTCATTTCATGCAGTGTTGACCGGGCCTTTCCGAAACCGCTCGACTTGCATAATCAAATTCTCTGACTTATGAACCTCACAAAACATGATCGTCTGTTTCCTGACCCACACGTAGAAGGAAAGAGAGAGAGATGGAAGAACACAGTGACACTTCCTCTCCCCCCACCCCCTCCCTGTCCAGCAAACACAGTTTTAACAGCTAAAGTGGAAAAGTGAATTAGCACAAAGGCACTTTTGTTCTCCGGACTGCTGCAAAGCATAAAATTAGTCACAAACACCAGAGAGGCTAACTCAGAGCACAGACTGAATATTTTCCCTGAAGTTTTCTCTTGAAGTGCGGCAACAAAGGAAGACACTTCACCTTTTCTTTTGAGGAAAGAGTGGGATGAACAAACTTCCTGTATAGCACGCTAGAGCCTTTAGTGTAAGGGGACAACAGCCACACCACAAACGCTATCTTCAGCTCATAGTAGAAAGGAAGCCTGGAATGGACACACAGAATGGCGGCAGAACAAAATGATGTTATATGGTTTCTTTATGTTCGTGACACAACCATGTTATGTGATAAAAACACAGTAGTTGCCACGGCCAAATCCATTTAACATCTGGCGTCACTTACCAACAGACAAACATATCCGTAAATACTTCCACAGTCGTGAATAGGGCAAATATTATCCAGTACATCATCCATTTCACCTGTAAAGGGTAAAAGAAATGATTAAAAAACAGATTGTAGGATCCTATTTTTAATATAATTAAATAATAAAATACTGTATATAAATGATATACTCACATATTCCTTCACATCTTTTGATTTCACAGCTTTGTAAGAGGAGTACGCTGGATATAGCGTCCCAAACACAAGTCTGAAAGACAGAGAGTAACAACCATCAAGTCCAGAAACAAAGACACTGCATCCCGACAGATATTTAAAACATAAAACCGAGACGGATTCAAATATAATTAATTGTGATGTGGACAATATCATTTTCAAGAAAACATCACTGTGGGATATTATGGATAAATTGAGAACGAGGTTAATTTTTCTGGTTTTACTGTCCTGTTACTGAGGAAATGAGAGACGTTCTTGTGGGTAGAATGTCCTCCATTTGTCCTGATTTCTTTTGGTTAGATGATTATAATAATAACTGTATTTACAGAGCACTTTTCAACACAAAATACTGTACAACAAGACAAATGATAATGATAATAATAATAATAATAATAATAATAAGCGAGATAAAAGAACAATAATAACCTGGCCCCCCAGGTAAACCCAGGAATGTGGCTCCTGAAAACAGCATGTTTTTAGTTGAGACTTATAAGACAAGGCAGTCTCAGACCACCTTGTTTCCTCAATTCTGAGGTTTTGCGTTGTGCTTCTTCTGGTGAAGTTTTGTTAAAGCAGATTTTAAGGCAGAATGTTATGTTGAAATGAAATGAAATGTTGCTGCAATGATGCAACTTTATAAACCCATGAGGGTCGGGCTCTTCTGTGTGCATGACATAAAAAAATAAAGAAACAATCAAACAATTATCATGTATTGGATTTTCAAACTATGCTCTTGAAATAATATAGTCAATGTCTTTTTCTATTGGTCATTGAGTTCATCACTGTCTTTTCTGTATTTGAGACAAGTAGTTGACTTTGTAAATGTGTCATTGTGGAGTTTTTTTGTTTCAGTGCATGTATTTATACAGTGCAATTATTTGACGAGTCTTCTAAGCTGCACATTTGATACAATGGCCAGGTTGACAGGTGAGATGAAGGTAAATCAGAAAACGTGCTGCAGCTCTTTCCTCCTATGAACTATGAACTCAATCATGCATTAAGTCACATTTCTGCAACCGGCTGCACATGATATCCAGGTGACATGAGGTCAGATTTGCCCTCCATGGGGTTTCCTCCCTTTTCTTTACATTTCTATTCCTGTGCCGACACCTGTGCTGCAGGGAGACATGCACCCTAAGTCCCACAGTCAGGCAACAGCTGTGAGTGGTGACCTGCTCATGTTACAGAGCCACATCGTGTTGCAGCACCGAGGCCTGGAGCAGCTAACTGTGCTCTCACAGACTTTAGAGACAACAAGGACACTCGAAAATAAACGTAGCAGCTCTGCACTACAAACCTTAAAGGCTTCTCTTGGAGATTTAAACCTAAACGGGACCCGTACGAGCACATTTTACACAGCCAGAGCAAATCAGGCACAATTTAAGTAACAAGATCTTGCAGTCTAAATTTAATTACCTCACTATTTTGAGGTTGGGCCTTGCTGTTGGTACACTTCACACGGTCTGCAATGGCGCTGCTGATTCATGCTTTGAGCAGGTAGATATAGATACTGTAACAGATGTGATCTTATTGTTCAATCTCTGCAGCCATAAGGGGACATATTGGGATATATTCTCATGTGTTATGACATGAACAACTCTCGCTGTGTAACCCGAGAAGGCAAGACCCATCCCTTTTGTTTTTCTTTTCCAATATGGGACATCAACAGAGGATATAGCTCCCCTCACAGACCTGCTCCGGCCGTTTTACGCTTCTAAGACGCCTCTGATTTTTTTTCCTGCATCTGACTCATATATTAGCATGTCATGGATGATAAGATTTTTTCCCCTTGCCCACCACGTCAGTTCTTTGTCTATCTTAAAAAAGAGGCACTTGATAAACACAAAGCGTGTCAGGCTGCTGAGCGCTGTTTAGAAGCTCCACAGGCCCGGAGCAGCATTCCTGCTCAAACAGCCAAGTACAATCCGGTGGAAATCACACTGTGGTCGAGTCAAAAAGGAATCTGCTCCCCTCACACCCCGAAGAATGATTCTGCTGGAATTATTCACGGGATTAAGGTGGAGGCGGCTCGTAAAGCGTGCAGCTCCATGGAGCGGCTCCAACACCTGCGACGAGCAGGGCTGAAATCCATCACTACAGGCAGAACATATGTTGTGGAATAATCCTAATTATAAAAATAATAATAATAATAATAATAAAAACGACTTACACCACAACTCTAGAGATGATCCAGGAGACCATTGCGCTGGAGAGGCGACAGGACGCGCTGTCTGCGGGGAGGAGTTTCCTCCAGATGACAGGCGCGTCCAGGCGGCTGCGTCCGGACGCACACAGGCGGCAACGTGATGCAGGATAAACAGTAAGTGAGCGGAGCGCGGCTGTTGTCCATAGATGGCAGTGTTGCATTGCGCAGGCGACACTTACACCCAGCACGAAGAGGAGCCTCTCAGGCAGAGATATAGGATCTATGCAGGGCCTGATGGGCGTTATTGACAACCGATTTATTTACCTTTGGACCCCATCTCACCCACCCAGCAATCCCATGACGCATCGTGCACCAGTACAAAGGCAGCATTGTTATTTGTCCAGACATCCAGGGAACTAATCAGAGCACATACAGCTACAACACCACTACCTGTCCCCAAGTTTTTTAAGTGTCTCTGGTTTAAACATTTTTAAAGTGGTTCCATGTAAAGAAAGTTTATTAAATGTCCATTTCTTTTATCACTTGGTGTTATTGAATAAATACATTGCATTTGAACCTTACACCACTGAATTTACACAGTGACTTAAAGTTCAAACTCTCTTTTGTGAGTGTCATGAAATCTAATCCAAGTCGAGGGTGTCGACAGAAATCGGAACCAAAATGTTCAGCCATGAGATTTGGCCTGGCCTAGATATGTCTCTCCCTGTGGTCACTAACCTGTGGACAGCTGCACCAGTTAGAGCTACAGTAACTTCTCACTGTCCAGCCTGTGGCCTACATACTGGAGCCCGACAGCAGAGGCAAGGTTTTGTTACAGTACAACAAAAAGCCACCGAGGGAGGGCTGTGGCTGGTCGAAATCGAATCCTTTTGTTAGCATTAAAGCCGAGGGAATGGCTTCAAAACAAGGGTGACCCAAAATGCACGACCAAAAAAAATGTATATTCATTCCTTCTTTAAAATATTGTGAAATATTCTCATCATATTACAGCTTAAATATAGAAAAAAAAGAGAAATGTTTTTCACACATTTTTTTAGCAACTGATTATTGCAGGATAGCAGTCAGGGGACGGTGGATGACGTCATTTAACTTGTTCCCGATCGTACGGTTTGGTTTCACAGCTGCTGAGCTCTGGGCTGAGATTGAAAGTGTCCATGCAGTACAGTTTTTAACCTGCTGAGTGAGCTATTGCAAACCAGCAGGTTCAGATTTCCCTAACAGACCTAATAGCTAGCATTTATTGTGATGCTGAGGGGCTGACTTTGAAAAAAAGTTAGTATGATCAACACTGGGATTAGAATAGATGTAATACATTCTCCTTGTTGGCAAACTTTGTTATTTAAAGTTTATTTCCGTATTTTTTTCCTCATTCACATAGAAAAATTATACACACAATATTTCCACGATACATACGATTCTGCACTGACCAACTTTTCCATTTCCTCTGCCTCTTCCTGCTGAGAAGGAACTCAACCATGACAGGAAGTCAAAACATTTAACACGCAGAATGTTAATGCAAAGAATGGGTTAGGGCAATGTGCGTGCATTTTTCTGACAAGTGTATTTTCACATGTATGACCACATATAGAATAGACACCTTTAGACTGTACAGAAAATAAAGCAATCATAGGAGAAATCCACCCTTTGTCGATAGTGTTTCAGACATTTCAGGCTAAGCACTCGTAAATAGAACAGCTGTTGCTTACAAACCAAAAGCTAAGAGATAAGAACTACTGCTGAATAATGATCCAGGATGTAATTCATGTGCAGGATGGATTCATCAGAAATTATTCAATTATTTGTTTGGATCATAAACACCCAAGTCCTCCACCAACAGTCCATAACTCAGGACGGGAGAAGAATATGATGAAGCACTGTAGGCACAGCAGGCTTTTCATACTTACATTATATACACTTTCTTAAACCTTCTGTTTGACTTTGGATAATAAAGACTTACCAAGGAGTTTCACCTTGATGATAAAAAACAAAACAAAAAAGCAAACACACCTTTTCTTCTAGCAGAACAAATGTTCTATAAAAAACAACTTTTTTAAGTTATTAACTTCCAAAGCACAAAGTTAATCCCAACTGATTATGTGAATTGTAATAATAGTTATAATACGAAGCACAGAGGATGCTCAGCACTGTAAACCCTACACCAGAGTTCTCTCCGTCCTTTATGGAGTGAGTAAACTGACTTGAATGCATCAGTTACAGTTCACCTTAGCTCCTCAGAGCTGCCAATCTTGACTGCATCTCTTCAATGTCCTCCTCCGATTCTTCATCGGAGGCCGCAGTGGCTCCTGCAGGCTCCATTTCAGGCAGGGCATCGACGACTTTGCTCGGTGCTTTACCAAGGGCACCTAGCACAGCAAATACAGATATGACACAGCTTTCAGTGTTATTAATCTGCAGTATAATTTTACCTGTGGTTCAGAAGCTAGATACCAAAACTTTATTGTAGAACAGGGAAACAAAGACGTGCTGTTTAAACAAATATTTGTACCTGCTGTGATCTCAAAGAGGATCTTGTCCACTTCCTCCTCTGCTTCCTCCTCCATCTCCTCCCCATCCTCCATGCTCTCAAATGTGTCTTCCAGCATTTCCTCAATGATTCCAGCCTGAAATATCAACACGAGTACACGATAAGATGGTTTGCCAACTTTTTCCGTTGTAAGACAGAAAGTTTTGTTAGTGATCCGAGTCAGCTGCAGAGTTAAACGTCTCGTTGTAACTTGACTGTAAACATGATCTATGTATGTTGGATGCTGCCGCCGACCTTCATCATCTCCTTTGACAGCTCCCTCATTGTGGCCTGGATCTCTGGGACTTTGATGAGATTCTGCATTGCTTTCATGACCTCTGTGCTCTTCTGCAGGGCCCCAGCTACACGCAGTAAAGCTAGAAATGCAGAAATACACATAAAGTTGACAATGTGGACTTAAAGATGAAAAAACATAGCTGCTGTACTCTGAAACTCACCAAGCTGATTCTTCATACTGAGCATCACAGAGTTCATGTGGGCTTTGGAGGCGTAAAGTTTTGTGACAGCCCGTTTTGACTGGATCATCTCCTTTGCGAGGACCACACACACATCCCTCTGACCCTTCTTGGCAGCATCTTTGATAGATCTTTTAACTTTTTCTTCCTCCCTTTGAATATCTGAAAGAAAAGGGGATGTCAGTACATACAAGACAAACAAATTATTGTGATTAACGATTAAGTCATTGACTGCAGGGAGAATTCATTCATTTGTTCATTATTCAGCAAATCTGAGTAATGAGTCAATACTTCATGTATAAAAATTATCAATACTTTTCACTAAGCAATACTAAATTAACATCTTTATGGACAGTAAAGTAATTCAGTAGGTCTCTGGTCAAATCTGTGTGTTTCATTAAAGTGCCCCCCCTCTTCTTTTAGCTTATAACAATTGGAAATGAATTATGTATGTAATTCATGTCATTGCTTCGAGATAATTAATTGAAACTGAGTCAAAGTAGATGTATAAACTGGTGATAATATCTATATTTATATTTACTGCTGTTCTGTGGTGGTGGCTTCAAATATGGACTGTATCTTACCTCGAATCTGTCTGTCAATCACTCTCATTTCCTTCCTGATTTTCTGAGACCATTCAGTGATCTGAAATGACACACAGTGTTATTACAGGCTGTATTAGTGTGACCTCATCAGATACTGTATGTTTGTAATGATCGCCTCAACATAAGTTTTAACACTCAACTAAAACGACGATGAAGATGATCCCTGCTAAAGTGCAACACAGCACGAGGCCAGCCCGGGCGAGACAAATCAGGGTTTGTTTACACTGGCTGTCAGTAGACTTGTGCTAGCTTACATGCTAACCAGCTAGCTCTCAACACACACACCAAAATAGCACAAATATCTCGGATGATAGCGGATATAAACAAGCATATAACCTTTAATACATTAGTGACGATGTAACCGGACGTGTCAGGGATTGTTGGGTCATTTCTAACGGGCATATCGTCTCACATTCAATTAGCGAAAGTAGCAACAGTTTGAACGAAGCTGACATAAAGTGACAGCTAACGCTAGCAAGGCTAGCTAAAGGCTAATCGTTTTTCCCTTTCTAAGGAGGAAACTCTGAAAGACAGTGGTGGCCCTCAGCTGTCAGCACTCACCAGGTCTTTGGGTGGTTTCTCCGTTGATCTGCCGAACAGTCCCATGGTGGCTATCGGGTAAAATGCCGAGCTAAGCTACCTGACTAAAACTAGCAAGTTAGCTCAGTTTGTTAGACTGCCACTTCCTGTTCTCAGGCCCGTGAGGCTGCGTCCCAACATGAAGGAGCAGCATCCTGAGCGAGGAAACAAGGGTTCAAGTCAGGGCCTGTGCTTAAGATGTCACTTTAGGGGAGTGTTGTCTGATTTCACTTTCATGCACAGATGAATAAATGAATGTCGATTGGTGTGATCTTATGGTGGAAAAGTGGAGCTAAAGTGAACTGCTGGCGTGAATTAACATAAGATAAGATAGGACAAGATAAGATAAGATAGACTTGATTAATCTCAAGGGAAATTCTTGTTCCATCTTTAGATATATATAATATAATAAGATTATATAGTAATAGTACAATATACAAGAGATTAGGCCTACAACATACTACAACAATTGAATATTAAGTATAAAAGAATATAATTGAAAATACAATAAGTTATGTGAGGCAATAATCTAATACTAAACTAAACTGGCAATAGAAAGTAGTAATGTCAATGGGATTAAGTACTATGGGAGTAATATTGAACATAATATGATGCTAAACGTGGTAATATTGCACATGAACAGTAATATTGCATATTAATATGTATTATTGCACATTGCATGTTTTTTTTCTAACGTTTTAAGAATCGGTCACCATTTACTCCAATTGTATTCAATTTGACTGAAACGCTGTTTACCCCTGAAACTCCAAAAGTGTTTTGTTGACTCAAACACTTCACCCACCCCTCTATGACATAATGTTGAGTAGACAATGAGTGAATTTTCATTCCTCTCTGAACTATCCCTTTAAACAAGGGGGGAAAACGTGCCTTTATTACCTGTGACGTATTCCCCTATTAAGGTGGATGGGGGTTCTAGATTCTTCCGTCATCGGTTGGCTGTCGCACCAATCACGTAAGGGCGATGGGTGCGATGCAGCCAATCAGATGCGCTCGCGGGCGGGCTCCGGCAGCATCGGTGTGGTGGAGCCGCTGGGTGACGTAGAGGCCGCGGAGCAGAGGGAGAATCCGCCCTGCGCATCACCGCCACCCGGGAGCAACTCTCTACGAGTTGGCTATAAACAGCCGGACTTACATAACAGCGAGTAATTCAGCGAGCGCACTCTCCGCCAGCTGCCTCGCATATATTTCCCAAAAAGCAGAGGAGGAACGGACGGACACATTAAGTATACATATATATTTGTCCCCATAGGTGTCAAGTGCGGTCGTTGCGTGGCGTAACTTGGAAGAGCTGAACCCAAAGAGCGCTCGACATGTCAGTGGTCGGCATTGATGTGGGCTTCCAGAACTGTTACATCGCCGTGGCGCGGAGCGGCGGCATTGAAACCATTGCCAACGACTACAGTGACAGATGCACGCCGTAAGTATATTGACGGACATCCTCTTCATCTTCATCATCGCTGTGTGTCGCGGGCTGGATGAGAGTTTGTTACGCAACGCGTGCGTCTGGAGGCGCACTGGCTGAGCGCTGGAGGCCGCAGGGGGCATGACGGTGGTGATGGTGATGAGGCCTGTGACTCCTGGTTTATTCACCGTCACAGCAGGTTACTGCGGGTCAACATGTCGCTTTGAGAGACGAGCCTCTCTCTCTCTCTCTCTCTCTCTCTCTCTCTCTCTCTCTCTGACATGTCCCCTTCAGTGCGCGTCAAGTTGACCCCGATCAGCAACTCAAAGAAGACATGTTATCCAGATTATTTTGCATTTACTGGATATCCTAGAATAAATGAAATAGGTTGACACGGAAATTGTAAGGCCTTAAAAAAAAAAAACACACACACATCCATGCTGCCCTTCAGGACCAGCTCGTGCAGGAATGAAATCCACACATCATGATAGTGGCGTGGCTTTATTTATTTATTGAGGATGCAATGAATCCTCTTATGTCATAATACAGACACATTTCTGCCACGGAAGGTAGTTTTTTTGCTGCAGCATCCTGAAAACAGGGATCCATAGTGAAGGGGGATGAGCCTTTAAATGATGAGGGATATTGTTGTGGCAAGGTGAAACTAGGGAGTGACTTGTCACTGCCAGCAAAGGTGAAATAAATCCCTACACACCCCCCATGTGAACAGACACATTCATCTTTGTCAGTATCGCAGTGATCACCTTAGCACCGCACGTGCCTATTGTTTTTTCTGTATATATTGTTGTTTTATGTCCGATTTGTTGTTATGTCCAAAGGCACCAACCACACCAAGGCAATTTCCTGTATATGTAAATATACTTGGCAATAAAAAGAATTCTGATTCTAATTCTGATTCTGATTAGTGTTTGTCTGCTGAGAGTCTAATGAGACCAGGAGGCCTCTTAGTAATTTATTTTCTGCACAGGATGAGCTTTCTTTGGGAGGCGAGCTGTTCCGTCTCACTGCCCTAGTTTTGTGGCTCTCCCTCAGACTCCCCTTGCGATATTTCCCAGCTCGAACTCGGCCCCTCATCACCCGACGTCTGTCTGTCACAGTTCTGCTTCGTCACATCTGCCACATCTGTTGCAGTAACAGGATTATTTCTGTTGTAGCGTCCCTAATTCGCTGATGTGTGTTTGTCTTTCATCAAGGGCTTGTGTGTCTTTGGCCTCCAAAAACCGCATGATTGGAAATGCAGCAAAGAGTCAAGTAAGATCATCCATTTGTTTTTGTCTTATCTGTGTAATAACATCAACATTACACAATGAAACGATAAGACACACTGTCGCTAACGCTCTTATAATTCACATTTACAGAGGAACTACTATGACTACTTCTATTTTCTTATTGCAGATTATCACAAACTTCAAAAATACAGTCCATGGCTTCAAAAAGTTCCACGGCAGAGCATTTGATGACCAGTTTGTTCAAGCGGAAAAACCCAAACTGCCTTACAGCTTACATAAACTGGCCAATGGAAACACTGGAATTAAGGTGAAGCACTGCACAAACTTCTAGCACCCTCAGTTTCTCCCTGACTCTGATCATTTTGCGCTGTCATCGCAAACCTTTTGTCATTTTAATTCAGCCACGATGCTGACCATGATGAGTGAGTGGGATTCACTGATGTCTACAGATGTCTTCATTGTGTTTGCAGGTGCGTTATTTGGACGAGGACAAAGTGTTCACCGTCGAGCAGATCACAGGGATGCTGCTCTCCAAGCTGCGGGAGACGTCAGAGAGCGCCCTGAAGAAGCCCGTGGTGGACTGTGTCATCTCTGTGAGTGATGGAAGACAGAAAACCGTCGACGTTAATTCACTTTGTGGTTCAGTGACACACATTGATTGGTGCTCTGCCTCATAGGTCCCAAGTTTCTTCACGGACGCAGAAAGACGGTCGGTGTTTGATGCATCCCAGATCGCAGGGCTGAACTGTTTACGGTTAATTAATGACACCACTGCAGGTCAGTGCTCCTGGATGAATTGTAACAGTGATGTTTCAGGAAAGGCTGCACAAGACTAAGATGTAAGGCGTCTCAGTTTTTGTGTTTAAAGGAGACATAATATAGTTTCTCAGTTTATCTTGTCTGGCACGGCCCCTAACAAAACCAGGGAAAGCGAGAGTAGAAACCGACATCTCCTACATGTGCCGGAAGCGGTTGACCAATCACAGCAGAGCGGGCCAGCTGGCCAATCAGAGCAGACTGGGCTTCATTGGGAGGGGGGCCTCAGAGAGACAGGAGCTTAAACCATGGGTTTCAGACAGAGGCTGAAAAGAGGAGCTGCAGCAATGGACAGTATATGAAGAAAGTGACGTGTTTTCTGAACATTTGAGCATGTTAAACTTTTAAGTAATATCCCAAATAAAGATTATGGACCTGAATATTAGCTTAATATGTCTCATTTAAGTTTTTAGACGGTACCAACCTCTGCTGATGTCATATCTTAATAGTAAAATCTCAGCACTTTACGTATTAAATAAAAACACTGTTTCTTTGGAGCAGTGGCTTTGGCCTATGGGATCTACAAACAGGACCTTCCTAATCCAGAAGAGCGGCCTAGAAATGTGGTGTTTGTGGACATGGGACATTCATCATTCCAGGTCTCAGTCACAGCCTTCAACAAAGGCAAACTCAAGGTTAGCATTCAAGCTTTTCCCACCTTGATCTATCAATCCATCCACACCAGCGCCTTTAAACTCCAAGCTCATTGTCAGTCTGGTCCCTCAGGTCCTTGCCACGGCGTTCGACCCGTACCTCGGTGGGCGTTGCTGTGACGAGGTGCTGGTAGATTACTTCTGCGAGGAGTTTAAGGGGAAGTACAAACTCAACGTGAGGGACAACCCGAGGGCTCTGCTGCGGCTGCACCAGGAGTGCGAGAAGCTGAAGAAGCTCATGAGTGCCAACTCCTCCGACCTGCCTCTTAACATAGAGTGCTTCATGAATGACATTGATGTTTCTAGCAGGATGAACAGGTACAAATGTGTTTAGATTGTTTTCTTCTTAATGCTCATATCACCATTGTGCGAAATTTTGCAACGTAATGTTTTTTTTCCTCTATTTGTATCCTACAGGGGCCATTTTGAAGACATGTGTGCTCAATATCTGATGAGGGTAGATATGCCACTGAAAGCAGCGCTTGAACAATCAAGTATGCCTTTAAACATTTTAAATGTATTCGTCTGAATAACATATAAATGAAGAATCTACTAAAGCCCTGTCTGTGTTTCGTGGCAGAGCTAAGCCGAGATGACATCTATGCAGTGGAGCTAGTTGGAGGAGCCACGAGAATCCCGGCGATCAAGGAGCGGATCGGAAAGTTTTTCGGCAAAGACATCAGCACCACGCTCAACGCAGACGAAGCTGTAGCAAGAGGCTGCGCACTTCAGGTATGACTCTTCACTCACATGGATTGCTAATGTTTTGCTTCGGTGTACTATAATGCAGTAAATGTGTGTCTGTGTGTGCGACGTGTGGGTGTAGTGCGCAATCTTGTCTCCAGCCTTTAAGGTGCGCGAATTCTCCATCACTGATGTGGTTCCCTTCCCCATCACTCTTCGCTGGAAATCACCAACAGAGGATGGACTTGGGTAAAGACATTTTAAGCCATATGAGACAATATGTTTTAATGTTGTGATTAAGCGGTGTACTTACTAAATCAAGCTACAGCAACCAGCGTGAAGATACATTCTGTGCCGACTGTGTTGACCTTCAGTCTGACTTTTCTCTCTCTCTTGCTGCATTTACAGCGACTGTGAGGTGTTCAGTAAGAATCATGCTGCTCCGTTTTCCAAAGTAATCACCTTCCACAAGAAGGAGCCCTTTGACCTTGAAGCCTTCTACAGCAGCCCTGCAGAGCTCCCGTACCCAGACCAGAGGATAGGTACGGCATGGATCCCATTCTGCGCTCTGAAAGATACAAATTATTGTTAGGGATCCACTTCTTAGTCCAGATTCACAGATTTTAGGGTTTAAAACTATGAATATATGTAGCTTTTACATCAAGGAGAGTGGTGCATTTGTTCTTGGAAGTTGTTTTGGATAGGGGGGCATTGTGGCTGAGTCCCTGTGGGAATCTACAACCTAGATGGTAATTAGGAATAAAGCACAGATGGCTCCTGTCTGTGTGAACATGTGTGTGAAGGGTGTGTACTCTCAGGTGGATTATCAGTTAATACCACCAACTGCCTTCTACCTGCCTGTTCAGGGGAATATATAGATGATCACAGCTCTTAAAAAAAAACAACACTTGTTTGTTTTCTTTCCATCCATCAGGATGTTTCTCAGTACAGAATGTGGTTCCACAGCCAGACGGAGACAGTTCTAAAGTGAAGGTCAAAGTGCGCGTCAACGTCCACGGCATCTTCAGTGTGTCGAGCGCCTCTCTGATCGAGAAGCAGAAAGGAGAGGGAGAGGACATGCAAATTGACTCGGAGCCAATGGTGCAGAATGAAGGCCGAGCAGAGGAGCAGGTAAAGGGATTTTATTTTGTCCCCGCTGCTTAAGTGAGGGCAAAGCCAGGCAGTCAGCCCCCCAGTTTGATTCACAGTGAAATAGTCTCTTCCTTGCCTTGACATCGAATCATTTGCCATCATTTGTTTCCATTCCTTCTTTTGAGAAAACGATTTAAATACTACAAGTAACCAGGCTTGAATAAAAGCAGCTGAATGTGTGTTGTGTCTCAGACCAAAATGCAGGTGGACCAGGAAGGTCAGAGCCAGGGGGATCAACAGAACGATGAAAATAGTTCCAGCAGTAAGGTCAGTGGAGCTTGAACTTTGGTTTGCGCTTCTATTTTTTTTTAAGACAATACAAGTATCCTGTGTTTTTACAAAATGTGTCTCGTGCTTACATTTTTAAAAACCAGATTTGACAATTGAATGAAGTGATGCAGTCCTACAAAAAATCTTCACAAAAATCTTTAAAAAAAATGTAAATACTGCAAATCAATGTATTTTTTCTTACATTAAATCACGCTAGTTTGTTTGAAAAATGAAAAATATGCTGTAGGTTAAGTTATATTAGGCTTGTGGCTAAAAGGTCTGGTTTTATTGGTTTCTGATCCAGGAGGGTTCCTCTGGGGAAAAGCAGGACCCAGCAGCCGGGGGAAGTAAGCCCAAAGCCAAAGTGAAGAGTGTTGATCTTCCCATCGCAGCCAACAACATTCGACAGCTCGACAGTGACGTTCTTAATAACTTTGTGGAGTATGAGGTAAGAGCTCCCGATGGCCTTGGGAGAAGCGGAGCCGTGGTCGGATTTAAATGCTGATGACCTGAACACTAATGGACAAAGTGGGGTTAAAACTTGATATGTGCTGTGTTGGCCTATTGTGATCTGACTCGTCAAATTGCCATTATTTTTTTCTGAGCACTATTTGTTTAAAGAAGGACCCACAGTTCAGTGATCACTAATTGGTTTAATCTTTTTTATATTGGAATAGCTTGCTCCACATTTTTGCCCTCTGCTAATAAATCTGTGGAATAAGGTTCTCCTAACTAAATGTTTAAGATAAGGGAGCTTTAGGTCTGTGTCTTTAGTCCACATGCAGGTCATGTCTTAATATTTGATTTTATCACTTGTCTTAATGGCAGATTTGGAGATAAGATTTTTTTTAATCGCAGCCACTCGTGACTTTCTGGAAGCCAAAATCATTTTCTTAAAACCACTTAAAATCTAAGTCGGTGCATCAATCTCTGCTTATTTATTAGTGAAAACAAAATGCATATATTACAAATCTATAACCTTTTTATTAATCGGTATCCTGGTATAAACTAGAACACACTTTGTCAGAAAGGTGTTAATTAAACTCTGAGATCTGTTTTGATGGCACTGTTTGTGAATGTGAATTTATATTTTGTTATTTCTTTGATGTTACCAGACCTTATACTTTGGCCATTGTGTGTTTGTGTGTTCTTTCCTTACAGCGTCAGATGATTGTTCAGGACAAACTGGTGAAAGAGCGGAATGATGCCAAAAATGCAGTGGAGGAGTACGTATACGATCTGCGGGACAAACTGTGTGGGGTGTATGAAAAGTATATCACTGAGGAGGTAGGTGCTGCTTTCTTACGTACGTTCATAATATTGGTCACCCTGATGTAGTAAAGTAAATGATGTTGTATATGTTTGAACCTCACTAACAGGACAGTAACCGTCTGACACTGATGCTGGAGGACACAGAGAACTGGCTGTATGAGGACGGAGAGGATCAACCCAAACAAGTCTATGAGGAGAAGCTTGAGGCACTCAAGGTTTGTTTGTATTTCTTCCAAGAAAATGTCTGTTTTCAACTTCAGATATGAACTCACTCGGACATATTGAGGCATTTGAAAGGTTTTTAAGTTTTTTAAGTGACATTAACCACCAAGTATTTTTGCAGAGGTTGGGTGAACCCATTCAGGATCGGCATAGAGAGCAAGAGGACAGACCCAGGGCTTTTGAGGAGCTGGGAAAGAAGCTGCAGCTCTACATGAAGTTTGTGGATTCATATAAGCAGAAGGTAAATTATTGTTTTTCTCATGATACACTGTCCTGTAATAAAAAATACAATGTTTAAAAATGAGACAAGTTGTTTTCTCAAAGTGTCACAGTACAAATGGGTCTCAGATATTGAATACACTGCTCTGTGTCGCTCTTTCTATCTGACTTTGTGTAGCTCAAATGCTTTTTTTAATGTTTCTGTGACACTGTCACTTTTAGTTTCATTGATAGAACCAATCTTAATTCATTTATGATTTATTTATTATTTATAATGTTTTAGCAATTAATAAATAAAGCATAAATAAAAAAGCACTTCCTCTCCTAACATCTTTAACACCCTAACAGGCCTAAGTAGCTCTTATTTCAGCACACTTCACCTGATATCCCACATGTTATCTTATTGAATACTTTAGGTACTTACACTTCCAGCTCTCTCTGAAGCCTTAGTGTCTTACCCCAGTTCATGGCCGCTTCTACCAAATGAACAAAATGTAAATGTCAAGACCTATAAAATAATTTTCATGTCACAATCTCTTTCCCAGGATGAGCGCTATCAACACTTGAGTGCAGAGGAAATGAGCTCCGTGGAGAAGTGTGTGAATGAAAGGATGGGCTGGATGAACAGCAAGATGAATTCACAGAGCAAACTCACTATAACTCAAGATCCCGTCGTTAAAGTAGCAGACATCATTGCCAAAATACAGGTATTTGAATTAATTATTTCTTCCCATAGAAGTGATGAGATCTGCCGATTTTTATAACCTTTTGCCAACAACCCTCTGCACTTGCACTCACCAGGAACTGGATGACGTATGTAACCCAGTGATCAACAGGCCAAAGCCCTGCGTGGAGGAGGCCCCTGAGGTCAACGACCAAAACAGTGGTGCTCATAACGGCCCGACCGCCAAACAAGGAGCAGAGGGGAAGGCAGACGCAAAGGGAAGCCAGCAGACAAAGCCTGGCACGAAAGAGATGGAGGTGGACTAAGATCTGTGTCTGAGACTGAGACTCGGCCTCCATCACTGCATTTACCGCCACTGACCATTTAGACAGTAGAAACATCGATACCTGGGACCATACTTCAAACCTCACCAGCCACTTTGTGGATTCGTTTTTTGTGCCCCTCATTGGACCTTTTGAGGTTTTTCTTCTCAACCTTTCATCCTCATGTGTGACAATGGTGTGCTTTATTCTCTTACTTAATAAATCAAAGAATGATGCAATAGATTAAACTCTGATCCTGACGTAAAAACTGTTTCCTCTGTACCGTACAGCAAGGTGCGCTTTGCATTCCATGTGTCTCATAAATGTCGAGTATCAGCAGTTAATCCTCTCACTCATAAGAGAAACAGTCAGCTCTGTGCAATCAGTTACTATTGAGGAAATATTAGTATGTATGCAATAATACAAATTATATATATTTGTATTCAATGAGTTTGAAATGATGTTCATGTTTAGAGACTGTAAATAGTATTTTAGTAAATAAAAGCAGCCAGCATGTACATAAAGAACATAGTCCTAGAATTAACAACAGCAATGCTTGACACATCAAATATCTTTAGTAAATGATTGGTTGGCTTTTTCTTTTTCTTGCTTTTTCTATTAGGTTTAAAGATGGATAAAATAAATACATTTAATCTCAAAGTGACAACATTTCTTTACACTTAAAAATATTTGATTTTCAGCAGATGAACCTGAAAGTAATTTGCTGAGTCTTTATTGTATCATTAGTCAGAGTCATGGGATGAGGTAAGGACAACTCACTGTTGAGGTTACATACTGAGATTTGTTGAAAAAACAATTAAGAAGGACACTGGTTGGCTAATGGCCTCTGAAACTGAAAGAATTACATGCAACAAAGAACTACAGGTATTTGAGGGTACAGACCTGCATGTCACTATTTACCAGTCAGCTGGTAAAATGAAACTTGAAGGCATCATGTATGTGGATCCTCATGTTTAAAATTAAATAAATACAACAAGAAAAAAATCATGATAAAAACAGACATGTTTAACGTAGGTAGGACATTATGAAGTTGTTCCAGTTGTTTTATTTCACTATACGATTTTTTGCCATTACTCTCACTTCATAAAGACAAACACTTCTGAGCCAGTTATGTGTGTGACTGAGAATTAGTACTAATATCAAGTCAATTTATTTATTTGATTTGATTGAAAGAATATTAACCAAATATTTTCAAGGTCATATTTCAAGCAGAAAGCCCAAACATTCTGGTTTCAGTTCCTTGAACATCAAGATTTTTTTAAATTGTACATCATTATAAATAAAATATCTTGGATTTCTGACTGTTGGATGGATGCAAAAAGCAACAAATAGACCTTGGACTCTGGGATTTATAATAATAATAATAATATAATATGATATAATAATTTTTTTTTTCTATGCAGCACCTTTCATACATAATATGCAGCTCAAAGTGCTTTACAATAAAAGACATGAAATAAGATAGATCTGTAAAAACACGTAAGCAATATATCAACGACTTAGGCTAAAATGTATTAAAGCAAGATCATAGAAATAGATCTTGAGTTGTTTATTTTATCTATCTACTAAGCTCAGTACTTATTTCATTATATATTCTTTTCTTATTTAATTTTAAAGACTGTGACTATCCTAAGAGAATGAGAGCACAACCTGTTTACATGTGGAAACTTGTGGAATCTAACCCTGAAAGCACAGACCTGACTACATGTATTATACACACATGCAATACACATGTACAACTCTACAAATACAAAACGAAAAGCGCAACTAACCTGAGACAACAGGTATAAAACTGACTTTACAGATCATTCCGTGTAGATTCACTCGTCCACGTGTGGAGCCCTTTTCAAGGGGGCGTGGCACACTCCGCTTGTTGTCGTGCAACGTAAAGTCTTGTGACGTCAGCACGGCAGTAACGGGCGGATATATTCAAAATGGAAGAAGTGCCAAAGTTTTGGAGGGGAACGGGGGATCTACGTTTCTCTGCCCCGTGAGGACCCGTGCACCGGCCGTCCATGAGCTCCCCGCACCGAGGAACTATAGGACAAACCCCGCATGAAGCCGCGAGGCGATAAACAGGCGCCATGAGTGTTTCTATCGGAGAAAAGATCGAGGTGAGTTCTTTGTTTGGCTAGCGAGCTAACTTCCGACAGGCGCAGCTAGCTCGAGTTAAATGTACGTCTGCAGCTTATGCTGGCGGTTTAAACAGCTCGCTGGTCTGCAGTTAAAGGCTGTTTGCTGCTACTTAATAACGCTAAATGCTTAATACATTAAAGTTGAATGTATTGCACTCATCACTATTCGCTAATGTGATGCAAAGACCATTTAACTTGCGAATAACGTTGGCATTGTATTAACCTACGTTTAAGCGTGTTTGGCTGCCGGGGTTTCCTGTGTGAAAAGTGGAAAACTGACACGTTTAATTAAACATTAGCTGTTTATATTATTATTATTATTACTAGTGTTGTTGTTGGTAGAGTTCTCTGCAGCCTCGGTGGGGTCTGGGTGTGTCATCGTGTCCCCACGCTGCTCTCTTGGGACAAACAGTCTTCCTCCTCCTCCTCCTCACAGCATCAGTTTGGTTGATGTCGCCTGGAAACGGCTACAAGTGGCCCCGGCGAGCGGGAGGAGAGCCGGGATAATTGAAGGTTGTGGTTGGGCCATATGGCAGCGTCAGGTGTTTGACAGTTAACGTTTGTTGTGGGAGGATTTCTCCGATGCCAGCTCTTGGGGTTGCCCTCGGACTGTCTGCCTCCTCTCCTGTACACCCAGCATGTCGCAGGCGAGAGGGACGATGTTTGATCAAGTCGTTCACTGTCTCTTTCAAAACCTTCCTGGGGACATGCGGACCAGCAGGGAGGAAGAGCAGTGGTTGTCTTATGCTCAGGAGCTCAGGATCGAGGTATCATGGTTTAAAAAAAAGATTCTGCTTGTATTGGGAACTAAACCTAGATGATTTCTAACCTAAACTTTACAATTGATCATTTGTAGATCTTAATGTTTATTCCTCTGTCTTTTTCTACAGGACTTTAAGGTCCTCACCCTCCTCGGGAAAGGCTCCTTTGCATGTGTGTACCGGGCAAAATCGGTAAAAACGGGTCTGGAGGTTGCCATCAAAACGGTAAGAATCCTTCCCTCGCTGTTTACGTCTTTGTCAGTGATGGGAGGTAATTATAGCTTCTCCTGTCAGTTGAAGCGTGAACTGGAACTGTTGGATTTCTAGACCTTAAGTCGCCTCCCATGGGACCCTCGTGATCCCTCGCCTCCTCTTGGCTGAGGTCTGAAGAGTTCAATGTCTTTGTGGGCGACAGATTGACGATCGGCCACCTGAACTAACCACCGTGCTCCCATTTTATACGTTGATCCTGTGAGTGGCAGGTGTGTAATTATGTGTCCGTTGCTCCCGTCTGCAGATTGACAAAAAAGCGATGCAGAAGGCCGGTATGGTCCAGCGTGTGACAAACGAGGTGGAGATTCACTGCCGATTGAAACACCCTTCAATACTCGAGGTAACGTTTGCAAAGCTCATGTTACAGTGGATCGTAATCACGGCACAAAAAGTCTCGTATATATTTTCTTTGTGACATTAATTCTAAGATTTTCCTCTCTGTAAAACTTGCTTCAGTTAAAGGCAAAGTAATTCAAACCCGTACATTTACAGTGTGCAGCATGTCATCTGTGTTTGAGTCTGGGTATTGGCTTTGTCTGGTTGTTGCCATGGTTATTTATTGTGTTCAGTGTTTTAGTCACTCTTCCAATTTCATCTTCTTAATTTTAGGGCTGGTTATCGTTATACCTTTAACTATTAACCATTGTTTAGACACTGTTTTTTTTTTTTTTTTCCAGTATTCCCACATTTTTTCTGCACCACATCACTACAATATTTCAGACTGAAATCCAGTCATTTTTTTGTCTTCTCATTTTGACATGATGATAAATACAGTATTATTTATATCATATCTTTTATTTTAGCTCTACAACTACTTTGAGGACAGCAACTATGTGTACTTGGTGTTGGAGATGTGCCACAATGGAGAGATGACTCGGTACCTTAGAGAGCACAAGACGCCTTTCTCTGAGGATGAAGGTCAGGCACAATAACTTAACTTTCAAGATTAATAATGAATTAAGTTGCAGTAAATGCTCTGTTTTGTGAGCTGCCTGTCTCTGAATGTTTTGTTTTTTTGTTCCACAGCGAGACATTTGATGCATCAAATAGTGAAAGGTATGCTGTATTTACATACTCACGGCATCTTGCATCGAGATCTGACCTTGTCCAACCTTCTGCTGTCCAGCAACATGAACATTAAGATAGCAGACTTTGGTCTGGCGACTCAGCTCAAGCTCCCGAATGAAAAGCACTTCACCATGTGTGGAACCCCCAACTACATCTCCCCAGAGGTGGCCACTCACAGCGCTCATGGTTTGGAATCAGATGTCTGGTCACTGGGCTGCATGTTCTACGCCTTCCTGATGGGGCGCCCTCCATTTGACACGGACACAGTCAAGCACACCTTGTCCAAAGTGGTTCTTGGTGAATATGAGATGCCAAGTCATATTTCTCTAGAGGCTCAGGATCTGATCCATCAGCTGCTCCAGAGGGACCCCAACCAGCGGCCCAGCCTCTCTGCAGTGCTGGACCACCCGTTCATGACCCACAGCCTGCTGGTCAGGACCAAGGAGCTGGTGCTGGGGGATGAAGGATCCATGGACAGCGGTATCGCCACCATCTCCCCAGCTTGCACCTCCTCCACCTCAGCCGGCAGCCGCCTCCAGAGGAGAACCAGGCACATGATTGGCCCTGCCCTGCCTAATCGCATGATGCCCATTCCAAACCTGCAACGCCAACCCGTCAGCGCCTGCTATGAGGACGGAGACCAGTGGCATATGCAGCATCCGGCAGACCGATTTCATAGAGAGGGCAGGAGCAGGGCCTTCCCTGGTGGAGAGGGCGGACAGCCTCATTCTCGATACCTGAGGAGGGCTCATTCCTCAGATCGCTCTGGCTCTTGTTCATCAGGACAGGGGTCAAGTCATGAGCTGGAGAGATGCCACTCAGAGGACACCCTGACTGTTGTTAGAAGACCAGTCTTCTCCATGCCCTCCACCCAACATCCATTTTCAGAACATGGAAGACTCCCATCTCCTCCAGTCAAACAATTAGCAAAGTAAGACTTCTCTCCATTCATCTTCTAATAGTTTTTCACATGTAACATGACACTAACGGATTTCATTTTGACTGTTTTTCAGTTCTGGGTATTCGTTATCCACACAGACGGCACATCCACCAAGCCTGCAATTTCAGGACCTGGAGGGAGTCACCAACTGGCTCAATAATGATGGTAAATTAGATGTTGTTTTTTTAAACTTTTTGATCACCAGTGAATGTGACAGATTTCCGATTTATTGCTTCAGCCTTATGAGTGAGCTAATTTCATTTCAACACTTTTAGTAACTAGAAGGACACTCGTCCTTTCTCACCATGTTTTAGGAAGTGGGAAAAAAATCCTGGATTTTGAGATTATCGGGATTAGATCCAAAATTTACCAGCTTCTTCTTTGGATCCATGCCCCACCGCTCCATAATGAATGGAGTAGTTTATGAGTAATCCTACAGACAGACATATGGCAATGAAAACATAACCTCGTTGGCGGAGCTAACAAACGTCTATATATGAAATCATCTTTAGCTGTTAGTGGATTTAATCTGAAGCACAGAGACTTGTCCAGTCACCCTTTGAACCCAAAGGGGTTTAAAATGATGAATGAACAATTAAACTCTCTTAAAAACAATAAAATCCACCAGTTTAAGCAAGTCTTAACCAATATTTTCTCATCTCAGGCTCTGGGCAGAGGCCAGCAGACGGCAGCACTCACAGTAGCAGCAGCAGCAGAGGACCTTTAGGGGTTCACAACTCCTGGTCAGATAAGCCCATGGGCCGAGGTGTGAATCCACACCACAGCCACAACCATCTGCACCACCAGCTGTCCTCCAACCCTGATTCATACAAAGAGAATATACCTGGAGCAGAGTTCCAGCCTCTTCACGGCAGAGAGTTAAAACCTCCTTCAGCCAAACCCAGCACAGATAAGGAGAAGAAAACGCTGAGAGACATAATCCTGCCTCTGTGTGCGGCCAGGCTGAAGCCTATCAGACAGAAGACCAAAAATGCTGTTGTAAGATATTGCTTCTTATGTTTAAAAAAAAAAAAAATCTGTTAATATTCACTGTGTGAACAGGCATTTTCTTTAAGTCTAAATCATGTTTTCTTGTGTTTCATACAGGTGAGCATCATGGACACAGGTGAAGTGTGTATGGAGTTGTTAAAGAACCACTGTGGTCAAGAGAGAGTGAAAGAAGTCCTCCGGATCTCCTGCGATGGTTCAATGGTGAGCTCACGATGTGGCACTCTGAATATCACTCAGTAATTTATTGTAGATTTTCTGTTAGAGGGAAGATATCATAGTAGCACATTAACATTTTGGGATAATACTTTCTGTATTATAATAATCACTTTTGTGATTGGCGCCTTATTATTTTGGTCTCATGTAGGTGACCATATACCAGCCTAACAATGGAAAGGGTTTTCCTGTGCTTGACTGCCCCCCCGCTCCTCCAGAAGACATTCTGATTTGTAGCTATGACGATCTTCCAGGTATTTTAATGGACACTTCACACTCAATAACATCAACTAGTGTAAAAATAGAGGTGATATGGTATTTAATATCTTTGTTTTTCTTTCTGATAGAAAAATACTGGAAGAAATACCAATACGCCTCCAAGTTTGTGCAGCTTGTGAAATCCAAGACTCCTAAAGTGACGCTTTACACCAAGTACGCTAAGGTCATGCTGATGGAGAACACTCCCAGCGCAGACCTGGAGGTTTGCTTTTTTGACGGTGAGTTAATGTGTGTGTTGAAACATGTGATCTGACGGAGGGAGAAGACGCACTGAGCTAATGAATAACGCTTCATAAACATGTGGCCTCCAGGAGCAAAGACCCACAAGACGTCAGAGCTGGTGCGAGTTGTGGAGAAGAGTGGGAAGTCGTACACAGTGAAGGGCGAGGTGGGTCTGAGCGGCCTGAGCCCAGAGAGCAGGCTCTACGTGGAGCTGTCGGACGAGGGCCACAGCATGTGTCTGTCACTAGAGGCCGCCATCACCGCAGAGGAGCAGCACAGCACCAAGAACGTCCCTTTCTTCCCCATAACCATCGGCAGGTGAGAGGAGGATTCTGTCCATTGTACGCTCCATGTTTTTTCAGTTTTCCTCATCTTGTGTGATGTTTGATTTATGTTATTCTTCGTAGGAGACCTGCAAACCCAGACTCCCCGTGCTTGTCGACCCTGCACCCCCACCCGGTGCCCCATGATTCAGCTTCACCTCCTCATCCTCCACAGATAACTCCTTCAGTGAGTGTTTCAACCTCACACTGTAGATGTATGAACATATTAAATGGTTTAGATGCTTTAACAGTTAGAGCGCAACCGATAGAAATAAGCAGATATGAGCCTTTCATAGAAATATCTGCATTTAGGTTTACCTGATTTGTTTGTTTTTTATTGGTTGTATTTGTGTTTTCTTTTTAATTTCCTTTTCAAAGGTGTTTGACAGCAACATCTTAAGAATCATTGCTAAATAATTTTTGATATCAGCCCATATATTGGCGTTGGATATTTATATCTCTTAATATTGATTACGGCCACATTTTGGCCCCCCAAAAATCGGTCGGACTTTGACAGTCATACTGGTCGACAGCTTCACTGCGATATTTCCTAATATGTTTTTAATTTGTATTTTCAGATGATGTCATACGATGGGTCAGATTTCACCACAGCCAGCATGAGTAAGAAAAGCTCCCCTGTGCGACAGGACCTGGTGCAAAGCACAGGAAAAGTGGTGAAGTCAATATTTGTGCCAAATGTTGGATGGGCATCTCAGGTAATAATTTAATAAATGAACCCATTATTCAATGATCTGCAAATAAAATCTTTCTGTGATTTAGAGAGCGGTTCTCTTGGTTTCTGTCTCTGCAGCTGACGAGTGGAGAGGTGTGGGTTCAGTTCAACAACGGCTCTCAGCTGGTGGTTCAGGCTGGAGTTTCCTGCATCACCTACACGTCTCCAGAGGGGAAGATCACCAGGTATGAAACGTGCTTGTGTGTTTATCAGCTTTATTAATAAAACACTGGCGGCTGGGATTCAGCCGATTAAGTAATGAGTGTTAAAGAGAATTTCTTAAACTGGGAGACTTACTGGTAAGATGCAGTAGCTAATGAAGGATTGTTGATACATGTTTGTTCTTCAGTTCTTATGTTTACACAACATCTTCACCTTAATCTGAGACGCATCTGTTGTCTCCACAGGTATAAAGAGAACGAAAAGTTGCCGGAGCACGTCAAGGAGAAGCTTCACTGTCTCTCCACCATCCTCGGACTGTTGGCGAACCCGACTGCACTTCACCTCCACCCTCAGTAACATTTGGTGATTTTACAAACCAACAACATCCCGGCAGCTGAGCCCTGAACTGAAAGTAGCATTAGAAACCTTTACACTGTCATTTGTCTGGCCTTCCTGTAAATATATCTGTGTTTTTTTACTTGTACAGAGGACTGAGATTATGAAAATATATTTTTAATAGAAAAATTTTGTATGCAGTCAATTGGCCTTCTTGTAAAAGTGTATGTGTTTGTCTTTTTCTTTCTTATGTCTGTCTTCAATCCTATGAAATGTTAGATTCAGAAATGCTGAAGCAATAAACATCTGGAGGCTGAGTGGTGAATGGCATCAGTTTACTCTTTGCACTTAATGAAAGAATGTTTGATAAAAAGAAATTAAAGTATTAAGAGCTACGTTATGGTTTCAGTAATATACAATTTATAACTAAGAACCAGAGCAACTTAATATAAATGGAAAATATTAATGAAATGTGGTTTCACTCAGAAATAACACTGGACACAACATTTCCTCACAAGTTACTAAGAGAGCAGAGCTGAAGGAAACAGCCAGATGAGGTTTCATATGTTTATTTTGCCCTGTTGTTTTGGCCATTTAATTAAAAAAAGGTCACAAAATTGTGGATTCCTCTCAATTACAGAACTGATACAAAACAACATACTGTACGGATGTAAGCCTAGGCATATATACACGTACTGTACAAGACACCCAAGAAGTAAACATTCAGGTGGAAATCTGGAGAAGGATGACACGTCCGTGGTGTGGAAATAATCAAGGTTCGGATTAACCATTACTACGATTTATTTCCCAGTTAGAAGCACATTTAGGAACACAAGATAGGACAGAGTATAGTGATGTACACAGATAATCAGCCTTTTCTGATCTGAGCAGGAACGCATCCGCACCTTTGCCCCTTAGTTGTAGGTGAGGACACACCTAGATGACGGGGCGGAACGGAATGCGAAACTTTCCCCTGAACCTGTTACAATACCTCAACATCCACACTCACACTGTGGGAGGGGGATTCAAACCAGATACTAAGCGGGTTGTCTCACGAGATGATGCCTAAACTACCTCCAGGATGTCACCGGTATTCTTTTGTCCCAGAGAGGAGCTGGTGAGATGGCTGCAGTGACACTTATTATTTACGACATTTCTCTCGGATACCGATGGGAGCGGGAATAAAATCAGCGAGGATGAGCTCTCTGGGACAAGAGAAGAAGAAGAAGCAGGCTCAGGGGGGGACGCAGTAATCTGCATCAGCACTGAAGGGTTGACGCTTGTTCCCACTAGATGCTAGAGGGACACGGCGCCGGCAACCACGAGCTCCTCCGTCCCTTCACGACAACCACATCCAGCGTTTTACTATCCTAGTAAATGGCCACTGTTTGTTCAAAAACATCACATGCTTTCATTTAATTTATATAAAACATTTTTTTCCCCATAAAATCTCAATAAAATAAAGTTGCTCTTAGTAGATGTAAGGACAAAGATATTAACAAAATTGAAGTAAAAAAATCTCACAGTGAACACTGGGAACAAGAGCTGGACCTCCTCCCACCACATCCCCTCCTAATGATTTTTAATATGCGACAATATGAGTACAGCAGCTGGACCAGAAGACACGTCGGAGTAGAACGCTTGAAGCAAATGAACCAGATGAACTGAGGGAGGACTGCATTTTGTAATAAGTGCGGTTAGAGTGGGATTAAAACTGAGACAATACAGCTGAAGAAACTCCTCTTGAGAATGATAAGACCTGATTTCAACACATTTTACTTTACTGGAGTAATTGATTCGACAGCAGGTCTGTTGATAGGTCAGTGAGCCTCAGGTGAGTAGTTTTTACTCACTTTACAGGTAAAAGCACTGACGACACGCTGACAGTCTAGTTAAGGAGACGACAAAACCATGAAGCGATGTGAGAGATCTCACAAGATCCCTCTGGAATTTGGAAGAAATCACGGAATTCTCTGAAAACATCCACAAAACACAACAAAAAAAGGAATGTGATCCTCGTCTTTCGGCACAGGAGCGACTAACGTGCGACCTGACGTACAGTAAAACTCAATGAGCCATAAATGCAATGACAATCATTAAAAAAAAAAAGACAACAGAACTTGGTCAGGCGGTGATGGAGATTCAGTTTTTTTGTCTTTTCTAACCTTTGAAATTGATGTTTTTCTGAAAGTCTGCTTGAACACTTGAATTCAATTTGATGGCACTATGAAAAGTAAACAGCTTACCTGTTTGTTAATGTCTAACAAAACCCCAAACTGCCATGTCATTCATATTCACACTCATCGTGTCCCCTGACGTCGCTTGGCCACAGTCACATAGCAGCAGCCCGGGATCTGTAGTGTTCAAATGCCCAGTCACCTCTCCTCACCCTCACTCTGTGCAGACGAGTCAGTGGTATTGACCAGAATACAAACACACACATCACTGGCACGGTCTGTCGCAGTGTTAGCGTACCTGTGTGTGCACGTGAGATACGAGGGGTCATACATTGCACATTTAGTGGCACATCCTGAATCGGCCATTTTCCCATTAGCTACCTCATCTGGACCCTTTCGTTACAGAGAACTCACACAAGAGAGAAACATAAAATCAGCGATTAGGCGAAAAAAGTTCCCAAAAGTTCACATTACAGTACTGTTAAGTCTCATTAGACAAAACGCAAAATACAAAAAGGCAGAGAGAAAAAAGGTTTACAGCCAATCACCATCGTTTTCAATAACTATATAGGAAAAGGTTTGTTTGATTAGATATATTATCATCATTATCATCATCATTAACATCATAATTATTATGATTATTATTCATTATTATTGTCACCATTGTCATCCGTTTTTTTTTTTGTTCAGGGGTCAAACGGAGCGGGGGGGCGGGGGATCAGTCACTGAGAGGAAGCCTTGGTAGCTATCGTGGAGACACAGTGCTGCTGGAAGTTGGGGGACATCGCCGAGTTGCAGCCCAGTCTCTGACGCGGGCCCTTCAGGCCCCCGTCGCCCTCCACGATCCAGGGGCTGCCGCCGGCGTCTTTACCCAGCATGCTGCAGCAGCCCTGGGCGGGCGGGACGGCGTTGGGTACCGTGGTGCTCACCGGCAGGCCCTTGGGTTGCTCGCTGGCGGGAGCGAAGTCAGGGTTGTGGCTCTGCAGCACGCTGCTGATGTGGTTCAGGAGGTGAGTAAAAAACTCTGGGACGCCCTCATAACCTGAAAACACATACATAAACACATGGTTCATAAATCCTGCCTCCTACATGTTAGAGGAGGGAACATGGCCCAAACTAAAAAGTCAAAGTACGTGTTACATTTCTCAAAGGTGGTTTCTGTCATTTTAGGTGGATCTTGTTTATTGAAGTGCTCATTAACCCACTTACCCTAAGTTTGGTTTTAGTTTCTCATTTGATGCTTTCAAATAGGGTGAAATGTCAGGACTTACAGCTGAGACTTGTGACTGGTAGACTGTGAGGTTTTGGCTCAGGCTTTAATTTTCTGTTCAAGTCCCAACAAGCCAGAGAGAAAACTAACCGAGTCTGATCCTGACTCGAGCCCCATGTTTTCCCTGATTACAGGTACATGCAGTGTAAAAACAAAAAAAAAGTGAATAGCCCAGCCAATGTGACTGAACTTCACCTGAATATCATTTCTAAATTTAAATCCAAACCCTGACAAAAGGACTTTGGTCGCGTATCCGCCATCTTGAATCAGAGGACCTCCACACTCCATCCCCTAATTGCAACTGTGCAGACTTTGATTCCAAATAATCATCAGGGCAAGATGGCAGCGTTTGTATCTGGGATATTTTTGCTTCATATCTGTTGTGGAGAGACTTTCTATCTTTATTTACAGTCTTTGATGTTAACACAAACCCGGGGCATGTTTTGAGCTGATGGAGTAACTGGGTCAGGATCACAAAGGAGATGGATTTATTTCAACACAACTGGCTGCACAAAAAGAAAAACTGACATCACTTCCACTTCAGACGGCAACACTGTGAGAAGCAGGTCACCACAGGAAGACGTCTCAGTCACAACTGGAGCTTAATGTGCAGATAACGTGAGCAAGTTGACTTCACCGAATACAAACCGGCTCTGTGGAAGAGAGGCTGCACCTACCAGGGAATGCATTGATGTCAATGACGGCGTGTTGGCCGGTCTGGTTGTTGATGATGACGTCGATGCCGAAGAGGGACACGCCCAGCGCCTCCCGCAAGGACCTGGACAGCTCTCTGATGACGTCATCACTGGGTGGCTGAGAAACCCCCTCGACATTCTCTCTCTGAGAACAGGAAACAATATTTAAGTATATCGGTAACAAAACCCCTTTGAGATCACATTGGGTTCCAGTCAGTGATATTTTAAAACGTACTGAGTTCAAGTCTGAGGACGACTCCGGCTTGGAAACATTGTGGCTGTTGAAGAAAATGGCTTTCCTGTCTGAAGAGGAAAGAGAGGGAAAAAAAGTTAAGCAGAAATTTAGAGCAGCGTCACATGCCCATGATATTTCCCATCTGAGGCACTAGGTGGCAGCAAAGCTCAGTAGGTTACAAGGCAATCAGCCCTGAATCAACATATTTATTTACTGATTGTGACACAGAGTGTAAAGAAACCGAAACTTGAAGCAACCTGGGGAGAAGTCTCTGGACCTTTGAACCTTTCAGTCATAATTCTATCACCTGAGAACAAAGCAGCATGAAGGCTGTTGGCGTCAGACGAGGAGGGGGGGGTTCTTTGAAGCAGTGATAAATGTGACGGGATGGATTGCTTAATTTATGGCCCCTTTGTTCTTTGTTATCATTGTAATGATTAACATTAGAGAGCCTTATGGGGACGGCTGAGGGGTGGGGGAGCGGAGGGAACAAGTAAATCTCATCACTGTCCAAATAAATATGCCCCTCGGGCTCGCAGAGGGTTGTGGTAATGAAGGGTGGGGCAGATGGAGTCTGTCATTTCCAGAATGTAACTCTCACACCTTTATTTTCAAGTTCTTTCCAACCAAGAGCCGCTGCGTCTCTCTTTTTGCCACACCCCACTCATTCATCCACTCTCCACATACAAGACACACTGTACAGCTCCAGGCAGCAGAGCACAATGATCTGAGCTCTGGGCAGATGTAAGGCTGTGGCATGTTGCTTTATGTGTTTGACGAGGGCCGAGCTTTTCCGCCGGGCCACTCAGCATTCCACAATGAAAGCAACTGTTCTCTACACAAAGTAGATGACTGCACCGATGGTGAAACTAGTTTGCATTAGGGCCTCTGCTTTTATCACGCCAGATACTAGTCATCGGTGTCACGGGACAACCCTGTAAGTGACTCAAAGTCACATCGCGGGTAAGGCTCATGTCGTGCACGAAGAAAAACGCCGCGCCTCGTGTTTATCTTCTACAGCACGAACCAATAGGGCAAACATCAGTTGCGCTCTGCTGCACCCCTTAAAAGGGTGAACAGGTCCAATCAGGGACTATAAAGCCGTTTTTTATTAGATCTTTTATTGGGTAATTTGACTAGGCTGTGCAACTTGTGCAGTCTGGTCTGCGCGGCTGTAGGCGGTCCTTGGACTTCCCTACCCGTCTCTTCCTCTGCCACTCTGTGTCCTGTCTCCTCACCTGCTGGACCAGCAGGGAAGTTCTTCAGCGAAGGTCTCTCCACCACGGTGTAGGAGTCCCCCACCACAAACACCTTGTAGAGCACCGCGTTGTGGTTGATGAAACTCTGGATCACACATGGAGGCTTCACGTCCTTCAGGTCCTCTTCACTGAAGATAATGGCCATCTGTGCACAGGAAGACACACAGTGAATGAAATATTTAAATAAAACAGCACTCTGACACACAAGTCTGGTTAAAATCTAACTTAATTCAATGCTGTGAATATGGAGGAATGAAGAGCGTTTGTCCAGCCTGACAAGCGTATTGATTTCAGCACTTTTATCTGATGTGTGTTGTTTGAACTGGAGCTAAATGACGATCCTGTGACAGGACAGGAGTGTTACTGCTTACACAAAGCAAACTGTGGAGGGTGTGAATGACCTGTATGCCCTGTGGCCTCTTACCTCGTGGGAGTTGGTGCCATGAGCCACCCGTGTTTTGCAAACTGAGGAGGGAATGAAGGCGAGGAGAGACAAAGAGAGACTTAACAAGGTAAACTAACTGTAAAACAGTAATGGAATGACGACAGGGTAAAAACATCTCCAGATAAGGCCTTTTGTTAAAGGCTGTATCAATAATGATCGGTATTGTTAGCATTTAACATCACAATACGAGTCCTAACAGTCTGTAAGGACTCCTCAGTATCTATAATATGAGGTAGTGATACTCACTGAAGGGGAATGTGAGTCCTTGTCTCCTGATCTGCTCCAGCACATCTGGGCTGCACTCAGAGTTCAGGACCATGAATGGAGGAGAGCAAATCCTCTTATCTAATAAAAAGGGAAGTAGAGAACAAAAGGAGGAATGATAAGTTAAGAGATGGAGAATAAAGCTCCAAAAAGAAAGTTAAGTAGTAGGAGTCTTGTTTAAGTGTGGCACACATTCCACTAGGGCTGCACTTATTTTACTGTCTAGTATACGAAATGAAAATGAGTATGGCACTGAGTAGAGCATTACCTCCACCCAACAGCCCCTTAAATGCAATCAAGCTGCACCTAATTTCATTCACTCATAGATATCAGTTTCCTAAATACACCAGATTTCTTTTCCATCGACATTAATTAAATATTCTTTTGGAAATTAATGAAAATGTCACAAAATCTTGCAATGATGAAGAAAGAGTAAAAAACATCCAGTATCCGCCCCTTTGTACAAATTGACATCAAAATTGAATAGGTTCTTCCCCTACTCGTACTGCATCCTTCCACCAAGTTACATGGTAGTTTTTGTGTAACACTGCTGACTCAAAACACAAAACACAAAAACAAACACAGTTGAAAACATAACCTCATAAGCGTGGGTAAAAAAATCTAAAACAAAAACACCCAGAGTCAAACGTGACATCTTCAATTTGCATGTTTGGTTCAATCTATCAATCTTCTCCTTATCAACTAATCTCTTCCATCAATGTACATTATCTACAACCAGCTATGAGCACAACAGCGTCTACAATGTGTAATAAGATCCATTCTCAGGTTTTTCACCATTAAATCCCTTAGTAGTTCATGATCATTTATTGCTCTGAGCTATAAACGGCTATGGTGGATAGTGACTTGATGTTAATACATAGTGACTTACAGATAGCTAAAGCATTATACACAGGTTTTTTTTTTTTAGCTCTTCCTTAAAAAGCAGCACGTGAAGCTCTTTCCTTCCAGGCTACTTAGATATCCTATTGTAGTCTGAGCTCCAATACTGAAGACCTGTTTGACATGAAGAGCAGATGGGTCTCTCACACACACACACACACACACACACACACACACACACACACACACACACACACACACACACACACACACACACACACACACACACACACACACACACACACACACACACACACACACACACACACACACACACACACACCTTACTCAACATGAAAGTTATATTTGTACTCCATCCCTGTGACAGGTTTAGGCAACAAACACATCAGAGGCCACCCGAGGCTCTGAGGAGAAAATGACGTGCTCAAATAAACAAAGAGGAAAGCTGCCGGGCCTGTCTGCTCCTCCCAAAGAACACACACACAAAAATCCTGAAATACAGGAAGACGCATTGTCATGAGGACAAGTCAAACCAGCAGGGGCATTAGAGTCAGATACATGACTGACAGGTGTGACTGAGCACACTTGTCGCCAAAACAGGTACAACTGCAGAGTGAACTGGGTCAAACCTTAACCAAACACTAATTAAATCAGGACGAACAGGCAGCCTCCCTCTCTCACCTTCCTCCCCCACATCATGTTTGACTCTGTTGTGTTTTGACGTCACTTCCTGTCGCGGCAGGTCGCTCAGTTACGATGAGATTGAAAAACAACAAACATCCTGCAGCACCGTCATACTTCACCATATCAGGGCTCGGGACACATCTTTATCAATGTGGTGCCTTCTGTAATTTCCCCTCTACAATAGTATGCGGGGGTGATAAGGGAGCTGGTTGGAGATATCACCACAGGAAATCAGTGTGGGGGCCAAACCGAGAGCTGGCAAATTACTAATGACAAAAACACAATAGAAACACGCCGGCCTTTGTGTCCTGTGGGCCTCAGCAGTGACGGCGCTCTCTGCCCCCACTAGTGCTGAGGTCAGGAGAATCTCATTTGCCTACATTAACTACAGTGCTGAACTCTGGGTGTGCATGGGGCCCCACAGACTTCTACAGCTCCCACAACACACAGATACAGTGCGTAGACACACAACAGTTGAAAACCAGGTATGTACCAGGACGATCTGCAAAAAGAGGCTGCATCTGTTATAAAAGATGCATCACTGAAAGATAACTCCAGCTTATTGATGCAGTCTTGGCAATGATTCCTATTGGCAGTAATATCACTAGCATAGTACTATACATACACTTTAATATATATGGCGTCAAAGGTTCACTCTTACGAATGTAGGATAACAACTTGAATAGCTTTTGTGTATCTTGGATTTTTAGGCTGTTGGAAATTATAATGAGCATTTTACAAAAATGTTTCTAAAAAGAAGAGTAAAAAAATGTATTTAATTGAGAAAATTACCTGGATTTTTCATGAAAAATTATTAAAACGTTACATTGCCATCATCTAACTGCTGAGATTGGGAATGTGGCCAAATTACTAAAGAAAATAAACAAACAGAACAAGGAGGATTTCCAATGAACATACTGCTTTTAAATAATAGTCACTGTGAGCCATACTTATCTGAGGGGGAATCTATTTGATCTATTACATTAACGATTACCCAACGCTTTCATTTGTGCACTGCACAATCATTTGCAATTTGTACCTTACTGGCCTCTGACAACTATATATTTATATTTGTTATATGTGCAATATAGAATGTACTTTGTCTCTTATCTTATCAAACTGTACATAAGCTTTTCTTCTGTTATCACTTTCACTCTTTCCTTTAAGTAAAGCGTTTTAGATAATCTGGCTCATCCTGTTTACTATATCTATAAACAGTCTGACTTTATGTCACAGTATTTCAATGTTTCCCTAATTCAGCAATGACCTTGACTGTGCTTATGAAAATAAGACCTTAGACATAATAACTTTGAATAATCCTTTAACTTTCCACATCGTGATGTCTTGAAAAAAAGTCGCCTCATGATGCAGGAGTGCTACCACTGCAGCTGAACATGTGCTTTGACCGCTGAAAACAAAACTAATTTCCTAATAGGAACACTTGTTTTTACTAAGAAGCAATTAATCTGCATCACCAAGGCAAGCCAAAAGTGATCTTGCATGGTTCAGATTTTTATATTTTCTGCAGTTACGTGACAGACATGCACATAATACTCCTGTCATCTTTCACAAGCAGATACTGGGTCTGTGCTCTGTAAACCTTGCCTGTACAGTTGGGTTTGTTCCAGTGTTGGCTCTGCAACCAGTCAGTTTTGGGAGCGGGAAGCCTGGAGGGTTACCCATCAGTCATCTCTGCTGCAACCACGTTCGTAATGCCGATGTTATTTTACCAGGACGGGAATAGCAGCATAATGTCTTTCAGAAAACAGTCTGGCAGGATAAATAGCCCCATTACGTCACTGAGTTCCCAAAGACTGATGGCGCTACATTTTGTCAAACAAAAACCATCAAAAGACCTAAACCTTGTCAGACGGAAAACATTTCGAGCTCCAAGTTAAGGATTTATAATAAAGAGGCCGGGAATGGTGGATAAGGACGTGTGGCCAAGTTTGTAATAGTGTGCATGCTTGGCTGTAGTTGATGCTTTGCGGATAACCGGGTGGAGGGGAGGGTGAGGAGGATCAATCTCTAGTTCTGTCTAAACACTGCGTGCTTGCAGCAGACCCAGCGGTGCCGAGGCTGATATTTACAGGACTCCACGATGAGATGCTTTTTAATTGTCATTATTCAGTAACACTGCTGTTTTTCCCTCCTCTTCTTTTATCTAATGGCAAAATTTACCGTGTCTCCTCATCTGTCCCTGCTGTTACATCATAATCATGCATGCAAATAAATTAACTCCACTTTTAGGCGATGACTGATGTGCCAGAGGGTGAAAAAAAAGAGGAAATTCTTCAACAGGTCTGTTATAACCCCTAAGATTCAGATCAGATCCCAACAGAAAGCTGAGTTACATGAAGCTTTGTATAATACTTTGCTGTTTAGACTCTCCAGTTGCTATTTAGAGCTTGTTTCCTAGATACCCCAGCATCCTCTCACGCTGCTTTTATTTTATATACATATATATATATATATATATATATATATATATATATATATATATATATATATATATATATATATATATATATATATATATATATATATATATATATATATATATATATATATATATATAATATTTCAAATTGAACTCCAAACACAGCCTTGCCCAGCCATGAGTGTAAGCCAGGCTTACACTCCAATTACAATTATTTTGAAAGGACAAATTCGACTGTTTTCTCACACAAGGTAAATCCCATACTCCCTTCATGAGATATCCATCATCTAATGGTCGTGGTGAAGTACAGTTGTAGCTGACCGGCAGGAAATCTCTTACCTAAACTGAACAATCCTCTTGGCTGCATTGACCTGGATGAGTGTTTAGCTCCGAAAATGTCTCACAGCATTCGTCTTTCTCATGCTGCAACTATGATTAAATATTCATCACTTTCGTAAACAGGACACTTGCTCCATTGCTGTGGATTATTATTATCTCAAGACAGCCTACTTAATACGCACATGCTGCAAGAAGTTTCAGTTTGATCCAGAGGAATGTCCTTGTTTTTAGGAGAATTCTTTTATCTTGAGGACTCCGCTTAAGACAAAGAGACAGGCCTTTGGTTTTTATAGAAGAGTTGACTTGACGACTGTTTCTCTCTCCAAAAACCGTCAGATATCAAAAGTCATGTATACACAGGAACCAGCGGATTCCACTGAGTAACATAAACTGTTACCTTGCTCTGGCCCGCATTGTAAACACAAAACCGAGTCAGACAACAGAGCAGCATATGATTCAGTGACACTGATCCATTAGTGCCCCTGTGCCCCTTGTCTGATTATTTTATATTAAACATATAATAAGATGAGCTCAATCTTTTTGCGCGAGTTTATATTAATTTAAACAATTCAGCGCCGTATGTGCTGCGACCGGGACGGTTGACACGGAGACAGCACTCCAGTGATAAAACAACACTGGATTTTCCAGAGAAAGCCCAAGCACACCTCAAGTGCTTCCTCCTATTGAGTACTATTCTGAGTCATGGAGACTGTGAGGCATGGCAGGCTCTCTGTGGCCTTTTAGTGCTGTGTTGCCTTGGCAGCTGCTCCAGGACTCCGAGCTCTCCGCTGATAAGGAGGAAGTGCCCCTGCCTAAGAAAGCAAGGTAGACTTTCCACACTTCATCCTCGACTTTACTCTCGCCATAACCCAGTTCTTGAACTCGCTGACAGGAGAAAGTACATTTGTCCTTGGTCACATGGTGTTTTTCCTATAATCGTGTTGGTATGGTCTAGGATTATAATGGCTTACACTCTCTGCTTGTGTCTTAACTGACTGCAATTGTCAAGGAGGTTTGGTATGCAGGGCTAAGTGCACTTGCATTAATGGGAGAAGAGTGGAGGGGGAGAAAAAAAGCGCTTCCAATAAATGCAGCAAACGAGACGTCCTCTTCTTCAAACCAAACACACACACAGGGACAGAGAGCGATACAGCTTATACCCTTTGTTGCATAACAGCCATCATGTCTGTTTGGATAAAAAGACGTCTTCTTGCGGTTCTATTTTAAGAAACCCCTGACACTGCCGACACGCAGAAACGCCTCTGATCCATGGCTCTGACACTGGACCGCAGCCCATCGCAGAGTCACGGATGCTCTGTGAAGTATTACTTAAAAGGTTTACGTTCCCTGCCATGTATGGGGGGAAAAGGAAATGTGGATGAGTCACAGGTGTGTTTATAGTGTGTGGGTAGGGAATGTGTTCCTGTCATCACTACATCCCTCTTCCTTCGGCCAAAAAGACATTCTCTGTTGATTAGTTTTATGTGCTCAGCGACAGGGGAACGTGTCGCTGGATCGACTTAAAGGCAAATACTGATCCGTCAGTGAGAGTTGCACAGAGCCAAGTTCATAGTGGGTTCACACAGGTGGAAATGGGAGACAGAGATGTCATTTTGTCATGTGGAAAGAAGCAGAGGAATTAGGATATCAGTACAGCGCTCTGCCGGCAGGAATTAAACATCGGCTCGGAAGCATGGAGTAACATAATTCAATTGAGAGGGTCGTATTTTAACCATGTGTTCCGTCTGGAAGCGAAGAGGAAAAACAGAGATCCTCCAGTTACCACAACTCCTCTTAATAACATTAGACACATTAAGTAAGGTGGACGGCCGTCTTCTTGGAATTAAGAGTTACTGTTTGTATTTTTCCATTTAACATTTTAGATAACTTCTGCTTTTATATAATTCTGAAGACTGGCAGAGGAACAGAGAGAGACACTAATTAATTTTAGCCATTACACACTGTGTACTGATTCTATTCACAGTAAAAGCACTGGAAAATAACCCTGAAAAATAAATTTGCACTACTACGCTTGTGACATAATGACTACGCAATAAAGGACAGTTATTTAAACTGCTAATTTTCAAGCGACTGTACTGATGACAAACAATGTAACATTTCTTCTGTGGAGAAGTTCAGCACAACAGGCGGAACACATAATTGTATGGTGCGATAGCTTCCTCCATTTCGGACGTGTACTACTCTTAATTCGCTCAGTACTGGTCATTGGTCAGTGTTCTGTGATTGATTTGGTCTAGAGTTTATTTATATATATATATATATATATATTATATGTCATTGTCTGACCGAACCACATATTCTGAATGTCTCACCTTGCATACAGCTCTCTATCCTATGAATCAGCTGGTAGGACTTGCAGCGGTCCAGCAGAGTTCGGATGGCTGGGAGGGGGTCCAGAACGATGGTCTCAGGGTGGGAATCAATATATTCCTGAAACACAAACATTTCATGGGCACTTTTAGGAACAGTTCTTATGATCACATCAAATATTTTTTTTAAAACGGCACAAAATTTTGTCCGTGCCTTGTTCTGTCATGATACATTCGCCAACCTAAAGATACAAGTAGCTGCAAATACTCAAACTGACGATTGTTGATCAATGATTAAAACTCTACTTCAGCACTACAGCCAGTTTGTGTGTTCAATTAATCTTTAACTGTATCAAATTAATTAATTAATAGTCAACGATCAAGGGTCAAGTGTTAATCATAGTTTCACACGTTATCAGAAAACATTTTCCTGGTCCTTTGACATTTTTCAGACTTATCAATCGGCTCATCAAATAATAAAACTGACAGAGTAATCAGTAATAGAAACACTCAGTTGCACCCCTGAACACACTGTAGTATATTCCTATAGTGTGATAAGATAAACCACAGATTGAGGCTGCACACCATGTGAAACCATCTGCTGTGATACACAAAACACACAAAAACATATACAGACAGATTCGGAATGTTAAACAAATACACTGAAGTGAGCAAATTACACATACAAACACTGAGGTGAAGGGTCAACGTACCTCACTCTGTATGTGTGTGTGCATTTGTATACTTTTATCCTTAAAAGGAGCAGTTTAAGTTATAGACCTTACACAAGGTTTATGTCAGGGCAGAGGGAACGCACTATATCAACGAGTGTCCTCACAAAGATAGACGTATAAGTGTGCGTGCGTGCGTGCGTGTGATAATGTGTGAGAGAGAGCTAGCAAGCATGAGATATATGCCAGCAGATCTGTGTAGGTTACATCACTACATCTCTGCATGGCCGGCTGTTGGGTCAGCCTGAGGTTTCCTATTTTACATAACTCCTCTTCTCTCCTCTGTGCTCGCTCTGTCCCTGTACGACCTCCTCTCAGCCGCTCTCCACATCTCCATCTCTGCTCCGTGGATTTCTCTGCCAACCGCTCCTTCCGAGCAATTGTTACTGACTCACAGACGCTGTCAGGTGGAGCTGGCTGGCCCGCACATTACACAAACAGCCTGCCTGCTCACATCACAGCTCTGTAAAACACCACAGCTCCCCTGTCACACTGGGTTGCATGAAATGAAACACACGCAGCAATGTCACGCACACACAGTGGGGGAAAAATGCCCATTTGTGAACTGACTCTTGTTACGCACAGACTGATACTGATACCAGTTCACACTCATGTAAACAAATGCCTTTGCCTCGACATGCAGGATCCATCTTCAGGATTTGCATTGGATCTAACGGACAACGCTGATCAAAGCCTGTTGAGCCGTTACATAAGTCAAACATTCTGTCGCCAAAAAAAATAAATCCAAACTAATCTTCCAGGAGTTGAGAGGCATACTCTGCTGATAAGAACGTTCACTAGCTGTTTTCTGTATCTCAGTGCAGTAAAGACACACACACGACGAGAGCTGGTGTTAAGAGAGCCAGGCGTATGTCGGTGTGGGTGTAACGGCTGCACATTTCCTGCTCATTTTTCAGGACAGATCTGTTTCCATAGGGAAAAGAGGTTTCTCAGAGAAAATAGACAGTGGAGGATCTAATGTGGGCCACTGTTTGAAAGTCATGTCTGTGATGCCACAGGCATCAAATCCGAGGCAGAAAATAATTTTTAGCACTTACACTAACCTCGACCCTACGGATGCGATTCACCACATCAGTTTGAATCTCCTAAGATGTCGATCACAGATAAGCCCACGACATCTAGTTTATGTGTGTAACAAATCTTCACTCATTTGGCAGCAAGGCAAATATAATGGCAACATGCCTGCCAATATTTATATTTAAAAAAAACAATTGTAAATGACTCCAAAGATGTAGTTATCAAACAGTTACGACAGACATTTAATTGAGGCTGGATATTTTTACAGTTTAACCATAAACTTTATTATAAATAACTATAAATAAAAAGTCAAGGACATTCATAAAACGCTAAACTTTTATGTAGTGTTTAATATAAAATATATTGGTGAATATCGGCAATCGTAAACACAGATACAAGTGTCTGTGAAAGGATCAAATCAACTAATATATCAGACAATTTGCAGGTAACTAACAATAACAAAAGATACTAAGGTCATAACATTTATTTAGTTCTTTAAATTTCACACCTTACTACTACTCTTTTTAAAAAAAAACATTATAATTAAACCAATGATCATAATCTGAATGATATTTGGCCAAGGTCTGCTGTGCACATGGCTAACACCTCAGGTTACTGAATCACCAGAGCGCATCCCAGCCTGACATTTTGTTTTAAATATAGAGCCATTTTAGAGAGGAAGGCTTATTCCCTCCACCACACAAAAGGTTATTTATGATCACAGCAATGTGATATTAGAAAGGGGCCAATGCTAATATTTCCAACAGAAATGTAATCACAGATGACAGCTGTGTTCAGGTAAATAGCCAGGACTGAGCCACAAAACAGAGGTTTTATATCAGAAATTCTTATTCGATCCAACCTACGACCACAGGCTTTTGTTATTGGCTAAAAGAATGACAACCTTGTCAAACCTGAGCAAAGGCAGCTGAGGTGGTTTGGGCACTTGGAGTTATTGCTTTACAGGCTGCCATCCTTTACAAATGTTCTGTACACAAGCTGACTGGGAGGAGAGCTTTGGTTATTATCAGGGCTGTGACTGGAGATCTTGTAAAAAGAGCTGGAGGTCGGGAGTGGGAAAGAAGGTGTGTGCAATTGTGTAATCACTCTGCATCTGATTTGATTAAGAAAACTTGAGGTGAACTTAGAGATAAAGAAAACAAGCTCTATTAATAATCACGACTAGACATTGGACAGAAGGATGATAACACCCGTATCAATGATTGGCCATGTAAATATGATCAGCATGAACACATCGCCAAAATGTATATGCCTCTTTGAATCACTCCCACTCCTATTAATTGTATTTTAGAAGATTCATTTAGAATGAAAGGCATCCAAAGGGACAAGGCACATTGTGTAGTGTACAAACCGCAATTTTGTTTAGATTTTTGCAATGTCATTTCATAATGTCATAATTTTTAACATAAGTTAATTTAAATAATCTGTAGATTGTTTTTTTAAATCGAATTGGTTACAAAAGCTGATCATTTTCTGGCTTCATAGCAGTGTATTAAGGAAGTAATTCCAACCATATGATCTTAATTTATATTTCAAACTAGATAAGCTTTAGGTTGTGTCCATCGTCCTATTGTCCCTTGCTCTGTGTGTTACATCACCAAGAATTTTCAAAATGAGAATTTGCGGGCTTTACAGTAGCTAACAGAACAAAATTTAAAGTGAAATGTTTTTTTAAATTAAAAAAAAAAAAAGTGCTGTGTTAAAGTGACAGATTAAGTGGTCTCCTACCTTCTCTAACTATGCAGAAATGTGTATGTGATTGTTTTAGGTGAGGCTGTGGGTGTGGCAGTCAAAGTTCACCTCTGATGTGTGAAAGAGGAAACCTGCGAGTTGCTGGAAATGATCAGGCCAATTATTAGTTGTTACATGACGGACAGATCATACGTTATGATTCTCCTTAGCTGAACCAATAACAACCCTTCACATCTCACTCGTGACTGAAAAACATGGAACTGGAAATGTGTGCTGGTGTTTTTATACCAACTAATGTAAAGAAAAACCTTTGTAAGAACCTCCACTATTATAATCATACACAATCATTGTTTTTTTTGTCACAGTGCTTCACTAATAAAAAATAGCATGTGCACTTGTTTCAAAATGGCCTGGTCTACCAGAAAAGTGTGCAAATGCAGCTATGTGTTAATATTGACCAGGTTGTGCTGTTTAAGTGATTGCCCCACACTGACATCCTGTTTGTCCTTCCTAATTGAGCAGTCAGGAACATGTTGACAGGATTGCGTGACGCTGATCATGATTACAGCTCCACTGAGTCATACACAGAGCGGAGGAGAGAGAGAGGGGGAGAGAGAGAGGAAGAGAGACACTAAAAGAGAGCGAGCTGGTGAGATAAAATTACTTTCGCATCATTCATAGCACTGCCAGATTAATGAATACACAGACGCACACATACCCACAGCACTTTTATGAAGTGTGCTCACTGTACCACATTTGAAGCTGTGACCTGCTGTGCATGTGAGAGGTTTCTCACTTTATGGAGAATGAGGAGAAACGATTTAAGAACGTTTAGTGACAGCATTCATACGCTCAAATATAGATGCTAATGTATTTAATGTTCCTGTAAAAGAGTCATGGATCTTAGGCCTGTCTGTCTGATTCCTTGAACTGGGACATTTATTACAGTAAACATGAAACTCATCCATAAATCTCAATTGCCTATAGCAGTGGCACCGCTGTGCCATAACCATCCAGAGGGTTCAAGGGTTCTATTTCCATTTACAAAACCGCATCTCTAGATCTTACTCAATGTCCATAATCATGTGTGCTGACAGTGACTGGGCCATATGATCAATGAGTAATGCACTGTAGTGGATTGTGAAAGACACAACTGGGTATAATTTGAAATGATTTGTTACATTACTTTAAAAAATGTTAGGCTTTAAACATTATATTTAACAACGATTCCATACCTTTTAATGCTAATTGTAGCAGAAACACACAGACATTACATTTTTGCGTATATGAAAACTTATTTACTTTGCAAACAGAAACTAGGAATAAATCAAAATAATAGAGTTTTTATACAAGCTTTTGGTACTACACAGTTAGAACTGGTGCTGATGCCACATGTCAGTCAATAATAAATAGTTATTGAGGTCCAATACCCATTACTAGGAGATATTGTTTGTTGAAGGCTGGAACATTTGGTTGAATGTGCTTTAAAGTCTAGTAAATGGACATTTGAAATTATTTCATCACCGTTTCCAAGGAAAGAATGCCTGCCAAAAGTTGATTATATGGTCACATGTGTACTGGAGGTCAACAAAGCTATTTTTCATACATTTCCAAAATTGTGTGCACAGCTTCCAGACTTTTCAAGATGAGGGACTGACAACTTTCACTGGCCCCACACGGTTAAGATTTAATCTAGTTTTGAATACTAAGGAGATGCATTGCCAGACGGAGCTGCATACCTGTACTCTTTGAACGAGCAGCACAGCCTGTGAATCATTCTGATCAGCCTCCAGGATAAGGTCAGTCAGTTTGTGGATGATGACATCCAGCGGACCCTGCTCCTCCAGAGGCTGGCTGAGATCCAGCTAAGGAGAGAAGAGAACAATCATCGGTCAAGGGTTATGGTGCAAACAGGGCCACCGTACACTCAAGTATTGATTTACCACATTTAGAAATTGAATACCTCAGCAATCATCCATGAAAAGCTTTTTGACCAAACTGCTAGGAGGTGATGATTTGAAACAGAGTGGTGTCTAACTGCAAAGCACTGCTTTTTGTGACTTACAGCTTTGAAAATGACTCAATATAAATCTGATTCTTGGTCACTGACATTTTATTAACAACACTGTCAGTATTTCAACTGTCTCTTTTGTCCATAACAGGATGAGGAAGACAGTAAAATGAGAAATCAATTCAATCCCCACAGCTCAGGCCTCAAGTCAGGCCTCATATTCATAACTTCCCCTAAAAGCACTGTTGTCTGCAGTTGGTTAGTCAGTACTTTCCATTTTCACACGTGACCTTTGCTTGAATTGTTTCTGTTTTACCTACTGCTTGTTCACACCACTTGTTTCATTTGCATGTTGAAAAGTGCAAAAGGGAACTTTACCATATGTATCACTCTGAAACATTACTTGTACACTAGAGTTTATATACCCAGGACAGGTTCTGATAAATTTTGAAATGATATTCCACTTCAGGACAGGTTCGTCACATTGGCTGGGCAATCTACTTCATTGTTTAAACTGCTGGTGCCTGTAATTGGCAAAAATGTCAGGGCTCAATAGGGGTCGGATACCAAAAAAAGTACCCCAGTCAGGGTCAGGCTTGGTTAGTATTCTCTCATGCTCGGTCGGGTGCAGACAGAAAATTGTGGCCCAGTACTGGTGATAAAATCTATAATGTACAGAAACCTGCAATATGAACCTGATTTAAAGCTTCTCCTTGATCCGAAAGAACCAGTTTGGAATGCAGCGGGGACAAAGGAATCTATAGCACACAGAGTCAACAGCCGACTTTAACATTTCAAGAACGTTTCATTCTGTCCCCAAATAAATTACTTCCAGTTAATTATTTGAGTAATTTTCTCCTTTTTATTGTCATGGCTTGGAGAGTATTTTTGAGAAGTTATTAATCTGCCATTGCCCTACTTATTTATGCTCCTAATGTGTCAATAGAAAAGAGGAATCTCTCTGACGCTTCTCATAGTTCTGCTCTAGATCACAAACATACGTTTTCTTTTCTGCTTTTTGGTTACAAAGACATCTGGACCGATTCCACATCATCTTCTTCCTCTTTTATTTATAGCTGTAACTTAGGTGCAGCCAGAGTTTGGGCTGCATTTGTTTTGAATCACATCAGCAGGATTAATTCCTGGTGTCTTCCATTTTGCTGCGAATTACAAACCATCTCCCTCTGGCCAGACCTCCAGTCTCACAGAGCACACTCAGCCTCCGAGGGTGATACAATTTTTATGTGGGTCAGCAGCACTTGCGCACCCACACAAAAACCCAGAAAAGTAAGAACATTACCAGAGGAAGATGAAGACAATACAAAAGAGGCCTGTATTACTATATTATATATTACAAGTAGTAGTAGTAACTATACATATTACTGCTATATACAGTTGTCTTCAATAAGTATAGTTAGGAATAGCAATCTCAGAAAAGGGACACAGAGGAAAGTATAGCTTGAGACAAACTACAAATCTCTGGCTAGTATTTATTATACTAATACAAAGACTTATAAAATAAATTACACTATGACTCCTAGAATGTGTCAAATGAAAACACTGGACTGACTCAAAGAGACAGTCCAAATGAAACCAGCACAATCTACATTGTACTGAGAAGTGGTTGCGGGGCTGTTATGTAATGCAGGCGTACACATACTCATTAGCTACTCAGCAGACAGGGATTATTACAGACAACAGATAATTCACTAACACCTGTGCAAATAAGCCAGAGCCAGGCAGAAGCCCACTGTGTTAGTGATGTCCAGACAGTATGTAAAACAATAGTGCATACACTTTAGTCATACGGGTGTGGCTCGATGCAAGGACTGTAAAGCTTTACAGTTTCAGTTGGTTTAGGGTTGGTCGTAGTCAGGGCCATCACATTCTGGTTAATGATTCTGAGATGTGTGGCAGATAGATGACTAATTACAGCACGATTGGCCCTGCCCTGAAAAGTCAGTTGCACAGAGTGGTAAATCTGCTAAACGTCAATTGATTTACATGTCGTCTTCTTTGCACTGGTTACGACAGAGGACAGAAAAATTCAGGTGCAGTTAAGACAGACACTGATTTACAGTACAGGTTCTCGTCTCATTCTGACAGGTAATATGAGCTTTTCTATGTTGAGCAGGCGCAGCCAGTATAACACATCATACGGAGTGAGGTGTTTGAGTCAAGCTGCATTCCCTTAAGAGCTCATTATGCTACATCAGCGCGACATTTTTTTCTCTGTCCATTTTAACACTGTTGGATCTCATTCTCCACCTCGCTCCATTTCTCATGCTTGTTGAAACAGGCCCTACAGCTCAAAAGAAACATGCCAACACGAGCCGCAAAAATATATCAACGCCAATGAGGCCAAACATGTTCAGTGACTGTACAAGGTTTGTTAGAAATGACACATAAGAGGCATCTTCAAATCCAGTGCAAGGGGTGGGAAATACTGCTGAAATCCTCTATCATCGTGTATGTAACTCTGTATTTCAACATATTGTAGTATAATCGGGTCAATAAAAGTCCAATATGTCAATAATGTTGAAGCACAGTGAGAGATATAACTTGTATAATTATTTTGAATGTACCACCTCAGATTTGTGAATCATTTCTTTGTGTTTGTCACTGTGTGTTTACAATTAGTTTTCCGATTTCTTCAACTTTCAGTCAGGAGCACAAATCCGACTTTTAACTTTAAACTTAAATTAGAGATAGATAAGGTTTTTCCAATAAAAAAAGCATGCACAACTTAACTAGTAGCAAAAGCTGTTGTAGAGGACAAGCTGATACAGCATTTTTACCAAAAGTATTGTGGATGAAAAGCAAAAACCAGTTGGAATACCTTGCTTCAGATTTCAGGAAGACCAAAACGATACAAGTGGACATTTAATAAATCAAACAGTATGATTGCATAAGCTCAAGTGATGTAGCCCGGTAAAAAAAAAACAGAGGCAGTGGTGACGGGGCATCTCAGCAGTCCAGCTGGTTTATCAGGAATTGTGTTGTCCAGAGACCCATAGTCACAGAGGTGTGAACATATGGCAATAAACATATAGACATGCTGCTATTACCTTAATAGCTCTGTGTTGGTAAGTCACTCATAAAATGTGTTGTCCAGAGACACAGACACAGAGGTGTGAGCATATGGCAGTAAACATATAGACATGCTGCTATTACCTTAATAACTCTGTGTTGGTAAGTCAACACTCATTAAATGTGTTGTCACCTGTGGATAAACTAATACTGGCACTATAACACTAGCTGCTGTGAACAGCAGTGGTGACAGGGCCTCCGCAGTGGCGTGAGATACAGCAAGTCGCTAAAAAACCACAGCGCTCGCTCTTGTTTTCTGTCTAGCCAGCAGTGTCAGTGTGACAGTGCCGGCTGGATGGGAATTTTTCTGTACTCCACTGAGGCAGGGCTTTTAATCTCTTGCTTACACAACACAGAGGGCCCATCCACAGCCTGGCCCCTCAACAAAAACAGGACTCTACATTGTAGGGGTCAACACCCACTGGCAAAGACACATCGCAGAGGATGAAGCTCTCCTCTTTCCGTGCATACACACAGTGACCCTGCATTAGAGCTCATCCAAAAACCCATCAGTCAAGTCACTGATGTTCTGCTAAATGCTAAAAGCAGAAATGTCAGCTAACGTCTTTGCGAGTCCCTTTGGGACTGAGAGCGAGCAGTGGGTCGTGGCAGTGACGGACAACACAGAAAACATGCTGGATTCTGGAGGGACAGGGCAGGTCAGGGCAAATATATTTTCAGCTTTGATGTAGCTTCACAGTGGGACCAAGCTATACCCCTGGGAAATCTAAGAACGAGAATGGTGATTTTGTGGACCAAGCTCATAATGTACTTCAGTTTTCAACATTGTTTCGCTGTTTGCACCAGTTATTTTTCTTAGTTTTAGATGTTTTTAGATGGGTCATCGTAGCTGCCCTGAGCTCAAACCACACCTGGCTTTTGCTTTGTTGTCAGAGCGAGACTGTGTGTATGTCAAGTGCAGACAGACATGTTATGAATGATTTAGTTTGTGTGCTGTGTGGCACTTGACACCCTGATGTAAGAGAAACACATGTCTCTGAGACAAACTGTGGCTGGCTGCCACACTACACATGAATTATGAGACTAAACATGAGAGCGGATCAACACTAAGGGGAAACTCCAGCCCAAAACCAAGAGGAGGGTCAATGACCGTGTCCTCAGCATCTCAAGAGTCCTCAAAGTAATAACACATTTCTGCAGCTGAATATGTTGTTCAATGAAGGCTTATGTCTTTATTACTAATACACTTATTCGAATAATATCAGGTGAACCAAAATGGATGTGTTTAGGCCTAATGGAGAGACTTCAAGAGACTCAAGGGTTGAGGATAGTTAAGGAGGTAAAGGAGTCACTGTGAAGTTGACTGTGTCAAACTGATGAATATATCATCCATCATCATCATCAATGACTGCTCAAAAACACCCCCACACAAGTCTTAGAGTTTTTTTCAAATTATTCAAAGTAAATAAAAAAATGAAAGAAACTTTGGTTAACACATATCTTGGCAAACCTTTGTGATTGTATTTCTAATCATTTGCTCCATCTTAACTTATCTGACTTGATGCCATTTCCCAATAACTGCCAATCAGCCGTCAGCGAATCTTGGTGCACTGCAGGATCGATAAATCCCCTCAAGAAAACCTCTTGTTTGTCACCTTCCACAAATTCAATATGTGGGTGGAATACAGTAACATGGAAGAAATGAACTTTAAATTCCTGAGGACTTACCATATCATAAAAATGGTAACTCAATAACTTTCCATTGACAGCCCACTCAAACAACGACCATTTGCTGTGATGGTTTCTCTCTCTCTCAGAGCGATTATGGGCTTCTTCAAGGCCGAGCCTGGAGAGTTAATCTTATCTAGCTCTATGATACAGACAGGTTAATACACAGAGCATCGGGAGGATGGCTTTCATGAACACTGGGCGAAGGGGTCAGTAGTAATGAAATGGTGCAAAATTTTGGGAAAAAGTAGAGAGAAGGTGAGGGTGATAATGAACTACTTCAAAAAATAAAATAATAAAGACTGAAATGTGCGATAATAAAAAGTCAAACTAAAGAACTGTCTGTTCTTTTCCACTTCTGTCAGTCCTGATGAAAATAAATATAGATTGTTTTCCCACACTAGAAATGGGAATATAAAATTAACTCCCTGGGGCTGCCAGATTTAGCAAAGATCTGTTCACACGGAATGAGATCATAACCACTGCCAACCATCTGGAGGATACACCCTCATGTGGCAAATACCATCACATCAACGAGAATTACCTTTAAGCTTCCCGCAACTATCAATTATTTGCATTACCAATTAATCTGATGTTTACTGCCTGTATCCATAACATGTCTGAAAAGTGAAAAAAAAGTGAAAACTTCGGATTTCACAAACCCAGAAAAATCTCCAGACTGCTGCTGTTGTCTGACAAACCCAGAGTGAGTTTACTATTTCATAAGCGGCAAATGTTCATATTGGAGAAGTTAAAACCACATCTTTGCTTATAAAATGATGATCAACTAACAAAACAGTTGTACTTCAGTTTTCTGTGGATCAACGAATGAACATTGTTCCAGCTTGAGTACACTGCTGTTACTCCAGCTAATCTGTGTTTACGACACAATGAATAAGAACATTAGCTTATCATGTATTTTGTAGTGAGTAATAGTTTATTCTGCCCGGAAAAGAGGTACGCTTAATTTATCCTTGGGTATCCAAGGTTGAGTTATGTTATCACCAGGATCAGCTAGTCTGTCAGACCACAGGGACAAGGTTAGGTGATTAAATTGGCTGCAAGAGATAAATCTGAAGCTTTATTCGACTAAAGCTTTCTAGAGAAGGTTAAATACACTTGATATCAATGTCACACCAATACTCCCCTACCTCCAAAACTTAAAAAACAGACAAAACAAGCTGGATGCTTTGTCTGCAAAGAAACATACTTTTAATTTGGATGCTTCAGTTATAGGGTTAATGTACCATCACTTCCATGAGCTTAATTTCCTTTATGTGGAACTTAGTCTTAGGAGTTCGCATGAGTGAAATAAAAACCACGCACAGGAAGTTGACCACAATGAATACAGATGGAAATAGAATAAGGTTTTAAATATGTAATCTGCCATTAGAAATTGTCACTTTTTGAAAAATAAGAGTTTATGAGAAAGTGCTGCAGCTCACAAGTGTAATAGGAGAAGATGGCTTTGTACAAAGACTTGTATAACAAGGCCAGAGCATTACAAAGGCTGCCATTATGTTTGCTTGTGATACGGTCATGACAGTACAGGCACTGACTGGCATTGGGTGCAACACAGGCCGCCACAACACCAGTGTGAACTGAAGAACACCTCTGGGTGTCTGAGTAAACTGAGCTTTCTCAATTTGCAGTGACGGGCCGGCTAAAAATAAAGAGAGTTTAGGCTGAATTGTAGGAGGAATTTAAAAAAAAGCCCTCATTGGACCACAGGTAGTCAAGGAAAGAGAGAAACTGGTATGGTCGGCGGGCTGTTCAAGTCCCTGGGTACCATTTGCTTAGGGTCTGTGAGGATTTGCTCTCTCCCAGGAGGGGCTGAAAGTACAGTGGGAAACAAAGCCCTGCTTACTTTGGGACTATTCCCACGACAAGGCTCTTTCTGGGTGTGCTGATAGCACAGTGAGAGGAAAATAATAACCTCAAAGTGAGGGGAAAAAGAACCTCCCATGAAGACGAGAGACGGCGTTAAAAAACAGGGGACGACAGGGTAATTTCCTCCTCAATGGCAGAAACCACTTTAACTGACAAGTACTATTCAGCACTGAGCTTCCATGACATAGCAACAACTGTTACTATGCTGCTGTATGTGCTGTGTTTACTTGGAGTGTAGTATACCGTGCAATATCCATTAATGACAGCCGGCTACACTTCCCTGTGGCCTTCATTCACCTGAGCATGACTCAGCACCCATCCTTTAGTGGAGCTAACTCATTACGAGAGACAGAACATTCTTTTGCCTGAGTCACATGACGCATTAAAGTGTCTGTAATTATAATAAATACGTAGCTGCTCGCATTTATGATCTATTCTAAAAGATATGACTCTGGGCATACGTGACTGGTGCCAGATAGTACAACTCACACACACTATCAAGAGATGAAGCCAAAACATCCGGAATACAAACGCGGCCATCTTGTTCATTTGGAGTCTGCACAGTAGCGATTGAGGGATGGAGCCACAGTATCAATGTCCCACCAATATATGTGCTCATTATATTATATATGTCCCCCCATTTTTATTGCATCAAATAACTATTTAAAACCCAACTAACTGAAAAAACAATGCAACATAATACTGAAACCATATTTGGGAAAAATGTATTTGAAATGTGCTTTGACGTTTGAATTTGGTCCATGTCCTATCCACTAAGATGGAGGAGGCGGGACTTACGACCACGAGGTGGCAATCGAGAAGCTTTGGCCTCACTATTGGAGAGTGGTCATGTCTACACACACACACACACACACACACACACACACACACACACACACACACACACACACACACACACACACACACACACACACACACACACACACACACACACACACACACACACACACACACACACACACACACACACACACACACACACACACACACCTTAAGTGAGGTGTTGAAATATTGGGTTGGGGTGAGCAGTTGTTGCATCACAGCTTAAGAATGAACATGGCCTGGACTGGTGAACTGTGACTGATGTTGCTTGCAGACTGAAAATACCAAGACTTTGAATCAACTACATCAGGTACAAAAGGTGGGTTTATAGTACAAATCAAAAAAATATACATGTACTAAAATTGTGTATTTTGAACTCAACCAAAAGACACTTAATCTGAAAAACAACCAACAAAAATAAAAAATGCTAAGTTTTGTTGTTGTTAAAACAAAAAAAATACTGAATCAGACCAATGAAAGTCGCCCACTTACCTGAACAACTTCTATTCCTCTTTTCCTGCAAAAGAAGATAAAAGCAATAATCATTAATGTGATCAAAAATAAACTGAAAGTGATGAGTTTTAACATACATTGCCAGGCACTGAGAGAACCTATAGGATATAAGATGCAGGACAGGTACTGTGTTTCTGCTCATAAAGTGATTCGCCGGTGATTTCGGAACTTGTCGCTGGTAGTGGCGACAGGCAGCAGCTGTTGTGATACCTTGATAACGTGAGCTTGGTGCTCACAGCATTAGTGCACTAACGTCTGTCAAAATATAACACTGACTTTTTAAATTCAGATTTTCACACCCCTGTTAGTCAATTTAAAGTACTACTTGGACACTAATTATATGGAGACGTGTGTGTGTGTTGCAGACATTTTTTTGCCGTGGTATTGAATCTGATACACAATCGTGAACTTTCAGAAGTACTGCAAATGACCCTCCAGATTTCTGGTATCATGACTTCTGTATTAGAGACATGAGCGACTGACACATGACCTCATCTGCACCTGGACATCAAAATTAAATTGTGCGACATTATCTAGTACATTTGTGTGATAGCAAGACAGCAGGATTATTGTAGCTGAAATATCAAATCCCTCTCTCAAGCTGGAGAATATTGTACTTTACACTGCACAGAAATAAAAGTGGTTGCTTGGCAACCATCAGACCCCTACAAGAGCAGAGTTGTTGGTAGAGGCGACTGTCTTAACATAGTACACCACTTCACTGTCAACACAAAGAACCACATGTTTCTAGAAATTGGTCTAAAAGGCACAGATGATGTTTAAACCTGCTGGATTTTTATTAGTCTCCACCGAGAGAAAAACAGGCGCCCAAGCAGAGAGTGGAGGAGAGGCATTTGCATATTTCTGGTGAAGCTAGCTCCAGCAAAAAAGAAAAAAAAGTAATACTTGAATGGACAAAACAACTTAGTCCTAGTCGGGGGGGAATTTATAATGAGTGCAATCCAGCAGCACTACCACCAACTCAGCCTGTCCGGGGTAGTTGTTTTTAAGGTTACAGCTCCATGGTAACAGCAGTGCAGCTATTCACTGCTTCACAACAATGTGGATATTTAATACTGCAGCTGGAGTGTTTCATGTGGTGTCAATGGGGACCTTTAGTTTCATCACATCTCAGACATGGAGATCGCCTGCTCTTCTGCATTGCTACACGGCGAGCAGAAAGAAAGGGATGAAGGAATAGAGCCGGCGGACGAACAAGGGAGTCAAAACTTTCTGAATAAGCTCCACACACAAGAACATTGAGGTGTAACAAAAAATATAAACAGGTCACTTTTAATTACACCCTGGAAGGAAGGGCTGATAATCAACTATATTAAAACACTTAATTTAAATGGCTTTGTTGTGGAAAACTTTGGGTGGAATCAGCTAAAGCCGGTCAGACAGGAGAAACTGATTTACCTGTTTGACCTGTTGATTTGTTGCAGTCTTTCATGACCAAATTGATGCAGTCACTTCTTTAGAACCCATAGATTTTAGAGTGCTACTCTCCACAGGTTTCAAATAACCTTATCATTGGGGTGAAAGACAAGCCACAAGCATAGGTTTGGCATGGGGTGTCACTGGCATGGGGTGTCACTGATAAGAGAGGCGGTTTACAAATGACTGACACACCCCTCCACTGATTTGCTGAATGACAAAATTGATTGATTAACAGCTCACAGCTACCTACAGGAGCATCTAGGGCTATGACGGTAACTACATTACTGCTGGGGGGGTACCAAGCCCAGGGCAAATACCCAGGGAGCCATGCACAGCTCCACTGCCCGTGGCAGAGCGCATGAAGCCAGGGCACGGACCCAGAGACCCCGGACAGCTCCACTGCCCGAGGCAGAGGGCGCACAGCCCGGCCACAGCGCCACCAAGCCCGGGGAAGACACACAGCTCTGAATAAGATTTAACTCATTGAAGTAAGGTATAGATCATTATGTGATGATAGGCATCATTTCAAACAAATCAACTTGTAAACTGTAGCAGGTCAGAGACGTCAGCTGAGTCTGTGAGACCTGTTGATTAGTTGCTATCTTTCATGCACAAATTGATGCAATCCCTTCTTTAGAAGCCATAGATTTTAGAGTGATTCTCTCCAAAGGTTTTAAATAATCTTATCATTGGGGTGAAAGACAAGCCACAAGCATACAAGGAAATCTCATCAGTGTTGTTGCCCCAGTGGCCTTGCCTTGACAGGATGAAGTGACAATATTTTCATATCATTCAATGACGCCCAGGCTGTCCAATTTCAAGGGCACAGTATTTTTCTTAATCAGGTATTTATGAGTAAGTAGGAAGCCTCTAAATTGCTGTGCGAGGGTAAGGGACACAAACATGAACCCTAGTGGCCCTGAGCAGCAGGAACCCCTTAAAGTCCAGCTGCACGAGACAGGGTAGACTCAACACTGGAGCACTTGCAGTGTCAGCTGCATGCCACATGATAAGGGAGATAGAAAACCTGACGAGTCACTGTTAATTAACATTACATTCACATGTTTCTATATTTCTATATTCTCACACTTGTGTGCATGTTAAATTGTGACTGTGATAAAGATTTAACCTCATTGAAGTAAGGTATCGATCATTATGTGATGATAGGCGTCATTTCAAACAAATCAACTTTTAAACTGTAGCAGGTCAGAGATGTCCGCTGAGTCTGTGAGAGAGGGACCCGTGGTAATATGCTGCTTGTTACCGCGGTAAGAAAAAAAATCTATATTGTCACAGGCCCAGGAGTATCACATTGTAAGTTTATCTTAGTTCCATCTTCTCCTTCTTCTTGAAGGTTGCATGGTATGTGACGGGGGAAATGTGTCAGAAATATGTCAAAAAGAACTAGAAGTAGAAAACAAGTTGTGAATTGAGTGACTGGGCAACAGAAGCCATTTAAGAGCTCTTTTCCATTTAAAAGTCCTTGTATTTGTTGTTGTTCTTGTAAAAAGGATCTGATATTCCTGATCTGTCACAAACATGACCTTTTAACACTCAGGACACACCCTTCATGCAGGGGGTGGGTGTTCCTTTAAGGGTTATGAGGCGATTAAAAATGTTTTGTGGATTACAGTGTTGTAATCTGCTCTGAGTCCATCAGGTCACTTTGTGGAGCAACAGCACTCCTATAAAAGGTGAAAATGTTTCATACCCGACATATCAGGGCTCACTGTTGCTAAATCAAATGACCCCATCATCCCCTGTGCACATTGCTGCTGACATATATGTGTTTTCAGGACAACTGAAGTCCTCATACAGCACAGGTAGCAAGGCAATGTTGCAATGAAAGGTGCTGAAGAAAATCCATGCCATACTTTAAAATATTTTACTCAGCTGAAGATGGACAAGCTACAACAAGACAAATAAATACAACACCCCATTAAGCCAAAAACCATTAAGGCCGGGGGAATAAGAACAAATCCATGTTAGAGTAGAAACATACAGATAATATATACACATCCAACTGGTGTGCAGACAATTCTTGTCTTCTGATAAGAGTAGAATCCCACCCTTGATTAAATTCATGTTATGGCTCTGCATGTGGACAAATACAGTATATATTGTTGTAGCTAAATAAACCGTCTCAATTCTAGAGACAGAAAGATTGGTCTCTGTGATATCACACATTTCCAGTTACCATGAGAGTATAGAACTGAAATAGTCACAGAGCGAATCCTGCGGTTTCAACAAGGTGGAGATTTGTTCCTTTTTCTGTTGACACACACACCAGCCATTAAATGTCATGCATCGGGACAATTAAAGTCAATAAGAACGTCTGCTTTAGCTGCCAGTCCTGTTACCCATGCACCTTTGACTGAGATCAGCAGCTCTGCCTACACACATTCCCTCCTCGCGCCATGTCTCAACAAGCACCGATTTGAGACATAACAAACAAAAAACCTACTACAGTAAAAGACAAAAGCTGCAGAGGGCTCGACTTCTTCTGGGGGCCCCTTCCTCCCGCAGAGAGTGATAGAATCAGAGGTAACTCACTGATGCTGTGTGTGTGTGTGCGTGTGCGTGTGCGTGTATGAAAGAGAAAGCTCTAATGGAAACTGCAAAAGGGGCTATTCCCTGTAAGAGGGGAGGAGGAGCTCATCAGTCCTGTTTGTCACTGTCTGACAACACACCTCTTAATTCACTGTAGCATAAATATTTAATGATGTAGACCCACTGTGGATGCATGTCAGGGTGTTGTTGGTGGTGTTGTTGTTGTTGTTGTTGCTGTTGCCCTGTATGCAGTGAAATCGGTCTTCTGGCCACCTACCTGCACATATCAGCAAAGGCCTGGAAATTCAGCTTCTTCATCTTCTTCTCGCTGAGCCAGTAGCCGACTCTCCGGCCCTTCAGGAAGGTCTGCATCTCCACTGTTCCCCCTGGTCCTGCTCCGGAGTGAGACGGTGGCGGTTGGAGGCTCAACCTGGAACAAACACAGGACACTGTTACGTTCACGTTCGTCACAGCCAACCCAGGGGCTGCTGAGAAGACGACCACGCTCAAAGTTGACGACTCGAACAACAAACTCCCTGTGTGTCCCCTCAACATTAACCCCCTCATATTCAACACGATACATTCCCCACACGTAATAGTACAGCGAGTGAGCTCCAGCATCCGCCAACCACACACTCCGACCCTCGTTCCTGAAGCTAACCCCCAGCCGCTAACGTTAGCTGGCTAGCTGGGGAGTGACAGTCTGCAAAGCTAACCGAGGGCATGCAACTGGGAAGACGTTAAGCTAGCTCGCTGTGGCGCTAACCCAGCGTCCGCCTCACCTCCACATGCCAGACGAGTTAACCGGCCCGCGAGGGCGACTTAGCAACAACGAAAAAGAAAAAGATGAAGCCACTGACATGAGAAGGAATTACAGCTGGCAGCTAGAGAAGCTGCGTGCGCGGAGCTAACTAACCTGGTAGTTATTTTAGCACAGTTCCCCCTCCTCGGCGTGTGTCCTCTGAGCGAAACTAGCTCCGGTGGTGGCCCATTCTCGGTCCGTGCTGCGGGGGAGGACGAGAAGTTTTCCGGGCAGGTGACAGATGACGGACGCGTTGAGTGGTTCCTGGTGTTTTCCGTCTCTGAGCTCCACTGGCGGCTCACACCCAGGATCCCGGAGACTGCTGCTGCCTTCACGGACCGCTCGGAAAGTACCACTCCCCCGCCGTCCAATCACAGCCCCCGTCTTGGTTTCACGTGCTGCTGCCATGACTTCCTCATCGATTCCCCACCCATTAATCGATTGATCGTTTTGTCCATGAGATGTCGAAACCTGTTTCTTGTTTCGTTTGAGCAACGCACCAAAACTCGAGTAGCCCATTTTCATTTGTAACACAAGCAGAACCAGAACTCTTTTTTTTATTGAATTGATTATATGTACCTGCTGATCAATCTCCCTAATCAATCAATTTGTCAATGAATTTTTAATAAATTCTATAAAATAGAAAAACCCAGCTATTTTTTCATTCATTCATTTTTTTCAAACATGTAAATAAAAAAAAACTGAAAATATACAAACAAGTGGAAAAAAAATAAACAGAAAAAAGTATTATTTTCAAACAGTGATGTGGGGAAAAAATCTAACGCTTAATGATTTAATCTACATATTCGCAAAGGAGTGAGAAGTAGAAAAAAGAAAAACACAGCTTCATGTCTTGTTTCATTATAGCAACTTGCCAAAACTTAAATATAGGCCTATATTCAGTTACAACGCAAGACCCAGAAAGTGAGCCTTTATAACAAAACAAAAAAAACAACAAAAAAATGTATATAAACTTAAAAAAATATATATATATATATATATTGTTATATTTGATCAACATAACAAAACTTAAATATATTTAGTAAAAACATAAGACTCATGAGGAGGCTGGAATACGTTTTTTTTCCCCTTGGCATTTTATCTCACAAAAACTTAGATAGTAAATCTATTATATGTAGCTGCTGTTTATTTACCTTAATCAATCAATCAATCACTCTCTAGATAAAATTTCAGATAAAGTACAATAACAACAACTATAAAGCCTATCAGTTTCTACAGTCATCAGCAGATTGACTGCTGACTAGTTGTTCATTTGTTTTCATTGATCTCTATTCAGCTGTTTGATGGGACCTGATATACTTGCTTTATTCTTTATCAGACATTATTGACAGGAAAGTTCAGCCTGGATTCACTCCTGTCAGGAAGTAGGAGTATTTATCTGAAAACTGGTTTGTGATTTTTTTTTTTTGTTAAATATTAACCAACTGTCGTTTGCACAATGATCTGATTTTATATGTTGGCACGTTGTTGTTTGTATAATGAGCAGTAGTTTGCAATCCTCCAACAAATTTGGCGGGCTCCCAGAGAAACATGGCACAGGGGCGCCATCCCCTGGAAAAGCAGTGTAACATATAGTAATTACTTTTTATATTATTTTATTTTATTTTTCAGGTTTACAGAAAACGTAACAGACAACATAGATATACCCCAAAATAATACACAGGCTGTTGGGATTTTCATTATATGAATATGTGTACAATGGGTGATTGTAAATAAATACAAATCTACAAATGTAGATCCACATTTGGTTATATCAATAGGGCAGGCATTACTTTTATGAGAGGCATTCAGCCTACGTTTTTAAAAGTTTAGGAGTGTCATTATTTGTCTTGCTTTCGATTCCAAAGATGACAATGAGGTTTTGAAAAAAAAAACCACACAAAACAATAATACACAAAAGAACAGACAGTGCTGGAGGCTTTGAGGAGGACAGACCTGCCGCTTCCAGTCCTTCTCTGCTGCATCTACCATCAGGACACGTATGTAAGGTTAGTTTGACAGGCTCTTACATTTTCCTCTTTAAACTTTGATAATATAACCAGTGTGAAGTAAAACTTCTCATATATTTTTGTAATTTTCTATTATATCAACACAGATTAGGTTGCCAGGCTGTACATGTTTGTGTTTATTTCAACTGCCTGGTAATAATGTGGTTAGACATAGTGGTAAAGGAAAATTCACGTTTAATAAGTTGTCAATGAATATATTGTTTTATCACTGTTATAGGGGTGTTTTTCACAATCTAGTATTCTGAAGTTCTTCTTATTCGTAGCTTATACCTGATTAAGACATCATCAGTAGCCTAAATAATATATTAACCATCAGTTAGCAGCCCTCAGTTTTAACTTATAAAGTGTATATGACTAGTGCATTCATTTAAAGTGGTACTCAAAATAAAACAAAAATATAAATCCAAACAATGATTTATTCTTCTATGCTTAAGAATTAAGTATAGTACTAATAGAAGCATGTATTATGTTGTGATAAAAACATCCTTTATTTAAACATTGAATCATTGACAAACACATGTACAAAAATAAAAGCTTTGGGAATCGCAAAAAAAGGAAAATGGCATAAATAAAACCGTTTATGCATTGAATAGACTCGGAATACAATTTAAAATCATTTCTAAAAAAGATCGGTGAGACCTTGAGAACTATCAATTGTTTTTTATAGCAGCTGACTTTATAATGTTAAGATAGAGGCAGGTGCAAATTGAAACTGAAATACATAAATTGCAAAAAGTATTACGGAGACAATGAGAATCGATAACCGAAAATAGAGTAAATATAGATTAAAAAAGTAAAGGAAATATAAATCTTACATTATTCCTCCTTAAATAGATTATAAAACATTTTTACAGTTGTGTAACCTGTTTTTCCGAATCAATAAACTTCTTAAAACAATCTATAAACTCGTGCAAAATAATCCAAATGCTACATTTATAAATTCGTATTTTACGTTACACGCAAGTGAACAACAAAATAATTTACTATCATCTATTGATTGTTGATCTGTAGGTCTCTTACGTCACTTCCTCCACGTGGTCTAGGCCCAATCTCCCGCCCGGAACAATCGTTTGTCAACACCGCGCTGCTGCTGCTCACACTCAGTCGTGTGCTCGTGTCTTTGTGTGTCTCTCCTTCACCATCTTTTAGTTTTTTTTAAAATCCAGAATGGCTGAACAAAGAGAAGAGTCCGAGCTCCACGATGCGGCCGCCAGCGAGGAGGAGCTGGAGACAGCTTTGTGTGTTCTGGCAGGAAGCGACCCAGAAAACTGCTCCTATTCCCGGGTAAGAAAAGCCTCCTCCACCGCATCTCTGCAGCCAGAGCCAGCCTCTATCTGCAGTGTTAAATATATAATGCTGTTCCACACTATAGTATTGTTGTTGCTATATTGGTTTGTATTACGTATGGGACACCGATTAAACTATAATAAAATTGCATTGTCTTGCTCAATACCACTGCAGCACTTCTATTTACCATGATAGTCTCTATTTCCTTCTGTTAGAGGGTATCAAATAAAAAGTTCTTTATTACATGATGTTGTAAATAACGTGTTTGTCTCCACCTCCTGTGTTGACTGTTGCAGGGCTATGTGAAGAGACAGGCTGTGTTTGCCTGCAACACCTGCACCCCCAGTGCTGCAGAGCCTGCTGGGATATGTCTGGCCTGTGCCAACAAGTGCCACGATGGACACGACATCTTTGAACTGTACACCAAAAGGTATTTAGGATACACAGTTTACACCACAGCTTGCTGATTCATTGAATCTGTGGTGCGATAAGTCAATTGAAATTCTTTTTTCTTTTTGTAGAAATTTTCGCTGTGATTGCGGCAATAGCAAGTTTGGGGATTTCCAGTGTCAACTGATGAGTGTGAGTCCGCTGCTTTTATCGAACTGAGGCTTCATCACCCAGCTTGTGTTCTTGTTTTGCACCTCATGGTTGCTGAAGTTCCTCCACTTCTTCTATTCACAGGCCAAGGACGAGGAAAATGTCAGAAATCAATACAATCACAACTTCAGTGGCTTCTACTGCACGTGTGATCGGCCGTACCCAGACACGGACGATCAGGTATTCCTCCTTGATTTTCTCATGCAAACCACATCATATTAATTAAATCTACTGTTTATGTTTCTCTCTGATCTGTCACTATAAACATTGTTTTCCTAAAATGACTCAACAGGTCAACGATGAGATGATTCAGTGTGTTGTCTGTGAGGACTGGTTTCATAGCAGGGTAAGCACGTCTGTTTGTTTAGATAAAAAGCCTTTCACAGAATATTTGCTGAAATATATGTCATGAAAACTTTCATACAAGTGTTCATTTTCTTTATTTAAGTTCTATATATTTGATAGAATGTGTTTTCTATTTATTTATAGTTGTTTATAATACAAGTTTATAGTTAAACTGTGAAATATCAAGCCTCAATTACATTTCTTTGTCGTAAGGGTTTAATAACATCTAAGGAATCATTGCTTTTAAATATATGTCTATATTGGCCTATATATCGGTATCAGAAATTTCTTACTCACAAATATTGGCAGCAGCATCGGCCCCTAAAAACCTGTATCATTCAGGCTCTAATTAAAGTGAAAGGGTTTCTGAGCACTTCCTTGGTTCTGATCTGCATTTGAACTCCACTTTAAGTCATCTGCTCTTCATGTGGTCACTTACAGCACCTGGGCTGCTCTGCAGTGGAACCCGAAGAGCTGCAGGAGATGGTGTGTGAGGCGTGCATGAACAAGGCTCCTGTTCTATGGACGTACGCCGCTCACTTTGCAGGTAACTCATCCTCCCGAAAACAAACCTGTGTCTCAACTTTTGACAATAATGTTCTGAAAGTCATTTTGCCACTCGTGTTTCTGCCTTCAGTGCCACCGGTGATCAGCGTCAGTCATCCTGAGGAGGAGGAGGGGGAGGAGGAGGAGGTGGAGGTCGATGTTGAGGAACAAGGAGACAAAGAGGAATCCAGGCAAAGTGGGGAAGAAGCAACGAGCAGTGTTGAGGACACAAAGCAGGAGGTGAGAGACAAATCTTATGAGAACGTGTGTTTCCATCTTAAAATGGAGGGTTTGTACTTTCACAAAGGAAAACGTTATTTTCTTTCCCCCATTAATGAGATAGAAAATTAAACAGTACAAATGTCTGATAAGTAAAAAGCATGTTATAACTGTTATGAAAGAACATTTAACGTAATCACTGACATTTGCAGCTTTAAACAACTGTAATTTTAGCCTCTATTAAATGAAGAGTTTCAGCAAAGGGATTTGTGAGGAAAATATTGAACCCATCTACAGCATTTTTAATCTCCTGACATTTAATGCTGGGGAGTGTAGTGACCAGTGTGTCTCGGCCCCTGCAATCATTTTATTTTTAAAGCATAACTCAAACCATTATTTTTTTCATGAAATTTCACAATTGTGTTAACCAGGTGGTGAAGTTGTGCCTTTTAATATTTTTTTGTTTCATTAGAGAAATATTACGACTTATGGTAACTGTGATAGAACCAAATGATCTGCTCTTTGAGGTTTTGTCATATCCTCATGACTCTTGTTTGCTGTTATCATTACCTCCGTCAAGCAGGTTATGCTTTCCTTGTCTATTTGTCAGCAGGATTACACAAAAAAGTATTATCTTTTCAGTTTCTTTAACATTGCGAGATGGATCTTTTAAAATCAGGTATTTTCCAAGGAATCATTAATGGATCTTGATGAAAAAAATCGGCCACATTTAGGGGACCGATATCTATGAGTCTGTGCTTGGTAGAACTTAAAGGGACTGCTAGACCAAAGCAGAGGTATGTGGTCTACTGAGAGCCAGTCTGGTTTCCTATGAGGCTACTGTTGTGTTTAATGCCAGCCTGCCACTAGGTGGGGCTGGAGAGCAATGAGGGGATTATAGCTCTGACTCAGAGAGCAGGCTCCAGTTCCTGTTATCGTGCGTTCCCCTCCTCTGGGTAATTAGAGGAGAAATGACCCATGAGGCACTGCTTCTCCTGCTCTGCAGACGGCTTTGGCCAGGCTTCACAGGACAGCTTACTGTAAACTGGTGATTTTCATCGCCCAATCATGTCATCGTGTCAGTCGCCTTGAGACATCCCCTGGATGAGTCTGCAGTGCTGTGTGCAGCGATGTTTCACAAAGCCCAGGTGTTATCCTCTATCCCTCCTGGCAGTGTAACACAGTAACTCACCCCGTCCTCTCCTACTATTTGCATCTTAGGAAGCGGTGAACCAGGGCTCCCCGGGCAAACGGACCCACGAGCAAATGACGGGCAGCCCTGGAAAGGCCACGACCAAATCTGAGGCATGCAGGCTGAAGAAGCTGCAGGACCAGGGGCGGGAGAGGCTGAGACAGGGAGCAGTGTTCTGGCCGTACAGCTGGCGCTCCGAGCTTTGCACCTGCACAAGCTGCAAGGTGGGTCCCAAATTATACGCTCAGGTTGTAAAGAGCCGCTTGCCCGTGTTTGCTCTACCAAGTTGATCCTGCTTAATGTAACAGTATCTCCGAAGCACATCAGCATCTTTTTTTAATGACTGTTTTTTTTGTCACACATCGGCGCACAGAGGGCTTACGTGGCCGCCGAGGTGCAGTTCCTCATGGATCAGTCCGACACCATTCTGGCCTACGAGAACAAAGGTTTGGATGAGCCGTTCGGCCAGCACCCGCTAATGGCACTGACAAGCTCGATGGACCGTGTGCAGCAGCTGGAGATCATTTACGGTGAGCATGGCGAGGGCAGACGGGGCCGCGGGGAAACGTGAGGTCACATTTCCAACTAGGTGGTAATCTTTTAAATTTAAAAGGCAGAGGTGATTGATTGAGATTCAATGTGGTCAAATTAATCACATCTTCTTCCCTCAGGTTTCAACGAGCTGACGACTTCGATCAGTGCGTTTTTACACCAGTGTGTTGCTGATGGAAAGGTGAGAAATGGACGTCTTATTGCAGATTTTTACCCGGACAGTGTTTGATTAATTGCCCACGGGCTTTGCGGTCATATTTGATGGGCACTGTTCCTTTCTGTATGCCCGACTCACTCCTTCTCTGTTTTCATCAGACGCTCACTGTCGAAGCCGTGCATCAGTTCTTTGATGAGCTGCGTGCGAGAAAAAGACGCAGAACCAACGCAGGATACCAGTAACGAGGCGGCCGCAAAGCAGACATCATATGCCAGGTTCATACGGTGCTTTTGAGTGAAAGAATGAAAGAATGTGTCATGTGGAAAACAACCCTTCTTTCTTTGAATACAGGGCTTTTTGCTGCAAACCACATTATCCTTAAGCTTGTACAAATAGTGCAAAGAGAACTGATTTCCAGTTCCTGTTGTAAAATGCTCATTACTAAGTAAAGATTGTACATTTTCATGTCCAGTTGTTTTGATTGATTGTGATGCCTTAACTTTGAAGCTCGTGATGAAACTTTTACTTGAAACATTCATTGATTTTAAATGTGCATCTTTACGAAAGAGATTTTTTTTTCACTTTTTTCGCTTTAAAAAAACAGCATGTGTGTGTGGGTTATGAGAGTATTTCACATGATGCGGCCATGTGCATATTTGAGAACACGTCCATTCATTTAAACTGAGCTACATACTTGTATTTGTTTACACCTGAGGTTTTAGGTAAAGAGGATTATTCTGGTGGCGACCAGTTAAGACCATAGACTGTTCATGAAGATGGACGACATGACAGCTCTCTGAAAGTGAAGCCAAAGCACCGTAGAGTAGAGGGCATAAACCCTGCCTCATGATAGTGGATGGGACAAAGGCCAAAAATCAAAATACATGCAAAATAAATGTTCTCAAAGATGGTTTCTGTCATTACCTCTGCCAAGAAGGTTATGTTTTCATCTGTTTGTTTATTTCCAGGATTATGCAAAAATTGCTGGAGGGATTTTCAGGAAACTTTAAGGGATGTGGTAGGAGTTCTGACTCAGTTCCAGACCCATACCGCATCCCTCAAAGTTTACTTTATTTTCAAATGTATTTTTGTTGATTTCCCAGAATAATTCATGGATCTTGATGTGAAAAGAAATCTGATGTTTAGGGGACTGAGTGTGTGCAATTTGGTTCAGATGCAACTAAAAATCCTGATATTGCTCTTCTAGTTTTAGGTAGTTTTCACACTGATGTGTGCCCAAGTGTTAATTTTACCAAGATGTTTGGTTTTAATTAGTTATTTGATGCAATAAAGACAGGGCGATGTTAAGGGATGTTGCTGCTGTGTGTGAATTCATGTTCATAATAAAGAAATCACATGTCACCCAAATGAGATCAAGTGAATTCCTTAATATCAAACCAGTTTATTTTGAGGATGCCCAAGTTGACCACTGTTATGCACCTTTTGAGGCGACAGTAGAAAAATAGATTCAGTGAAACTAAATGCAACTTAATATCAATCTACAAACATGTTTTCTATGATAACCATACAAGTACAATGTACCTGTTAGAATTCAAACACAAGCAGTCACACATTAAAGATGGTTCAATTTCCCCCAAAAAAAGGTGCTAGATAACACTGTACACAAAACGAGCTACATGAGTTTTCAAAGAACTATTTGATGCAGGCTGGTAAGCTGGTAGAAAAGAGCTTGCATAGACATCAAAGTCACTTCTCCAATAAAAGCCCAGCCACAGGCGGGGGAAGGCACTGACTTTTCTACAGCAAAGAGCAGAACAAGGACTTTTAACCAACGGAACATTGTCCTGGAAAATAAAACAACTACCCAACATGAACATGGGGAGGAATCTGGAGTTTTGCATTTTTTCCCCATGAAGCAACCTAGACGGAAAAGTTATTTTTCTGCTTGGCAACTTCATTACTGCTAAGCAGGGAGCTAATATCCTCAGATCCTCTACATATTCCTGTTATTTTTAAAGTCGAGGAAAAGTGGGGAGGAAAAAAACAAACAAAAGACATCTCTACAAAACATGGGAATCCACACCACCTACGATATTGAACAGACTGCTCTAGATGCGGAACATTTAAGAACGAAATAGATTCAGAGACACAATCTTTTTGTTTTATACCACACATTCTTAGTGAGATTTCATGACGAAAAGACAAAAGCACACAGTGTTGTCCACTACAGTAAAAACACAAACCTTCAAAGACCACTAAAATGTGATAGAAACCATTACAAAAATCCATCAGAACATGTGGAACTCAGTTCATTATATACAATTTCCATTGGAGATATGAGCCCGCAATCGCCAACTTTTCTTCAACGCAAGATTCCTTTTGTTCGATATTCATTTGTTCCTTTTCCCTTCAGCTAATAAAACAGGTGGCTCTTACAGTGCAACGATGCGCGTATGTGAGGTTGTGTGCCAGCTGCTGGCTGTAACAGGCTTTTATGTGTTTACTTGCAGGGTGGTGGAGCTACAGCTGCTGTGGCTCTTTAACAGTATTTCTTAACAGTATCAACGCTGACTGTGCTGCTCCACGATCTCCCATGAGGTGGTGAGACAGAGGCCTGATGTATATACATGGGTTTAGGATTTAAGGTCGAGTGAAATCCACCTCCGCCACCATGATCTTTGCAGTGAAGGCGTCCACAGTGAGCAGAACAGTCAAATAAGCTGTTAACAGGGGTTTGCGATATAATGACATCATACTTAATTGAATAAAGAGAGCTAAAAAGGGACTATTCCAAGCACTGGTTAAGGCTTTAGATTCGATTTTTTTTTCCATACTAGAGGGAGCTCTATCACACTGACCACCACTCTGTGCTAAAGACTGGTTAATCATCTCAGACTCTCTGATATGTACAAACAGACCTGACTAAAGACGGGAGTGTACAGTACTGAGATTGTCTAAACACCTGTGTGTATCAAAGTTATATCCTTGCGCAAACACACACACACACACACACACACACACACACACACACACACCTGCTCCAGCTGCAAAACCGACCAAATCCCCCTGCAAAGCATTTGATCAATGTACGTCAGTTGCCATGGCACCCCTATATTTTCTACTGTATCTCGGTAATGAACCAGTCTGTGATCCTCCTACCCCCCCTCCCTCTGAACAAAAAAAAAAAAAACCCCACCAGGCTTCTGCCTCTAAGCTAGACACTGAGAGGCTGTGATAGCTGAAGCCTGACACAATTATCAGACTGGGTTACTGGAGAATGACGAGCTCTGATGACCTACTTCCTGTCGGATCCAATTCCTGCTTTGTGTGACCAAGCCCTGGCCCATTACCCATCAGCACTGCAGAACTGTAGCCAGGAGGGGAAAACTAGTCAGGTGGGTTGCTATAGGCATGCTACAAGAAGAAGTGGAAATGCAAGTCATGGGAGGAAAGAGCACAGCCAGACATATTTACATATCATTTTATCACAATACTCTCGTCCCAGACTCTGTGCCATTGTTGGCTTGTGTAAATTGAGATTCCAAACCAGCCATCTACCCATTCAATCCTGAAAATAATAGAGAGACAGCCGAGCTAATGAATGCAGTCTTTGTTAAACAATTGGTTCATAACTGAGCTACAACTAGTGTTGTGACCTTCTCATGCAGGATTCACACAGCACAGAGCCAAACTTTCTTTACAATCGAACTCATCCCAGTAGAGCCTGAGTCATCCTCTAACCCAGCAGGCTCACAGAGATCATTCACGAGCATCGACAGTTAACCTACAGCTCTTGCTCTTTCCATACTCTGACTGTGTGATGGATGGCACAGTGTGAAAGAGGTAGGACAAAAGTACGGATCCTATAAATAGCAACCATCGACCACACCTTTTCCCTGCTCCTGTCAAACACACACACATACTGTATACGCAGGCACACGCTTAGTGCTTTGCCGTCCACTATGATGGACAGCCACTCATTACTTTTTCCCTTTTCTTAACTCAACCCCTGGCCCTCCACTGGGGTTAAAGTGCAGATTTCTTATAAGGGTAGTCAGGCTTGCTGGGTGACCTGCGGTCTCTGGCGATCTCCTCGGTTACACTGTTCCTGTGAGGCTGCTGAAGGGGACCCGATGATTCTCCAGCGAGAACCATCTCTTCCGGGGCGTCTCTAGGTCCTATGTGCCTCTCATCGTAGCTGTCCATGTTTCCACTGGGGGATCGTAAATGACCTAAACCATGAGTCAGGTCCGTCTCATTTGATCGCCCCCTTGGAATATGTCCCATCCTGGGCTGGGCCCCAGAGGGACTGGCGAGGACTCCATCATGTCTCTGAGAGGTCATACTGAGGACATCCAGTCGAAGTGGGTCAGCGGCAGAACGTCCTTGCATGTGGCCCTGGGGCTGAGAGTCAGAAATGTAAGGAGGTGGATAGGAGCTGGAGGGGGTGCAGCTGTGGCTGTAGAGGTCTGGTCCTGCAAAGGAGGGCAGAGGGTGAGCGGAGGTTGGGGTTGCAGGTCGGCAGGAAAAGTCATACAGGTCAGGGAACTCGGCTTGAGCCTCCAGCTTGGGTTCAGGAGCGTGTCTCTTGCAGGAGTGGCCATGTCCAGGACCGTGGCCATGGCTGAGGCGGACAGAGGGGCAGGGCCCATGGGGCAGATGGTGGCCTGAGGGGCCCATGGGGCTGTGAGTGCTATCTCTGTCCATCTCTACAATGTGCTGCTCCCTCAGGGACATGACGGAGACACCCAGTGCAATGTCAGGCATGAACTCCCTCATAACGGGCTCCATGTTCATCTGCAACAGAAAAAATACAAATGTGATGTTACCTGACAATTGTGCTGCTGATGATCCAAGGCAAAAGCCATAACGCTGCATTTGAATAAACAAAACCGGCACAAGGACACTCGGAAGTAGCACCCACACTCACCGCTTGCTGGTCTGAAAGCAAAGCTCGGCCCATGGCCTGCGGGTTGGTGCAGTCTGGGGGCACGGGCCTGGGCACAGAGGAGTACTCTGAGCTGCCATGCTTAGCGGCGGCATGGCGCTGGATCAGGGTGCGGTTGCAGGGATAGGAGAAGGAACGGGTGGGGGTCGGCATGGGCACGCGGGGTCGCCAAGCACCCTTGAGCTGGGCATGGCTGGGTGTGGCAGGGGGGTGGTACGGGGGAGGTGGAGGAGGTAGGGGTGGGTGGAAGCCAGCTATCCCTTCCAGCTCTGTGAACATGCTATCCATGGCTGGGCTGCTGTTTACCCGACAACGACCCACCTGGCGCAGAGCCAGAATTGGACTCTCATCTCCGAACCGTTCATCGGGGAAGAACTTGTACGGGTTCTGAAGAGACAAAAAACAAAACAGGAGCTCATGAGATCTTTATCCATTGTGGTTCTGTGAAAAGAAAACCCTATATTTTAAAATATCTATCCCTCTGAGATTTTTGAAGGCCAGAATATATACTGTATTCCTGAGGTATGTCAATGTCAGTCTCACCATCAGCACAGACAATCTCTCTCCCCCCCTTTAACCCCTCTAACCCCTGGTGGGGACAAATTTCTTTGCTTTCTGCTGACCTGCAGTAACTCTGTGGCTCCGTCTGCCAGACCGAACTCCCTCAGCACTCGCAGCTGCAGCTCATAGCTGACGGTGGCTCCTTCACCACAGTTGAGGGCGTACGCTCTCTGGACCTGCTCCGTGTGTCTCAGTTCCTGCAGCCTCCGGATCATCTCCTTCACCACTGGCAGCTGAGGCACTGAAAGACACGAGCGATACAAACACAGTCATTTGATTATTCTGACATTACTCTGGGCCACTGGTAAAATCTGAATTGCATAATGTTGGCTAGGATATTTCCAGATCTGAGTTCCGTTTGTGTCACCCTCTGGTCACACCTGAACACTTCTCTTACCTGGAATTTCATTGGCCACGACCGACGGAGCGTTTGATGAATTCCCTGCCATTTGCTGGTGGTTGATCATGTGACAGCACTGAGGCACGGCATTGTTGACCATGTAGAGCGTGTCTGGGACGTTGGACATGCGCACCAGTCGCAAGCGCACCAGGTCCGTCTGCTCCACCATCATTTCATCAAGTACAGACTGAGGACAGAAAGACAGGAGAGGAGAAGTGAGACCAATTCTAAAATAAATGAATATCTTATGTGCAAATCAAGGACATGGAGAGGTTTTGCAAATTAGTTCCACTTGACTGACACTTAATCTAGTATTGACTGTCTGGTTTGTGTATGTTTTCATAAATATTCAGGGCCCTGAGGCCTATAAATTAATAGGAAAGGGTGCAAATTGACATAAAATTTGTTTCAGTCAAGATGATGGAGCGAACTATGGTAGAGACGTATGTATAGCAATAGCTGGGTTTGGCTGGTTTTTAGCACGTGAGAGCTGAGAACAGGTCCACAAATTCCCCACAGGCTATGAACGATCAGTCTGTCGTCTTCTTCCTCTTTTCTCTCTGATGGAAGCTATGTGGGACTAAAACATGTTTCCTCTACTTTCTGCATTGTCTGGAAGCTGCATTATTCACATGTGACCGAGCCATACCTTCGCCTCCTCTACGTAAGGAGAGAAGAGGCGGGGACGCACGTAGATGCCTGCGCTCTTCTGCCGTAGCCAGGCATTGGCTTTCCCCCCCTCGGCTGTGGGCAGCATGTCGGAGGGAGGGGTGCTTATCAAACCCCTTTTAAGCTGTGAACAGGATGAAGAATGAGGATCAATGCTCTGTCTGAGAAAGGTCACAATGACGAAGGTGCACACTGCAGCTGGGAAAAAAAAAAAGAGGGGGAAAAAAAAAAGGAGCACTGACCGCGTCAACGAGGACGTCACTGTTGGGAGGTAAGATGTGCTCAGTTCGGATGAAGGGCAGGAGGGGAGACAGGATCTCTCTAAGCTCCTCCACATCCAGGTCTCTTCTCTTCACTCCCCTCTTGTTTACACTGTGAGCTGTGCCGCTCAACAGGTTGGGCTCTGCGTAAATGAGGACAGGGAGAGCCATTAGCCGCTTTTTAATATAATGCATATGGCCGTGACTATTTATGTAACCATGATTATGCTTTTAACTCAACCTGCCGGCTATTTTTGGGTCACGGAGGAGGTTCAATTTAGCAAATTATGTCAGGGTACTGTATTTCCTGCTGTGTTTTTTGAGCTTTCTTAAGCAGGTTGCCAGCGCTTAACATATCAAATTATATGACGACTATGATGACTAACCATAACCATAAATCCTACACAAGAGAACCGCTTACTAGGTCAGAGCACAATGTCATGCACAATCAGTATGGAGCCACTTCTGCTGACTTCCTTTGAAGGGTTAAGTTTGGCTCCTTTTTGAGATGCTTTTAAGAGTATTTTGGAGGCTCTGGTGAGTGGGTAATTTCCTCAGAGCCATTAGGGGGGCTGCTCAGAGGGTAATTATAGAGTGTATTATCTTACCCCTGTCTGCCATCCTCTTAATAAGCTGCTGCTCGCCCCACTTAACAACATACTTGAGAATGTCCTGTTCACTCGCCTGTGAATGAGAGCAAGGTACAGAGAAAGAGAGACGGACGGACAGAGAGCGAGAAAGAGGACAAGGTTAGATATTGTCGAGAACAAAACTGGGAAGCTGTTAAATGAGGCTAAGGTGAAAATGCAATATGTTCAGGCTTGTGTCGGTGCGTAGCTCCGGCCTAGCTGGTTTGTTTGAGTAGTTGGATTACAACACTTCCCCTCAACCATCTGGTCTGACGTCCAAGTAGTGTGGCAGAGCAGATGACAGCGCAGCTTTGATTAGGGCTGTGGCTTTGAAGGCATTTCTCTCCAGGGTATAGAGTTAGCTCAACTCTGGAGACCCTTAGTGTGCATGTGTGTTAGGATACAGTGTGCAACTGAGTTAATGCATCTGTGAGTGTATATGTGTTGACTGTATTTTTTACCAAGCGATCACTGTGAACAAGTTAGACACCTATTACTGAAACTTCACACCAGAAAAATGTAATGAAATGTAACAGGGCGACAGCAGACTGACAGGTGGTGTTGTGTTTTCTTACCTGCAGGTAATCAGACTGAATTGCGCTGAGAAGGTGCTCTTTACCAAGCTCGTAGAGAACATCCGAAGAGACAACCTGACTGAACTCTTCACAGAGGAAGTGCATGGCCTGCCTGTGGACCCACTTGGAGCCGTACGGCTGGGAGCTCCACTTCAGGATGGGGACGAGCGAGTCCAGGGACAAGCTTTCCACAACGATGTCCTCGCAGCCTGGGAGATCAATGACATAGAAAAATACATTTAAGCCCTAATATTCAAATCAAATCTGTTTATGGGCATAAATGTATCATAATGTTCTAACAATAAGTCCAGATAGTAAAGCCCGAAAAAACTAAGAGTTGACATTGATTCAACACAACAAATATTGGAGTACAAGAGGTGATCCTTCAGCCACTGGCAGACCATCAGTAGTTTTGACTTGTATTCACTGACCCAGAGACTCCTGTAGCTCTACATCCTCCCTGCTGCATTTCCTAAATCAGAGCACATACCAGAACAGCAGGCAGCGGTTTAACTCTGTAACACACCAACCCGCAGAAATGCCTTTGATACCTTGATGTGTTTCAGTCTCAAGCTGCCTCCTCTTAACCTTGATACGTTAACACAACAGCCTGGGGACATGTGCTGCTGCTGCACAAGCATGCACACTCTGCAAACTATGTACACACGTGTGCATAAATCAAAATTGCAATGCGAAGCCACAGAAAGCTCAGGGCATTGTGTACCTGCTTCTCTGTCAATACAGCAGCACTCAGAAACATATTTCACTCAGATGAACAGATGATTGGTTTGGCTAATTCCATTCCCGACAAGCCTGAGCGTCAACTGGCTTTTATTCTTAGTCTTTGTCTGATCGATGATGTTTAATACAAAATGGACATCCGTGGAGATAAAGCCAGACTGACTGACGTCTGGCCAGAGCTGCTCTGAACTGAAATAAAAGCTTGCCAACTTCCTCATTCCAGGCCATCCTGTCCATCAGCTCTTGGTTGGGTCAGTAGCAACACTCCTCAGGGAAACTCTTATCTTAAACTCGAAGATCTGAGCTGCCGCCCCCCCCACAAACCACCACTTTGAACATACACTCTGGGAAATTGGACACCACACTTGAGTGTTGACTCCAGCGATGCTTTTTCTTTTGAGAATGAGGCTCCATATCTGTTCGAGCACAACTCACATGTTCTTTAAGATGAAAACACACATGTAAGCATTAATATGCATGCACGATGCACATACATGCAATGACGCACGTACTCTTGCTGTAAAGGCAAGTGTGAAAAATGCAAAGCAGACGCCCGCAGTGTTTTAAATGAGGGTTGGAAATCCTGCATCATTAAGGAGACAGATGAAGTTAAAATGAGGACCCAGGCACTTTGCCTTTTTTTAATCTGCTGGAAACAGACTGGAAGAGGGAATGGATTCTCAACATCTGTGCCTCCATCTCCACCGCTCCATCCCTGTGATGTCCTGTCTTCTAGAAAGTGCTTTAGCTTGTTTGCAGTATTTTACCGTTGCATCTTTACCCTCTTCTAAAAAAGGCAGGCACACATGCACAAAAGGCGGACAATTCCCCACTTGGGACCGGTAGCGAAGAAAGACAAATGGCTCAGCTTTGTGTTAGCCCATTAGAATTCACAGTGACAGCCAGTCTTCAAATGCAGCACTTTTGTTATGAGGTAGAGATTAGGATCAGCATCATATCTAATACTAAGTTGCCTCTACTTCTCTCCACGGGTGGCACACCGCATTCACTGGAGTGTAGCAGACTGACGAGAATATCAACACAACAGCGGGAACAGCAACAGCCAGCGCTACACAAGTCTAACTTTAGAGGACGCATGCATTTTATCTTGTCGTTATTATTTGGAGCTCTGTGGTTAAAACCTCAACTGCTCTAAATGGCCTGTAAACAAGCCTGTGCATGTAAATCGTGTGTGATGATCGCTTAAGGGCTGGGCCTTCAGTCAACACACAACACACTGAATGCAGTGGTCAGAGAGTGAGCATGGCGGGAGAGAGGTGCAACAGCGCACACACACACAGACTGAAAACACACCAACTGGCAATCAGTTCGGTGATGCACTTGAATAATTAATAAGGCTTTTAATATTGGTTGCCATTTGAGTGAGATGGAGTCATAAAGGGATACACGTATTGAGAATTAATAAGGAAGAATGACAGAGAGCTTAACAGCTCTGCGAAAACCTCCACAGGCCGAAACTTCACGCAGCCAGGGGGCAGCAGTCGAGGAGCACGCGAGAGGGAGGACAGGGTGACAGATGAGAGGGCCCTCTCCTCATGGAACCCCTGACATCAACCTCTCCGCTGCCTCCTGAAGAGACGTGGCTGCTACTGAAAGTCTCCAGTGGTGGGATGGGCTTTGACATAATTCTTGTTTCACAATCAAGCCACAGATGGCACAGTTATTTCACAATTTGGAGTGTGCGGGCTTCACGATTAAAACGAATCACAAGAGTGGAAGAGAGAGCTCAAACACAGTAATAACTGGACGTTGCAGCAACAGACAAAGAGAGGGGACTTGGATAAAATGACACCGGGTCAACCTCAACCATCTCGCCACATTCCACATTGAGGTTTCATGGGAACTGTTTAGAGCCGTGCAACACAGTGGGAGAGGGAGGAGAGGGGATAAAAATATCCTGCAGTAGGGGATTGTTGAAAGGGGGGATGGGAGGGAAGAGGAGGTGATGGTGTGTGGAGATGACACTATTTGCTTTCTTGCAGGCTTAAGCTGCCAGACTGACCCCGAGAGTGACACTGCTGCTTGGGGACGGGAGGTGGTGTTTCACCAGCTGTGTGCACTGTGTTAGTGTACGGTGCTACTCAGATCAGTGCACAGGTCTTATAATGATTTGAGTCGTGGCTCTATAGTAAATACAGCAATTCAGCAGCTGCCCAGAACTAATCCTGTGCTTCAAGGAATGATTCAGGCATATTTTCTACTGTCGAGAGCATTATGTCCTAAAATGTGTTTTTTTGTTTTTGTACTTTTATCTTTAGACAGCATACACGCTGCTGTCATCTTCAAGCTCCAATATTTACACAACCACACCCATAAAGATAGCAAAATATACTAAATTTGTCATAAAAATTGTAGCACAAAACAGACTTTTAGCAGGTCTGCAGTATCTACTGCTTAGTGATGAGCCTATACACATGTGTAGTGAATTCAAAACAAAATGAATAAATCAACCTGCCAGCAGAGCATTAAACACTGTGTGTGTATATCTGCAGCTACTTCATAATAAAAGCCTTTCAGCCACAGAAATATCAGAGATATCACTGGAGGGCTTTTACTGCGAAAAGGCTTGACTCACAACAAACAATGATTGAGGGCATTTTCAGTATGTTTAATAATATTGGGACTTGGTGTTAAAAATGAAAATTATACTGTTTTGATTCCATTACACAGCATTACACATCTTTTAAGACTCTCATGAATAAGAGTATGTTTGTATGTGTTTATGTATCTGTATCTGTTTTTCTTTATGGTGTATGTCTTGCTATTGGGTCTAGAGCCTGTAATAAAGTTTATCTATCATGTGGCAGTGAAATGATATGCCCACATGACTAAATGCATCTCATATCACCATTTCACTATCTGACAAACTAATTCCCCTCATTGGGGCTCAATGGAATTTAAGATGGTTATAGGATCTTTGTCACACAATCTTGATCCACAGTGAAGACACAAAGGTCAAAACACTTTTTTGGTGCATTTGAAATAGGCCGATTCAAGCGTTGCACAGGTTATTCTGATATAAGTGGAGCTTTGTTAGGTGTGTTGGAAACTGGCCAGCAAATCAGATATGCCGCTCTGGACGAGGTGAGAGTGAGAAATTGAACGGCTCATGTAACTTTTGGCATGTTACTCTTTCCTCATTCTGAAACGATGAGTCAAAAATCCAGTGTCATCCGAGTAAAGATAGATGGGCGACAATATAGACGACCAGTGACGAGGTGTTGACACAAGCTCAGATGCACTGCATGTATGAGACAGTACGCTGTCTGCCCCTGGAGACAAACCCTCCGGTCTCTAACAATCTGCTACTGGCAGCCGCAGCGTCAACACTCATCACAGGCGGCCAAGCTGTTTAACACTGGACTATGTGCTAACATATGCTAACATGTGCATAATGTACCTTGAAATAGAGATTAGAATATTAGGACACAGTGTGAGATACATATTCAGTGATTAGAGTGTTGTGAGGTATTAATTCACAAAAAAAATCCAGACAGTTATTATGAAATTCATCTCATATTATCAAGTACATGGAAACAGACACTATAATGATGACAGGCCAGACAAATTAACTTTGAATTTCACAATGAAGGCTATTTAACTACATTACCACTGCTCGTACTGAGGGTTTAAAGCGATTTGTCCTTGCTGAGACCACAGCAGCACTGACAGTTTAATAAGGAATCAAACACGACTAAATTGTGAGATGGATTATGCTCTAAAAGTGGAGCTGGACGGTTAAACAAATGTATCAAAACATTATGAATCTCTTAATGTCCTAAATTAGGAATAACGCAACTTTAATTAAATGACAGAAGCTGTGTAAAGCATTAAATTAAGGTTGACTTAGGTTACGTTTTACCAGCAGCCCAGTCATTTTAACATGTCATTAACTGACATTAAAAAGGACAAACATATCAGAGGTGAACCAGCATTTAAGAGGAAATACATCAAACAATAATATCAGTCATGGCCAAAAGGTTAATCTGATAACATGTCTTGATTTAGATCAGCAGTTATACTCACAAACAAGTGTAGACAATGTGGCTGTGACCACGCCATGTCTGAAGAGAACATCTTTTTTTAAACTTGTCATGTGCTGTGAATTTGTGTTTGTGTGTTATAAATGTGTGGGATTATGATTTACCTTGAGCCAGCATACTGAACTCCAGGAATAGAGCGATATGGTACAGTTCCATCGCCTCCTCTGTACGGGTGCTGGCCCCACGGCCCCCTGACACCAGGGCCTGCACCTCGCCAAGGCTGCTTGCTGAAGGACTGCCCCGAAGCACCAACCCGAGCTCCACCGCATCGGTGTACATGCAGTGGAGAATAACCTGCACATATTTGCGTGGGATGATGGACTCATCCAGCACTATGCGGGTTGGTGTCTGCAATGTGCGCTCTGTCATTTCCTCTCCTGTGCGGATGCGTCTCTGCAAAAGGTTTCTGAAGAAAGGTGAACGTGCTGAGAGGATCGCCTTGTGTGCCCTAAGGTCCTCGTCTGGGGTCCTGGGCCCCACACTGCATGCTGGGCCCGCTGTTGTTGCTGCAGCCACAGCGCCTCTCTCATTGCAGCTCTCTATCATCTCAGAGTCTGAGGAGAAGCTGAGCAGAGCATCGTAGTAACACATGTAGTCGAACAAGCCCTTCATATCTGCCTCCAATGAGTTGGGCGTACCAAACTCCTCACTGAGCTGCACCAGTACATCCACATTCTGCAGCCTGGTATCCTCGGCTCCCCCCACTCCAAACTCCCCAGTGTACAGGTAGTGAAGCAGGGCAGAGAACATGGGCACATCGATGCCGGCTGTCTCAACATCCATGAGAACCTCTGCTCCATAGCCAGGGGATGAGGAGAGCAGACTCTTGAAAAAGGGGCAGCGGGCAGCCAGGATGGCCCGGTGAGCTGGGAAGCAAGTACCTTGGAAGATGAGGTCCACATCTGTGCAGTACTTGTGCTGGTAAAGGGCGGCGAGATTCCGCTGCAAGCTGGGAGCCTCGGCACGTGCCAGGCTGGCCTGGAAGCTCAGCTCCTTGAGGGCCGCTGTGCCCTCATACTCCTCCACCAGGGCGTTTGTGTCACGGACGTCCCATCCTGACAACAGCTCCCGCATCTGCCGCGCATGATCTGCAGAGCGGCTGGACTTCCTCCTTTTGATGAACCTCCGTTTAAGGGTAGCTAGACCGAGGCTCTTCTTCTTCCTGTCTGCGGGCCGCTCATGGCCGTGCTCCAGGCTGTATAGCTTTGACTCCCAGCCATACCCCTGCTGAGAGTAGGATGAGGTCCCTGGAATGAAAACACATGTGGGTTAGTGTCACAATAATTTTAGTTTGTGTATAAACGCACAATAATATTAACACAGAGTGGAAGTAATCCGTTTACTTCATGACAAAAGTATGGTTGTTTTGATGATGCATGTTCCCTGATACTATTTTAAAAATAGTCTTTTGATGAGACATGAAACTTCATAACTCCAACACCATTTCACTCTTGAGGCCAGACGACTAGAAACACTATCTGTCTCTGGCACCCCTGTGGTATGGCCAGCTCGGTCAGGCCAAGAACACATTGGATCTGGATCTGCATCTGGATCTGGTTCAACAGTAGAACAAAACAGAACCCCTTTGTTTTGTTTTGTTTCAGACCACTAAGAACCAATTAGCTCAGAGAAGACTTTGTCCTGCTTTGCACTTCTCAGTGAATGCGAGTCTATTCACATAGTCGGGTCCCCTCAATTACACAGTTATCTTTGGCCTGAGAGACGGGCCTCAAACGTCAGACAGGGTTCTGCCAAGGAGATCCTCTCTGCCGGCCCTTCTCTCAGCATCCATCAGTGTGACCCAAATAGTAATTATTCTAACACTGAGAATCATCTGTGGCCCGGGCCAGCTGAATCAAGCAAACCGCAGAGCTCAGAGAAACCTCAGAGGTGTCAAAAGGCTAGGGAGATCATTTGGCTTCTTTAATGATACTTTACAGAAGAAGTCTACAAAATCCTCAGACCCAAGTCTTTGAAACTGAAATTAACAACGTTTTTTTTTGTTAGGGACGGATTTATTTGAATCCACCTTTGAAGCAGTTCTCTAAACCCTCTGGCAATGGGGGCTGCGGGGAAAGATTTAGGGACAGTAAACCAGAAACACGACTTACATCCAATCATTTCCAACAAACAAATACACTAAGCAATAAATTATGTATAGCACAATACATATAGCATGTGTAGCAGTAACACGCAATCTTATATGGCAGACTTTTATTTCAGTGCATGTGAGTACAAAATGTCCACAGCAGCTGCACTCCACAGGGGGGAAGAATCAAAAGTTTTAAAAAAGGTCTTTTGTTCTCTGAAAGATGTGAGAATTCAGACAGATATATTCTAGTTGTGGTATTTCTGACATAGACACCAATGCTGTTAAAATCTGAGGCTCTGTAGCCATTGCACCAGTTAGGTGAAAAGTCAGACAGTCTGACAATCGCCCGACACCAAATACTTGATGTGATTTGGGATATTTGCCCCTCATAACACTTCAGAAAATCCACAGAGCTGGGAGAAATGTGGATGCATTGCTTTTTAAACACAATTGAGTCATCTGTACCAGTCAATGGGCCGGTTCAAGAGCTCTCGTGGACGAAAAGTATTCATCTCTTGCAGCATTAGTTGTCATGGAAGCAGGTTAATCAAATCTGAAGTGTGAGTATGGCCGTGCGAGACCCCCATTATGTGTTTGTATCACGGTAGAATTGAGCCAATTTGGGTTCAGTGAGGTAAATATTTCATTTCAAAAGAGAGTGGGAAAAATCTTTTTCAGGCTGTTCGTTCAACACAGAGATATTTTAATCACATGCTATCTGAAAATACTGAATGTTTTTCAGAATTGACTGGTTTAACAACGCAATGTGACTAGAACGGCACTTTGAGAGCACTTACCCCCACCAAAGCCCAGGAGTCAAATAATGAAACCACATTTAAATTCACTAGATTCAGATTTTTGTTTGGATCTGTACCAAATTGCACACACCCAGAGGAATAAAAAAAAATCCCTGGATCTTCCCCATGATTCAGATCCGCACCAAAAAATGATAAGTCATTCCCTGAAGTTTTATGGTAATCTGTCCAGTAGTTTTTGCACAATCAAGCTAACTAACAGACAGACAAACAAGCAGACAAAATGTAACTTGTTAAAGGCTCAGTGTGTAGAATTTAGTGACATCTAGTGGTGATGTTGCATATTGCAACTGAATACCCCTCACCTCACCCTCCCCTCCCAACATAACAAAACATGGCGGCCTCCGTAGAGAGGACCCGCTCCTGATGTAAATATAAAGTATTTAAATATAATGGGCTCTTTCTAAAGTAAAGAAAACAACAATTTGTACGATTTAGATGAAACTTCACTAAGATTATTTTATATTAAATTTCTGACAATAGATCCCTTTCACCTAAATCTTACACACTGGACCTTTCACCTGGCGGAGATTATCACGGAAAAATGACCTACCTATAAAAGTCTGCTGTGCCTGTGCGTTCCCCCCTGTGCGTGGGGAGCATGAGTGTGGATAGCTGGACCCATTTGCACCCATCCTCACTTCTCTTCACTTGCTATTCGGGGGTCCCCCCTCTTGCTGAGTCATTCTGCTCAGACGACGTACTCCTGTCAGTCCTCAGTGGTGGGTCAGGCACGGATCCACTGGAGCATCCTCAGAGCCCCGGGCCCAGTCTGCCATGCCTGGAGGGAGGGAGGAAGAAGAGCAGAGAAGAGAAAGAAACGTAAGAGAGATGTTTGAGCCAGAGACTGATTACATTTTTTAAGTTGCTGACTAACATCTCACAGGGATTAGAAACCATGATGAGTTTGGACAGTTTGGACTCTGTGAAAGATAACGAATGCTTCATAGTCAAGGAAGCTGTAGAGAAGCTTCTACACCACACAGTTTCAGCGCAAACATGAATAATCATCTGCCTCGGCTAAGTGAACAGGCCTGAAATGCTCAAAATGTTTTTCAGAGAGATAGTCTTCATCTGAGGACTGTGTTTTCCGGCTCCTATCTGTAATCTTCAACAGTGACTCAACGGAGACTTCCTCTGCTTGGCACTCAGGAAACTCTGACTGGCAGTTTACAACAAATCTAATGCAGATGTACGTTGATTTGTGTATGAGGCACAACCCAGTCTGACTTTCAGCAGTGTGTATGTGTATGTGTGTGTGTGTATTTGTGTATGTATCTATGCAGTGTATAATTACACTGCAATTTTAGTGACAATTCATTGAGCAAGGGCAGATCAATTAAAGCCAAGCTGCTTAGTTTTACATTCTCATTAAATTACGATTAAAATTCATCTCCAGGCCATTTCTCTAACTGCAGTTTTATTCCGTTCATGCAGCACAGATAGGTTCATATAAGCTGTGATGGTTGCATGCTTATCAACGTGGCTTTTATGAGAAATGCCATGTTTGAATGCAGTCTCACCTTACATATTGATACATACAGCACTGACTTTCCCCTTTAATTAGAGCCTGACTGATTTATTGATTGGCCGACAATATAGGCCGATATGAGCCTTTCACAGACATATCAGCATTTATGTTTGTGGATTTAACTTTACATCAAATACATTCAGTTTATTTTCTTAATTAAAGTTCTATTTATTTGGTTGTACTTGTGTTTATAACAGAATGTATGTTTTAACTGTAAAATATTAAGCCTCAACTACATATAAATAATTTAAACATATATTGGTAGATATTGATAGAATTTCTTTGCTTCCCAATATCGACATTGTACCCTTAAAATGCATATCTGTTGGTCTCTAGCTGTAATATTTCTGGTTGTATTGGTCCATTGCGGCCAATGCTCCAATAAGCATGACAGATAAATTGGACTTTTTGCATTAATGTGATGAAGTACTTTGATTTGTCATATATTATCTCATAGGATTTTCCAAAAATACTCCTGTTTGGTCAGTGTGTCCTTCAACAATGTATGAATATGTGTCACTTTCCATTTAGCTGCTTCAGTGACAGTAATATTGTGCACGCTGGCTCACAGCTACACTGAAATGTCTTACACGGACTTGAACAGAACGGAGCCATTATTAATGCTACGAGTAACACATCTGCTATTCCAATGACTCAAAATATCTGCTGTGAAAGTGGCCTACATGGTTTAAATTCACTTGATCAACAAATAGTACAGTACCCTGCATATACCTTGATAAAGAATTACTCCACGTTGCACACAACATGTGACTACGTGACATTAATTCTACAAGACGTTTTAATATTATTTAGGTTGCAGTTAATTAATGTGGTTGGTTGACCATAGCGAAATTCAAGGACGGAAAAATCTCTGTGCAAGATAGAAATAGAGGTGAGCAACCACAAACAGCTCCATATGGTCATTTTAACGCTCGTCTTGCCAGCCATGACACCAGCCAAGGCGCTCCCAGTAGGTTTTCTGCTCTGTCCTTTGTACTGTCACACTCTCTGACCAAGCAGAATACAGGCCACCTCATTAACTAAGCATACTGTCAACCAACCGAGATGTTAATTACCAACTGACTCATTTCTACCAATACGTAGATTGAAGATCAAAACTATCATCTATGAACTAGAGGGACAGCTTCTCACATTTCCATGGCCCTTATATCTTAGGTATAGCATTGCCTAAATATGCCCCTTTATACACATCATTAAGAGACTTGGAAACTCTCATTGCTCCAGACCTTTATATGTTCATTTCCACATTTCTTCCCTCTTCTGTGTGAAACCAGACACAGAAATGGAGTGTGATGGGGGGGGATCTGTTTTATCTCAGCCCGCTGGTTTTTCCTGCCAACCCTACTAATAAATCATTGTGTCTGCCCCTGTAGAGCAGCACTCCACAGCCTCCCAAGGGTTCAGTGGAAAACCACAGCCTTTTACTCCACGCACACAAAATAGTCACCAAGCAGTCACACTGGAGCACTCCCAATAAAAGTGTTAGTTGATCTTTATTTCATTAGACTGCTTTAAATAAGCCCCGTCTTCACAGGGAATGCGTTGGGACAAAATTAGAAATTGAATTTGAATATGTAGGAGAGGAGGGAGCCCTTGAGATATATACTGTCTTGTTTACAAAGGGGGGTGGAGGGGTAAGGGGGGCCCTCGGAGGAGCACAGCCGAGGCAGGATAAAACAAAGCAACCGACACATCAATTGAACAATATGCTGACTCCCAGATTGGAAAACGTGCCGGCTTCAACTCATTTAAAAACGCGTGCACCAAATTTAACTGCATCAGTGCAGAATTCTAAAAGCATAATTTAGGACAGCTATTTCCCTGAGACCTGATCCACACTGTTCAAAAAGAAGCATCTCTCGCCACAATCTCTCTGATGCTGAGCTTTAAGACACTTCTCTGCCGTTTAGACCCCGAACACTGTGCGGCTGCGCTGTGCTCGGCCAGGGAGCCGAGGAGGGCAGTGCCACAGACGGGGGGGGGGCAGACGCTGGGCGAGCTGGACTATGCGTCCCTAATGAGAGGTGACAGGAGACACTCCCTGCCCCCTCCTATCTCTCTCTCTCTCTCTCTGCACACACATTCACACACAGACATATGCATCCTTTCAAACTGCCCACCTTGCCTCAGACCTCAGGATTATTTTGTTTTATTTATATCAGCCACTTGCAGAGGTTTAAAAAGGACAGAAACCTGCGGCCTCCCACAGAACATTACCATACAAAAAGGCTTGGCACCAGCACATGACCGATGTATTATTCAAATAACAGTGAGGGCACTTAATCAATCATTCATGTGGATTTCCTCATCATGGCTAGAGAACAGGGAAGAGGCAGGTATGTGGGTCTCCTTTCCGGTCTGCAACCCCAAATGTCAGGAGGATGTTCTTACTATTCCAGCGCAGACTTTTACAAATCATTCCCCTCCACCAGAGCTCAGCCAATGTAAAGCACAAAATCAACTCTTTGACTCGATGTGAAAGACGCAATGAAGCCAGAATGCCATGACATGACTTCCAACAATCAGAAGCCATGTGAAGAATTACCAGGGCAGTGTAGCACATAATTGAGAAATTTCAATTTCTTGCATTTCTGGGTGTTGGGTAACATTTCATGAATACAAAAGGAACCTGTATCTATTGTAGAACAGTGCAAAGACATATCAGTGTACTCCACTGGTCCTACTGTGAATGAAATGATGAAATCACCACCTTCTGATAGTTATCTGTTAGATTCAATGACCTAATCTTCTGAAGATGAGTAATTTCACTTTCACAGTCAGGCCTGAATAAAAGAGCAGCAATGTCAGAAACAGTGAAATGCTGTGAATCCCCTAAACACTTGTCTGTGTAGAACAACACTGGAAGTGCAAAAAGCTCTTTAAGTGTGAAAGCTTTAAAATATACAGCTTTTTTTATTAGTCCATTGCTGGCATTTTATTATCTCATGTAGTCTTGTCGCACTAATCCCAGAAGAAACATTGAAGCTATTTACTGGACTCAGACAAATTATGTCAACGAATACCTTGTTATAATTGCAGTTTATTATAAATTTAGGAGCATGTATCTAAGACACAAAATGATCTGTAGGGAGAGGTGGCGATTATGTGTTTTGCGAACCAAGCTGGACAGAAATACTGCTTCAGACAGTAATTATAGGCCGTTTGACTCTTTGGATATCTGATACAATCAGAGGCGCTCTAAAAGGGTCATAATAAGCAGCGCAGCGGTGAGCAGAAACCAGAACTTTCTAACACAGTGACCTCTACGGTATTGATGTGTCTGCACACATCCCACAGCGAGACGTGCGAGTGGAAAATGGACTGCAGGTGCGAAAATAAAAAACCCAAATTGCTCCCATGAAAATAATAATCTCATAAATTATCCTAAATGATAGCTGCGGAGACAGAGTTTAGTGGCAGAGACGGCTGTTTACCCCTGCAGTGTTTCTGACAACCAGGTCAATCAGCATGATGGTGAATCAGGCCTTTGGGCTTATTACAGACGAGCTGCAGGAAACTACAGGAATCAGAACGGGCTAGAAAACAGCTACTGAAACGACAGAGACAGACAGAGGAAACAAAAGTACCCACAGTGATGACTCATGGTGGGCAGCCTCTGGATTAGCCTGTGTCAACCAACAATATGGACTGTAGTGCTGCATATTTGACATTTCACTGGCTATGTTGTCAGCAGATTACAATTTCCTTTGGCTCTGGAGTCCATCATAGACAAACAAAACAGTGGATATTATTTCCTATGTTATTTAAACAGCAGGAGTATAAACTTTTCTTTTGTAAATCTGAGAGAAAACATAATTATACCTAAAGCGACAAAGATTGAATGGAGGAATGACATTCTCAGGGTCTGCTTGCAAGCCAACACTGAACAGGGCCATCTTTTCAATGAAGAAATGTGAAGTGCGCACACACACACACACACACACACACACACACATACTGAGGACTGCACAAACACAGCCTGGCAGTCAATCTCCAGAGAATGAATGGCAACTCAGGAAACAATGAGTTATTTTAAATGAGTTGTCAATGCTCCTTGTTGAGTTCCCCATCCAGCTGGCCAGGGTAAACAGCACTCAGGCCAAAGTCCAGCTCATTCTGTTGCTCTGTGGCAACTACTTGTGAGCTCACAGCCTTTTACGCCAGTCGTGGACTTCGGAGCATGTAACTCCAATAATTACATGTCATTTTAAAAGGCCCTGCAGCACTGACACAAGTACTTAACCTGGTAAATAGAGGCCCACAAACACCGTAGAGCACAACAAACGCAATTTTTCCCGAGCAATAAACGGAGAGAGAAACATGCAGGTAGTTGTTTTTCCCCCCCCGAGGAAAACAGGGTGTTCAGAATACTGAGTCCAACCAGAATTTCAGTGAGATTACTACAGGATTATCATAGTGTGCATATGGCTCCTCACTACTTAAACAGATGGTGATATCAACTAACATAGTGTAAATTGTTGGAGTAACTGCTTACCATAGCTAAATAAAAATATATTATTGGGGCGTAGGGCTGGCCAAAAAACCAAAAGCAAAAAATTCACATCAATCGATATCGCTAATTCTCACTATACATGTCACACTATTTCTTCTAAGTTTAAAGACCAGTTTCGCTCCTGGTGAAGGTCGTGGTTTAAACTCCTTTAAGGGCAGAGAATGACAAACACTTTACAAATCTGGAGTAGATCAATTGTGTGTTATATCTCTAGCTCTTCTTTTGGATGCTTTTAATTATCTTGTGACCCTTCAGATGTATCCTGGGACCCTCTGAAGGGTCCTGACACTCAGGTTGGGAACCAGTGAGAAGATCAAATGGAAAGACACTTTTCTTCTCCTGAAATTACAGAGAATAGAAAAACTGCTTACGTTAACTTAATGTAACCCAAAGTAAATGGAGCGTATTTGACGCATAAAAGCCCCTCGAGGATAATTGTGCGTCATGGATCCATCTCTCTGTCTCTCTCTCTCCTCCTGGTGGCACATTAACCGACTGGAGTTTCATCTTTAACAGAACTTACATCAGGATACAAATGTCATATCAGTCCAAAGTTATATCTCCTTTTTATGGGAAAAGAAGGACAAATGTTTCACAAATCAGACCAATTATGTGTTGCACCTCCTCAATGTGCTTACAATAAGGATAAGCAATATAAACGTATATTGAACCTTTGTGGTATCGCTGCTGATTAAAATCACACAGCAACAATCCTTGATGTTGTTGTATTACAATTTAAAGCATTTGGGTGAAATTAGGGGAAATAGGAATGTAGCCTGTGAACAAGAAAGAATAAATATTTGTTTTATTTTATTGTACTATATACATTGTTCACACTGGATAAAACTGGGAATTATATATATACTAGATATTATATATACTGAACTCTCTATACTGGACATTGATCATACTGGATATTAATTATTCTGGACATTATATATATATACACTGGATATTATATATATTGGACATTGTTCAAACTGGATAGGATATATACACTGTGCAATATGTATACTGGATATTGTTCATAATGGATGTTATTTTCCCTAGATATTATAGGCACCAGTAGAAATGAATATGACTTCTATTCACCAATAAACCCAGCAGTAGGACGCAGCTCGCAATGGATGACAGAGAGTATTGTTGCCATAGCATATCCTATCAACAACTATTAGTCACAGGGGCAATAAACAGCAACATGTTGGCTCATCCACTCAGTGAAAACACACATCCACACTCCGCTTTACCAACCGCCCGCTCTCGCAAACAGGAAATGGACGTAAACAAGGAATAAACGCGTAAAGAAACCACTCATTTGCAGCGGCTTTGTTAGCCTACCGTTACCGCGGAGCTATTGTTGGCTCTCCGGGGCTACTGCTGGGCTACTACCGCAGCTCGGCGGACACACCGCAGGTTAAAAGTGCCTGTACGAGCACAGGGACAGCTCGTTGTCGGTCTGGGCTGAAGAAAAATGGGAAGTAATGTCCAGATTTCTGGGCTAGAGCCGAGCAAAGGGGAGTCGCATTCAGCGCAGCCCTGTAATTAGTAGCATATCCTCTCGGTGGAGAAGCTAAAGGGGGGCAGGCTGCCTCCACTTCACCTCCGCGAGAAACACACTCAAAGCTGGAGGCGACGCAACTGTTGAAAGCGAGTGGATGTGTCTGGGTGTATTTACCAGAAGAGAGAGAGAGCGGGGCTTCGTGGGATCCTCCGCGGGGTCTGCTCGCTGTGTGATCGGGACTCAGACCCAAGTTGTCCCCGGCAGAGAGAGAGCGAGAGAGAGAGAGAGAGAAAAAAATGCAGCTCAACACCTTCTTTTTCCAACTCCGCTCATTACGCACGGATCGACGTCAACGTCCACATTTGATCGGGAATACGCGACCGCTTCCGCGCTTGCGTCGACTTCGCGGCGGGTTTTCAGCGTTCGGCTCGGGTGGAAAGTGAACGAGAAGCGGTTTGTTCCCCCTCGGTTCGGTTCGGTGTTTCCCCGGAGCAGCCCAACGCCTCGCTGGGAGCTTGTTGTGGCCTATCCCAACCAGCGCTGCCCGCGTCAAGCTGCCTGCCGGGTCGACACGGAGCATCCGGGGTAAACCGTTCTTCAGAATAAAAGTCACAAACGTGCATCTGTGGCGCTTGCGCAATAAAATAAAAGCGTGAGATAAAAGTTGTTTTCATTCCTTTTGTTTATTTATCTGACAGGGACAGTGTTACAGGGTAGACTGTTTCTTTATACGGCACTTTTCTAGTCACGATGATGAACTGGGATCGAACTACCGACCTTTTGCTTAGATGCAATGCATATGTATAAGATCACACCCCCCAAAACACAAATACACACTCGGGTTTGCATTTGAATGCATCTGCACACACATTTCCACGTCACATATACACATATTTTACTTTTTATTAGGTTGTGTATGTTGTTATTAATTTCTCACTTTAGAGGCTCCACAATAAGCCCACTGCCTTCCCCTGCACTGTACATTATTATCATGTGTCATTTTAGTATGTCATTTTTTTTTATATGTGCTAAATAAATCTAAACCTGAACAGACAAAATACTGTAAATGATCCAGAGTTAGCCGTGTAACATAAATTAATTTCCATCTGTTGTCCCTGACCAGTTTTTCCAAGGCAACCTGAATTAAACTAAACTAAAATCACCTTTCTCATATAATTACAAATATCTATGGATAATCCATGTGTATTATACATACTATCCAAAAATAACTGTACAACAAACCCATGATTGAAACACTACACCCGAAAAAAACAAGCCATGATTAAGATAAACTAGTGCAGTGCCCTTTCTAAACCTGCAGGTGAAGAGTTTTTTTTTTTATTAAACTTCATCCTACCTGGTGTATCTGCAGTAAAGATTTTTATAGTCAGTATTTTAATAAAATAAATCTGAATTTGCTTCATTAGTGCTCACGTGTGTGGCTTATATATGTTATAATTATTTACTAAACTGCTGTTTTTTTTCATACATTGCTTGTTGGCTATTTCAGATCTTCAGACCCATGTGCTACAAAGCGCTAGTCACCTGTCTATTCAAATTGTATCGACATTGAACATTAAGTGAGTCCAAAGCACACCAAATTCTACACTGTTCTTCCCTGTACCATTAAGAATGCACAGGCCAAGTGTGAAGACCAATAAAATAACCGGTTCTCAAGATGTTCGTTCCACATACAGACAGACAGACAGACATTTGTGGAAGGAGGTAGGCGCTTGTACGGTAATTCAATTTGCCATAAAATCTGTTTCAAATGACACGTAGGGTAATCCAGCATTAAAATTGATTACGATGATGATCCACAGGAAAATCGTGCATATACCTGTCAGATCAAGCAAAGTAAATATGCTCTAAGTCTTTGTCACGCCTTTAAATTGGAAGCAAAATAGCTTTACTTCCTGTGTTTTGTCCAACTTGATGAGCTCCCCAAGCTTATCGCCGACTGGTCAGGAGGCCCGTCAGTAACACAGCACTTTGTGCAATAAGACATTTACCAGCGCCCTCTAGCGATGTGACTGTGGCAGTGGGCAACGTGGAGGGTATGTACGTGTCAAGAAATCGTATCAACCTTTTACCCTGCATGAGAACATCAGCTGTTTTGTAATAGAGGATACACAGAACATCAGCTGTTTTACAATAGAGGATACACATCCAATCAGAAAACAATGGCTAGTGATGCATTAGTGGAAGTTGGGTATAGTTGCTGTAAAAAGTTTGCTCCTCAGTTGAAGTTCTCTGGGCCTCCTGTAGAGGGCGACACAATACAGTTAGGATCAGGTGAGCGCTGAACCATCCCTAGTTGTGCTGCTATAGGCCCAGACTGCTCAGGGAACTCCCATCATGCACTGAGCCCTTCTCCCCTTCTTTCTGTCTCTCTGTCCCCCCCACATTTATTTATTTTACTACATGTCACTTACTTTGTGTTTTCTCTCTCTCTCTACCTCTTTCTCTGCCGCTTTTTCTCTCTCTTTCGCTTTCTCTCTCTGTCTGTCTCACTCTCTTTGTCTCTCTCTCTGCCTCTTTCTCTTCTGCTTTCTCTCTCTCTCTGTCTCTTTCTCTTTGTCTCTCTTTCGCTTTCTGTCTCTCCGTCTCTTTCTCCCTCTCTTTTTCCGTTTCTCTCTGCATGTATCTCTGACTCCAGCGCTGCAGGATTCAGACAACAACAACAACAATTAGTATTATTATGATTATTATTATTATTGTTATTGTTATTAATTGTTGCTGCTATCATTAATAAAAGCCATAATGATTTCATTTTAGAGCTGAAACCTGATGGTGCTTTCCTGGTCTCTCTCTCTCCTCTCTCTCCTCTCTCTCCTCTCTCCCCTCTTTTCCGCCCATCTCTCCTCTCCTCCCCATTTTTCCCTGCTCACCCCGACCGGTCGAGGCAGACGGCCGCCCACATTGAGACTGGTTCTGCTGGAGGTTTCTTCCAGTTAACGAGGGAGTTTCTTCTCTCCACAGTCGCCAAAATGCTGCTCATGTGGGAACTGTTGGGTTTCTCTATAATTCTGAAGGTCCTGAGATAATGTATATTATGATTTGGCGTTATACAAATAAAATTGAATTGAACTGAAATACATTAATGCCAAAGCCTCTTTGGCACATCCTAAAAAAATTATCATCTATATAGACTTCAATTTCTATATTATGATTCATATTCTAGGATGTGTTCTTCTATAAACATAATGTTATAATATTTAAAAGCATTTATAGCTTATAATAGTCATAACAACTTTACATTTGAATGAAATGGAGTGAGTAACTAACTAATTGGGACTGAATCCTAAGCAAAGCCTTGAAAGTTGTTGTTTATGCAAAACAGACAAAATGACAATACACAAATGTAATAACACCAGCAAGCACTTATCTTTTTAATTGTGTACGATAATTAAGGGTTTAACGATTTTTTCAGTTTTTGAGAGGTTGATCATTGTTACCTTAAAAAACCTTTTATAATCACAAATACATTTTCCCCCAGACAATTAAACTGTTTACCTATTTGATTATTTTCCACAAGGCTCTGAAGACATGTCTAGTAAATTAGTCAAAGGAATGTAGCCAGATTTGAATTAAGTTGTTTTTTTGCAAGAGTTCATGCACACAACATTTCTTTTTATGTGCAAAGTACTGGTGATAACAGTGGATTCAATATCATGTAATGAAATATTGGAATCTGCACTCCAAGTAGATTTAATTGTTGCTTCTTCATGATGAGTCATTCACACAGTTATTCAAAGTTGTTTCTTCACAGTTAATATTATGATCAATATTAATTAAATAAAATGTCAAAAATAATGCCATTTGTATTGGTCTGTTAAACTTTTAGATTTAAAAGAGTTACTTTTTGTGCTGACTCAGTTGATTGTTGTTTGCTTTAATCAGTTGTCATTCCAACAGTCCCTGCCCTGATGGGATCTTTGCTCAGTTTGTTTACATGAAAGTCTTTGGCCCACAGAAGTGACTCCTCCCAGGAGCAGTGATGGGAATGAGATGAAAGTTGTGACTATCTCTTCCCATCTCACAGGATATGAGGAGAAGTTTCCACAGGAACTTTTCCTCAGAGTAGAGGAGGGTGAGTGCGAGCCGAACAAAGCAGAATGATGTTCTCTGCTCTGAAGAGACCAGCTCTGACCAGGTCCATGTTGATGAAATCGTATCAGCAGAATCTCAGGTGGATCATCTGCGGCAAACCGCCAAAGGAAAAGATCGGGCCAGTGGTAGGTCAGATTGTTGTAATTGTTTGGTACAGGTCAGAGGGGCACGGTTCCAAGGCTAAAGTGCAATAGATTTAGATTTTCTTATGTATGTAATTCAATATGTATGTTTGATTTACATAAGAGGTTGTTTGTTTATGCCTTTACTGTTTTATTGATCTTATTGTCATGTTATTGTAATGTATGTGGATTTTAATTGTTTTTATCTGTGCTCTGCTGCAAGATGAATTTCTCCTGGCAAGAAAATTAACTTAACTTAGGTCTTAACTGAAGTGAAGTTCATGCATATTGTCTGAATGGTGTCTGAGAGCCTTTTGCAACCTTACTGACTCTAGTACTGATACCTGTGCAACTGGGTGCAGAGTTCCAGTTAAAGGGGACACTATTATGCTCGTTTTTGGGGTTCATAATTTTAATTTTGGGTACTACTTGAAAAAAGGACTACTTGAAAAGGTTTACAGGCTCCAATTTTCAGAAAACACTTTAGTTTCTTCATACTCTTGAAGCTGCAGCAGCCGCTCTCAGCTCACAAGCTAAGATTCAGCCTCCCCCCCTCGCTAGAAAGCTTAAACTTTAAATATTATACTTGGCAAATATTATACATACAAATACAAAGAGTACAACAGTCAATCTTCATGGGAAGTCAGTGCCTGTGATACTTCACTTTATTGCCTCTAATGCGAGGAATTGAAGCGAACTCTGTATCCTCGGCCTGCAGAATGGGAGAGATGTTTTATTCATTTCTTATCCATAAGTTAGTGAGAAGCTCTGGTCTCTGAAAACGGATCCAAGGATGGAACCGAAACACAGCGGACAGTGTTTATGCCACTATAAATCTGTTGATCTGTCCTCAGGGACATGCACAGGGGCTTTTACAAAGCCTGGCTCAGGTTAGGAGTAGCAGAGTGCAGAGGGACTAAGGGAATATCATGGTAGGAAGATACAAGGCTGCTGCTTATATTGTCCGATGAGTCATTGAGATTGGGACCCTCTGATGTGAACAACCCCCGCTTTACCTGTAGCTGATGACAGGAGAGGTCTGGCTGATATCATACAGTGCCTAAAATGTGTGTATTAGCTTTCATGCAAATATTTAAATCTATTACAAAGATCCTATGTCTGTTATTGAAGCATTTTCTTACTGTTCTCATTGACGTTCTTGCAGAAATCTATCTTTGCCTTGTGTGTGTTTGCTGCTTCTCTCCTGGCCCCGGCTGGATGGATCATGTATCACATCCCAGAGTACCGGCAGAGATCCCCTCCACAGCAGTGACTCCTGCAACAACCGTGCACTGCTGTTGCCTCTAACCACTTCCAATGTGTCAAATATTTGGAATGGAAGTAAAACCTTTGTCAGGTTTGAAGCATGATGAAACTGAATAAAGAGTTTCACATGCTTTCTGCTGTGTTGTGTTTTATTTCTAAAACCCTCTTTGTTTCATTGTAATATTAAAAAATACTTAATATGTGCTTCAGCACAATTTGAGTGGTAACAAGTGGGGGGATCATTCCAGGGGGAAAAGGACCCCACCCTCACCCATCCTACACCTCTCTATTATATTTCCATATCCCACACCCCCTGTCCTGTCTATTTAGATAACAAAGGGACAGATATATAAATCTGTGCCTGCTGAAGAAGGTTCCGCCCCCTAACCCCAATATGGATGTTGCTCCTCACCAGGTGGAGACGTGATGGAGAGACTCCAACGGTTCTTGGCACAAAGCATAATGGGAACAGTGTGTCAGGGACTCAGACCTAATAAAGGATGCAGGATGTAATTTCCCATAAACATAAAACGAACATCTGATTTTCCAACCTGGCACATCATGGTTATGATGTGTGTGTAATAAAACAATAGCAATAGCAATATAATTTTCACCAATAGCAATATAACAAAGGTTCAATAAATAGCAATATAATGCTTATGCGTTGTATAATCTTGGAATCATTTATAAGGATCTGAAGTTGTCAGGTCTGGTTACAATGGAGGAATTTAAGTCAATATCAAAGGGTCGAGAAAATAACTCTTATGGTCACAGTGGATGCTCTGAAAAGTTGTATTGAATTGAATTGAATTGGAAGATGTGTGTTGTGAATGTAGTGTATGACACCTGTATTTAATAATATCTAGTCACATTGCACTTCTCAAAACATAGTTACAAAGTACCTCACAAATATAAAAACAACTAAAAATACAAAAATATATACAAACAGATAAAAACTCAGTGAGAAAAACAAAATGAACTCTCTGAGTATGAACGGGTGTCTGTAATGTTGTTATGTTTTTATTAATTAATTTGCCTCTCTTCTCATAAAGAAGAGTTTAACATGACAACCTTCACGGTTGAAATAAAAATAATAATGTGATAATCATCGACTGATACGAACCATTTTTATCTTGATATATATTTCATGCAGCCCTATATTATTTATGACAGTGTGACAACCATCTGTTGCATGTTCACCTATTCATCCTGCACCATAACAAAAAAGAAAATTAAATATTGGAGCAAAAACCCAGATGAGGTCTTTGTGTTTCCTCCACTGTCATCATCTTAAAGAAGACTGATGGGCTTCTTGGAATTCTTGAATGACAATTTGTCAAAGCCGGATCAGTCCATTTTTGGAAAGGTAGTGTGGTGGGAGGTGGGTATATCAAGCTTCCCTCTCCACATTGGAAGACAAAATAAATTCCTGAGATGGAAAACAGACTCCGAAAAAATTAAATAAAGCGAGTCTCTCATTTTAATTCCACTAAAAGCTCGGCGAGAAACCGACCACTGACAAAAAACCCACAGCGCATGAACCACCACCGCGCAGGAGTGGTACAACCAAGCCCGGAGCCTGGGCTGCTGAGAGGGGGAGTACATTCACTTTTTCACCGCTGAGGGAAACGCAACGCCGGGGGAGGAAAGAGGAAAAAGGAACAGACCGAAAACCACAGTGAAAACAACTGACAGTCTTGGTTATATGTTTCCCCAACAGTCTGCGAAATGTCCACGAAGGCAGAGCAGTGTAAGTACGGATCTGTGTTTGTTTGTGTGTGTCTGTGTGTGTGTTTGTGTGTGTGTTTCCACCTGTCTTTACATGAGGGTGAAGCTGTGATGTGATTCGGGGGTTGATTTAACCATGGGAGCGGATGAGGGGAGCTGTCCTTGGTGATGAACGCGCGGTTGCCAGGGCAGGTTGTTGCAACACGTCCTCTCTCTCTCTCTCTCGCTCTCTCTCTCACCGCAGAGGATGACTGGAGGCTCATTGCTCACACACACCTCTCTCCGTCCATCTCTCCGTCCAACTGCAAGGTTCACAGAAGAAAAAGAAAATGTCGTAGCAATAAATGGAATGGCCGTTTGTGTATTTGATTGATTGACGTGGCTGCATGGGGGTCGAACTGTGGTGCTGCTGCTGTCAAGGTCGACCTGACAAGATTCTCCCACCGAACAATATCGTGGCATTAGATTGATCGATAACGTGGGTTTGATCACACGCCGCCCTGAAGGCTGCTGCTGATTTCCTCCTCCTCCTCTTCATCAACATCTTCATCATCACACCCCCTCGGTTTGCTTTGGAACAGGTGGAAACCAGCACCATCCTCTGCCTCCACATCCCCTCCCATCTGGACTGAACGATCCTGGCAGACTTTTTTTTTATTAAGGAATTTGCGCACGTTATTGAATTTAAAACCACTAGCATTGTAAAAATGTGAGGTCAAACTTGTTGTTTTGTGGCTCCCATTTCGTTTGGCTAAAAGTTGAGTGTTGCTAATGTTGTTTATAGGCAATATATTGAAGAATCCACCAGGCTAATATTAGAAAAAGATGAAGCAATATATTGTTCTACTGTTAAACATCATATCGGCAGTTATCTATATTTATCTTTATTAGGGTCCTCCGTCTATAGACTTGTTTTATCCAAATGTAACTGAGGACTTTTCATATCAGTCCACCATCAAAATGCAATTACATTAGACTAGTGTACTATTATAATATAGTATTGACACAATTTGATGCAGACCATGATAAATAGCTAATCCTGGCTACACTTGAAGAGATTTTCTCACAATATTATAAGTAGAGTACATACAGTCTCCTTATAAAACCACATTTAAATTCACTAGATCCGAATTTTTATCTGGAGCTGGATTGGCCACCAATTTTTTTGGAACTGCACCATTGGAACTACACCCCATCTCACAATGTTGAAGAAAAAAAAATTCCTGGATTTGCACCCCGATCCATATCCACAACACAATGTTATGGTTTATGGCAGTTTTTGCGTAATCCTGCCAACAAACGCGGACAAACATATCCTTGGCTCCTCATCGTTCATCCCTCAGGGAGGAGAGAGAATCATGTGTGATGCAGCACTGTACCACAGCTCAGTTCTCTGACCACACATGCCCACAGCCAGCTGCTGTTATTTTTATTTTGGGGGTTTGTCAGTTACAGGTCAGAGAGGAAGCTAAACATCGCAGCCCAAAGTCACAGAAAATGGGCCAGTGATCACCAACACCCAACTTATCTGAACCTTTACATAACCATGCGAAAACATCAAATAAAAGGCTCAAACCCAAAGACAGAGACTTGAGGGAGTTAAGTTCCATAGGACTCCACGCTGAAATGTCTCTCAGTGACATTTGTGAAGGGAATGAGTGAGTCCTTTCTCGTGTTCACCCTCGAACGCATTTTCCCAGCTTGTCTCGGGACATGAGCTGGCAACCCTTTGTGCACGAGCGTGTTTCTGTAAGCCATAGGTTACTGCCTCCTCTAGGGCCTCCTGTGACCTCGCCGCTATACCAAAGAAGGCCAGAGAGCCATGGAATCACTGACTCTTTGTTTACAACATCCAAATTACATGCAGTTGGGTCTTGTAGTGGAGAAACAACAACAGATGTATAGATGTATGCATGTTTGCCTTGTTTTTGTGCTCTTTACTCACTACAACAGTCTTTCTAGTGTTGATTTACTTGTTACTCTGCTTTTTATTTTGTCTAGTTGCCTCTAAGATACGATACTTGCAAGAGTATCACAACCGTGTGCAACACAATATTTACCCAGTGCCCTCTGGAACAGACATTGCAAACACACTGAAATACTTTTCCCAAACCCTGCTCAGGTAAGTACCCTGCTCTAGAGCCAACAGGTGAAGTAACAGACTGTAGAATGTTTGATATTTAGCGTCAGGAGAGTTCACAGTACAGTGCACACTTTCTCAAAGGGACGACAGTGACACCATTATGAATTTACTACATAAAAAAGGAAGTTGTAGGGAAATGGCCAGCTCCATTTACTGATATGAGAGTGTAGCAGATTTCCCCTGAAGTTACATGGTTTGCGTACAAGTAGCAGCAGAGATAGACGGCTCGGTGGTGTTTATTGATTCAGTGGCCGACAGCTAGATTAACGCTTCCGGGGGGTGGGTGGGCTCTAGTGTCCTTTCCAGAGGGAGGCGGATGGCAGGTCCTCCTGCTCTGCAGTCGCAGGGTCATCCTGCTCCTCTGGGTGCTGTGAAAGCCAGAGGAAGGAACAATATGTTATTTCCTCCTCAAACACAGGTCAAGTAGGCGGCCATTTTAGACACATCTAATTTCATCATGTGTCTTTTTCCTTTTTTCTTAGCCTGAGCTTCTTTCCAATTAAAAAATTGACAGCGGAGATAATAAATTTTGTTCATCATCTGGCTTCATAAAGAACTCCAGTGTTGTTGTGACTTATTAGTTCATTTACAAATAAAGGGTGTGATTGCCGGAGGCTGAACTTGTTTGTCCCACATGATTATTACCAGTTTAGGGTGCAATCTATTTGAGATTCATCCACTGAGTATCCTGGATGCTTCGTGCATTGCTGAAGGGCCGTCCTACACCAGCATCCTGTTTTAAATCCTGGGCTGCAACTGATGATCTTTTCATCTGAGTGCGAATACAGTCACTCACCATGATGCCACTATTTGCTCGATATTTTCCTGCAGAGCAGCCTCTTTGCCTCTAATATGCAGAACAAATCATTCTGCTTGTCATTAGAGGTGGTCTGGTTTCCTGAGCGTGGGGGTGGGGGGGTGGGGGGGACTCCAGGATTATCCATCCACCTGTTCCTTCTGAAGACCGGGGCGAAGAAAGAGAGTGAATGCAAAAAAAGGGGAGAGGGTTATCAAGTGGGATTAGTGAGCCTTTAAGTAGGTCTGTGTCATGTTCTTGGAAGGAAAAAGCAAAACAGCCAGAGGAGGTGTTTGCTGATTCATACGCTCAATTTTTTGGTTCAGCACAGGTCAGGGCAGAAAAAAGGGAAGATGCAATTCTATTGGCCTCCTTAAAGATGAGGCATAGCTTCCCATATTTCTCCAAGTCAAACCGAGCTCTCTGCTACAGTGAGCCTCGCTGGCTTCGCGCCAAACTGTACCACCCATGAGAACGACTGCAGCGGGCCGCAATCATCCACTGTTTAGCTACTGTTTAAGATTTAGCACCACACGCTTGAAATCCTGTTTCTCAGATGAGTCTTGATTGTGCTTTGAAGTCTTGATCACTGATACACACATAGCCAATGACTTTGTATTGACAGCGCAGGGACTGACAGTCGATGTACGTCATGTGTCTGTACCAGTGCATTTCTACATGTGTTTTATGTGTCGTATAACTCTTGTGTCGTTCTGTTCGTACGTATGTGCGCACATGTGTGTGTATCTTTGCGTGTGTACATGTTCCGCGTACGTGTGTGAGCGTGTCTTTTTATATGTCTATGTTCATTGTTCAAATTGATGATGTTTTCTATATGAGAAATGGGCAGTGAAAAAGTCATACTTTGAGATACAGTCTGTTGTCATGCTGGTTGAGTTGGTGCTGCACAATGACGCAGCGTCACGAATGAATCTACGCGGACAAAAATCTTACAGAGTATAACTTTGAGGGGATTAGGTCAGAAAATGTTACATTCTGCTGTTCACGTATAAACTCAACATTATGCATCTAATGTTATATGTTAAAAAAATACTTATGAAATCCCCTTTCTCACTTGCCATGAATGCTATAACTCTTTTTTGAGTGACCTTCCAAAAAAAACAAAAAAACAATACAGCAGCATTTATAATCTGGGCTCTCATGATAAATCCCAATCATTTGCCTGATAGAACAGCTTAGCTCTTTAATAATGTGCAGTAAAAAAAAAAGAGCAATGCTCTCTGGCCCCCACCCTCCCCCCTCCTCCACCCTAGACGCTCCCACACTCAACCCCGACTAGTTTTTTGCTTTTGTTTTTCTCCCCCTTTGAAATTGAAAATGTCCACCACCTTCCCCCCGGGGACAGCAAACACAATTGTCCATCTTGCATTAGCTCACAAACATGATGCTACCAGTCATCTCCCCCTTGATACAACCTATTTCCTTTGTCATTATAGTTTCTCCTCTACAGTAGATTAGTTGTTACATTTATTTTAGAAACCTGAATCCATATGCCTGTTGGATCTCATTATTTCTCCTGATGATACTGGTGCAGTATCATAACGTATGCATACGGACATTATTTCTCTGGTGCAATAAACATGTGCTGTGACCTAGGAGCACTTGATCTAACCTCACACACATGTTTATTACTGGCTGAAGCATGTTTCAAAAGTGTCACCTCTGTATTTTCCCGAAACAATTTGGTGTCACTCCCATCCTTGACAGCCCCACTAAAGACAAGGAAATTTCATTTTTAAAAAAGAAATTCCACGGCTCATTGGCCATTTTTTTTTTTTGCATAGTGGCCACCACTGACCTTGCTCATTGGAAGACGGCAGCCATCGAGGGACAGTCATTTGCGCTGTCCCTTTTTGGAGAAGTATGGGGTTGCCACTGAAAACATGCCATTTTTTATATTTTTGCTCCTTGTCACCAGATACGCATGAGATGCAGTGATCATTGCAGTTTGTGCTCATGTTTTTTTTGTTTTCCAAGTGCAAAGGCAGACAAAACGAGATGAAATTGAACTCGAGTCACTCTGAGCAGACAAAGCAGGGAAAAATTGCCCGTGCCTTCAGTGATACAGTCAAATAGTGAGACACTGCATCCTATGTGGGGTTTATCTGGGTTTGTTTTTTTCTATTTACGCTGTCTCTGTAGTGCCATTTCAATGTAATGTGCTGTTTTTTTGTGTCTTTGTTGTCTCTTTTTTTCCCTTGTTCCCCCTCCCCTACCCTCCCTCCCCCCTACCCTCCCGCCCCCGGAGCAGCATTCTGTCCCGCACAGGCAGGAAGGAGAACCAGGAAGCTTCCAATTTGGCCGTGCCCATGACCATGTGTCTTTTTCCTGTGCCATTCCCACTCACCCCATCTCTAAGACCACAAGTCAGTTCCATCAACCCTACAGTTACTCGCTCCCTCCTTTACAGCGTTCTGCGCGATGCCCCGTCAGACCGCGGGGGGCAGGGGCAGCAGAGTCGGGACGCTCAGCTCTCAGAGTACCCCTCTCTGGACTATCAGGGCCTCTATGTGACCCTCGTGACCCTGCTTGACCTGGTGCCCCTGCTGCAGCACGGTCAGCATGGTGAGTCAAGGCCCCAGTGCACCACTGTTTGTCATCATCATCCCCCCGAGCCGTCTGGCCTGCATGAAGCCACTGCTGCTTTTTTGGCCTCTTTTGTAACGGGAAGAGAGAAGTCCTGCTGAGGATCTTGAGGGATGCATGGGGTGATTGGGAGCACGCTGGATCCTGTCAACCTATTCGTTCATAAGCCATTGGATACACCAGACATAGGCTTTCTCTTCTGTGTATCATACTTGACTGCATGTTTGTTATGTAAAAGTGCGAGAAATGTTTAAACTTATGTTGTCATGTGCAAATATATTAAGTTAAATGAAGAACACGCGTGGGTAAATGCAATGTTTAGAGCACATCTGAGAATGACATATTTCCACACTGTTTTTCACGGGCCCCAGTCTGCATCACAGTCAGTGTTCTTATTTTTCATGAATATTTTAACCACTGTTAAAAAAAGCTCTAAAGCATGAAAACCCATCTCCTTGACTAGATTGCTCCACTTCTCCTGTGGGCAAACTTTACATCACTGGCTTTTAAAGAAACCTTTACTGCCCTCAACAGAAGAATTAAAGTGCAGACGTTTTATTTTTTCACTGTTAAAACTGTTAAATGACTGAATTTCCATGTGATGTCTGTGGCTACATACAGTATGTGAATACTGTATGTGCAGTTTATTGAATGAGTGTCTGTATATCTCTGTCTCTTTTTTTGCCTTTTCCCTTTCTCATCAGATCTGGGACAGTCCATATTTTATACAACAACTTGCCTCCTGCCCTTTCTCAGTGATGATATTCTCAGCACTTTGCCCTATACTATGATCTCCACTTTAGCCACTTTCCCCCCTTTCCTCCACAAAGACATCATTGAGTACCTGAGCACATCCTTCCTCCCAATGGCTATATGTAAGTATGATCCATCACATGATAATTAATGCAACATATTCAGCTCCTGTAAAAATTTAACTCAACCCATCATCAGGGACAATTGTAGAAAATCAAACGCAACACAAATAGCAGTTGCTAGGCATTTAAAGGGATTGTTCACTCAAAACTGAAAATTCACTCATTGTCTACTCACCACTGTGCCGATGGAGGTTTGACGGTTTGAGTCCACAAAACACTTTTGGAGTTTCAGGGGTCAACAGCATTGCAGCCAAATCCAACCCGTCTGTTTTGTGGATTCAAACACAAATGCTACGCCGCCATCGACATAGTGGTGACTAGATAATTTGTGAATTTTTCATTTTTGGGTAAACTATGCCTTTAAGCTTTGAAAACCACCCAAATGTTCTATAAATGACATAAACCGATCTTCATTACCACCTTGAAGAGACCAGACAGTGATCTTTCAAGCTGGCGTCATCCTTTCCTTTTCTCTCCCTTGCTCGTCTGTAGTGGGCTCCACTCGAAGGGAAGGAGGTGTCCCAGCCTATGTAAATCTGTCTGCTTCCTCTATGCTCATGATTGCAATGCAGTACACCACAAACCCAGGTAACCCATGACACTGACCCCATTTGATGCATGCATGCAAATCTGACCTACTAAATGTCGTGTAGTAACGTCTCTCTGCCTTAACTGGTCTCTACTTCGTTCCAGTGTATCACTGTCAATTGTTGGAGTGTCTGATGAAGCACAAACAGGAAGTGTGGAAGGTATGTCACCCTCTGAATGCAGAGAATAGACTGTATATAAAGGTGGACGACCCGACTGCTCCTCAAACGTGAAGCCAAAGCTTCTCAATCGCCACCTGGTGGCTGGCTGCACTACAGATTTTAAATTATGCCTCCTCCATGTTAATGGATCAGGCATGGACCAAAATAAAAAGTCAAATCACATGTTGAATAAATCTTTCTCAGAGATGGTTTCTCATTTGGGGAAGTTATGATCACACTATATGTTCACGTGTTCCTTTCTCTGGTAAGTTTGGTTTTATTTATAGTTATTCGATGCTATAAAAGGTGGTGAAATGTCTTCAACGACAGCTGACTCACCGTTGGTCGAGTGAGTGTATCGACAGGACTTCATCCGTCGATCGCTACTGCGCAGACTCTGGCTCCAAATGAGCAAGATGGCAGCCTTCATATATCCGGGATATTTTTGCTTCATTTCTGGGTCGTGGCAGGAAGTAGAGACGGATTGTTCATCTTCTTATACAGTCTATGATGCGCACATATTGTCATCTGTGTAAAGCAAAATATAAGAGTTTCATTCCAAGTTGAGATTTCTTATTTATTTTTTATTTAACAAATAGTCTTCTATTTTAAAGAAGAAGTTTGTGTCTATATGGTAAATATGAAGCTAGAGCTAACTAGCTAGTCTACTAAGCTAACCATCTGTTAGCAGAGTCTTAGCTTGGCCTAGTATAAAGAGTAAAACAGGGAGAAGCTGCTAGACTGACTCTGTTGAAAGGAAAAAAATATCTGACCAGCTAAAGTTCTCTAATAAACGCATTCTTATCTTGTTTGTGAAGAAAAAACTGTGCTTACCTTTTATTAAAAATATCACTTTATTATCACCGAGCTAGCCATTGGCCCTTGCTCGTATCTGTTGTGCCAAGCTAATCGTTAGCTATTGTGCTAGCTTCATGTTTAGCATACACATAAAAAAGTGCATTTCAAAGCTCTTGAAACTCTTCTTTTGAATATAAAATAAAAGGGTTTATCATAGTTTTAAAAGTAACTTATAGCCTTTACAAATGGATATAAATCAGGTTGGAATGAAAATCTATTTGCTGCTAGCTCCATTCACTATTCACAAATATCTAATAAATCTATTACAATTGCACTTTAATTATTGTTGATGTTGTCTGTGTATTCCAGGACCTTCTTTACGTCATATCATATGGACCATCCCAAGTAAAACCTCCTGCCGTGCAGATGCTGTTTCATTACTGGCCCAACCTGAAGCCCCCCGGAGCGATCAGTGAATACAGAGGGCTGCAGTACACCGGTCAGAATCTCTCAATGTCACATCTGCTGCTTCATCCGTCCTTGAACCAACTAAAGGTCTAATCTATCCCCCATTTTCCTCTTTTTTATCCTCCTCCCTCACTGCCTCTCCTCCTGGATCAGCCTGGAATCCCATCCACTGTCAACACATCGAGTGCCACAACGCCATCAATAAACCTGCTGTCAAGGTGACTTCAGTGTTAAATGTATAGAAAGATCCTACATCTCTTTACGTCTACAGGGCCTTGTCACTTAAACATGACGGATTAGCGGGGTGCTATGTGTTCAAAAAGCTGCCTCCCTCGAGAACTTCATCGGGAATGCATGTGCCAGATTGCCTTGCCGAGTTCAACCAGGCACAATGGCGTTTTGGCTCTCTGTGAGCCCCTCGGTAAATAAATCAGTCCGTGCCCAGGCAGCTGCACGAGCGGGGCAATGATATCATCTTCCCTTACACCAGTGTCGTAGCTGCTGCTCTGCTTTATCTGCGCCGCCTGCCTTTACTCAACTGTGCTTAAAGCTGACAAATCGAGAAGGAGCCTGGGCATGGACAGAGGCCAGATTTCAATTACCAGGAGCATGGAGGGTATGTGGGGGTGGGGGTGGTTTGGGGGGGGGCTTAATTGGAAGTAGTGACCCCGCGCAGCCCTTCAGGATGGGGTGGCATCAAGTGAGCGCAGTAAATTACAGTGCACCATCTGAACATCGAGGCCACGAGCGTTGGGGTTTTAACACAGGGCCAGGCACAGGTTGCGAGGGACTAGAGTGCAGCATATGCACGCAGCCATGCACACAGAGGAGTGGGGAGGCAGGTATAGGTGTCGGATGATTTCTTTGGCAAGACACTACCCTCTTAGAGTAAAGCTGTATGTGAGATGGCACATGGTAAAGGACACTTTGGACAGTAAGATGTTTATGAAAATGAAATGTTAAAAGGAGTAGTAGGAAGTAAGTATTTTTCTTTTTTGTGGAAGTTTGTCACTATCCTAAAACAGCTCCCACCTGTCAATATATTGATCATTTAAATACTACATACATTTTCTAACGCTTCCAATGTCACTTTTGCAGATGTGTATAGATCCCACTCTTTCTGTTGCCCTGGGAGACAAGCCCCCTCCTCTTTATATATGTGAGGAGTGCAGCCAGAGGATAGCAGGGTATGTATGTATGTATGTATGTTTCACCTCGTTTCTCCATCTCCAGATCCTCCCCCGACTTCAATAAGATGCCATTCCAAACATATATCACCCACTGCCTGCCTCGTTATTCCTCTCTTTAACCCAGGGGAAATGCATCGCCATGGTTACGTAATTCCCTTGGGCCGATAATGAGATCATCATCACAAAAGCACGCAGCCAATTTCTTCTCTTTTCTCCCTGTAACTGTTGTAACAGAATGAGTGAACCAAATACAGTACTGGGATTGTTCTAAACGTCTCTGGTTCGGATGGGTAAGAGTGTCCAACCAGGAGGGTTCTGAGAATTCAAATCCAAACAGAGGAAGTGTTCTGACAATGAAACAGGCAGGAGTCCAAATGTGTGCATGTGGGGATGGTGGCTGGCTGAGCGTGGCAGGTATATCTAGGTGGTTCGACATTCTTAGATGCAGGCAAAAACAACAAAAGTTAGATTCAGGTGAACAGGAGAAAGTTTTTCTACGAAGTGGCAGAATTGTGGTGAAAAGGCCACATGGTCCTCATACACAGCAAAGTTTGGTGGACTTAGGAATTGGGGCTCAGGTATGTAACAACACACATGAAACAGTTGCAGGAAGCAAGAGGGCCGGGCAAACAATGCACAGAAACCTCACAATAACAACAGCAAAACCAATTAAGTATCCATATTCTTCACAGTAGCATATTTGAATTACATGACTCAGTTTTTGTTTATTTTATCTGATACTGAGAGAAGATATTTTGTGTTCTAGCTGTGTGGGAAGTTGAGACTGCTCTGTAGACACAAGCTGGACATGTATATATGTATATACACTCTGAGGAGCCCTTTGCCTATACATCGTGTAATGTTTATACATTTTTCCAGAGACCACGCTGAATGGCTTGTTGATGTTCTCCTGCCACAAGGTGAGCGTTCGCAAACTAAAGTGTGTCAAAGCTTGAATATTAATTTGTCACAGTCTGTCACATACAAACAAACACAATAAATATATTATACTTAGTGGAGCCTATATATGTTAAGTGCCTAAAATAAAGTAAAGTTTTTGGTGCAACAATATAATACAGAGTATAGAAATAGATAAGAATGATCTTCCATGCTGTAGGTTACTTTAGTTGAATTTCCTGTATAGAAGCTGCTGATATATTCTGTATGGATACTTTATTTTTATTATTATTTTGAAATGAAAAATATGACTTGCAAAAGCCTTTGTTGTCTTCAGATTGAACATTGTTGTTCATTTCTCTTTACAGCAGAGATATCAGCCATTTGTCAAAAGAAGGTAAGATATTTATACTGCAACATGAACTCTAATATCAATGTCTACTCATGATTTGAACATCAAAAATCCAACAGTACATGTTTTCAATTGTTTTATCACTGTAAACAGAAACGATTGAATTGGTTAACCCTGAATATACTTCAAGATATTATTTTTTACCTATGATCCATAGCAAGGTCATTTATTTATGAATCTGAAAAACTGAAGTGGCTCAGTAAAAGCCAAATCATTTCAAATAAATGTTTCTTTGCGGTTGTCAAATGCGCTGCTTTAGGCAGAGCTGCTCCTTGCTGGTTTCTACTGTGACACGGGGAAACTTGAGTGTGAGCCGGTCTCGGGTATTCCCGTCAGGCCGAGCAGCTGACTGATGTTGTCAGGGGAAACAGCTGGACCCTGTTCTGTTGTATAATCCACAGCCTCCCTCTCTGATCAGGCTTTGTCCCACCTATTCCAGAAAGCGCTTTAAAACTCCCACCTGGGTTTCACACGTGATCCGACAGTGCTCTTCATCTGAGAATAGCTACTTATAATTACACCATGATACCAAACATAGAACAAACTTCAAACAACAACAACATCATAAGTAACTTTTTCTCTCGCTGAAAGCTTTGACAAGTGAATGAGTGAAATCGCCATCAGAGGACAGATATCTTAATTTGATAGGGAGCACTGCATCCCCCTAATGGCACAAGATTAGAGGCTGATCAGATTAGGATGCCTCTCTAGTGCCATGCTTTTTATTTTTAGAAACCTGAGACACCATGGGGACGCATAAAGACATTTTCTATTGCCACAGATGTAGACAGATCAACTTTCCTAAACAAATGCATATTACAAAGAGAGATATTAATTACGAGGGTATTTTAGAACTAGAAATATGTTTATTTTTAGGGGCTTGTCGTGAGACATTATTGGCTGGTTTACTGTGATTGTTGATGTTTTTGGGTTTTTTTGCCTGCTGCCGAGAATAGAAATTAAAATGATCCCTTCTTCTCCTCCTCTTCTTCCTCCTGCTTTCTCTCGTGTTTCGGCCTTGCACTGTAGAACTGTAGCTCTCATGTTAGGCGGGCTGTGGTCACCTGCTTCTCGGCTGGCTGCTGTGGGCGCCATGGCAACCGGCCTGTCCGCTACTGCAAGCGTTGCCATGTCAACCACCACAGCAGCGAGGTGGGGGCTGCGGCGGAGACCCATCTGTACCAGACCTCGCCCCCTCCCATCAACACACGGGAGTGTGGAGCGGAGGAGCTGGTGTGCACAGTGGAAGCGGTTATAAGGTACATTGACAGTGTTTACACTAACATATCCCAGCCACAGTTACAAGACATACGCCTGTACCGTTGTGAAACACGTTTTTACATTAATATAGACCACAATACGGCAGAAAATTATATTAATAATATATATGTGATGTCAGGATATCTTAAGTCTATTTTTATTTCTCTCCTCCTCCTGTATCCTTTGCTTTTCCAATCTCACCCTCCACATCCACACAGCCTTCTGAAGGAGGCAGAGATTCACGCAGAACAGCGAGAGTTTGAGATGAACAGGCGCCGTCAGATGGGCCTGTCCGCCTCCCACCACTCCCTGGACAACATCGAGTTTGATAACAAGGAGGACGACCAGCACGACCAGCGCCTCCTCAGTCAGTTCGGCATTTGGTTCCTGGTGTGTAATCGCAAGCTGTTACTGCTGTTACTTTCAAAAACAGGGAGGGAGGGTTGAGATAAGAATGTGTACTGTACTCGGCCTCTTATCGCTGCTCTGTTGAATGTATGGTTCCCTGACTGATTGCTGTGACACGTGTCCTAGGTGAGCCTGTGCACCCCCAATGAAAACACACCTACGGAGAGCCTGGCCCGGCTGGTCAGCATGGTCTTCCAGTGGTTTCACTCCACTGCCTACATGATGGATGATGAGGTTGGAAGCCTGGTGGAAAAGCTAAAGCCTCAATTTGTCACCAAGTGGCTCAAGACGGTGTGTGAAGTGCGCTTCGACGTCATGGTCATGTGTCTGCTGCCCAAACCGGTTGAATTTGCCAGGGTAAGGTGAACACCAAGGTCAACTAAGCATACATCATATGATTAATGAATTATAGAGGATGCCCAAGGCGGACATGAACATCATGACTCCACACATACAGACAATACACATCCCCACTCCTGTTTATCTTAGTCATAGCACATGTTAACATCTGCACATGTTGACAATGACAACATCAGGATCTAACTGAGGACTGAAGTTTATTAAAATGATTCAGGGCAGGTCAGGGTCTGATCTAAGTCGGTCTGTGTTACCTTCTCCCCAGGTGGGAGGTTACTGGGACAAGTCATGTAGCACAGTGACCCAATTGAAGGAGGGTCTGAACCGCATCCTGTGTCTGATACCTTACAACGTCATCAGTCAGCCGCTGTGGGAGTGTTTTATGCCCGAGTGGCTGGAGGCCATCCGCACTGAGGTGCCCGACAACCAACTCAAAGAGTTCCGGGAAGTTCTCAGGTATGTCCACCTCCTAGAAATATTTGAATATTATTGTTGTTGTTCATGTAATAAAGACTTTAGGTATTGCATGTAAACAGGGGTGAAGGTGTAAAATGTGTAAGTTACTTTTTGATGTGCTAATTTTGAAGTGCAGCATTTACCTGCAAATCTCTTTGATTTCTGTATTTGCTGGTGTATTTTTATTATGCTGGATAAGATTGAAAATCGACAAAACATAACAACATTGCAGCTACAATAGCTATTGTTTAATTATAGATGTATTTTTGAAGTTTAAACATCAGAAATAAATGTCAGGTATTTGTCTGAACTCCACAGAATTAGTTAAGGAAGAGTCTTTTCCAAAAATAATATATCCTCCGAGATTCAGCAGCCAAAATATTTTTTTTGCCTCAGTGGTTTATGTTTTAATGACCTATGCAAAATGTAAAAATCAAGACTCAAGTGGTAGATACGTCCTGGATTAAGGGGTTTATCAACAGAAGGTTATCATCAGTGCCATTTTTTTTTCTTTTTTCTTTTTCGTCAATTGATAGCACACCTATGTCCATTAGAGAGGGGCTGGGCGCATGTTTCTGTCCGAAACTATCAGACCCGAGCCCAATGCAGTTATTGTAGCTGTATTAAATCTCTTTCAACCTGTCCCTGACAAGCTTGTTTTCATTGATTAGATACATGTGCAGTGTAAAATATAGGCTATCCCAGCCAACTTGGCCACACCTGACCAACATGGGTCAGGTATCCACACTAATGTCCATGCACTAATAAAACTCTTGGTATTTATATTTAGCTTCTGTACAGATTAAATCTTGATTCAGGAGATATTTTTATAGATGTACACTATGTAGAAAGTAAGGTTAGTAGTTTCCCTTGCTGCTAGTCTTTATGCTAAGCTAAGCTAATTACATCCTAGTCCCTGCTTCATACTTACTACAGTGGTACCAATCTTGGCATTTAACTATATACACATATATATATAAACAATACCACCAGCTGAAGAAGACATAGTGTAGCTGCAGCGTAAGGACAATTAAACTGCATTAAACCACATCATGAAACAATATTGAAGGTGACAATAATGATTGCATAACAGTATCTGAGATGAATGTATGCTGTATAAATGTATTTACATAAACGCATTATTCTCGTCTGCCTTCTCCCTGCAGTAAAATGTTTGATATTGAGCTGTGCCCGCTGCCTTTCTCCATGGAGGAAATGTTTGGCTTCATCAGCTGCAGATTCTCTGGCTACCCAGCGTCTGTGCAAGAGCAGGCTCTGCTGTGGCTGCATGTAAGCAGCACACGTACACGCACACACACACAAACACACACACATACACGCACACGGTGTCATGGGTCCAGTTCACATCCTGCAGTTCTGTCCACAGCGAGTGTGAATTGAACAGGCTGTCACAAAGTGTGACAAGTGTGTGTGTGAGTCTGGGCAGGAGCCCTGCTGAATATGGATCTGGGTCGCAGAATGAGACAGAGAGAGATAGGAGGGAACTTGCCTTTCATCGCATATGCAATCACAGCTTGCTGCCCTGTGTACATGGATCAATTTCAAGTTTTCTGTCACCACTGCGATCAAGAGATTGCATGAATTTACCCTCAGTAAATGGGTCACGTTTAAATCAGACAGAGAACTGGTGCTCAGTTTGATTCTACGTGTTATTTTCTGTATGGTACAGCTCTGTGATCTATCGTTTGCCCTGGTTTTGAAGTATCCATTGTTCAGATAAACCTTTATAAATGGATGTGATTGTGATTTTGGTTCTTAAAGTATAAAAAAATATACATTTGAGTTTTCATAATTCTCCTTCAGAAAAAAATTGTTCCAGATAAAATCTGCCTGTTCCGTAATTTATTCTGAGTAAGTGGGATAATATTTCTGAAAAAGCGCATTGCTATGAAAGTTTTTTATAGATGCAATTATACAATGCTTTGACCATCATCAACAAAATGTCATTAATCTAATATAATTAGGAAGGTATAGAAAACTGTTTAGGTTCTCTGTGCATACACCAAAACACTAGCTGCATGCTGCATATTATATATTTTTGTTTGTGATTTTGTGCAATTGAAACAGTGAGTTCTGTTTGGGCGTAGGTGCTGTCGGAGCTGGACATCGTGGTGCCTCTCCAGCTGCTGATCGGGATGTTCTCCGATGGAGTGAACTCTTTGAAGGAGCTGGCCAATCAGAGGAAGGCACGTGCCTCAGATCTGACTGGCAGCACTGGGGCTCGCAGGGTGAGGACGACAAAAATAAATAAAAGGATATCAGGGATTGCTGCTAATTTTCACCTCTTGTCGTTGCAGTATCACATCACTAATATGTCAGAGAGTATATTACGTCACCCCGCTTCACTCAAATCGTCACCTGACCAGATGTTATAACACCTTTCTTGATATCTGGTGTCTGACTGTCAGATGCCTGTTTATGATACGGATGTTCACATTTATTCTCTGCTTAGCTTCTGTCCCTACCATTCATTGGGAAGTACTGCACTGTATGTTGCCATGGTAACTCCTAATGCCTAAATATAGCTCACTGAAAGGGCTTAATTAAACTTGACTGTGATGTAGATTTGTCACTGAAGTTTATAGCCGAGAAACTCTGTAGTGATGTGTCATTACAGGTAATATGTGAGGAACTTGTTTGGAGACTAAAAAACGATCAAAAGCGTAAATCTCCTGAGATTTTAGTCAAAAACACGTATTTTACTTTGTACAATGATGCATTCTTTGTTTGCAGGTGAGTGTGGTTTCAGATCCAGGACGCCGTGGGCAGCACAACACGCTCAGCCCGTTCCCCAGCCCCTTCAGGAGCCCGTTCCGCAGCCCCCTGCGCTGCAGCCCCTTTAAAAACCTGGGTCACGCCACCGGCCACTGTGCCCTGGATCTGGATTGTGATGATGACGACATGAACCTCGGTTGCTTCATCCTCATGTTTGACCTCATCCTGAAGCAGGTGACCTTATTGTACTGATGAGAAATAACTAAACAATACATGTACATTTTAAATCATGTTTCAAGTGAGGGATGGTGATAATATTTATACAATATTCTAAGACTGAGTTGGTTAGCAAGGAAAATATCCTAATACAAACCCTGCAATACTGTATTATATCACCAAAGCATATCCAAGGGTGAATCCACAATATGCAAATATGCACCACAAGTAGTTGACTCATAAAAATGAAGGTGACACACAGTGCAATGACAACAGTGCCCACAGGCAAGACCTTGACATTTGCATATGACGCTCCACTTTCTGTTCCCCTGTTTTTACTGTCGTCTCCCCCGGCTGTCCCAGATGGAGCTCCAGGACGATGGTGTGATGCTGGGTCTCGACAGCAGCCTAGGGAAGGATATTGTGGGCATTATCAACAACGTCTTCCAAGCTCCGTGGGGGGGCTCGCACACCTGCCAGAAGGATGAGAAGGCCCTGGAGTGTAGCCTGTGCCAATCCAGCATCCTGTGCTACCAGCTGGGCTGTGAGCTCCTGGAGAGGTTGACCCCCCGGGAAGAGATACGCCTGGTGGTGAGACACACAGCATGAATTTTTATGCACCAAATATAAACAAGTCCTGTGGGTTAAGCAGGTAAGGCTTTGACGTTGGTAATCCTGTCCCAAACCACAGCACCACAAACACCACTGTGTTCCAGGCTCAGCATATGTTGTTGTGGCATAAAGCACAAAGTATGTTCATCAAACATGATAGAAAATATGAAGGGGATGTTTTGATGTTTCATTCTCCTGCAGGAACCCACGGACAGTCTGGAGGAAACTTTGCTCCTCCCTCAGATGGATTTCTGCATCGGGGCGGAGATTGGGAATGAGGGAGGGGACAACCCAAGTGGCACACACACTGACAACCCCAGTAACCCCTCTCCTGATGATGCAAGTATGTACTGTACACGGTGTGGTTCCAACAAAAAAAATGTTATATAAAATTTAAAAAATATCATTAATCCTTTGAGGAATACTTCCACCTCTTGGGAATTTCACAAATTTGGTTTCTCTAATCTAAACTATTGAAGGCATTTAAAGGAGTGACTTTGTGTTCTAGTTGATATCACTCTTATGATACAGTAAACATGTAGCTGGAGCCAGAGGCCAATTAGCTTAGCACAAAGACTGGACTCTGGGTGAATCAGCAACTCTGGTTAATTCCAAAGTAACAGTCTGTCTCCCAGCACCTGTATCGCTCACCATGTTATATTTCTTAAGAATGTCAAGCTGCTGGTGGCTTTTTGCTGCTCCACAATTGAGAGCATCCTACCATACTGCATCACAGTGTGGTGTGCAGGCTGCTCAGCAGCAGACAAACACGCTTTACAGAGGGTTATAAACAGAGCACAAACTAGAATGGAACTCAGTGGAGCACAAACCTCTGCCAAGGCCCAACAGTTCCCTAAACATGCCTGATTTTTTACATCAACATCCATGAATTATTCTCCCAAAAAATGGTGAAAATATAAAAAAAATGGACAAAAAAACACTCTCATATCTCGCAAGGTTTAAAGAGAGTGAAAATAAATTCCTGGATTCCCTACCCAAATTGAATGGGTTCTTCCCTGACTCATAACACATTCTTTATCAGTCATTAAACTGTGTCTCCTCTGCACTCAACTGGAATGTTGATTTATTTCAAACACTACGGTCTTTTTCCTTCCAGCCATGAAGAATAACTCTGACAAGAAATTCTCCTACCAGCAGCTCCCTGTGTCTCTGAAGCTCATATACACCGTCCTGCAGGTACTTCTTAATAACAAATAAGAAAAACTGAGGCACTAAAATGATGACATCATGAAATGCATTCAAGAATGTTTTTTTGAGATTTATTTGAGTGCACCTGTGGCCCACTGTGACTCATTGTCTCCTTTATCCTCAGGAAATGTCCAAGTTTGAGGAGCCTGACATCTTGTTCAACATGCTGAACTGTCTGAAGATCCTGTGTCTCCATGGAGAGTGTTTGTACCTCGCCAGCAAGGATCACCCCCAGTTTCTGGCCTACATCCAGGAGAAGATGCTTATCCCGTGGTGTGTGCTCACAACTCCCCTTCGGTCATAGAAAAAAAAGATCATTGGATGGAAATATCTCTGTGCAGCTGTTGATTTATCCAACTTGTTGATGGTCTATTGTGCATTTGTCCATTGTGTCCTTTCTGTGTTTCAGTCTGTGGTCCATGTTGAAGTCAGAGTTTTGCCAGTTAGCCTCCCTGGCTGTACCCCAGCTCCTGCACGCCCTCTCTTTGTCCCACGGGGCCGACATCTTCTGGAACCTCATCAACTCAAACTTCAACAGCAAAGACTGGAAAATACGATTTGAAGCAGGTGAGAGACAGAGAGTAGTTACTTATGCTGCTTTCAGACATGCACTGAACTCATGTCGGAGTCAGTTGCTTCATACATTAGTCTGAGTTTTTCCTGCCAGCCCCTGAGCAAAATGTCAGCAGATTGTCTAAGTGAGCCCATGTGAGAATACAACAGGATTATTAGGTGAATTCACAGCGAGTGAAGGGGCATGTTGGCAAGAATTATAATATCTCAAAATGAAATCGCAAAGTCCAGAAAATGTCCGGAAAATTGGTTCCAGATGTTTTCTGGAGTTCATGTCTGAAAGTGGCCTTATTGTAATGTGTAGAATTATATAAAATATATCTGACATCTGCAGCTGCTGACATCTTAATGATCATGAACCGCATGTAGCCTCACATTAAACACAGCGTCAAGCTCATTATGATGCGAATAAAACATCCTCAGTGAGTTTCTTTATTTTCATTGTTAACGATGTGATTGTTGTTTTATGAATGAATTGATAGAGGACGACCCCCAGTTTGTTTATGTAATACGCTTCCTAAACCATTTCCTGCCTGCTGAAATCTCCCTCTTGTGTTGTCATGGTTACCATTTGGCTCTAACAGGCAGCAATAGGGAATTGTGGGATTAATAAGGTTTTCTCGCCTTGTGATTGGCAGAGAGGATCTGTGTGACCTTGAGACAGAGGCAGAGGACAGGTTCTCAGACTCCATGTATGGATGTAGGGGAAACAGTAGAGCAACCAGAGTGATGGTTGATCAAAATACACAGTAGATTTTCTTTAAAGGTTATTATTAGCCTATTGTGGATATAAATACTTGAGGAGATTCAGTTCATCTGTCTGTCTGTAAAATGTCAGGTGTCATATATCACGAACATGAGCATGTATCATATAAATATCATTATTATAAAACCCTGTTATTAGCGTTCACACAGATAATTTTACTGTGGTAGTTGTGAATCATGCAAACATTTAGATTTCTGTGGCTTTCACTGCTCTGGCATGATGTTGTCGCTCCCACACTGACACCTAGTGGTCAACACTTGTCAACACTGAGTGGGTGAGAGTTTATGGATTTCAGAAGAAAGTGTCTATTTTTAGATCTTAATCTCGTAAATGAAGCCAACAATTACCGGACAGAATTATAGGAATGCATATTATTATTGTTTCATTTCATACAAATGCTAACAAAATGCTAATTGACACACTCATACATTAAGCCATGACAAATACGATATGACATATACTAACTTATCTTCATTAGTGATCTCATCATAGCTGGGTCTGTTTATGATATCAGGGTAATTATGGGAGGACGTCTGGCAGCTCAGCTTCCTCATCTTATTGAGTAATCTGTCTTTGTTACTGACAATCTTTCCCTTTCACTGATTTTCTCTCCCAGTTGAGAAGGTGGCGGTGCTCTGTCGGTTCCTGGACATTGGCGCTGTGACGAAAAACCACCTGCTGAAGTATTCGCTGGCCCACGCTTTCTGTTGCTTCCTGGCATCTGTGGAGGACGTCAACCCGGCTGTGGCCACCCGAGCCCGCCTGCTGCTGGACACCATAAAGAGGCCGGCCCTGCAGGTGACCTGCGCACACTCACAGTCATAAGTCTCTTTTCCAAATTTTTGGTACATTGATTTTCTGTGTTTCCAAATATACGTCAATCTGTTGTGAAATGGGTAAATATACAGAAGAACATATTTTAATGCAATTACATAAATGTTGTTAACATTGACATATTTTTCCGCTCTGTCTGTTTAACTTAAAGGTAAAAATGAACACAGAACATGCACCTACATATACTGCCTATGAGCTCATGCTTACTTTACTTTACTTTGTAAGTCTATAAAATTGTAATTCGGAAATATCAGAGTAAAAGTGAATTAATTGGATAATTTAAACTTCATTACAAATTAGCTTTAATGTAGTTTTTACCATTTTAATTACCATTTATTTATAGCTGCTGTTTCTTGTGTGTATTAATACCCATGTTTAAATGATTTGCACTGCAGATGTGTGATGAAAATTAGCTAAGCCATGGTTGTTTTTTAAATCTAAACCAAAAATACAAAGGATAAATATCGTATTTCTGATTTAACACAAGACAGAGACTGGAACCATCTAATATTTTATCAGTAGTGGAAGAATTCTCAGTCAGTTGTAAAACCCTATGTGCTTTGTAGGGCTTGTGTCTGTGCCTGGACTTCCAGTTTGACACTGTGGTGAGGGATCGACCAGTCATCCTCAGCAAACTCCTGCTGCTACACTTCCTGAAGAAAGATATTCCTGCTCTCAGCTGGGAGTTTTTTGTCAACCGCTTTGAAACCTTATCTCTGGAGGCCCAGTTACACCTGGACTGCAACAAGGAGTTCCCTTTCCCTACAAGTGTGTAGTCTCCTCACAGTTTTACACTTGCTTTTCCTTTACATCCTTTTCCCACATTTTGTTTGTAACCCTTCTTTTTGCAGCCATCACAGCTGTACGAACCAATGTGGCCAACCTCAGCGATGCGGCAATGTGGAAGATTCGTCGGGCCCGTTTTGCCAGGAATCGGCAGAAGAGTGTGCGTTCGCTCCGTGACAGCGTGAAGGGAGGCCCTGCTGAGTCTAAACGGGCGTTTTCGCTCCCAGAGTCACTGTGTAACCGAATTCGTGAGTAGCACAGATCAGCAGTCAGTTTGAGTCTTAACCTGTGTCACTTTCACTCAGTCTGTGGTCAAAAAGTGTTTGCAAATACCTCGTTCAAGGCATTTTCTTGACCTTATAGAGGCCAATGTATCTTAAAGTAAATTGAATGTCTGTTCCTGTTTAAAGCGTCACATGACTCGGCCTATTTTCTTTCATTTGTCGGGGAAACTGATGCTTTTTTTAAACTTCCATCAATCAATCGATCTAATCTTATTTGTATAGCCCATATTCACAAATCACAATTTGTCTCATAGGGCTTAACAAGGTGTGACATCCTCTGTCTTTAATCCTATTTGCAAACACGATTCGACCAAGGTCTGGTCCCATTCTCCTAATGTTTCTCTCCTCACTCGTTTGTTTCCGACATTTGTTTGGAAAAGTCATTCATTTTATATCTGGCTCTGCACAGCAGGCTGTCTGAGCTTCTAAGACATGTTTCTTCTTGTATATTTGTGATGCTTTAAATCTCAGGAAAACGTTTTGAGATTCTGTTCTGTTCTGAGGCTGTGTCGTTTTGGATGTGTGTTTGTGCGTGCATGTGAAGCTCAGACACGTGTCCTGTGTTACATCCCCTGTACATGCTCCTAAATTGTGTTCTTCATATGTGGTTTTTAGCTCTAAGGCTTACGAGGCAAGAGCAGTCTGCCCCGACTCTGGGAGATATGATAGAGAAAATCCTGCCAGGTAAATAACAATCCAGATTGGAGACATTTACTTTGCATAATCTCATCGTATTGGAAGGTAAAGTTTCTCTGTTTCTATAAATAAAGTCGTGAAGATGTGAAATGAAAAAGCAACGTTTGCTCTGTGGTGACAGACATTGTTTTTTCATCCGGATGTCAGTCTAATTCTGACACAGGAAAGAGTGAAAAGAAAACAGGCCAGCTGACAGCAGCAGGTCATGTTTGGTGTTTACCCCGTCTACACATTCCACTGATGTACATGCACTGCACGATGATGTCTCCACCTCTTTTGACAGAGCAGTGGAGAGGATGTGTTGACTCCATCTCTGTGTTGTTAACCCCCCTCCCTGCTCCTACACCCTTCCCTCTCCCCCATTGTGTCTGCAGCACGCCTCCACCCTCACTTTAACCCTGACGCTTCAGCCTCTCTCGTAGGCCAGACGCCGTCCCCCGAGGACGATTCTACCATCAGAGACCTGCTTCCCGAGGACGCCGGCATAGATCACCAGACGGTTCACCAGCTCATCATGGTGCTGATGAAATTCATGGCAAAAGACAAGAGCAGCGCAGAGGCCGACATCGGCAGTGCCAAGGCTTTCAATACGGTGAAGCGTCACCTGTATGTGCTGTTGGGATATGACCAACAGGAGGGCTGCTTCATGATCGCACCGCAGAAGATGCGCACCTCCACCTGCTTCAACGCCTTCATCGCTGGAATCGCACAAGTGACTGAATTATAGACTCACCATCACTTTCTGTTTTGCTGGAGCTTTTCCCATACTGTTAAATGGCTTACTTTAAGGATTATACTGTGATAATCTGCATACAAATGAACGGTAATTCTCCCTCCTTCAGGTGATGGACTACAACATTAGTCTGGGGAAGCAGCTGCTCCCTCTTGTGGTCCAGGTGTTGAAGTACTGCACGTGTCCCCAGCTGAGACACTATTTCCAGCAGCCGCCTCGATGCTCTCTGTGGGCGCTGAAGCCTCACATCCGACAGATGTGGCTCAAAGCCCTGCTGGTCATCCTCTATAAGGTACTCTTTGAATTAATATGTGGATGGGATGTTCATCGAGCCTCATTTTTTAACATCCAACAACATATTTTCTTTAAATTTACAGTTGGATTTACAAAGAGTTTGACATAATAACGGTATTACATATTCCTGTTATCTGCAGTACCCATACAGAGACATGGATGGCAGTAAAATCGTGCTCCACCTAATCCACATCACCATCAACACACTCAACGCCCAGTATCACAGCTGTCGTCCTCACGCCACCGCAGGACCCCTCTACAGCGACAACTCCAACATGAGCCGCTACAGTGAGAAGGAAAAAGGTGACGAACAATAAGGAGAAGATTGTTGTTAACTTTTACAATGTGCTGTATGAACTACAACAAGCTTAATATGTTGTCTAGTCATCAGTGGTGGAGGAAGAACTCAAATATTTATTGAAGTAAAAGTACAAATAAAGATACAATGTTCTCAAGTAAAAATACCACATTAACGTTTCCACTTGAGTCAAATTAAGTGCGTGCTTTTAAATACACTTAAGTAAAGAATTTAAATTAATAGCACTTTCTGAGTGGTGGCGACTCTGTGGCTGCAGGCATGCTTTTCTCCCATTGAAGGAGGCAGGGTCTAATATTACCTGCATTTTGGATTATTTAAAAAAAAATTTTTTTAAATGATGTGAACATATAATGCAATGTAGTGGAGAAGAGAGATCAAATATTTTCTGACAATAAAATAAAGTAAGTAAATAAATAAAGATGAAAATTGTACTACTAAATAAAGTAATACAGCAAATATATTTTGTTACATCCCACCACTGCCCGTGATAGCGTGTAGTAATGATGTGATTGTGATTTTTGACGTAATCTAAAACGTTTGCTTGAATTAATTAATTTATTCAACTTGTAGACATTAATATGGATTGAAACTAAATGGAAACACTTATAGACAACAATTCATATTAAGATAAAAATGATACCGTAGTCAAGTTAAGGTATAATGTATACTGCATCCATGCTCTGTTGATGTTAATTCTCCATTTTTTTCTCCATTTTAGAGGAGGACAGTGTATTTGATGAGTCAGACGTCCATGACACTCCAACTGGTGCTGCTAACAAGGAGTCACAAACCTTCTTCGCCCGACTAAAGAGGATCGGTGGCAGCAAGTCTGTGAAATACCAGCCGGTGGAGCTGAATGCCAAAAAAAGTAAGAACCAGAGGCGTTTAGATTCAAGTGTGGTTTCACAGATCATCGATTGAAGCTTTAACACCACAACATATTTTTTGTAGTTGCAGGAGGCTTGTTTCTTTCACTGGGATAATGTTTCTTTTGTTTTTCTTCAGGTGAAATTGAGCTGTCAGAGTACCGCGAGGCCAGTGCCCTTCAGGACAGCATCCTGCACTGTGTGAGGGAGGAGAGCACCAGGAAGAAGCGGCTGCAGGCCATGCACAAGCAGAAGTCTCTGGACATCTCCAACACAGACTCCATCCTATTCAATCTGGACGAGCACAGACGCAAGTCATGCATCGATCGCTGCGACATGCAGGTTGCCCTCGTAATCCTGCCTCCTTCGTCCCACAGCAGACGTCATGGCAAAGGATCCTCCGATGGCTCTTCGGTGCGTGCGGAGGCCAATGATGGTGTGGACCGGCGAGGCTCTCGAGGCGGCCACTCAGACATCTCCAAACCTGTCATTCCCGAGGTCCGTCTCAGCTGCATGGAGACCTTTGACGACAAGTTGGACCAGGGCTCCTTGTTGGGGTCAGTTCAGGGAAAAGAGGACCAGGACCTCATCGACCTCTCCTCTGACTGCACCTCGATTCCAGAGAAACACTCGCTGCTCTCGATGTCCGACAACGACTCCTTGGTGTTTGAACAACTGCCTCCTCTGAGGATCGTTGAGAGTGATGAGGAATTCGACCTGAACACCCTCTTGAGCTCCAGGTTCAACGGGAGCCCGAAGGTCTCTGCTTCCCCTGCGAGCAGTAACACCCTCCGCATGTCTCCATTGGTTCAGGTGAGTGTGGAGGACTGCTCCAGCGAAAAAAACACCCCCGGCTTCCTGGTGGGAGAGGGCGGCTCGGAAAAGATGACAAACCGTGTGACTCCCAGCACCTCTTTGGATCTTCCCGACAGACTGGATAATGTCTGCCATGAAAGCCCCATGACGCTAAAGCAGAAAAGAGACCTGCTGAGGAAGACCCCGCATGTCCCTGACACCTCAGTAGACGACACATTTGTGGCCCTTGACGAGCTGAGGATCGGGACAAGTCCCTCTGGTAGGACCATCTTCTTGGACATCCCAGAAGACAAAGCAGAGCCTCCGTCCTCACCAGAGAAGAGCAAGAGTACCAGCAACGATGAGGAAGAGTACGGCGATGATGAAGATGATGACGACATGGGCGATGATGCAGACAGTGACCCCAAACCCGACAATGCAGACGACAATGAAGAGGCAGAATTTAAAATCCAGATTGTTCCCCGACAACGGAAGCAGAGGAAGATAGCGGTCAGCGCCATCCAGAGGGAATACCTGGACATCTCGTTCAACACCTTCGATAAGCTCGGTGGTGAGCAGGCTACAGAAACAGGTAAGAGGAAAGGATTAGATTAGGATAAGATGGAAGTAGTCAGTGCTGCTTTAATAATTTTGTTGCAGTGGCTCATGTGCGACTTTACCAGTGCACTGATAATTTGATGTAAGTTTCAAGGTTTCAAAATATTTTCAGGTGATATCTAAGATTTGAGAAGGTTTATTAAATAAAGTTTATATATATATATATAATAAGCTAAAAAAAGTTAAACTCTGTATTGAAACTATAGTGTTCAAGAACCACCAAAACGTTTTGCGGGTTTTGGGGGATTTAATACAAACAGTTTGTACTTAATGTCACAGAAAGGCAGACTCAATAAACTAATGTTATCAAAATGTAAGTCTGCAGTTACACTAGACTACTGTTCTATTATAATGTAACAGTGACAACATTTTTGCAGACTTGATGTTTGCTGTGATAGAATTGTTGAATTTTTGTTTTCGAACATTCTACCGTGGCTCCATCCCCCAATTGCTGCCGCTGCGGATCTGGCTCCAAATGTGCAAGATGGCCGTGTTTGTATCGGGGATGTTTTGCCTTAATTTCCCAGAGAGTGGGAGGAAATGAAGATGTGTCGTCCATCTTTATGAAGTCTAGGATAGGCACTAAGACAAACACATACTGTTTTTTCTTCTTTTAGATCTCAGGATATGCACCGCATTGGAAATGCACTTCAGAACATGTGCATGTCCTCTTTACCCAATTTACCACTTGTAATGTCCTGTGGTGTGCTTTCTATCTGTGTTCCCATTACACAAACACACACACACAACAAGTACTTCAAATGAGACAACTTACACCTTGAACTAGCTTAAAGGAAGCTGAAGAGCAAGGCAGAATTTGATCTCATACAAATCAGTTCAAGCTGCGAACAGTGATTTTATGAGGAAGGAAAACACAGAATTGAATATAAACTGTGATTAAATTAGCACTAAATAGATGAGAACTAAACTTCTACTGATGGTGGACCTTTCATTACTGCTAATTATTAATGGATAACTTCTGGCAGATAACGGCATATATTCTGATGCCAGTGCCCCGCCCATCATTCACCCATGTTGCCTTGCAGATCACAAAGTTCTGTCTACATTGGAAAAGCCACGAGAATCTGCCTCAGCCCCAACGCTTGAAGCTGCTATGCCTGAAACGAGCCATCGCTCTTCAGTATCAAGTAGGATGCAAATATTTCATTACATATGAACTTCAATCAGACTTACTTTTAATTGTGTGCAGTCAAATATGCTTTATTACCTGTAGTTGCTGGATGTTTCTCTGCAAATTATTTTATTAACTTTTATATTGGAGCTGGAAATGTTCAACAAATATCACATAATATCATTATTGACTTTCATAAAACCAAAAGAAATTCTAGGAACCACTGATTGTTTTCTAATTAGTTTCACAATAAAATATTGTTATAATGATTTAGTTCCTCAGAAAACTGAGCTAAATATTTGAATGAATACAAATGACACTGACCATCTCTTTCTATGTGAGTGTCTTTTCCATGTAACCCATACGCACACTTGTTTTTGGATAAACTGGAATGAGTTTCACTGGTACTTTAATCCAGATGTTGTCCTCTGTGTCCGACCTTCAGCTCAGTACCGTCAGGTGAAACGAGGCTCTCTGGGCGCTCTGACCATGAGCCAGCTCATGAAGCGACAGCTGGAGCATCAATCCAGCGCTCCACACAACATCAGCACCTGGGAAACGGGTCAGTTGCTTTAGACATGAATTTTTCCATAATGACCAAATGAAGAGGTATGTGGAAATATGTCATGGAAAACAAATAAATAGCAATAAATCGAACCTCAACTACTGAAATCAGGACAACCTAGTGAACACTAATGAATAAATCTAATGAAAAATAGCAGAACATTGAAAATGAGATGAAAAGGGACTTCAGGTATTTTTCCACCTGGGCCCTTTGTTTATAAATGTGGGTGCAAAAAACCTTTTGTATTTGGTCCAGTAGATTGCCCCCACTAGCAGCCACGACACAGTGGCAGCGGCTAAAATGTAATCTTATGGGGCAACTGCGACAGTCTATGAAACATCCACCATGAAGGGTCAAATTGTTATTATGGGGTTTTGCTAAGAGTCTGGCAACATTACACGTGTCTCACTCAACATCCGCATTATTGGTGAAAAAAGCACTTTTAGAACACGTTTCTGTTGCCCCTTGAGATAACATTGTTACCACTGCTGGCGTGTTGCGGAGACGATCTACTAGATCGAATTCAAAGGTTTTTGTGCCAAGTACCTTTCACAGCCGCATTTATAAACACAGGGCCCAGGTTTAAAAATACCTTTGTATATATAATCTTTGAAATTGTAAGATTAGGATTAATGCAACAACATGTTATTTCTCATTGACCTCATTCGGGATCTAATAACTAAATCTTACCAAATGCCTGTAGCTCTTTTTTTTCATCACTGATATTCTTCCCCTTCAGGTCCCACGAAAACCAGCCTGCTCTCTGCCCCAAGCACAGTGAGCATGTTCGTCCCTGCGCCTGAGGAGTTCATTGACGAGCAGCCTACCACGATGTCTGATAGGTGAGTGAAAGAGACGATAGCTGTTCTTGAGTTGAAACAAGTCATCTTCATGCTTAGATTGGTCTATGTGTATTCACCTGTGTGGTCCCAGGTGTCGGGACTGTGCGGCTGTGCTGGAGGAGTATGATGAGGAGACGCTCGGCCTCGCTGTGGTCGTTCTCTCCATGTTCGTCCACCTCAGCCCCGATTTGGCTGCTCCAATGCTCCTCGACATCATGCAGTCTGTGGGCAGGTATGCGGCCACACAGCAATTCACCGTTAAATGAAGTTTCATGACTCACCCACAGAACTCATGCATAATTCATCCTCATCCACTTCTTCTTTCAGGTTGGCATCCAGTGCCAATTTTTCTGGACAAGCTGAGAGGTATGAGACGTTACAGCCGTCACACCAGTGCGCTCAGATGTTCGCTGTGAGTTTAAAAATACATGTGAGGAGCGACTGCCTGTCCGACTCAGACATTCTCCCCCTGTGGTGTTTTGCAGCATGTTGATCCCAGGGAATGTAGCAGGTGTAGCCAAGCAGTTCCTGCGCTGTATGTTTCACCAGCTGGCCCCGAACGGCATCTTGCCCCAACTCTTCCAGAGTAACATTAAAGGTCTGTTCATCCAACTGGAAACACAAAAATCTTAAAAACTGTACCTGCACGATGTCTATAGAGACTAATAACTACTCATTTCTATGTGTTTTGACCTCGTTCTACATCTTTAACCTTTATTAGATGCATATTTTGCTGCTTTTCTTCACATGTTTAATTTTATTTCTATATTTTCTTTACATAATGGTAAGACTTAATATGTTCCCACTGGAAATACTGGCAACTTCATTCTTTTTATGTCTATCTTTTTTCAGATGGAAGTTTTCTGCGAACACTTGCATCTTCCCTGATAGATTTCAATGAGCTCAGCTCAGTTGCGGCCCTCAACATGCTACTCGAGGTAGGATTTTCCATCATGTGTCTGTGGTGAATAATTAAACCAGCAGGAGGAGCTCTTGTCAAAGCCGTAGCTTCTGTGGCTCCTGTTACATGTAGAGCATAAGCACATCTACAAACAACAAATCATCGGAGCATTCAAGAAAACGTGCCCTACCCTGCACCACTGTAAAAGTTGATTGTTATTTTAAAGTTAAATAAACGACGGTTTGAAGCCACTGATGCGTGAACCCATCCGAGCAATCATCTGTGCCTCAGTGCCCTATATCCCCTACCCTCATCATAGCCATTGTGATTGATCATGGCTGAACGATCAGTTAAATGGAAATATCTTCGCTCATAGAGTCTCATTATATAAGGCTGTTGTGGTTAATGCCTCTGTGTCCCCCTTCAGGGCTTGAACAACAAGAAGAGTCTGCCAGCAGGGGGCACAATGCTGCACTGCCTGGAAAACATTGCCACCTTCATGGAGGCTCTCCCCATGGACTCTCCCAGCAACCTGTGGACGACCATCTGCAACCAGTTCCAGACCTTCCTCACAAAACTGCCCTCCGTGCTCCCTCTGAAGGTAGATATTGACTCTGCCGTCCACTTAGTCATGGTCTGATATGGTTTAATGTGATTATGGCTGCAGGAAAAAGCATCTAGCTGTGTGCCCTTGTTGGGTTCAATAGGACAGAGGTTTAAAATTGTAATTGATTTGACTCTTGGAGGTCAAATTAATGTACGACGATCGATTTATCACTGCAGATGAATTTTTAAAACATCTGTATGTTTCAATAGTGCCCCATGGATTCCAGCCTGAGGATTATCATTTGTCTGTTGAAAATCCCGACCACAAACGCAACCCGGGTAAGCTCAGGGCAGGGTTTTACTTTCTGATTCGTCCAAATCCTGGTCTTGAATGAATGACATCTTCTTTTCTTCTTCCATTCTGCAGAGTCTCCTGGAGCCCATCTCAAAGTTGCTGAGTTTTGTCATCCAGTATGGCATGTTCAGTCTCTCCTACCTCGTAGAACTGTGTGGACTGTGTTACAAAGGCTTCAACAAGGTATTCCTCCTTTCTGTTTTATTGTCTTTTATTTATTAAGCATTTATTCATTATTTATTATGAAATAAACGTGGATTGCATAACGTAATGGCTACAGAATAATGACACCGCCAGCATTTAAATAGTTTCCTTATGGGCCTCACCCTCATTATCAAATCTTCTCTTCCACCGGATGCATTGTATATTGTTGGCAGTTGCTACACTGTAAAAAAATAAATGGTAAAAATCTGGCAGCAAAAGTTGCCAAACACTTTCCATCAAATTACAGAAAATAATCTTCAATTGTTCTACCGAGATTTTTTAAAATACAGCTACAAACATTACAATTACATATATGTTTTCATAGAATTCAATATAATTTAACATTCAATACAATTAAGCAATTACAATTCTATAATTTCACCATAATTAATGGATTGGAACTTTTATTTAATGGTAAATTAATTTACTGTATTTTTTATGGGATATATTTACTTAATATTACAGCAAATTTCTGTGAAACAACTTTTTTTTCTAGAGTCTGCTGAGGAAATGGGAAAGTGTAGAGTTTGATATGTTGGAATAAAACATGTGCTGACGTGTGGTGTTTATTCAGACCTGGAGGAATTAAAGCTTTTAAACTAATCTGCAGTGTTAAAAATGTTGAGCTCCTGTTTGCAGGCCTTCCCGCTCATCACTCTTTCAGTGCTACACCTACTTCCCCGACTCTCCAGTCAGCCAGAATTGTGCCTATGTGTCACAGATGATTAAGTAGGCAATCAGCCTGTATTGATTAACATGATTAGTTGGTGTGCTCGGGCCGGGGATGTATGGTGTGTTTCAGAGTGGCTGTCTCAGACGGAGATGGAGCCAGGGCTGTCTGCACCGTTCGGCCAGATGGATCCTCAGTCCTCCACCACTGTCAACACTGCATGCTTTATGTCTCCTGCAGTATTGATTTTCTACACCCTCTTTAATTCCTCACCGTATAATATCCGCTTTTCAAAACCCGGAGTCACTATGAGCAATTGCTTTTGGAACCTTTCCCGTGCAGTTGTTATATGGCGATGTGATCTTACTGGGAAGCACAGGGGAGGGTTTCTCAGCTCCTGAGGTCAGCTTTTGAGGACACAAATTCAGCTTTTCCTGCACTGAATAAAGTTTGTCACACCACACACCATTTGTCAAGCGGCACCACACAAATGGGCCTGGGCCCTCTGCCTTAAGCGCCACCTTTGATTTGCTATTTACCGAAGGGACCTGCTCCATTAACCTTTAATTATGAGAGTGCCGTGTTACAGGTACGCGCAATAAAAACGCCACGCGGTGTGAAAATGTCAGGAGCGGCTCCGAATTCCGTGGAAGCGCGGGGAGCATGTGCCTGCGACTGCATAGAGAAAGAGATGGGCAAAGTGGAAGCCAGAAGATGACAGTGTGGTTTGTAAACAGGCAGCTGGGCTTTGTGTGGAAGGGATGAACAAAGAGAGCAGCCTGTCCTCGGGGAGGGAGAAGGCAGCCTGACAGCCTCATCTGAGCTGCCTGGGACTCTGGGAGGAGAGATCTGGACTGGCCTAAATCTACTCCTCAGCTCCACTATTCTCTGTCTATTCTCTGTCTCCCTCCCTCCCTCCCTCCCTCCTGGCTGCCTGTCCTTCCCCCTCTATTCAGGCTACAGAGTTTGTGCTCCCCTCGCAGCATGAGTAAGGCAGAGTGATAATAGAAAAAGGCAGTCTTGCTGCATCAGTACATTTACTCCACTCTCTATCTCCTTGCATCCAGGAGAGAGATAAGTTCTACATGTCCCGCATTGTGGTGTTAGAGCTTCTGCAGGCTCTCAAGTTCAAGTCTCCTCTGCCAGACACAAACTTGTTACTGCTGGTCCAGGTAAAAAAAAAAAAAAAATTCTTTACGTTCATCAAATACAAAATGTGAACATGAGAGCTTTCTTTCCGACATTAAATTCAAACCTGTGTCTTGGGAATTTGTCAGTTTGTTTGTGCAGATATCGGCACACGTCTGGCAGAATCCACCATCATCCAGAAGCACATGATCCTGACGCTGCCGGGGGTGAGACTTGAGTGGCTTTGTGTTTGGATTATATTAAAATCAGCCTTGTAAAACAGCAGGAAATAAAGACGCAACGCAGTGTGACGCCTCCTGAAGGATAAACTGCCTTTGTTCTCCATAGTGCACGACTGCAGCAATGGAATGCATGAGGCAATACGTAAGCGAGCTCCTGGACTTCATTGCAGACATGCACACACTAACCAAACTCAAAGTAAGTCTTGTTCTTCATGTGAGCCCCACACGGTTCGTTGGATTTTATCATATGTTTTTCACAACCTTTATCCCAAATCCGTATTTCAGAGCCATATGAAGGCTTGCTGTCAGCCGCTGCATGAGGACACTTTCGGCGGAAACCTGAAAGTGGGCTTGGCACAAGTCGCCGCCATGGAGATCAGCAAAGGCAATCACCGTGACAACAAAGCCGTGGTGCGGTATCTGCCCTGGCTTTATCATCCTCCATCCACCATGCAACAAGGGTGAGAATTACAAAACCACAGACAAGTTCAGTGATGAATCCATGACTTAAACGGGTGGTTGGCCCATGTTACATTCAGTAAAACATATTTCTCACATATCTGTAGTTGTTCATTTTGGTTTTATTGTCCTAGATTTTGAGATGTCTGATTGAATGGAATTTGGTTTGTGATATTTAAAGAATTTAACAGAACCATCTAGTTCCATGGTAAATATCCCCTCCTCTTTGAAAAAGAGAGACTTTGCAAAAAAACATTTTTATTTGAGCTACTTTCACATAAAAGCATTAGCAGATATGTCTGATTTGAAAGCCTACACATATAATCAAAATCAAAATGACTGGACATAATACCACAAATAAGTGAGAACATATTTTTGCAATACTTAAGTTAAATCTGCCTTTCAAGTATTAGCTAATGGTGAGATATTGTGTATTATCCTGAGGAACACAACTAAAGTATTTTGAGGCTGATTTGAAAAATTTAATCCATTTAAAAATTTTCTCTGCAGACCAAAAGAGTTCATCGAGTGTGTGTCCCACATCCGCCAGCTGTCCTGGCTCCTTTTGGGCTCTTTGACGCACTGTGCCCTGCACCAGGGCTCCACCTCCTGCATGCCCATCCCTCTAGACGCCGGCTCCCACATCGCAGATCATCTCATTGTCATCCTCATTGGTTTCCCAGAGCAGTCTAAGGTCTGGCACGTACATATCTCTTCTAATGATCTCACCTAAGATGCATTAATATGATCTACAGTAGAACCTCCTCACGGGCCCTTTTCTTTATTTCTTTCTTGACCTCCTCCAGACGTCGGTGCTGCACATGTGCTCCCTGTTCCACGCCTTCATGTTTGCCCAGCTGTGGACCATCTACTGCGAGCAGGCGGCCGCGGCTCCGTCCCTGCAGAATCAGAACCAGACAGAGTTTTCCTCCAGCGCCATCCTCACTGGTCTAGAGTTCTGGAGTCGGGTTACACCCAGTATCCTGCAGCTCATGGCCCACAATAAAGTTGTGAGTGTTCTGCCCTCTCCTTTACCAATAGGGATATAGCTAAGCTAAGCTAATGTATAGTTATATGTATTTATTATATGTAGAATATAAAGCAAATTAAATCCTTTCGAGTTGTAGTCAATTCAATTTTTGATCGTTTTCTGTCAGATGGTGGAGATGGTGTGTCTTCATGTCATCAGTCTGATGGAAGCCCTGCAGGAGTGTAACTCAACCATATTCGTCAAGGTTTGTTATAACTCTAGTATTTTTGTCCCCATATGCTAAAATGCAATCATCCTAACAATTAGCCTAACACAACATCATGTTCATTCCTCTCTCTAGTTGATTCCTATGTGGCTACCCATGATTCAGTCAAACCTCAAGGTAAGGCCTTTAAAAAAGCTCCCTGCCATTAATGATACAGATGAATAACTATCAAGTAAATATCGACTTGTGATGATCTCAAACCAAGTCGTTGTCATCTTCCCTTCCTTCCTTCCCTCCTTCCTTCATTAGCATTTATCTGCAGGGCTTCAGTTGCGTCTCCAGGCCATCCAGAACAGGGTGAACCACCAGTGTCTGCAGGGCCAGACGTCCGGAGCCCCTCCGTTCGCCCTGCGCAAGTGGCTCCAGTGCACCCAGTTCAAGATGGCTCAGGTGGAGATCCAGTCGTCGGAGGCTGCCTCACAGTTCTATCCCATGTGACCTCTTCCCTGGACACATGGGAGTCGTCTGGGTCCTTAGACCTGCGTGTATCTGCTCTGACGGAAACCCCTGACCAAAAAAAGACTCCTACGTAAACGGATGCTGTGTGCGATTCATTTGGACTGAGTCGTTCACATTTAGTATAATATCTGTACAGTAAATCTATGCTATTTTGAAGTACTAGCACTGGAGCTGATGATTCAAGGTTTGTAGGCTCGTGTTGGTTAACTGTATCAGGTGCCTAACTGTTGTTTTTCAACAGATCTGAAGAGTCAGTAGATGACTGAGAGAATTTCTATACGCCCATGTTTGTAACAGTGAGAGTCTGAAAGCAAACGTGTGTTGAACCTTAGATATGATCACTCTGTAACATTCAGATTCTATTACTTTTTAAGTTGGTTGAAAGCTGAATAATAAAAGTATGAGTTTTTTCTAAACGCTGAGACAAAGTCCTTTCACAAAATTCAAATGTGACATTTTACTGCCCTTTAATGTCCCGGCCGCCGAGGAAAATGTCCAGTTTACCATATTGCAGATGGCAGAGTGATAACATCAGTTGTGTGGACGAGAAACCGAAAGCTCAGGTGTCTCCGGGAAAAAAATAACATGCCGTGCATTACCCAGCTCGGGCCTGAGATCCTTGTCGGACTGTCAGTCACGCTGCCTCTCGCCATCAGGGCTCGAATCGATCAGGGGCCAATCTGAGTCGCAGCAGCGGCTTTGTAACTCGATAAGGTGGAGCCAGACATTGGAGGTAAACAAGACTATTTCGGTTGTGTGTCCCCCGTTCCAAAGTGGAAAGCCCCCCCACCCCGTCTCACACACACACACACACACACACACACTCCTTCTCCATCCCACTTCATTGGCAGCAGCGAAACAGATTGGCCCACGCATATACCAAGCAAACACAATTACCTTTGGCCTAATGTGGTTTGTTGTGATTAAGTATTGTTGTGAGGTCTAACCACATTACCACGAAGCTCTCGTCTGAGAATAACAGATGACATGACAGCATGGGCTGGAGAGCCGAACAGCACATTAATCTTTGTTTTGATCCTCACCGCTGCAAGGATTTCATTATCAAGCTTCAAGATGAATTCAATCTGATGACATAAATGTATTCTGCGGGGAGAAATTGGTTCATTGGACAAAAATAAGCCAAATTTGATTTCGCCCCAAAAAATAGCTGATTAGTCAATGCCTGTATGAGAGGTTGTTGAGAGGTGTGTGCCAAATGAGTCGCTATTGTGATGATATCACACAATGTGACTAATGAACACACACACACACACACACACACACACACACACACACACACACTCCCGGGTGACCCCGAGCCAGCTGAATCAGGCTGCAGTGCCCCTTCTCATCAACCTCTAGTCTTGGCTCATCAAAGAGCCCCTCTCCTGCTGTGTGCCTTGTGTGTGTGTGTGTGTGTGTGTGTGTGTGTGTGTGTGCAAGTGTGTGTGTGTGCAAGTGTGTATTAAAGTGATGGTGGATGCAGGTGTGTATGTGCATGTGTGTGTTTAACCAAGTCCCCCTTGCTCTGGGGCTGCATCTGTCAGCCACTGCCACCGTTGTGATCGTTTGAACTGGCAGCCTATCTTTTTTTTTTTGATAGAACCTCTCTCATTAGCAGCAGCTTATGTAATCAGTGTCCCACAGGTATCCAGCACTTTCCCCGCCCCTGCCCGCCCGCCGCCTCCTGGTGGAGCATATGGGAGCTCTGACCTGATGAGCAGGCAGCTGGAGGTACTGAGGGTAATTAACACTGACCAGGCAGAGCCTCTCAGGCAGAGAGGGTGTGAGTGGGTCCTCAAAGATTGTGAAGGTCAGCTTTGAAAGGACTGTGCATGCTGTCTCTCTCTCTCTCGCTCTCACTCTCACACACATACAGTCATGCACCAGCACGACACCATCACCAGGTGTGTACTAGTGACAAACCTTGATGGAAGAGCAGCCGGAGAGAGGCGGCCTCATGCAGGCTGCAGCACAACTCCACATTTCTACAGAATCTGTGCATGAGTGTGTCTGGTTGTGTGGAGATACCTACCGAGAGCCTCGTAAGGCTTGTTGAGACAGTGACAATCCCTGGTCCCCCCCCCCCCCCCCCCTCCCTCCTCCGCCTAGTGCTGTCACATTGCTTTTATTACAGTGAAATCCTCAGCGCCCTGGCTGGAAAATGCATGAATGTTTAAATTGCTCAGCGTGTCCATCGGCATTACCATCAAGTGGCACATCTAAAGCAGGGAAGGCAAAGTAGACTATGGTCCCTCATTCACACTGTAATCCACTGACATTCCTCTTCAGTGCTCTTCTGCATCAGCTTGCGATGGCACAGGTTTGTCCCCCTTGTTTGTTTCACATCATTAGCCACACTTAATATACGATGTGCAAATTAAAATCAAAATGGGAAAAATGTCTATATGATTTAATGTAGCAATGAAGCCTCTCTTTCACGGAGGTGTTATTTAAAAAAAAAAATCCCTTTAAAATGTTGTTATTGGCACAACCTGCTTTCTTGCTTTAGCTGCAGAAACCCTTCACACACCCATGATTTAGTTGCTTTTTTTGACACTATTATTGATCGAGCCCAGAGCTCGAACAATATGTGGCCTATAAGTTGTGTTATTTGCGTCATTAAGCTCCATGGAGTGGAATACGCTTGATAATCGTAGTTCATTAAAGATGCACTGTGTGAGACAAACTGAGAACATGTCCTCGCGCCGCAGGAGGTGCAGGAGACGCAGGGGCCAGCCCCAGCTCTGCCCGAGACGCGAACAACACAGCACAACACAGCACAGTGCAGACAGGAGGATCACACGCTAAATAAAACAGTCTCTCTTTCATCGCCTTCGCCACGCGGGAGCCAGTTTGTCAGCTAATCCCAAAACAACAGATTCCTACCTGCGCGTTCGCTGCGTCTCTTAAAACACAAATAGACTTTTAGTCTGTCATTATGTACAGTTTTATTTACAACTGAAAAACTCAGCAATGAAATCAACTTATACACATCTCTCTATCTGTTTGGTATAATGCATAAATTGTGTATGTACTATTGATTGCCATATATACATTAATGGCTTGCTCCATCAACATGACAACATTGACATAATTCTAAATGGTAGCACATTGTTTAAGTTCCGCTATGTATAAACATATGTTCTGTTACACTGTACATGAATTAACAGTCCAGAAGGCAGATATTTAAATATCAATATTTACATTCATGCATCCATCATTTCTCTCCTATAGGTACATGTTGGGGTATACTGTTAGCTAATACCTGTGCATGTTTAGATGCAAGCATGTGTTTTCCCAAATTTCCACAGTTTAGCCAATGACTATACTTAACCGACAGCCACAGAGTGCAGCCCACTCTCAGAGCACACTCATCTGCATGCACACTCATACACACACAGATGGAAAGACAGACAGAGACACGCACTCTCTCTTCTCTCTCTACACACACACACACACACACACACACACACACACACACACACACACACACACACACACACACACACACACACACACACACACACACAAACATGCATGCATGCCCAGACACACGCAGGTTTAATGTAAAAAAGCACAGCAGCGTAGAGTGATGCTCCAGTTCAGCTCAGTTGTGTTTTTTTCCAGCGGGGATGTGGAGGATGCCTGTGACAGCACTGAGTCACACACACACACACACACACATCCCTGCCGAGGCCATCCGCTGTGCAACCTGATCTCTGGCTATTGGCTAAGTCTCCTGTCTCTCACCAGTCACAAGGTCAGCCCTGGGCTCATGTCCCCTGTTTCTACAGTGATGGGCTAAGCCCCTCTTGACGGACAGAAAAAAGACCCCCACCACAACAAAGATTGTCGAATCCAATCCACAAAACACAGCTGAAGGCATCTCGCTGACCCCAAGACTCTAAAACAACAAGAATTAACAGATGACCGGTGATAGCACATTAACTTCTCGGTGGTGGTGGTGGTGGTGGTGGTGATGGTGGGGGGCTTGCTTTGACGTAACAAATGAAAAAACGGGGACTTGCGTACGATGCGGCACAGAAATAATGTTTTGAGAACACACATTCACAGAGCACATCGCAAAGACCCCTCGCACTTCAGCCGACGTCTCAGGGAAACAGAGAAAAGCATCATCAAACACCCAGAGACAAAACAACCGATACCAGAACTCTTTGCAGAGCAAGCGCGTTTTCTGCATCAGTGTCTCGACAAAGCGACAGCAGGCTCGAAGCATCGGAGCATCACAAATGAATTATATGCTTTATAAATTATTCACTTAAAAAAAACAGAGCTATCAAGAAATAAAAATGGATTCATCGAGAGGTTCAAGATTTCTCGAGATGCGAGTAACGTACAAGACAGTTCCTTTTTTTTTCCCGTTTGAGTAGAAAAATAAATTCAAAGGTAGATAAGTAAATAAATAGAGCAAATAAATAGATGAATGACTGAAGTATATTACATTTGAGCCTAAGTCTTCAGTGGCATTTTTGGCATGGTAAAACAACCATGTTGATGTTGCTGCTCCTCTTTTTTTTTTGTGTTTTTTTTGGTTCTTTAATATGGATTTCTTTAAATTGCATAGTCAGATGAATCCACATCTCAGAGCCAGGACCAGCAGGAACATCATGCCTCTCACAAAGCATCTGTCTCAGAAATGGAGAACCAAAGATGAACAGTGTGAGGATTGGAATATAAAAAATGTTGCATTCTCTGTAAAAACTGCATGCACGTTATGTATCGTATGTGTGTGTGTGTGTGTGTTTGAGGGGGTGGGGGGGGGTGTAAGGGGGCGTCCTGTCGAGCCACCCATGGGAGCGCGGGGGCTGCTGTATTGTCTGTTGTTCCGTTGCAGATGTCAACAGTGTGTGAGGTCTGGATCTGCGGCAGACTGGCAGACAGTCCCTCTCCAGCCAGCAGCCAACCAGCCTGTCAACAACACTTGCTGCTACTAAGAGCATACTGTTCAGCCTGCTGTGCCACTTTGGACACCATGGGGGCTTGTGGACCTTTTCTCTCCGTCCTTTCTGCCTTCACTTTTTTTTTCCTCCTTCCGTCTTCTGCAGCTCCTCCCGAGCTGAATGGTGTCTTTAGTCCGGGCGACATGCCAAGCAAATAGGGACGGTATTTGAATACCTCGGGTTGAAAATAAAACCCCTGTTGCATTCTGGGTGAGAAGGGATCGCTGTATTCGGGGGGGGGGGGTTGAGGTGAGAGACGTACATGGTGATGTCACTTCCTGCGTCCACCGGGAGACAGTCTATACCACAGTGTTGTTGGTACCCATGGCCTTCTTCTTGCGGATGCTCATGGCGTATTCCCCGCGACTCGTCCCGTTCTCCTCTTTCCGTAGTGGTTTCCTGCGAAAATAAACATTTTCACAGAGTGAGGATGAGTTCCTTTAAAGGGAGAAGTGACACTACATTCGCCCTCGGCTAAAGGCCACGTCATTAAAAACGGAGTTTCTAGACTGTTAACCTTTGGGCTGATTTGATTCCTCAGGCTGCTCCGGATGGATACGCTGGTCTCAGCGATCCTTTCTAATAAGCTCAATGTTCAAAGGTCACTTTTGCAAGGAGACGGGAGGGAAGGATGCTTTGCAACACAGGGGATAAGGCAATTACCTACTCTGACTGGTAGATGCAATCTTCCTGCTAAGTAATGAGTGTGTGTGCGGCTCTTAAAACAACTTGGGAATAACATCGATACATAACCGCCTGGTGAAATTCCCTCTCAACGCTGGCTGTGCTTTAATGCTCGGCTCCTTTTTGAGAGTACGTTCTGGTGCAAAGTAAAGCAGCGACACATGATCCCTGTGCTGCTACTGGCCTGTGAAGAGCAGTATCATTCAATGCCGCCCTTTTCATGCACTCCTCTGTGCCTTTGTGGTTATTATATTTGTCCAGTGTACTGTGGCTTCTGCACCGACCCCCTCAGCTGCTCTCCCCTGCTTCGGCTTACGTAACTCGGAGACAGATCTGAATACAGTTAATACAGTCATTGTCCCACTCAACACTGTACAGTGCCTTCACTGGCACAGCGGACCCTTGAGCGACATCTTAGCTCAGTGTCTCCTCTCCTGAAAGCCGCGGCTGGCCAGTCCAACTTTGACGAACAGTCATTCTCAGTCCAGTCCAGCACAAATCGCTTTCCTTACTCGGACACGGTGCAGAGAGGGAATCCTTATAGGGCCAAATGAGCACATTTCACAGACATCATGTAATCCAATACAACGGCACTGCAATAAAAAACCTTCACTTTGTTTAGTTTCTGTGGAGACTGTGTCAGAGACGTGATGCTGTAAGTACTTTTTAAAGGGAGCATGCAGTTTTTGAAAGAAGGAATAACATAAACAGAAATGCAATGTTGCTCAATTCAATTCACATTTATATAAAATCTATGGGCTGTACCTTTAAGACTATTCTCTCTGTTACAACTTAATGTTGTTTCTATTAATATCAGTATTTTTCCATGGTGGTGGTGTCAATCCACTAAATATTTAATCATGCACACGGACACTCTATTTATTCACGATTCCTGAGCTGTCATCTCAATTTGTCAGCTGTCTTTTTTTCCCGTTTGATCCCGCGCTCTTCAGCCAATCTGATTCTGCCACACCTGTTATACAACCATCCCTCTGCTGTCAGGTTTTAAACCTGCTCCTGTCTCAGCTGTTTTCAGCTGTCATGTCAGTGCTGTGCTTCACCTCCGTGCCTCCACCTCCCCTGCTCATCAGAGCTCCTCAGAAATCCTGCTCAGCTCCACTCCAGCCACTTTTCTTTTTTTTCAGCAGAGGAATAACTCTCGTCTGTCGTTCATCCAATCAGGATGTTTACCGGTTTCACCATGATGAAAAAAAAATCACAGTGGAGTCTGAATGATGAACAATCTAGATATGTTCCTAGACAGGTAAGTTTTAAATGCCAATCAGCCCGCCACTTGGGTTAAGACTAAGATATATTTTATTACGACTGTGACATTGATTTCCATTTTATACACATTCATGGTCCCTGGATGACAAATCCTACTGAGTCTGCTGGTCTCCTGACTTGTAGCCACACCAGTAATTTCACATTTGTGGAGTTATGTGAAATGTTTCTACAATTATTTAATGGATTGGTGCAGACATGTATGATCCCCTTGGGTGAACTGATACCCCTCTTTCTTTTCCTCTGGTGCAATTTAGAAATTTGCATAATTGAATGTGTTTGTTTTTCTTCATTCATGTCTCCCTCAGGATGAACTGTGGTCAGTCCCTCACTTTTCAATTAGTGCCATCGTCAAGTCGACATTTACGTTTGCCTGAAGACTTTGTTTTAAATTCCTGTTAAACAAATTGGTTTTGTGATTTGTTTGTTTCTCAACAAATGTCAGCATGCTAAAATATAATTGTAATACCTTACGCTATATCTAAATACAAACAACAGATTTGATTGGCCTATATGATGACAGTCGACGTGACAATTTCCCAACAGTGAACTTTAATCATCGTGATTGCCCTCTAGTGGTTGGCTGCAGTACATCTCATAAACCCCACCTCCTCCATGTTAGTGATTGGGACATGGGCCAAACTAAAAAGTCAAAGCGCACATAGAATGAAATTGTCTTTCATTTTAGGTGATCATCACACTGACGTTTGGTCAAATATTTATTTTCTATATTTGATGCTATAAAAATGGGGTGAAACATTGATTGACAGCTGAAACTGACAATACCACAGCCCCAACAAACGATCACCACTCTGCAGACTTTGGCTCTAAATTAAGTTCAGGATAGTGGCGCTCGTGTACGGGATATTTTAGCTTCAACAGGAGGAAGTGAGGATGCGTCTTCCATCTTTATACAGGCCACAGTCTATGACATCAAACCTACTTAGCATCAGCATGTCAGGATTTTCATTGTGAGCATGCTGAATATATTAGCCTAGTAAGCGCCATATATCATAATAATCAACCTTTAGCATGATAGCATGGGCGAGCATGGAGCACTGCCGAAATGATACAAATAAAAAGTCATACAAAATAATATTAACTCTCTTCAATTTTAAATGAAGCTAAATCAAGTGTATTGAGCTTTCTTGTATTGCAATAGTCTCAGATTGATTTTATGCCTGATATTTTGGAGTGTTGATGTATTAATAAGATGTTAACCAGTAACTGTTGCCTAAAATAGACGACACTGCACTGCAGACAAAGTTGCAAACAAACTGTGAGGCTGTGACTAAGACTTCCTCGGGGACAGTCAGCTGTGAGGGGTCGTGTGGCTCAGGACACCGGGGACACATGCTGGCCGTGTAGGACAGATGCAGCTTGCCGTGTCCCTGTGGGACCCGGGGAAAGCCTGAGACAGGAAACCGTCCAGCCGCGGGGTGGAAACACATGCTGCTGCGGGGGCGATGATTGGATGATTCGGCTGCAGCTCTGGGAGTTGGGATATACCAAAGTTTTCTCTACGGGACAGATGATACTGTTTATAGCCAGTGTGGGAATTCTTCCCCTCAGAACAGTGAGTCACTGCGGATGACATTAATTTAACGTTACGCAACGTCTCTGCAGCTCACTAATAATTTTAATTTAGAATATTTTTGACGGGTCAGTTTTTCATGTCATGCTGTAAAGTCTGACCCTGTTGATTTACAGCCTGAAGGTGCTTCAGCCCTGTTTATTTCTCCCAGGATGTAATCTCCGCTCAGACTGACCATGTCGCTTGGGGCCACCATACAGGGCAGAGCACTGGGGCCTCAAACCAACCTCTACCCAGACGTTCAATAATAGATGCCATGCTGTTGACACATGGCAGGTGGCAACACAGGACTTCACAGGTTGGATGAATATTTCATATCAAAGCTGTGCAATCACAGCGCACTCTCCTGTTTGAAGTTTGGGGAATGGATCACGTCGAAATTGGGACATGTGTTGAGCTGTTTACAATTACTCCAGCCATCTGGATATTAGAGTTACATGCCATGGCTGAAAGAATAAGTATTAGAAAACAGACTGTAAAAAGCTGTCTGCAGTTTTGATGCTGCTGGTATAGTCATTTTTGAAAATGCAACAGAGGAGATTAATAATGTATCAGTAAACATTGGATTTTAAAGCATTTTGTTCCTTTTATTGTATCTGAGGTTGGAGAGTTTGGGATGTGGTGTATCACCCTTGGACAGGACCGGCTGTGATGTGTTATCCGTCTTTGGACGAGCCTCCCAGAGCGGGAAGTGATTGGGAAAAGCGACGAGCTTCATTAGTCAGTTGGGTTGAGTTTTGTTTGTTTTGGCTCCTTCCGTGGCTGACAGCCCGGACCACAGCAAAATGTCTCCTGCTTCGGATGGCACAGCAACACTGAGACCCAGCGTGTGTCTGAATCCTCTTCTCTATGCTCGCACACACCAGCCTCCCTGAGTGCTGTGGACTCTGAATAGAATCGTATGGAAGTGTTTCTTTCTTCTCTCCAGCCCTCTTTGCTTCTGACAGATGACTGGCAGACAGAGATTATAAAAAATAACAAAAGGCCAGGAGGGCTGGGACCTGCAGAGCTCGCTCCTCTGCTGTCTGTGCCGCTCAGGCCTTGGCCCTCGGCCAGCTGATTTTCATTGGGAAAGCCCGGAGCACTGAGGGGCTGGAAGGGCTATATATAACTGGCTGTTTTTCTCACTGACAAACCCTCTCTCACATTGTTATTGACCAAGATGCTCAATTACTGCCGTTGCTTGCTTTGCTAGACATCATTTTATCCGTCCTTCTCTCTGTGTTGTTTCCTCTCCCCTCCTCTCAGGAACAATGGACGGTCACAGAATCCATGACAAATGTTTGAAGGAACCACATTTTCCCTGGATTCCCTGGCTGGTGACTAATGAATGTGTAATAAGGGCAGTCTGGCTGGACCTGTGTATTTCTCCCCTCTCATTCAGAGTGGAGGGCAGCTTGGCGTGGCACAAAGTCTGCAGTCTAGAGCCCACAGAGCTTCAGGACACGACCCGCTTGCATGTATAAAAGATGTGGCCTGTGACTGAATGACTGCGCAAATTAATTCATAAATAATGACTTGGGTTTGGGGCTAGAGCCCGTATTGCAACAACACTTTCCTACCACTGCTGCATTAAAAAAGGTGCCCCTTGGCTACACAGGGGGCTGGAGAATTGCCATAATGAATTCCTGAGCCAACTACCCATTACTTCCACTGCCTGACTTTGCCTATTTGTTGTTTAAAGAAAGGAGAGATATAGTTCTGCTGAGGAAAGCCATATCTGGCATTGGGGCTTAATAAATCCCATAAATATAATATGGTAGGACACAAAATCTATTTAAACATGCATAAATAAAACATAAAAGTCGCTCCCTAATTAAGCACACATGTCTGTGGCTGTTCTCACGAGTGTGTGAAAGTCTGTGTTTATACCATGTTTTATAGAGTGTAAATATGCCACGATGATGTATGTATGTTAAGATGCTGTGTGTATATGGATGGGTGCACACAAGTATCCTCTGCATGCTTCTCTGTGCATGTGCATGTGCATGTGCAGGGCTTTGCATGATGTGGACGTGTGTGCATGTGTGTGTATGTGTGTGTGTGTTTGTGTGTTTGTGTGTTTGTGTGTTTGTGTTTGTTAAATGTCTGGGAACATTACCATGGATGTCAGAGTGCATGTGCGACATGGTGCTGCCTGAATGTCACACAGAGAATTGGGTCTGGTTTGTGCTGCAGGCAAAACCTCACGCAGCCTTTTCTCTAATAAGCCAAATGGGAAAAACAGATCCCGCTGCAACGGCAGCGTCTTGGGATTCCTCTGCTCGCCTCGTGCTTTCATGTTCCTGAATCCAGCAGCATTTCTACCAAGCTTTATGCAAAAAAATAAATTTAAACATGGTAATGTTACCTCAGGTCGTCATGCACCTCGATGAATTAATTGAGGATAGAGGAGGTTTCTGCTGGACTCACTGTAGTGGATCTTTCTCAGTGACGTTAACAACCCATTCCATTACCTAACCTCTGACCTGAGTGTGACCCAGCAGGGTGATGACAGGGTCAACGTAGCCCCCCGCGCCGCTCTAACACGAGGCCAGGAGAAATACTACAGTCTCCCATGGGTCACATTACACATGATATGTTGAGTAACCAATCTGTGACAGTTCCCATTTCAATTTGTCATCGTTCGATATATTTAGGAGTAAGATTTAACTGAAATACAACAGGAAAAGAGAGAAATGACATCCAACCTCTTGATGGCCTTGTAGCAGATGATGATGGCTGAGAGGAGGAACACCAATGAGGCACAGCCCACCGTTCCAAGCACCGCAATGTCCATCTCCATCCACCAGGGCCTCAACAAGGGCACCATGGGCTCCGGCACTTAGAACGAGAGAGAAGAGGGGAAAGGAGGAGAGAGAACGCAGAGAATGAATTTAATGAATGTCAAACAAAATACATTACTATGCTTTCAATGCACACAACACCGACTTTAGCCATGTTGTTATATCCTGAGTGATTGCATTATACAACACAGTAACAGAGCAGCGTTGAAGTGATTCTCTGACTTGGGAAGTAGCCGTTCTGTGGCTCTTAGGTTCAACGTTCAAAGATATACAACCTGACACCATGAATCATTTAAGGTCCCGTCAGCCTCCTCTACACCAGCACTGTTGTAAACACCAATTTGTTGCAGGAACCTCCTGCTCTTCCCACATTAGATCCGTGGACTGAGGCCACTCACCAGGAACGTTGTATAACATTATGTGCATCAGCAACTTAAAGTCTGTAATGCAGAAACTTGCCTCCTCTCTTTCTGCAGTGTTTGATGCTCCCCCCACATCTATAAATCAGTTTAGTCATGTGCACATCAATCTATTGGAATGCCGATTTCTTCCAGCTCCATGCTCCTGAGGAAATACACCGTTCTGTATATGCAAAAAGGCGAACTCCTAACTCCTGCATGTATAGTGTTATTCTGTTGTGAATGAACGAAAGGGTTTACACCATGGCAACAAATACTCCTCGGTAATGCCGTGGACTAGTTTCCAGCACAGCACATTTCTCAACGGAGCAAATAACAAGGCGCTGCTCTTCCCCGGTACGGCACACCACATCATAAGTCACTATGAATTTAAAAGCTCCTCTCAGCCAAACTTCCATTTTAATCCTGCATTTTGTCAACGGCTGTAGGATTTAATTCAGTCAGTGGCACGGATCTACTCTATTGTGACGGAGCACCCTCCTTTGAAAGGACTTTGGAAACCATTTTTAAGCACATGGGGCGCTTACTTGCAGCGCCAATTTCCCCAAGACTTTTAGCACATAGATAAGATCGCAGCCATTGTCCCAGTTTTTTTTGCCATGCATATTCATTGCATTTTAAAGACTTCAGTTTAAAGCGAAATTTCTGCTCTAACCACTCTGCAAATTGGGCTACTGAGGGAGCATCAAGATAATTATGTGCCTGTATAGATTAAATTGAAAAAGGGAGGGAAAAAAACTCCCTTTTAAGTGAATTATTCATGGCGTCTGCACCATCCACAAACATTTCCGTGTAAAGTTAAAAAGGAATGGAAATTGGCCTGCTTATCATACTTATCGTGACACGCTGCTTGTTGTGGAGGCACCAGATCCTTGTGGATGCAGAGCTCCACTCGTGCATTGGCGGTAAGTGGGCATCCACCCCCCCCCCCCCCTCGCCTCCACACACAAACACACACACCTTAGTTTACAGTCAGATGGTTCTGGCAGCATTCATGCAGTGACCTTGACAACAATCACAGATGGGTCTATAACTCTCGATTCATAGGTAGCTCACATGGTGAGTCAGGGGAGGAAAAAAGGGCGGTCCATCTAAATTGACCAGACAGAGAGAAAAAGGAAAAAATTCATTGGACCTGATTGATTAAAACCTTTACAGTGCTGTCTGTTGAGACTTTGGTGATGAAGTGCTCCTCCCTATTCATAACACTAAGGGCTCGGGGTTGAGTGATTCTAAAGAGTCACAGTAATAGCTCAGAATGGCTGCATCATCAGCAACGCCTGTCCCATATTTCAGCGCACTGTTCATTAAGGTGCTTGAGACGCCATACAAATCATCTCAACTTTCAGCGAGCGGGGGCCCGGTGAAATATGTTCACCTATCTGTCAGTGGATTTACCGTTTCAGAGTGGAGGAGGAGAGACTGCCGCAACAGGCCACTGGATCCACACCGATATACTGTACATGATTTGTACACAGGGACTACCACACACACATCACACACACACACCCTTATTGCCGGCAGCTCAACTTCAAAAACGAAGCTGGAACTACTGTGCTGCTTCATTAGCCCCTTATCTCTATCAAATTAGAGCTAATTTAATTAACTCATCTGTGTTTTAATCAGGGGTCCTCCGGGGGAAACCCTACCACTGAGCCACTGAGCTTGGCAGCCCAGCAGGCTTGGATTTCACAGGCAGCTGGGTACTCCCCAAGGTCAGACCCGGAATAAATTAGTCCTGTGTTCAGCTGTCAACATCCTGCTGGCTCTATCACACACAGAAAACCAAGGCCCATGCATGGGCACTCACACATCAACTCTCAGGGGAGGGCTTGAGGGCACAATTCTTCTCTTTTGCATAAAAGGAAAAAACTGTTTCTTCAGACTATTGCTCGACACGTGGCTGTAGGGAGTGAGATCCAACTGTGGGGTGAGAGTGGAAGGGGTGAGGCAGACAGACTTGGACGGAGACAGGTGTGAAAGCCTGGGTGTCTTACCTGAGGTGACCAGTAGCCGCGGGGGAGGCGGGGGAGGTGGCGGTGGAGGCAGGGGAGGGTATCTTCTACAGTGGCATGCCAGCTGGCACTGTTCACTAACTTTCTCCGCCACAGTCCGTGAGCATGACCTCTGGAGTTCTCCCTTATGGCGAGGGAGAGTGGAAGAGAAAGAGAGAGACACATTGAAATGGCTGAGGCCCTGTCCTTCAGTGCATTACTCAGAAGTGCCATCAGCACAACACTGTGCAGCACAAATGGAGACTCTTGAACAGCTCAGCAGCCTCTCATTTGGCAACACCGTGGACATCCTCTCAGCATTCTCTCCATATCGCAGCTCCAGTGTTTGTTGTCACTGGGGCTGCTGGTGTATGTAGTACATGCACAATAGTAGCACGTCTATGGCTGCATCAGCCCGCTCCCTGGAAGAAACCACCCACCAGCAGAGTGGGCAGCAGGCTGCCCCGAGGAGTGTGCGTGGGCGGACTTGGAAACTCAAGCAGATCACATTACACATGAACCCTGGCAACAGTGTGTGCGTGTGAACAACAGCTCACCACTATCTGTAGGCAGCAGCAGCACAGGGGCAGAGGTTAGAATACTCATCACTAGCATATGCCTGCCTGCTGCAGGGATCCTGGTGGGATAACTGAATATTGTTATCATAAAAACACTACTCCATGTTCCCACCACAAAGAGAGATGAGTGTCTGTGTGTGGATGAGAGTGCACTTAGATGTAATTCTCATGCCTTAGTGGAAACTCTGCATATGCATGGCCGACGGTATTTAAACACACATGTGTGCCATGGACTGGCGACCCCCACATATAGTGTATGCACACAAGCAAGGGATTATATTATAACTGCAGCTAAATGTGTGAGTACAAGTTTTTAAAAAAGACAGTCAGCACCACAGTTTTAACCACAGTCCATCGGCAAATCAAACTCCAGCTACATTAGTGCGACCTCTCCTCATGCGTAAAGTGACAAGTGGCGCGCCCCGAGCCATGATCCTTACCTGGCATGAGAGTAAAAACAGTGAGAGGAGGCAGTGACCGAAGAATAAAGGCCAACAACTTAAAGTGAATGGCATTAGATCTTGGACCAGCATTCCTCTGTTGTCGAAGATACTAGGCGGCGTTTCCAACAGATGAATGCAGCACACATAGGCTGGAAGTGTGTGGGAAATAACCATCCACCCTGTCCACTTCAGCGCAGAGATCTGTGACAGGCGTCCCCAGAAGTAGTTTATAATGCCACAATCATTTCCCGTTTGAAATCCCGTTGTCGGTAGCATAGGACAGGCGAGCCGGTGGAGTGAGTGAAGCAAATGTTCGATCATTCACATGTCGAAAGTAGTTCTTCTCTTTTTTGCTTTTTCTTTCTTTCTTCCTTTCTTTCTTTCTTTCTTTCTTCCTTTCTTTCTTTCTTTCTTCCTTTCCTTTCTTTCTTTCTTTCTCTGGCACTCAGACGGCGACCTGGATCACGCCGGTGGTCCGCGCAATGTGAGGGCGGTGGATGGCCCGTACCTTACATCCTCCTCGGCTGCGAGCATGAGTGCAAATGGGCCACTCAAGCCATCGAAGTTGAAGGAGAGAGGGGGGAAAACACGGAAAGAGAAGAGAGAGAGAGAGAGAAGCGAGAAAGAGAGAGAGCGAGAGAGAGAGAGAGAGAGAGAGAGAGAGAGGGAGGGAGGGAGAGAAAGAAGAGATCCTCAGGAATATCGTGCGGCAGGATTCCTCACATCTCCCCCTCAACTTATCTGGGCTGAGCGGTGGATGTGCACGGGCGCGTCCGGAGCGCAGGGGCTGAGCCGCGGGTTCACAAACTGATGCCTCCCGCTCTGTGTGCCAGGAACGCAGCGGGCTGTGTCACACGGGAGCGTCAGCATCACCACCGGCGCGCACTGGATGCTGCGCGCACATCAGCTCGTCCTGGCAGCGCGCAGGGCTCCTACAAATTCACCCTCCTCAAAAAAGTAACTCCCCCCCACCACCACCACCACCCTGCTCATCCTCTTCATCCTCATCACCCCTCCCTTCATCCTCCCCAAAAAGAGGGAGAGAGATAGAGAGGAGGAGGGAGGGTGATTGGGGGAGATGTGGTCATTATGAGGGCGTTTGTATCAGTTGGCTTTTATTTATTTATTTTTTGGTTTTGCTTGTTTATAGTTGTGTGTGTGTTTTTTTTATTTTTATTTTTTATCATAGTGGTCCAGGCAGGAGAGTATAGCCCACAATGATGCGTGGAGGAGGAGAGTGCGTAAGGATGACGCGTCAAGTGGAGGGAGAGGGAAGAGATGGAAGAGAGAGAGAGGGAGAGAGAGAGAGAGAGAGAGAGAGAGAGAGAGAGAGAGAGAGAGAGAGAGAGAGAGAGAGAGAGAGAGCAAGACGCCTACCGACTGAAAACATTGCCATGCCCATGTTTGATTTCCCAGCGAGAACACTCTGTGGTCCAATGTCCCCAAGTAGGCCGAGGGAATAAACACCACTGATGTAACCTGGCATTCACTGCTTATATAGTGCTCAACAACAAAGACATGTATAAGATATTCATGAGCCATTTATTTTTTTAAACTCAACTTTCACTTTATTTTTGCCACTTGCCGTGTAGCCTATATATCACCATGCTGATATAGTTCATGGGAGGAGATGCTGTGTAGGCCAGAGGGTAAAGAGTGCGGCTGCGATGGGTAGTTTTTTAAGAGCAGAGTTGCATAATGTTGTTGGTGGTCCTCACTCGGCACAGTTATGAAATTACCCCACAGCTCACAGCCATGGTACTAGAGAGCCAACGTGACAGGCACAGTTTACTGGGGTTTAGTTAAACACTGTCAGAGGGAATCAGACCTCATCTTCTGGTGTCAATGATAAGTACCGCGAAGAATGTTTGTATGTTTTATAATATTTGCATCTGTATCTGTTATTTGACGTCACCACATTTATAAAAAATCTCACTTAATAAAGTCTTAGTGCTGATTTAGTGGATCACACTTTTAGTCAAACATTTAAATCACAGTCTCCTTATCCCACAGTTATGTAAATGACATTGTTTGTCTATTTTAGAGTTCTTTTTCCTTTTTTTTCAAACAATCATGACAGAAAAAAGTCTGAAATCCAGCAACAAGGTCCACGTCTGGCTAGACAACCCAAGCACAATATGAAAAGCCAAAACACAAGAAACAACAAAACAAAACAAAACAAAAACAAAAACATTAATTCTAATAATTCTACAGAATAACATTAGATACCTGATCCAAATTCAACTTTTGCAAGAACAAGTGGCGTCGATCTCTCATATCCATCGTTCAGGCAAGGACTGGGCCCCAAAAAAGACCTTCTCTTCCAGCCAAGCTGTAAGTCCCTCTCATAGCTTACCATTGCACTTAATACCTCTATCCAGTCCTTAAAAGTGGATAAAGTAGAAGACGTCCAGTGGCGCAGGGTTATCCTACACCCTGTTAACAAAGCTAAGCGGCACCATAATCTCTGGAGTTCTGACATTTCACTACAGTCTGGTATAATCCCAAGAGACATATTGCAGGATTTTTCCTCCTCATTTTTCAAGAAGGAAATGATTTCATCCCAAATGGTAGATCACAGCTTTAAAGCTGGAACAGCTAAGTGATTATTCTATTCACGACTGATAATCTAATTTCAAAAGAAGAGTCGTAAGATCCAGCCTGTCAATTGTGAGGACCTGCTTCTTTTCACTACATCAGAGTAATGGTCATAGGGTCTTTTATTGTTTATTGGACAACACAGGACATTTAGAGACATCGACTTGAGCTTTGGAAAACTGTGATTATCCATTTGGACAGTTTTTTGCCATTTTATTGTCCAAATGGATAAAAATCAATCTGCAGTTTAAACACAAACCTATCTCCTTCCTTATCGTGGAGATCTTTGTTGTGGGCGATCTTGTTTGAAGGACTTGAACAGGGGGTTTCAAGCCTTAAACCTGAAACGTCAGTTCTGCAGGACAGTTTCTCCTCTTGTCTCCTTTCTGCTCAGCTTGTACGTCTTTATTCATGTTTCCCAAACCCCACAATCATATGTGCTCCAAATCTTGCTCGAGAGGTGAGAGCCAATTGTGTCACAGCCTGCTTATTCCAAATAACACAAAGAGCATCTCAGCCAACTACTCAAACAACTTTGGATTAAGATCAATGGATTCAGCATCGAGCCCCACAGCCTTTTCCTTGCTGCCGAGCATTTATCACATCTCTTGCCTATCAAAAAGCTCTTCACAGACAGTAATGGGGTGAGCTCATGCACACAAGAGCCGTGGATGACTTTTAGAGTGGAAAATCCACAGCTGCTGTTAAACTGCATTTGCACATATACAGCACAATGCAGAGTTTCTGATGTACACAACAAGCCTGGGTTTGGCATATATATATATATATATATATATATATAGTGTGCCCAGCGGTTCAGCGCGTCCATCCGCTCCTATACAGTCTGTCCCAGTATTGATTATCTGACAAGAGGAGAGCACTACATCCTCCAGGTTACTTCCTGCTGCCTCAACTCATTCCAACAAGCAGCAGTCTGCCACAACATACATCACGGCCCCTTTTAAAGTCAGATAAGAAAAGCTCTTAATAAAATTACTGAGGTCTTTCAGTGTGATTATTTTTGCCGAGAATAATCAACAGTGTCTCTGTAAGCCAACAGGAGTCAAAACAAATTACTGGCCTCGAGCAGAAAGAGATTTTAAAAGCTCACGTCAAGCATGGAGTATTAATGTTCTTAGAAAATCACTGAGCTGCATCTATCTTCATCTGTTCATCTCCTTTATTGGAACAGGCCAGTTGGTTTTTATCACTGTGGAGGTAGATTGCCATCTAGTGGGAAAGTCTGGCAACACATGACATTAAGTTGTTCCATGCAAATGTATCACAGATTAATGGCACGTAAATTAATAAGCACAATTTTGTGTTTACTCATAAAGTAAAATAAAAAACACTGAAAATAGCACGGACACAGTTATTATGAGAAATTACAGTATTGGGTGAAGTTGTTTTTACTACACAAAGTCACATAAAGCACAATAAGAATAAGAATAAGAATAAGAATAAGAATGATATAAAATGTTATCTCCACACTGCATTCTCACAGTACTATCTTCCTACTTATTTTAAATATATACAGCTTTTAGTTTATGATATGTTGACATGATTTCATATTTTACCAAACGTCAACAAATCATATAGGAGCCAAATAAGGAATACATTTCTCCCTCTGATGTCTTTGTGTCCATATTGTCCTTCGATTCATCCGGATCCAGATCAGACAGTGTGTTTGGAGTGAAGATGATCCATTGCTCCTATTTACTGGGAGAGTTCTGCGGAGGTTTTTCCATCACTTTTACACTATCTGGCCACTTTATGTGATACACCCACACAGTCTATTACAATCCAACACAACCGTTCTGCCATAAAGTCTGCTGAGGTCACAAGTTTTAGAGGTTGTCGTCGAGGTTGTAGTCGTAGAAGATGGTGTTGTACTGGACTGTACTCAAAAAAACTCCTCTCAGTCCACACAGTCGAGTACAACACAAGCTTTGAATATGATTTAAGAAGAAAAATTAAATGTGAACATTACAAACTTCAGAAAGGTAGAATTAATGGCAGAGTTGCTCTCCTGAATTGCAATAGATTGTATAGGTGTATAAACTGACCACTGAGTGTGTATTTATTACCACAGGTGGGTCCATACATAGTTTTTTTCCCATAGCCAGAAGACGTGGGATTAATTAGCACTAATGAGCCAACAACACTGCTGTTGAGTAGAGGTTTGTTTTTGATGTGTGATTTTAAACTAAATCACACATCAACGTCTGTAGACGTGTGTAATGCTACACACATAAAATCTCAAACCACCCCCTGATATTTCCCCATTTATTTCTTTGTTCCATTTCACTTTGCCCTAGAGAGCTGTTATCTTTATGGATCGGTGCACTGTATATGGCTTTTATCTAATTTTGATGTATGGTTATAGCTCGCCATATTTTTTATTTCCCTTGCTCTGGTTTATCTTCCGTGTATCTTCATCTGGTCTGTCTCTTGTGCTGCTGTAATACTGACTGTCCCCGCCCCGGAGCATCAATACACTCATATCTTATCTTGTTGTGGCTATTTTGGAGCAAAGAACTGATACAGGGAACAGAAAAAAGTGCCCATACTTACAATAGAAAGTTCCACTAATGGATGTGTCATGGAGAGCTTCTGCCGAAGAGACAGCCCAGACAGAGTCAGATTTCTGTTACACTACAGAGCACCACTGGGCCTCTGCTAAATAGATTTTGTCTACAGTATCCAAACACAGGGAGGAATGATAGTCTGGTACTTTGTAACATCAACACCCAAACACTTCCTGGCTGCAACCTTTTTTCAAGTGGAGTCTGCCCGGCACTGCGGAGATGCATATGTATATATATATTATATAAAAACAGTGTTGCATCAAATATTTAGATGTTTACAGCTATAGAACCAAATTATTTTATGAGCTTGAAACGCCTTAAGTGTATGACATATATAAAAGTGGTACAGCCCCCATTTCAAGTCATGGTCCTCCACCTTATCAAGTAGCCTGCACAATAATGGTTTAATAGAGCAGCCAGGTGACCAAGAGAGATGTGATGATGGTGATGATGGTTTTCCTATCTCTGACCAGAAGCTTCCTCCCTAACATCAGGGCAGTCTGGTTCCAATTGGCTAGTGGTGGACTTAAGTTGATGTGGAAGGATCCAAAGATATGCAAGTTTAAAGGTCCAGTATTCAGGGTTTTTGTGGATCCATTGACAGAAGTTGAACATAATATTCTGTGTTGTTTTCTTTTGTGTACAATCACTTGAAACTATTGGGTGTCCATTACTTGGAAAAGAGATTTATATCTACATCAAGAGTGGATCCTCATCCACGGACGCTGCCATGCTGCACCACCATTTTTCTACAATAGCCCAAAACAGACAATCCAAGTATTCAGATGGTTGCAATCTGCAACGTCACCACTAGATGCCACTAAATCCTACACACTGGTACTTTAAATGTATATCTTTGGTGCACATGTGCAACAGTTACAGTAAGACGTTAATGTGTTTGTTGGGTACAGTTTGTCTACATGTCTGTGGATTAAAGGTGTAGGACGACTCCCATGAGGCCCCCAAATTAGATTAAAGTGTATTGGTCAATTTATAGATGGCTCAGCTCAACCCACCATATAGCTGAAATGCAAATGTCCCATGCATCCACCTGTTCTGGCACAAGGACAGCGATGCACTGTGGGATTTACGGACGCCTTTATGTGCTTCCTCTTTCTCCCTCCTCTCATTCTCCCTCACTTCAAAAGCACAGGAGTAGGGGTGACAGGCCAGGGGAGGGAGAGCCCCATTGTTAATTGGCCTTTTCAGCCGAACAGAGAGGTGAAGGGAAGAAGAAGAGAGCAGGACAATGGGGTCCCTTTCGCCTCTCCAGAACAAGAGTGATGCACTGCCTTAAAAGATAGAGCGGCCAGAGCACACACACACACATATAGACCTGCAGGGCTCTCCTCAGACAACCCCAAACGGACTGAATGAGGCAATCAATCATGGAGGCTGCACTTCACTACAAATAAATGGCCTGTAGCCTTCATATAGACTGCACACTCTTTTTTTTTTTTTCAAGAAAGTTCAGTGTTTCTGGTGCAGGAGGGATCCATGGTGCACGTTATATTCTTTGAGGACAAGTGTTGCTCCCCAGACAAACAGCTTCCTCACGTCTCATTCCACTGCGGCTGCTGGGCTTCAATGGAAGGATAGGTACTCTCAATTTTTTTTATCCCCTCACTTCAATAAGGGGATGAAGCTCAATTAGCATTTCACAACTCCCCTCTTCCTCCGCCTCCATTGCAACCTTCCCTGCAGAGCCCATGCTTTCTCTTTGGGGATTGTCCTGTTTTGGGCCCTTGTTGCCGTTGGCAGGGTGACAGTATTCGAGTGTGCAAACTTGTGCCATTGTCCGCGGGCCAGAGGGAGCCATGGAGACCCCCATAATATGACACAGGAAAATGTTTGCTGATGGCAATTCTATGGGCTTTGTCCGACTCTTTCTCCTTCATGACGACTCGATTTAAGTCTCTAAATGTTTGACTACAAATGCAGGAGTGCTATCCAGCTCCTTCCCCTTTGTCCCGCGAGGTTTGAATGAGTAATTCAGCCTTTGTGTCGCTCGATTGAGGGGGCAAACAGAAAGACAAGATTCTTGAGCGTTCAAGCCCCCTTTCCATGGTTATGCACTCTTTAGATCCCCCGACCCACCCTCACTAAGTCCTTCAGCTGACATCACTCTCTGTGTTACTCTATCTATGTTCAAATGTGTACTTTAAATAAAGCTTGAGAGTAGAGTTGGAATTGACGCATTTTTCTGCAGAGTTAGTCATTTTTTATTCATGCGCACTCCGGGTTTAAGAGATGCTTGGCTCGGCGCGCAGAAAATCACCGTCCACGAGAAATATCGCATCCCCTCAGCGGCGGCTTCTTTTTTTTTACAGATCTCCATGACAACAATTTGCAATGGTGAAGAATTCGATACCAGGGCGCTTGGAGGCTGATTGGGGTGCATTGTGAGGGGCCTGGGGTCGCTGATTGGTTCAAGGAAAGCACCATAACTACAAGGAGTTTATATTCATTCAACTTGTTGAAGTGCTCCAACTGCAGTGTGGAGAACAGTCTGCGCCCGGGCTGCGCCTTCGAGGCTGGATTCATCCACAAGTGGTGCGTAAAGATTCATCCACCATTGGTGCGTAAAGAAAATTTGCATCACGTTCAATTTTTCCAAATTCCTAACTTGAATCCCTTTTTAAAAATGTATTTTTTCTCTTTAGATGCTGATGGTGAACCACAAGCTCTAACATGGACTGATTGGGAGTCAACATGGCAAACGCAGACAGTGAGGTCAAAACGCTGCTGAATTTCGTGAATTTGGCATCGAGTGACATCAAGGCAGCTCTGGACAAGTCAGCTCCGTGCAGACGCTCCGTGGACCACAGGAAATATCTGCAGAAGCAGCTGAAGCGCTTCTCTCAGAGGTACTCCAGGGTGCCACGGTGCCACACGCACAGGCCTGTGGAATATGCGTTCGGCAGACCGGCTGCGGGGACTGCGCAGCAGAGCGCAAAGGGCGCAGAAAAGGTCAGCTCGGATGCGCAGGACGTGGAGAATGCTGGGAGCGCGGTGCAGGTGCCCATGAGGAAGCGCCAGCTCCCGGCCTCCTTTTGGGAGGAACCCAAGTTGACCCCAGCTAAGAAGGAGCGCTCATTGAAAAGAGGCCCTGCAGGTGCGTCTGAGGGCGGTGACCACGAGAAGCGGAAGAGGAGTTGTGGTGAGGACGCAAATAAGGCCGCGCTGCCTGCGTCCGGCCGGCGCAGCTCTGCGGACAAAGAGCCGCTCAAACTGGACCTGAGCTCTCACCACTGCGTGAGCGTGTGCGGCTGCTGCCCCTTCCAGTACCACGGACACCAGGTCCTCCACAGTCACATCGTTGTCCCCCACCCGCCCCTGGGACTGTGGAGCAAGGCAGCAGGGACTGAGACACCAGAGCATCCTTATGGACAGAAGCTTCACACACATGTCGTGGTCAAACCCATACCCACCAAACCCACCGTCCAGTCTCCCATCTTCAGTGTGTTTGGATTCATTTAATTCCTCTACTAATGAACCCACACACAGACAAATGTAAATATGACTTCTTATTGTCACTGTGTGCTTCACACACCCGCTTCCTCTTTCAGCATTTGATCAGGAGACTCTTTCCTCAAGCACTTATTGGATTTCTTCATTTATTTTGATTGCTTAAATCTGAAGGACTAAATTGCACTTCTCTGCAGAATGAGTTAATCAGCTTCACTTTCTCATGCCAGTCTGACACCAGCAAGTCTCTGAAAATTGACAGTAAGTTAAACAAAGGTTTCTACTTTTAGGTTTCTACAGATGCTGACTGTTCTTTTTTAAAGTAGGAAGAAGCCATGCAAATGAATGAACGCATCCTGTTTTAGTTTCCTCTTTCAACTTTGAGAATAGAATGTGGGACGTAGATTTCTTTTTTTGTTTGTCAAAGTCGTGTCTGATATAGGCACTTTTGAAACCGTGACTTTTATTTTTAAATAAATGATTCAACTTCCCCTGAAGAAACCCCTTGGGCATCAGATCATTTTTACCTTTCACTGAAGGTCTCTGGGAAAAAACAACAACTTTGAGATTAAAGACGTTTATTGTCACATTAAATGTGCTATAAATAGATATTTTACACATAGAGAATTGCTTTGAGAGGGCCATGTACAGATTCAAGACATCAGACGCAACTAAAAAAAGAACCACACAAAGATAAATATAGTCACGTCTCTGATGCATATGTGGCTTGAAATTCACCTTTAAAGTCAGTCAGCCAGACTCAGGTATCGGATCACTCTGTCTGGCAGAGGTAAACTTGGGAGAGAGTTCAGCCTGTCTCTCCCCATTTGGGTCCGAATCTTTAATCTGCAGAGGTGCAGCAGCGGACGTGGCGACACTGCAGACAGAAAAAAAAAAGATGAAGACGACTGTCACATGCATATTTGAACGCCACATGAACTGTATGAGGAAGACGGTGATGTTTGCATAAAGAAAAAGGAAGTGATTGATAAGATTTGATCTGATACTCACATGACTTCCTCTTCACAGCGAGCCAGTCCTCTCGGCTGTCCAGTAGTTCAGTGAGCCTGCTGCACAGCTGAACCTGACCAACATGCTCCAGCAGCAAATCTATGATGGGTCCTGCCCATTTGCACATAGCTGGTGTTGAGATCCACTCACAGAACTGAAGAAGAGAAAAACAACTGTTTAATCACTTTAAGAACATACATGTCTCAGTTATTGTGAGCTGCATGACACCATTTGCTTATTTTTCACACCTGTCTTGCTCTTTCTGTTCCCTCACAGCAATTTAATGGAGGCATACTGTCGTTCTGTAAAACATATCCGTTGCTGCCAACAGTTCTTGGGTGGGATTCTCCTGTAGCTGGGTGAGGGGCACTGCCGTATGTGCAGGTAAAACAAGAGAGGGCCTGGCAGCCATTGTCCAAGAGGCATTTGAGCAGAGGCAGATTGTTCATGCAGAGTGCGATAACAGCAGGGAAGGTGGTAGCATAAGACGGGAGCCTGGTGTTGACGTCGGCCCCTCTGTCCAGCAGCAAAGACACGGTGCTGACACAGCCCTGACGGACAGCCATCAGCAGAGGACTCAGTGGGTCAAGGCTCACGCTGGCGCCGGCATTCAGCAGCACCTCTGCTGTCTTGCTGCCGCCGTTGGCAATAGCAAAGTAGAGGGCTGTTGCCCGTCCGTCAGCGTACTGGGTGGAGTGACTGGGGGCCAGTGTGGCGTTTACATCCGCACCTGTCTTCAGAAGCACAGCTGCCACAGTGTGTCTGTTGTGCTCGGCTGCTAGGTGGAGGGGACTGATCCAACTGTGCCGCAGCCTGGCTCGACTTGTCACTGACACAAGCAGGGACACAATCCTGAACACAAAAGGGGGAATGTTAATAAAGACAGTTAAATACTTAAGGATTTTCTACAACTAGTGTTTAAAATAGTGTAGCCTACACTATAACACAAACCTTGTAGCTTCTATTCAAATGTTACCCCTTGACTTATGTTTTCTTTTAACTCAACTTACTCAGGGTGTCCATACTGAGCAGCTATATGCAGAGGCAGCAGTCCAGAGTTAGTGGGTTTGTTGGCGTCTGCGTTTTTAGTCAAGAGCACTGCTACGATTTCCTTGTGTCCATTTTTACTGGCCTCGTGCAGGGCTGTGACGCCATCGCACGTCTGCATGTTCACATCTGCACCTAGAGAGAAGCATTCATCCTTTTACAACCTTTCAATGGGGGTCAGGGATGTGAAAAAAAGTGGGATAATTTCAGTGGAAAAGAAGAACCTTTTCCAATCAGGTAACACAGTGCCCTCATCTGTCCTTGCTGAGCTGCTACAGTGAGCGGTGTGATGCTGTAGGTGTTGGGAGGATTGATTGCAGCCCCGGCTCTTATGAGTATCTCACAGATCTCTGTGTTGTTCCTGGATACGGCCTCGTGGAGGGCGGTCCAGCCCTGACCACACCGCTGGCTCACGGTGGCCCCATAAGTCAGAATGAGGCTCACCATGTCCACGTTCTCCAACTCACAGGCTGCAGAGGCGAACAAGACACAGGGTCATTTCTACCCATATCATGGCTGACTTTTTTCTAAATACTCCTGTTGTGTACAATTAGTTTCACAGCTGTACCTTTGTACAAAGGGGTCTCTTTGTTCTTGCTGCTGATGTCGGGGTCAGCGCCAGCCTCCAGAAGGCACCGCACACATGACAAATGTTCACAAGACACGGCGAGCAGCAGGGCCGTCTGCTCTTGTAAGGTGCGTTTGTCTACTGAGGCTGGATGAACTGGAACAAAAACAAAATACAGTACATATAAGACAAAGCACTACAGTGACTTACGTAGCATTTTGAGAAAGTGCAAACAAACTTCCTACATTGTGACAGTAAGAGCAAATCGGGGGGGTCCAGGGGGGCACAGGCCCCAACTGAAATCTGATTGGCCCTTGAAGTGCCCCTGTCTTGTCAGTAGTCTTTTTTATAATAAGTTAGTCACCTACTAACAGTACAAATTTGAAAATACGTTAAGAATTTCGATTTTCTAAGCTTTTTTGAAGAACATGTTTGCTGAACAACGTGCAATTTTCTAAATATTTTCAATGATATGTTGCTTAGCTCAAAGCCATATAGCTAACAGTAAACAAGGAATGACTTTAATGTGCATCTACTGAATCAGGAATGTCACATGGATGTTGGACAAATAATTGGCCCCTCTATATAAATTGTGGCCCCTCCTAGAAAAATCCTAGATCATGCCACTGTCTCAAATTATGACCAAATGCCCTTTTTAGGGGAGGTGGAGGATGCTTTCAGTGTCCTACCCCTCAGTAGGGTCTTCAGACACCCAGCCTGTCCACAGTAGGCAGCATCATGCATAGGTATCCAGCCATCTTTGTTCTCCTTCAGCAGGCAGTGAGGGGCGGATGATGCCAAGTCATGAACAACCTCCACGTCCCCTCTCCTGATGGCACAGACCACTGGGTCAACATCCCTTGAAAGAAGAGATGGAGAAATGAAAACAATTCAATGTTACAACTGAGTGTATTTCAAGACGGACATAAACAGAATGTGAGGGATGATGTCTATGGGGATTGTTATCTTGATGTTTTGGGCTTTATTTAATCAAAAATGAGCAGGATGGAATCTGGCATTATTAGAATAATCAGGACACACACACACACACACACACACACACACACACACACACACACACACACACACACACACACACACACACACACACACACACACACACACACACACACAAACACACCAGCAGCCCACAGCAAAGGAAGAGACTCACTCCGGCTCTGACGACGCGTGGCTGTGACTGTCTCCTCTCCCTCCGTCTGCTCGCACACGCGGCCGCACATTATTACATTTCCCTCCAGCGTTACGGAACTGGCTTAGGTATTCAGAATAGCAGAATTTCGTCATCACGGTGTCGGTGTTTGCCGCACAGCGCGGCGGTGCGCAGCGGAGCAGCGTGCGGCACGGGGCTGCGCGGGGCTCAGCTGTGCGCCGTCGGATTATTTTGGGACTGTTGTTGTCAGTGACGGCTGTATCCTTATATGTCATGAGACTCGCGGACCTCCAGAGATAAGGCCAGCAGCACTAAACAGCCCTGGAGATAGAGTGTGTGGGCAGAGCCGAGATGTCTGTCTTTGTCGCAGGGAGCCTTAATTGACTGGTTTCCAAATGAGACAAAACAGGAATTAAAACACACTAATCCTACAGGGGGATTTGGACCACATAATACAAGGGCTATAATGGCTGCTATAGGTCACTTGAACGCATCACAGGGACTCTTGAATCTGCAACCCTTAGCTCCAAGAACTGTAAGCAGGGCCTTAACCAGGGTTTATAAGTATTGAGGTTAAATTCCCCCACTGCCCACCTTCCTTAGAAATGTTTTGATTAGCCAATAAAAATGTTTGTATAACTCATTTTCAAAATGTTCTTATATATGTGTAAAATATATTTATAAAATCTTGGCTATGCCCCTCCAGGCTACTGTGGTTAAGTTTCGCCACTGCCACCCTCCCATGATATTTTTGTCTGACCATCAAAATTAAAAAATTGATCGATCAATAATTTCTTTGATTTCATTTCATCATTTAACAATTAGCCTATTTCCCCCCTAAACGAATATCTTGAGGTGATAAAAATAAGATAAATGTTTTTTTCACTGATAAAATGTCGGCTTTGCTTTGTGTCAAATTTAAATGTCTGTTCCTAAGCAAAGTAGCATCATATGTAACTACCCTAGTTTCTTCCCAACTAAGTCTCCTCAAAATGTCTTCGTAATGTCTTATTTTCATCTCGCTTGAACTATTGGCCCCCTACAGTTTTCAGTGGTACTGCGCTGTTTCGGTTGTTTCAGAAAACGTGCATCAATAAGGATGAAATTGATTCAGAGTATCGATGGAAGGCTCTGTCTGTTTCCATATACGTATCTAACGTTGAGCATAAATGAGCCTTAACTCTGACACACATCCTCATGTATAGATGAATAAAACAAAGTTAGAACATTTGATATACTGCTGAACTTGTAAAAGTTGTCCTCAATGGAAGCTGCAGCTCTGACTGCAACATCTGGTTTGTGTTTCGTGTTTTAACAGTGGAGATGATAAAATCTTTTTATATCCCTAGCATCTATAGCCAAAACCCAATGTGATCAACTGATGTCTTTCGTGGGCCTTCAAAATAAATCCTTCACAGCGTTTTCACTGCAACATAAAAACTGATTTGGTTGCATTCTGCCAGGCAAAACGGTCCAACACAAAGATTCCTGTCTCTTTAAGGCAAAGAGGCAGATCACCAGACACTGGTTAGTGCCAGCGAAGTCACATGGGCACAATCACACAATTATCCCTGTTCATGACCTCCAGGCATGCACAGCTCAAAAGCTTCATTTATCTAACATTATTAGATGCCAACCAATCCATGCTGCTCTGCCACTTTCTCGGTATAGATCACATTCAGTGAACTGCAGATTCTCCTCAAGATTGTGATTGACAGACTAAGTGCCAACCTGTGGCTTTTAAACCGGAAATTTAAGCAGCAGCAGCAGATCTGTCTTGTACATGAATTCATTTCAGTGGCGCCTCCTACAGGAAGACAGTAGTAGCCATTGCAGTCAACGAGTGTCAGGGCCAGGGTGTTTTTTTTGGAGTGACTGTTTTCTTTGTGTGTGTATTATTTGTAAAGTTATAGAAATTGTACAACAACCACAACTTGTCCCACATTTGTCGACATAAAATAGACAATAACAATGGAATTTTATTTTATTTTATTTTACCTCTAGTTTATGTTAAGCAGGGCCTACATTTTTCAGGGACCTGAACATAAAATGTTTAAACTGTTTGAAGAAATAGTCACTAGTACTGAGTTAACTGAACAAGACAGGTTTCTATATCAAACATTATTTTTAGCTATATTTTGGCAAGTAATTAACTATGGTAATCCCTCCCCATGGTATTTTAGAACCTTGTGCAAACAATTAATAAATACGTTTATATATATTTACCTTAAATCATCACATCAATACACAAATCAAAAAAAAAAATTTAAATTCTTAAGAAAATTAGTTTTTACAAAATATAATGTAATCCAGTACAGCTTTATAAAATACTTTTGAACTTTCACTTTTCCTCACCTGAGAAAGTTCACCGACGTGTTGGCTGCAGTGTAGAGACTCAAGGAGCAGAGAGCCAGTCTTTCTTTCATATCATTGTTTAGTCTCTGGTACAGAGACGTGGATCTGCTGAGTGCAATCATCACAGGAGAAGACCTGCTGTCCAGTCCGAGGAGCCCAACATCCAGCGGTGAGCTGCAGTGCAGGGATGAGGCTGGTGATCCAGAAGTTAAAGGAATAAAAATCCAAAGTTAGAACAACAATAGCTGCAACTGTAAAAACAGGTTCAGTTTTGCTTTGTAAAGCCCTCACACAAAAGATAATAAATTCAACATAAGCAGCGTATTACACACATGCTCTGGAGTCATACTGTATGAGTTCAAGACCAAGCCAAAACCTGCACCAGCAGACATCAGAGAGCAGCAGCTCCAACCATGAGCACAGATGCCTTTTAAGGGCATGTTCAACTGTGTTTGGTTGAACTTGGTTCTGCTGCTCCAGAGGCAACACTGATGTGAAGTTGTGTGTAGTGTTACAGTGAGTTTAACAGCAGAAAGACGCCATCAGAGTAACACGGCTGCAGTTACACTTTATTTGCTCAACCGTGATACTAAAGTTTATGCACAACAAAAATGTACTATATTTTTTAAAATAAGTTGTTATGTGGATGCACACACACACACACACACACACACACACACACACACACACACACACACACACACACACACACACACACACACACACACACACACACACACACACACACACACACACACACACACACATTCTCAGTGTCTGGTTGACTTCACAAGACCTTACATTGATTACATTGCCTAATCCTAACCTAAAACCTTAACCTAAACCTTTAATGGTTTACATTATGTGGACTCGATTTTTGTCTCCATAAAGAAGACAAGTCCCCCTAATGTGACTGTATACAGATTAAGGTCTCCATGACATTAGTTATACCTGGAGCACACACATGCTGCTGTCTCAAAAACTATCTTTAAAGCTTCAGACTCACCATGTGACAATGTTTCTGCTTCTCATCCACAGATGTTGTTGATCCACCTCTATGACAGCATCAGCTCTTACTGGGACATGGAGAAGTGTGACACTGGGCTTTAAGAGCGAGACAGAACAAAGACAGCCAATTTATGTTTCACAATCACTTCTTTGGAAATGTTTGTTAAAAATACTTCCTCCATTTAAGAACGAGTCCTTCAGCATTCCGACGTACAGGTGGAGGAATTATACCCTGAGGCTGTTTGCACACTTGTGTGGATTCCCCACATTTTACACAAAACGGACAAGACGTCATGAAAGATGACTCATACTTTTATCACAAGTAATGCTAAACAAAAAGGTCAGCAAGCACTTGTCAAGGTGCTGGGATGAGCATTTTTTATGGTAGAAACTTATCATAGCATGAAAAACATGGTTGTAACCAATACTGTTAAAGTTGGCTCTGTACCATGGAACTGCATCAGTAAGCCCTGTCAGTCACATTGGCCTTAAAACAACAAAAGCTACATGCAGTGCAACCCTTTTTAAAATTAGTTAATTAAACCTGTTGTACCCTGATAGGTCATGTCAAAATATCTGTAGTGAAAATCGGTTCATTAATTCATCCTCTCATTATCTCTACCATTTATCGGATTGCTGGGGGGGGATCCCAAATCCCAAACAAGTATTCACACATACATTCACACCTATGGTCAATTTCAACCTAACCCCAATCTGTATGTTTTTGGACTGTGGGAGGAAGCCAGACTTCTTTGTTTAACAGTCACTATGTAGACAGATGTATGTGCAGAAAAAAGTCTTTAACTTCTCTCTGTGCTTACATCATGTCTGATTTGCATGCACGTGCAAGGTTTTATGACCTCACAACTAGTGGGGAAACCAATCATTGTTCAATATGGAACTTACACAAGTGTGATGTGCAAACTTGAAACTTCCAGAGCACGCACTCTTTTCATTGAAAACAGTGTCCAATTATTAAACTATAACAAACAAGCAACATTTGCATATTCATACATTTCATTCAGTTTTGATGAGGTCATATTTTGTTATTGATTGATATTTTTGGATTATCTTTATATGTGTGGAGTGGATATCTATCATCTTATACTGAATCAAAACGCTGTATCGTCGTTGAAGCCTCAGATTGGGGTTGAACAAAGTCTGTATCAGTTGGGATGCTCCACATCATTGGTTCTTTATATATTTAATTCCACTTCCTCAAAGTGAAATGAATAATGGGACTGGAGTCTCACCCTCCTTCACTCTGACCTCGGGGGACTCTCGCTTGGTTCACGGGGATCAGGACGGAGTGAGAGCTCCTCTTCCTCCTCAGCATCTCATTTCCATGCCGCTCATTCATTCGGTTGAACGCAGGACCGCCACCCCGGCAGTTGCCATGACAACGGCAGAAAACGATCCCGGCGCATTCTCCGTTGTCTCCGCGTTGGTTACCAGGCAACCGCCACACAAATCCAGGAAAACATCCGGGAAAAAGAGCGTCGATCCTCGAGGACGTGGACAAACTGCAGGACCTGTTTCCTCATCAGGATTCCTGGACAGTAAATCCACTAAAACAAACGAAACATGGAGGCCTCTTCACTTCCTTTCTTAGATAATCGAGATCCTCGTTTGAAACTCAAGGTGGAAAACAGAATACGAAACGTGTTTGTAACACAGACGGACGACACCAGGTATGGCCGCTGTTCTGTTGCTGAGCAGGAGTCTCTCATTCATACATGTGTTGACATTGTTACTGACAGTGATGTCCCCTCAGACATGTGGAGGAGAAAGATGTCAACCCCATTCCTGTTGTTACACAGGTAAGACGGATGTAATAAGGATAAAATCGGTTATTGTCAACCTGCACATTTACATAAGATACAGCCAATCAAGCCATGTTTGATGAATTTCAGATTAATTTAGTTCAGTGTATACAATAATAATAATAATAATAATAATAATAATAATATATAACAATAAACTTTATTTATACAGCCCAATTGATACATACAAAGTATGAAACAAAAAGTGGTTTACAAAATAGCAATATCATTTTTTTCAATAAAACAAAATAGGAAAATAAAATGTTATGTAAATAGCAGGTTAAGATAAAATTGGACAGGATAAAAAACTATATAAGTATATAGGATAAAACTCAACAAATAGTAGGTTTAATAATAGTTATTTTGTTATTATAGTTTTTTTTTTAAGTTGTAGTTATTTTTTGTCATATTATTGGGAAAAAAACATCATAAACCTATGTTTTCCATATATTTGTTTCTTATGTGATTTATCACTTTATCCTGCTTTTGTTTAATAATCATCTCTGTTTTCTCTCCCACTTCTCCCCATTTATTCTTACTGGTTTAAAAGGGCCAACGTAAATGATGTTTTCATGCTCATTTTACCACATTGGAAGAGTTTCAGTGTAAATTATGGTTGTGTTTTATTTGTAGGTTCCCGGCCGAGTCCTTGAGGCAGGAGTGAACACTTTGCAAAAGACGGTGGTTCTGAAGAAACAGGCTGAGTTGGAAGAGGTGAACAAGCTGCTTGCACTCAAACGGCAAGAGTTTAGGAAGAGCGTGGAGGCTTTGGCACAGAGGAAGTCGGAACTGGACATAAAACTCCAAGAGGTGAGCTGAAACCTTAATGTGTGCTCTTCAACCTACTTGAGTTCAGAGGAAATATAACTCCCTGATCCTACCTGACAGTAAAACAACACTGATCTGATACTGGTGCCCTCTGGGATTTGTATTTCCGCGCAGACAAAAGAAAGGGCAATGAAGTTTGAGAGGTTTGTGGCTGAAAATGAAGTGAAGCGATGCAGATCGCTGAAGAAGTATGAAGCTGCACGGGAGCAGAACATTTTGAAGCAGAGAGAAATAGAAGATCTAACGGAACAGCTGAAACAACTTCGCACCAGGTGAGCACTTCAAACCAAGCATTGATGTGGGGATATTTCTCATTAGGTCCAACGTGGTTTTTAACCTCTTATCATATCTCAATTCACAGACAGCAAGTTTTAAAAGAGAGAATGACAAAATACAAAATCTATGAGGACTACTTGATGAAAACACTAGAATATCTTCCCAGCAGTAAGTTCAAAACTGAATTTGATTGCCCTTTGTGCGTGATATAAATATTCAAATTATATAAAGATGGACGACGCCTCTCTACTTCCTCCCAACATCCAGAAATGAAGCCAAAATATCCCACATATGAACAGCGCCATCTTACACATTTGGAGCGAGAGTCTGTTCAGATCCTGACATTTCCCCCCATTTTTACAGCATCCAAAGAGTATAGGAAAGCTTTGGCTTCACATTTGGGGAGCAGTCATGTCGTCAATCTTTATGTACATTCTAAGTTGAATGCTTACATGAACTTGTACCATTGATCCCAATGAGAAAATTTAATTGTGAGAATACCTCTGTCATGTGCAATCTTTTCCAGCTTACGTCGATAATGGGTCTGAATCTTTGGTTATGCCCATTATTCGGCGCCACGAGACTCTGTCCATCACCAACCAGCAGCTGCTGCACCATCTGGGGCGGCTGGAGGAGGAAGTGGAGGAGGGCCAGCGACGACTGCACACCATGGAGCAGGAGCACGGCATAAAGAAACTGGTCAGACGAACACATTAAGATTTCCAGCGCAGCATTTCTTCGATTCACGATGCCTGAGCAATATTTTCGTGGCTGTTGCAGATGGCCAACAAAGAACTGTCTGAACTCCAGAGTGAGTTAGAAATGCTTAAAGAGAAGAACGAGCAGGCAGAGGTGAACCTGTTGATGGTGCAAGGCCTGTCCACGGAGAAGGTACACCCTCAGGATTATGAGCTGAGTTCAACCTCAGGCAATTTACTAACAGGAGTTTCAGTGGGAAATATTGATAAATGTTAATTATCTCTCAGGTTGAGGAAGTGGGAAGCTTACTTATGGCCATCCACAACCTTGCAGAGCAATGTTATCTACCAACATATGGACCTCTGGAGAACATGAACGAACTGACAAAGATGGACATGGTGAAGGTAATGTCCTCAGATTTACATTTTGATTAACCACTGGTTACTTACCTGACTTTTGAGTAACAGAGACGTTGTTTTCAGGAGTACATTCTGGACAAGGCGGACACGGAGAAGAGAGCGAGGAGACTGATGGAGTCTGGGTCTGCGATGACGAGCAGGGCGGCTTTGACAGACAAAAGAGAGAGGGCTTCAATGAAAAGCATCGGCAGTAGAACACAAATCAAAAGTTCAAGTAAAGTCAGTAGAAAGAGCCAGAATGTTGATGCAGAATCTTGACAACAGCAATTTGTTGAGTGTGAAAGTAAACTTTTGACAAAACGTCTGACAAAAAAATAGTTATCACCCAAGAAAACCTGATCAGATGGTGAGATGCTGTTCAAAGTTTTGGAAATAAGAATATATTTTTTTATCATTAAGGAGTGATTTGAATAATGACTCTAAAAGTTTAATGTTAGAAACAATTGAAAAGGTGATCAAATGTATCATAACTTTGTAAATGTGTTTTACTGCTGCATTTAAAAAATAAAGTAACCACCATTAAAGGATGAGAACCAGTGCTGTGCAGTTTATAGTTTAAAATAAAAAGAGTTCTCACGGACAAGTTCTCAAGAATGATTCATTCAATGAACTTTGGATGAATCATCTCATGAATCATCAGCACTTCCTTTGAATCTCAGAAATCAATTTAGAAAAGTTCAGGATACAGACAGACAGACAGGACAAAGAACAAGAAAATAATTTGAATTTACAAAGGGACATTTTAAACTATGAAGAGTATGATATTCAGATTTTTATTTATTAAGTAGGGGAAATATATAGCGTAGCAGGAAGATTCTGATGTTATAACTTTACAATAGCGTGCTCCATGTTGTCAAACACTGCTGTACATACAAGTTGTGTAACAGCTTTGTAGTGCAGACCGTGATCATTAACTATGTTGCAATGCTGTTTCTCCTTTAGGCAACACACTTAAAGTAACATAACATGTTAAACATTACTTATTCGAAGTTTATTTTCTATGTAATTTGCATTCCTGAAGATTATGTAGTAATCTGGGTTTCCCGGTTATGGGTCCACATTCCAGAAAAGATTTTGCTTAGTGTGTATCTCCTGTGTCAATAACATGTTCAGTCTGTTTTAGGTGTATCTTTAGTTTAAGGTTAGGACCCCTCTCATTGGCTGCCTTCACATACAGGCCTTCAGAAAATCCAGTCATTGAGCAGAAAAGTGAAAAGTAACTTAGATACTCAGGTGTAAGCACAATTTTTATGTAATTTACTTGTCAATTTTTTACTTGAGTATTTCCATTCTATGCCTCTTTGTACTTTTACTAAAACATTCATATGGTTGTAAGGAATGGGAGTGGCAACATAGCTGAATAGCGTCCCTTAAAGAGCAGCCCTAGCACCACGATTGACCGACATGTACAAAAATCGGTACTGACGTGTGTAATTTCATTATAAACAAAAAAACACTTGGATCGATATGCTTGTTCGAACAGGAAGTGCCATCTACTGATTTGTCATGAAACAGAAATATTTTTTTACCTCCACTGTGCATTGTCCAATAAGCAACACAATTTTCAAAAAATGTACAGCTGTATATAAAGTAAGAAAGGATAAAGGAAAATAATGATTTGTGGTCATCAAAAACAAGATATTTCATGAATACTTAGAATATTAAATGATAAAATACATTTATTTAAAAGATATAGCAAAGAAACCCCCATGCATGAAATAACACAGGAAATGAATACGTGTCTTTTTTTACCCATGTTCTGCATTAGAAGGGTAGTGATACAAAAATGATTTTTGTTCAAAAAAATTGAAATAAGGATTAATTGGGGAATACCTGAAATACTTCAAAGATATAGAAAATAAAAACGGAGCCGGGTCACGTTTGACCCATGTTGTGAATCAAAGTGATAAAGGGCTGAAAGAATAACACTTGATTGTGACTTACTATTTAACTCCACCCAGGCTATATACCCAGACAACACTTCAAAGGATAGTTATAGATCCCTCTGATGTCTTAGACTGTTGCAAAGGTGGAAGATTTATACGATCTGAAGACAAGAGATTTATACGATTTGAAGACAAGAGACAAGAGAGTGTTTCTGACCTGAACAGATCTTTTACTCTGTATGGAGTGATAGTGATAGCACCACCTACTGCCAAAAGGAGGTAAGCCTCGTTTTACAACTCTAATTCCATAATTTTTCCATGGTTACATTTGCTTCTACATAAAACACACAATGTTCCTCATGATTACATTCTTCCGCATTATAAAACCAATGTTTAGGTCAGGGTTCGGATTTTTTTAACGAGATGTTCCATCAGCATAGGTGTGAAAAGGGCGTTGCATAAATACGGTACTGTCGCTTTAACACGAGCACGTGGTACATGCAAACATCCGGTCTTTCAGAAAATGGAAATAAAACTGTAACAACGTGTTGACACATTCTCTGACGTGCGGGGAATTGACAAACCCTATTTTCTGCCGCTGTCTCCATGTTGTGGAAATGCGAAGGTACGTGCCTCTTTCTCTTTGACGGTCTCAGGGTTTGTGCCCGTGTCTCCCTGCTGGTTTCAGGCTGTCAGCTCAGTGTTTGTTTTACGGCAGATGGAGGTTGGAAGTCTCGTCTCGCACAGAGAGGACATCGCCTCCCTGTTCCCACAGCAAATCCCCGGGGCCAAGTATAAAGTAGGTGGGCTGTTGTACCGCAGCGGCCACATATACACATTTGTCTTTATTAACCCCACTCGTTGTCCTTTGTCAGGATCTGAGCAGCCAGTTCTCCTCTGTGAGGAAAGTACGTGGTGATGGAAACTGCTTCTACAGGGCCCTCTGCTTCTCTCACATGGAGTCAGTCCTGCATAACACCAGAGCTTTGCAGAGGTCAGTAATCATCAGTACTGACATCTGCAATAAACAAACTGGTGTTGATGAAATGCTACGTTATACATGTGAGTAATAATGGCTTTAATTTCAGATTCAAGGACAAAATAATTCAGAGCAGTGAAGTTTTGTCCTCTGCAGGATTTGATGAGAGCCGCTTCAAACATCACCTGGACACAGTAAATAACTCCTATCAAACAATGTAGTTATCTGGTAGCTGAGCTGCAATTTCTAATAAGACAATGGACTGTCTTTATTAAAATAAATGATAATTATACTCAGTCAAAAACAGCAAATGTACAGTTGGGGTTTAACTATTTATATTATAAATGATTGTATGTCAGGTTATTGGACACAGTGAGGTGAAAAAACATCGGAGACAGATGCTTTTCGCTTTGTGGCCTCAGACCTTTATGATTCCAGTTTGGGCCCTAAAGGCAGTACAGTCAATAACTATAATTTGACTGACATAACACATTCATAGTTATAGTGTGTTCATTGAGGTTAAGTACAAACATGTATGATGTAATTGCTCAGAATTGATCTGATCTAGAATCAGCTACAAAGCACAATGTTTCCCCGACACTATATTTAGAGGGTCAAACTAATGATTATACTTAATCTTTTAATTCCATTGCAGATCTTTTGAATAAACCATGTATACATAAATCTAACAGCAACATCTCATGAAAACTGGCCAAGCAGTGGAAAATCTGTGTGTCTGTGTTAACTAGTTCAGGGCAACAAACTGTAAAGAATGGGGGGACGTGTTTAAGCCCCTCTGCTCAGTTGTGACTCTAAACAGATTGGATTCGCATTTTGAAAGCTTCAGTTTTTAAATCAGCTGATAAAACCCTTACATGAGTTGCACCTTACTGTTAATAGTATTAAAAGTAGGTTTAAAAGTAGTAAGTACCTGCATCTTAAAAAGGTGCAGGTAATTATAACAGTTATACCATCCTCTTTTGGTAAAACTCATTACCTGATTGTTTCTGTTCTCCTGAAGGTTGTAAATGTGGTGGAGCAGTGCCAGGCTGACGAGCAGGACTACGCGTTGCTGAGCCTCTTCAATGAGCAGATCACCTCTGACGGCGTGGTGCAGTATCTCAGGCTGCTCACCTCGGCACACCTGCAGAGCCACGCAGAGTTCTTCTGCAACTTTGTGGAGGCGCCCAATCTACATGCATACTGTCGTCAGGTTAGTAAAGTGTTGCTGCCATCTAGTGAAGAAACGAGTTGCCGTTGGAGCAGGCTTGCTGACGTCTTTGTTCCCCTTCGTGCAGGAAGTGGAGGTGATGGGGATGGAGTGCGATCACGTGGACATTCTGGCTCTCTCTGAGGCTCTGGACATTTGCACACATATCGTCTCTATGGACGGTGACGAGCAGCTGTTGGCTCACCACATGATTCCAGAGGGTGCTGAACCCTCCCTGCACCTCCTCTACCAAACATCGCACTACAACATTCTCTACCCACGACCTCACCACTGACCAGCGATACGTCACAACCCTGCACAACTCAGGAACTCGAACTTCGGTTGAATACATCCCAGCAGCGCTTTAAGACACTTGTGAAAACAGATTTTTATAAAATCTTGCAGCGTACAGAGAATCAACATCTGGAAATACAATTATTGCACATTGTGCATGTTAAAAATTACATTTATCTATTTAGCATTTTAACTGTGTCAAAGATGGATTTTTTTTTTTTTTTAAATACACATTTCTTATAACATATCACTGCTGCTGCTGCTGCTTCTGCTGCTGCTGCTCCTCCTTCTTCTTCTGCCTCTTTTCCTTCCTCTGCTTCTTTTTCCCTGGCTGTGGTGGACCACGTTTTTTTAACTCGTCTTCCTTCTGCTGTATTGACACCTTGGTCAGGGCACTTTCCATCCCGCCACGAGGCAGGTGGGGCAGGGTGAGTTTTCCCATCTGAGTCGGGTACCTGGTCTTTACCAGGTTCTTGAACACAGGCTGGGAGCTCAAATGCTTCAAATGCTTTTTCATGCTCTTGACCATCTTCTGCTGCTCTCTGTCACCATCCTCCCCCTTTGATCGGCCTGTGGACAAACATGGAACCCTCAGCTGTTTGTATTTGAACACTTTTCAAATGGTTGTCACAGATATGGTTATGTTGGTCTTACCGAGTAAAAGATCATCATCCAGGTCCAGCTCCAGGGCCTCTGCTGCTTTTTTGAACCAGGAGTTGTGTTGCTTCTCTTTGCCGTTGTGGAACTCAATCTTCTCTATGTTCCTGGCCAAGTTTACTCGTTCCTGTGGTGGGACACACTCAACCGTTAACAATCAGAAAGAATTGCTTTAACGTGACATATATACAGGACCTAATACCAGTGGAGCTCACCTTGATTGCTTCCATGCATTTGATCTCTATGGGGAACATGGGAAGGTCCTCGTCCTTCCCTAGAGTATTATAAATCTTTCTGAAGTTCAACATGTCGTCTGGGCCGATTAGCAGCAAACTGAGACCCTCTTTAGTGGCTCTCGCTGTTCTGCCACTCCGATGGACATAAGTCTCAGATGTCCTGGGAACCTGAAGTACACAGGAGAGGATTCAAATTATAGTATTAGTAGTATTCTTCTTAAAAACAAAACTAGAATTACCGCACTGCAGTTGTTTGCCTCCGCCAACCAGTGCAGTTTCCATGTACATTTTTCTACATATTTATTTTCCAGATTCATTTAATGTCACTGTGACCTTTGACCACTGAAATGTAATCACTTGATCTGAAAATTGTAGTCCAAGTGATCAAAAGTTGAAGAAATTCCCTCAAGCCCTCTTGAGCTATCACATTCAAGAGGCCAAAAACATGTTATTTAAAAAAAATCTATTCAAGTCATCCTTGAGTCTAAGTGAATATTTGTAAAAAATGTCCCGCAGGGCATTCTTGAGATATAATGTTCACAGGCATGGGAGTCAGCTTCCAAGGAACCTGAAAATCTGGACATTTGAAAAGAAAAACATACCTGGTAGTGGATCACATGTTGAACATTGGGAATATCCAGTCCTCTTGCAGCTACATCAGTGGTCAGCAGAACGCAACTGTGAATCAAGTCACAGCAGTTCAGTAAAGCAGGAGATTTATGGTGGAGCTCAGTGTTGTTTTCTTGTTGGGTTTGGTTTTCTGGCTTATTTAGAATTTTTTCTTATTTCCTACCCCTCACTGCTACTGCATTGTACAAACATTGGAGGTACATGTCAAATTATATCAAATGATTATTAAACAATTTAACTAGGTTGAGTTTAAGTTAAAGTAACTAGCTTCAATACAACTTTAACAAGGTATGTGTATTTTTTGTGTGAGTGTTGTTGTCAAGATACACAGTACATGTTCAGACATGACAGTCAATGTGTGCTCTAGTAGTTCCTCCCTCCTCCACCTGTAGGAGTGAATAAAATCCCTGTGTGAAGCTGCCTGTTCTGTGTTTAAACATTTAAAATCTGTTGATTGAGCATTGAGGGGGGGAGGGAGAGATTCCTGGATCAGCCTGTTTAACCAGATCCGCTCCAAAATGTTATGTTTTTTCCTTGGCTTAGGCACCACCCCTCCACAAAATTCCATGGAAAGCAGTTTTGTTGTTTTTTAGTAATCTTGCCGACAGTAAGACGGACAACAATTACAACATAACCTCCAAGGTGGAGGTAAATAAGCATTATGATGCAACTCATCCCTCAGATGCAGTTTAAACCCTTAAGCGTCTTACTGCAGTAAACAAGTTATAATATTTCACCATAGACAAAATTACTGGATCAAGTCAACCCAGAGCAAACAAGTTCAGACTGCTAGTGCAGGTGTGTGCAGCACTCACTTCTCCCTCTCAGCAAACCTCTCCAGGTTTTTCAGGCGTTGTTTCTGGTGCATGTTGGCGTGTAGAGGCAGTGGATCAAAGTCTAAGATCACCAGCAGGGAGTTCAGTCTCTTGATACAGTCTATGCTGTTGGCGAACACCATGGTGCGCCCGGGGAACTGCAGCAAGAAGTAATACAGGTAGAAGTCCTTCTCCTCTTTCTGACAGTGGATCCGCGTCTCGGTCAGCGTCTCCACCGTCGCCTCCTTCCTGGTGAGGTCGATGATTTTGGGTTTGGACTTGATCCCCACTTTCTCCATGAGAACTTCCAGCTTGCCCCTCTGGTCCATATTCTTCCTCTTCTTCTTCTGCAGGAGGCGGGTGGGCAGGCTGTGAGCCATGGTCAGTGTGGCAGAGAACACAAATGTTTGCCTCGTGGGGTTGAAGTGCACGGTGTTCAGCATCTCCAGCAGATTCTCCAGCTCCGCAAAGTGGCCTCTTTGCACCATACGATCGGCTTCGTCTATGACCAGGCACCTGCAGAATAACACAACCCCACAACACGTGTTACATCAATACTCACACTTCTGACATTCCTCTCATCTCTCAAGTTGTTTTTTCTGAGATCAGAATAAAACTACCTATGTCTAATCTATTCACCAGTATTCTTAAATGCAGCAAAGGTCACTGCCAGATGCACAGGCGATTAAACCTGACTGGTCAGCATTTGGGCTTTTAACAAATAAATACAGAGCTGGCACGTTCCTACTCGGACCAGGCTAAATTCTGGAACACAGTCAAATTCAATAAAAACAGAGTCACCGCCTGTGGTTTCTGTTTAGCTTTCAGAAAATATTTTGTTGCTGCTGTTGGTCTGTAGTTTGAAGACGATTGCTCAAGAACCCATCCTGCAACAAGCAATGTGCATGAAGTCTAGTCTACACCAGGTCTATTTTGTTCCACTACTGCGAATGTTAGAAAAGTGTAATTTGCATGAGTATCTTGGATCAGCTCCTTTTAAGCCAACTTGTGGACCAACGTATAACAAAGTGTACAAGTTAACCTTCAGTAACATCCTGCAAAGTCCCCTGTATTTAGAAATGTGGCCTCTTATAAGTGTTTTGAAAATAAAGTTCACCTGCTTTGTCAAAAATAAACATCTCTACCCTGAGTCCAGTTCTCCCCATTAAATGGAAGTTTCTTCTCTCCACAGATGCAAAGTTTTTGCTCATTGTAGCAACTGTCAGGTTTCTTTATACTTTAAGGTCGCAACCTTATTATATAAAGTCCCTTGAAATAAAAATTAGGGATAATTCAATACCATTTTTTCCTTCCAGATACCGGTACCTGGACTTTGTGTAGCGGCTGATACTGAGTACCGATCTGATACCAGTGCATTTAAAAAAATAACTTATTTTATCTGTAGCTGTATGTTACTAACCCTGTATGGAAGTGATGATTACTATCATTGTTGTATGGCCTGGCTCAGGTTAAACCCTTAAACATACAGAGAATGAATGACATAGAACTTCAGTTCACATCCCTGTTTTACTTGTGGGACTTTCAAGAGTAAGATATTTCCAAATTGCACATTTTAGCCCTCTCTCCCAAATGCTTCACCACCGAAAATCACTTCTTCACTGCTAAAAAAAACTGCTAAGTGATTTCCAGGTGAAGAAATTCAGAGTTTTATGTGGGTTAAACAAATACACTTTAAACTTGGGTATCAGATCTGTACAGAGATTTGCTGATCCCCAACCCGGGCATGTTTGGCAGTATCTGAGGCATTTCTGACGCTGGCATCGGCATCAGACATCTCTACATGTTGTGATTTGGTGCAATACAAATATGAAAAACGTCTTGAAGAAGCCACCATCTCTCTAAAACCAAGTTGCCCCTGATTCAACCCTTCTTGGACACTTACGCCACTCTGTTACTTACACCAGTCGTGCTATAAATAAAGACGTGAATCGCAGCCAAGAAAACATCTGTCCACAGCTAATAAATGAAAAAGAAACAAAGGTGTGACTGGGACTCACTTGAGCTGTCTGAGGTTCAGCAGATGTGGATGTTTCTCCTTGATCAAGTCCCACAGACGTCCTGGAGTCGCAATAACAATCTCCGGCCGGCGTTTTAACATCCTCCTCTGTTTCTGTTGTGCCATTCCACCCACAATTATCGCCGTCTTGATATCTGCAATCCAGTAACATCTTGAGTTTCAGATTCACAGAACTGTTTAAGGGGATGAAGACCCCGATAAGTTGCTAGGTAAAATAACTCACCAGTGAATTTAGCGACAGCATCAATGTGGTGTTTGACCTGAACAGCCAGCTCCCTGGTGGGAGTGAGCACCAGTCCGAGCAGAGGCTGATTCCGACCCCCTGCAGGTTTTTCTTCAGCGTCTAAGTCAAACTCTGCATCTTCGATCACTTTCACGCACCCAAGCGTTTGATCCTCATCCTCGTCTTCACCACTGTGCTCATCCTCATCCTCATCCTCCTCACCGTCATCTGAGTCACCTTGGTCCTGATCTGAGACACCTTCGTCCTCTTCTTCCACAGCCTCCACGTTGTCCTCCTCTGTTATGGACTCAGCATCATTTTCGGACTTTAGGCTTGGTAAATACAAACTCTCCACCTGTGGGGCTGGTTCACTGTTGCTCTCGGCAGGTTCATCGGAGCCCTTTCTCCACTCCAGGATGGCGTGGATCATGGGAATACCAAAAGCCAGCGTCTTACCACTTCCTGCAATGACAGTGCTCACATTAACTTCACGTGTGGAATGCATTATTTTGGAACAAAAAGCTTCGTCGGACACATGATCTTACCCGTCTCCGCTGCCCCCAGTACATCCATACGATCCCTGATGGCCGAAGGCAGTGCCAGGGCTTGAATCGGCGTGGGCGAACCAAATCCAAGGCTGCTCAGCGCCTTCAGCACGGGGGAAGGGACAAACAGATCCTGCCACGCTCCCACATCAGCGTTTTGGTCCTCAGAGGCAGAATGTGCGATATTTGTCCAGTTCCTGTTTTTCTTTTTAGTGAGTTTGGTCACTTTTTTTGGCGAGGATTTTTCTACTTCTGGAGCCTGGAGTTCTGAAGGGGCCTCCAGATTTGTCTGTTTCTCTTCATCCTTTTCTATCTGCTGTTTCTGTATCTTATTCGTCTTTTTATTGCTCTTCTTTGCTTGGACATTTTGTTGAGGGTCTTCTTTCGCTGTATCTTCTTCTTGTCCTCCCTCCTCGTTTGCAGCTCCATCCTTCTCTGTCTCCTCTGTAGAAATGACATCTTCTGGGACTGATTCCTTTGCAGCTTGTTTCTTATTGTTCTTCTTATTTGTGACTTTCTTCTTGGGTGGTTCAGTTGGTTCTTCTCCCTCTGTGCCCTCCACACCAGGACCCCCTTCTCCCCCTTCTTCTTCTCCTCCTCCTCCCTGCTCCTCTCCCTCGCTGGCCTTTCTTTTCTTCGCCTTCGCCTTCGCTTTCCTCTTCATCTTCTTCTCCTCCTTCTTCTTCAGCTCTTTCGCTGCTTTGGACGCAGCCTTGTCAGAGTCCACCAGACTGTAACTTGCCAGCTCCTCGAAACACACCAGGCCCTCCAAGCCCTCCTCGGAGAAGAGGCTGGGGTCGAGCTGCACAGCTTTCCAGCTGCCTTTCACATGGACGCTCCGCTTCTTTTTTTTCATCAGCCCGGACGACACACCCCTGCTTTTCGGCTTCATCTTATCTGTCTTCATTTTCTATAAATAAAGATACAACAACCAAGTTAAATGTGGAAAGTATGTGGCGCACGCGTGTCTGCTACCAGTCACTTCTCGCTTGCAGTTACCGAGCGACTACGTGCCAGAAGGTTTATCTACAAAATGTCCCTCGTAAAACCACAAACAACTTAAATCACAGGTTATAATCTACACGACAACTATAAACACTACCAGTTGAAACGTACCGTGACTCTCTGCGACTCCTCAAAACACCAGAATACGATCACAACTGTTTACAACCACGCACGACACGAGGGCGCAGCCATGACAGTGATGGTCACGTGGTTTGAAAAAACTTTATTTGTCGAACCAACAGGGACAGAGCAGATCAAGTGGCTTCTCACCATCAACAGTGTGCCTGGGTCATGACAAATATATATGTATGTGTAAAATATAATTTTCATCAATATTAATATAATATAATTTCAAAGTGCTCTAATATATTGCTATGATACATGGAGGTGTAAAACTAAATAGGTTTTAATGTTCTCCCTCAGACTTATGAAATGTTTAGCTGTTTATCAAGTGTTTGTCATTCCCTGCCATAGAGATGAGTTTAAAATATAAACAAGCAATAATAATGCGACATTGATTACGATAATTATCCATATTGACAGATACATTTTGGGGCACATTACAAAGCCCCAGGCAGCAGTGTCTATAAAAACAAATTAATTTATTAACTTGTTTTGTGTTTTTATTTAAAGTTAATTCAACTAACCTAATTTAGTAGAATTCTGAATGTACTCATTACAATTTAGTTAATAAATTGATTCAGATGAGTAAATTCAATTAAATAAATTAACTTAAATCAATCAAAGTATTAATGTATTTACAAATGAAGTAATTTGCAACTTAAAACCTCTATAAAAACAACAAAAGTAATTTATTAGTAAAATACTATGGCGGTCTCATTTATGTACCGTGTACCCTTCATTTAATATGAGCAATACACACATTTGATTGTGTGTGTGCTGATTTAATCTCATAGAAAGACACGTCAATGTAAAGTCTTTATTAACATTGATCACATATATGTTTGGCCTTTACAAAACAGACCAAAACAAATATTTCAAACCATCAAGCTTTCAGGAAGCCTGCATAAAGAAATACTAGTTTTTGGTGGGGTCAGTCACCCGACCCATGAACAGCAGAGTGTTTGTGTCTTCATGATATATGAAGAAGAAAAACGGCCTGTTGATGGTGAATGTCGGGGGTAAGGAATACGGTGTAATGCCGATTGCTGTGACAGTTGCTGCCGTTGTCCCAGTTTCATCCACGTCAATCACAGCCTTGTGCAGCACCTGTGGATTAACAGGAGAGACAAAGGTCATCTTCTGCCGTCTGGATTTAGTCAATATGTTGTTACAGCGCCGTGACATTGAAAACCAACCTCTGACACTTTGATGGCTCCACCCTTACTCAGCCTCGTCAAATTGGCTGAATTACTGAAGATACTGGGCATGCCCATGTCTGGTAGGATGTGGTGCAGGGAATACGACTGCTCCATCTTGAATTTGGGCATTTTGACCTCCAGTTTGCTGAGAACACAATGCGGTTAGACATGTTGAGTAGATGCTTTGGTTATTCTTAGTATGATGTATGATGTATCTTTAATTAATTTGCACTCTTGTTGCTAGATTCTTGTCATAGCCCCTTTTAGAGATGTTGTGACAAAGTCATTCACGATAATAGCTAAACACTCTGGAAAAAGAAGATTTTTCACCAACTTAAAAAAATGTATTGAATAAATCAAGCTGAATTAACTTTATTAATTTATTTCATTAAAAACATTATATTGATTTAATTTAACTGAGTAAACTATCGTCACGGTTTGTTATGACAAACTTAAAACAATAGCAGCAACAACTTAATTTTTTTTTTAAATCAGTAACACACAAATGAATAAAACATTTCTTAAATTAGAGTTAGCAAATGTGTTTATATAACTTAAAGTTGAACTAACTTATTTATTTTGTCTGTTCCCAATTGAAGTCATTCTTTAAAGTGGGCCCAACAATTTATTTTTCAGTACAGAATGTGAAGCTAATAAAAGATATAATAACGCTCTTACGTTTTTTGCAGTTTTCTGACCCACGTGAGGAACTTGCGAGCAGAGATTTGATCATCGATTACAGTGTAGTCGATGCCTTTGTTGGGTAGCAGGATGAGCATGGAGACACCTTCCTTGTATGGCAGCTTCAGCACTTTGGCTCCGAGTGTGACGTCGTCCGTCATGTAGAACCTATCCTCTTTATACATTGTGGGCACTTGCACAACGTTATAGTTATCGATGTAGAAGGGATTACTTTGAGTGAAATTGGGGTTGAATGGCAACTCCCAGGCTCCTGTGAAAGACATTATACTTCTTAATTGTAAAGACAATCTATAATCAATATAGAGTAGTCAGAGTGATTGATCTTACCCTGGAAGAAAATTGTGTTGATTAACATGAGCTGGGTCTGTGCGTCCAGGCTTGATATAATCTCTGTCACCTTGTCCTCAGTCTTTTTCTTGACGTATTCATTGATGAACTTGACACTTGCCTCTGTGTCTGTGAAGTCTACAGTTTTAATGTCAGCATCAAAAAATGTCTTGATCTGGTTTTCAAAATTCTTTTCCACCTCAAAATGCGGGTGCACGAAGAGGGCCATGCCATCTTCCAGTTTCAGCGATCCGTTCTGTGTGATGTTCTCGTGAAGGAGCTGGAAAAGTCTCGGGATGAGTTCTGGCTCGTTAGCCGTCTCGAGCTGCTCCAGGTTGAGACCCTTGAGCAACTCCTCGCGGGTGACGCCGTCAGAGGCCATCAAGAGAGCGCCGAAACTGGTCGAGATGCTCAGGGGTGAGAAAAAGATGTTCTTGTCGTTGTAACTGGATATTTTCCTGTAAAGCTTCATGGCAAAGTCCATGTTTTTGAAAGAAAGATCTGAGATGGTGGCACTTGGAAGTTGTGCTTGGTGAAGAGGAATGAGGAAGCAAATGTAGGCTAGAATACAAATCAACCCCATCTTCATTTTGTCTAAAGCCATAATGCCAAGTCTAGGACGGTTTGAAGGAACAACCTGAAACACGCAGACATGTAGATGTCAAAAATAGGTTAAAAAAGCACATGTGAAACGCTGTTGCTAACTTGGATCCTTACAAATGACCACAAATACTTTTAGAATAAATGACATTCTAAAATGAAACAGATATTCGTCACTGAAATACACTTCTCCAAAATGCACCATCTGGCATACGTACCATTCAGCTTGGAAATACTGCGTCTGAAAGCTGCATCTATTATTTGGGGAAACAAAGTGCAAGTGTGCTCTGAGTGTTATACATTAACCACGACCTGTGACCTGTTGTGTTGATCCAGATTTAGTCAGAGCTGTTTATCAAACAGTCAGGGCCAATAGTTTTTTGTGTAATCTTGCTCACAAACAAACAAACCAACCTACAGAGAAATTGACTGGTAAAAACAAGATCTCCTTAGAAGACGTGGCAAACTTTAGGAGTGAATATCACTTTAATCCTGGAACAACAACTAATGCATTTAACAAAAGAGTGTGCTGTGGTAACATGTGACATATGACAAAAAATCATGAATTAGTACTATTGATAGAATGCAGTGAGTGAAAAATAATGTAATGATAAAAACCTAACTAACAACATTTTATACTGTTTCACAAGTGTATTTTAAATATAAAAAAGCCTTACAGATCAAAAAGGAAACAAACAAACAAAACAACTATCATGGAATCAGTCATCCAGCACCAAAGGTCAAACTTTACATGACATCCAGCACTTTAGTGGAGGCATCAAGCTCTATCCATGCTGAACGGTTCCAGAAGACTTTATAACTGTAAACAAATGTAATTGTATTAATGCCATAATATGGTTTATTCATTTCCATCGTGCGTTGTAACCCGATTCTGTTTTTCAGGAAAACATGAGCAATTTTAAAAAAGTAATGCTCAGAATTGAATTAAAAAACTGAAATAAATGAAATCTTATAAGTGTATGCATGACGACACATTTTTGATGTTTTGGTTGGTTCTTTGGATTTTACATTATATAAATCATTAGGTTAAATAACAGTCCACCCTCTTCCTTGATATTTTACTGTTAATTCTGCTCATCAATCAGCCAATAGCGTGAACCCTTGACAACCTCAGTGCAAATGAATGCATCTTTGTACAGCTCATGTGAACAGCACTAGTCTGTATTATGGCAATACAGGACAATTCAAACAAGTGCAACAAGTATTTCAGGGGCTGTAACTGTAAACTGTGATGTCTAAGGGAATTTTAACAATCTTTTCTTAAAATAAATTCCCTTTACAGTTCATGACAAAATACTGATGAAGAGAAACAACATGTGAAGTCAAAAACAGACTATTTGGACTTTTTATGTGATTATAATGTGCTGGTAAAATTAATGATGTATTTATCTATCAGCTGCAGTGTCATATAGATTTCGTCTTTGATCCCTATTACATGTCAACTTATTCTGGACAAGATATGTAAAATATCCATCAGTTAAAGGTATCGTAGATTTGACAAATAGCTCTATAGAATCATTTTTAACTATCAAGCCAAACTGGACAAAACACCCTGTTTATAAGCTTTGAAACTACATTTCATGACACCTGCTTATGATCTTAAAGGTAAAAACAAAGCCACAACGTCAAAAATATGTTGTTGTCTAAATACCTTGGGAATTCACTCGTCAGTGTTCAAGTAACATGATTGATGATGTCAGGAATAAATGACCCACACGTATTAGTGCCGCTGGCTAAAGGTTGTTTCAGACTTTCAGTACATTGCAAAAAATAAAAGGATTTGAAAACCACACATGTTCTGGGGTGAGTACTAGAATCACATCTTATGACCAAAAACCCAAGTCCAATACAAAGGTAAGTGGGCTCTGTCATTCTCTAATCATGCGTTCACGTGTGGGCTTTACACTGGTCTCCTGTGTCTCTGCATGTATTCACACCAAGCAAGTAAACGCACCCTTTGTACTGTATGCTGAAGATTCTTTTCCTTCTCTTCCAGAGAATAAACAAGAATAAAAAAAACAGTACACAATAGAAATAGAAGGCGCCATGGTACAAAGGCAATTGCAAACTTGGATTAACTGCATCATGAGTTCTGTGGTCACCCTTTTCCCAGCCTCAGTGCCTTACTGAGTTAGATTAGAACTGCTGCCTTTACTTTGTCATTGTTCTTTGTCATTGTTCTCTTCTCTGAAGCCTCTGTTGCGAACTAATCGGGGGAAACGTGTCAGCCTCCTTACTGTCCTTACGTTCGCACGTGCAAAAGGTTGGAGGAAGGAGCAAAGCTACCCCCTGTATGGGGATGCCAATCCAGGCAGCTGGTAAACAACACAGGCAAATCTTCCACACCATCACTGGCCGAGCTTTTGTTGTTGGTCCTCCTCAGAGCCAGTGTTGACAGATCCTAGAAGAGGAAGGACAGCACAAGATAGTATCTTCCATGTCTTACTGGATGGACATTAAATAAATAATATGTACTTATCTGTATTTAAATAAATCTGATGCACTCACCTGAGCCACCTACTGAGTTAACGTCTGGTTGGATTGGAGGATTGATCGGCTGAGCTTGTTGCTGCTGCCTAAACAGTCAACACAGAGAATTTGTGTCAAATTTGTTGCATACATTTTCAATGCACTTAAATGGGGTGGATGCAAAATCATGAATACAACAATTTACACAGGACAAACTTACAATCAAATTGTAAATTACAATGAATTTACAATGCATTTGTTACTGCAGGATTTCTGAAGCCGATAGCGAGCATTTGTTGTGTTTACAATACGATATCCACCGTGCAGACATGCAGCTGAACCTACCGATCAAAGTAGGCTTGCCTCCTCTTCCTCAGTTCCTCGGCCGTGAGAGCATCGCTTTGGCCTTCTCTTTGACTTCCTGCAGAACTCCCTGCTGCCTGACTGCCTGATTTCACAGCTCCCACTTCAGACCCTGGAGATTTGTTGCTCATCACTGCTCCTAGCAAAACAAAAATAGAGACAACAGTCAAAACGTTATAACTACAAACTGTGAACTTAGAATAAGATTTGTGAAAATAGGGAAGAAGACTATCTGACACATAGCATATTTTAAAACCTCTGAATGAATCATCGTTTACCTTGCATGCTGAGCTGTATGGCCCTGCGAAGATCAGCCTCCTCATCTTCTACATCTATGTCCTGTCTGCTAAGTGCCAGGGCTCTCTTCAGTTCTTCATCTTCATCCACAACCTCATCCTCCACACCAAAGTTCATCTCTGCCTGGCCCAGAGCTGCTGGCCTGCTGCTCACAGTACAAGGCTTGATCAGTTGCCACAAGTAAATCAAAAGTGTATCTAAAGTAATATGAAACTAAGACAGTCCTTTTTGAGTAATATACGCGTCCTCTACATTGTACAATCACATTCGGTACACACCCTGCACTTGTCTGGGCCTCGTCCTCTCCAATGAGCCGGGGCCGCTGCTGCTGCTGCACTCTCATGATCCGCAGGATCTGCTCTGCCTCACAATCAGGGAGGTTTCCTCGAATCACAAATATGGAATAACCTGCACAAACACAAATTTAGTATTCTTTTCCGCTTTGCATCATCTAATAAATCTCTAAATAAGTCAATATTTTACAAAACCTTCTTGTTGTAGCTGTGCAAGGAAAAGGGCTAGATAGGTGTCTGATATCAGCTCTGGTCCAGTCAACAGTGAATTCAGGTTAAACCACTGCAAAAAAAGAGAAAGCAGTGCTTTAAATAAAACAAGCATTCGACTTGCTTATGTAGATTAAAGACTCATACCTGTTGTCCTAGTTTGCGTACAGTAAACCAGTGCTCCTTGTAGTTGCAAATAAAGGCATTCTCGTTTCTGAAACAGGAAAGTAGCTGTTACCATCGGCTTAAAGTGTAAAGTAGTTATGTGATTACATATTTAGCCATCTGACAAATAACATAATGAAGTTTTGAAAGAGAAACATTACATTGGATTTATCATCAAGCTCTGGTACTCCCGGCTGTTGAAGAGGATCAGCTCCAAGCCCCACACACTCAGAGCATTGCTAATAACCTAGGGGGTTAGATAATAAATAGGGTTATTGACGTTCCTGATTTATAATGTTATTTTTCTGTTACAATAAAATGTGAATGTCCTTTACTCACTTGTATTGAAAAGAACCCACTGTCATCCATGTTCCCAGATGGTTGCTAAAAACCCATCATATATAAAAACATAAAGTTAGACACCTTATGGTAACAGAACGTGCTCCACCAACATCCACTTTCTGCGTCTCCCCACCTGTAAGAACGTCCTGTACTCCTCGCTGGCCATACCTCCCTCAGCCATCCTCATCCTCTCCTCTTCATCGAGCTGGTGAGCGATGGAGGACAGGTCCACAGGAGTGAAGTACTCACCCTGCAGGAGGTTGTTGAGGCAGTGCTGGGCGCACAGAGAGCCCTCTTGCTACAAAGAAAGGAGTAATTATACACATATAGCACGACAGTACACGGACCCAAGACTAGTTAAGAAGACTGAAGTTTGTGGATGTCCAAAAATGTTTTATAGTTAGGTGAGGACAAGACAGAGATTCATGTAGTGGGCCCCACGACAACAGTTTCACTTAATGTTAACTTCTCTGGCCAAAAACTGTGTGATTTTAGGCCCTGATCCGAATTTCAAGATGCACATGTTTTCGAAATATAGCAAAACTTAGATGCTCCCTGTCTGAGCTAGACTAGGGAAGCTAGTTCATGCTTCTATTTCACGTTAACTCAACTGCTGTAATACACTTTACAGCTGAATTGACAAAGCGGGTATTAAATAAACTCCAGTTAATCCAGAATGTGGCAGACGAAAAGATTTGAGCACATTACCCCTATTTTACCTTCTCTACACTGACCCCAGCAAAACAAAGAATTGATTTTTGAAATACGTCTTATTATTTTTAAATCTATGAAAGGCATAGCTTCTTCTTAACTTACTGACATGCTCATTGAATACACACGAGTTAGATCCCTTATGTCATCAGGTACAGGTCTCCTCACAATAACTAGGATAAACTAAATTAGCCTTGGAACTTTCAACAGTATTTACTTTTAAAAGCACATCAAAAACATATAAACAAACTGTTAATCAGGGTGTGGATAAATAGTACCCCTATACTTTTATTGTATTTATTGCTGACTCACATTTTTTTCACTTTCCTCTGATACACAGATATAATCCATGTTCCTTTGTACTTCAATATTTCATGTGTTATTCCATTTTGTTTTCAATCTACTACTTTGAATATTTTAGATTTTCACTTAAAAATGATCAATTCAAAAATAATTCTTTCTTTTCAACTCATTCGTTCGGTCATGTATTTGTCTTTGCTTTTTTTTTTTTTATCTTGGAAACCACTGAGTCATGTGAAACAGGCTGTATCAGTAAACTCGACTAAAAATCGAATGGGTTTTTTTTTTCTGTCCCCATGATAACAGCAAACACACCAGTGGAGCTAAGTTAGCTCAGCTTACGTAAACAACACAAACACCTTCGCTTCTCGCAAATCGAATCAGAACACAGAGCTAAGTCAAACCGAGTCGTCCACCAGCTCCACGCAAGTCACATCCTAGTGGCTACGACGAAGCTTTGTATTAGCTGCAAAGAAAACTTTCCATTCTCTGACTAGCAGGTGCAGTTAGCATGCTAGCTGCCTGGACCACAACACTGACAAGCACCAGCACAAATCTCTCACCACCGGGAAACTAACGGCCGCCGTGAGCTGCGGCTGCTTTTCCGCGTAAGCACGACCGGTTAGCTGCACGTTACGCGTTTCAAAGTCAATCATCTCAACTTACTTTCTCATGAAATATGGAATCCATGTTTCAGCTCTCTGTCAAACATTCACCTCTGACCTCCAGCGCCGCTGCGTTCATCGGGGGCAGCGCCATCTAGCGGCTCGGTGCTACACCGCCATTTAAAATCTCCATAGACGGATTAGTACATTTATACTTTATCACAGTAATAACACACAGTGTGGGACAAGCAGAGCGACGCGAATAATAAACACAAACACACTGATACACACACTGTTGGTTTTAAAACTATTGTTAAAGCATATCCGGGATATATCAGCATTGCAAACACCCATAAACCACCACAAGAGGGCGAGTCAGGGAATTTTTTTTTGTTTACAATATGTCTATTTTGACAAGAGGCAGATTACAAATGTAAAAACACTCGTTTTAAAAAACAAAACAAAGTCCAATGTGATCAATAAACTAAATAGTGCTTGATTAGATATCTCTGGTATTGATCGGGGGGTTCTGGTCTGGCAGCGTCGCAAAAGGTTTTGATTACAAGGGGAACAGTCTCCTAGCGACACTTCTTTTACGGCAAATGGAACATGGCGGACGGTGAGAGATCCTCAGACGGACTGCAAGACCCCAGCAAGGTAGGACTTCCCCACAGCGAATACACCTGACAGCGACCCCCGTGACCCCGAGACCAGACGCCGGGGTGAAACGTGTCGGTCCCCCTGGACGACACGGTCCCGCGGCGAAGTGAGGGGGAATAACACGTACCGGGCTAGCAGAGGCGGCTAGCTCCCGTGCTAGCTGCCTAACATTAAAACGTCTCTGCGGAGGATTTTCCACATCAACACAAACAGCCAGTGCGTGACCGTGGGTTTGGAGTCGGGACTTATCGGAGATGAGCTAAGGAAGCCAGGGGGGGATGTGTCAGCGCTGTCGGGGCTGTGTTTATCTCCACCCGCTGGTGTTTTGGGTCGCTCGCTTTTGTCCAAAGCGCCTCAACATGAGTTAGCCATGAGTTTAGGACGTTTTTCGGCTCCTCACGCTCCCGCAGGGTCGTGTCAGCTGAAAACAACGGTGGTCGAGTTCACGACACGTCAGGTGTTGTTGTTGTTGATGGAGACGTGGTCTGTTTAAACTCGAGCCATCACTGTAAAATATAAAAATGATTTGATCTCTGGTTGACCGAGTTTGCTGTAGATTTACCTACATAGGTAGATTTACCTCCACTGCCGCCATTGATGTTGTTGATGTTGTGAAACAAACGCATCATTATTGCAACAACAAACCAAATGCAGTAGAAATACAATAATGTGTGTGTACATAATATATATATGTACATACAAAATACAGTGATAATGGTTTCAGATGTTTCAAGAAAAAAAAAAGAGATCGTTTTTGGAAATAAAATTTTGTAGCTGTGTCCATTTTGTTTAGTACAAGGGAATGTGTATTCAATGGTTGATTTAAAAGTAATCAACATTTTGCCAAAGTTTGACGTTCTAGCACATGATGCACAGGAGACAGAGACTAGACTAGGGAGAGGTAAGGATGCTTTAGTATGTTGGGTAAAATTATAAATATATAAATGTTTGTACTGATATCTGGTGTAACTCAAGTCTTTAGGTTTGCAACAACACTGTGTCACTGCCGGCATGAATGCAGTTAGAATAAACTGAATACTAAATAAGTAGTTATTCAAATACTGAGGTTAGCTGTTGTGACTGAAAAGCAAAATGCTGGAGAAATACAATCATGTAGTAACATGTACACATACACAAAACACATGTTATTAGCATTGATAATGTTTTAGATCTATCGAGTAAAAAGAAAATTTGTTGAAACAAAATATTCTCACTGTTTATTTAGAATAAGGTTCAATATATAAGTAGATTTTATTTTTTGCAATCGAAAAAGATTATGCAGAATCTGCATATATAGGTTTTATTTATTTTTAATGTTTGCCCTATTCATTTAAACATTTAGGATTTATTATTTCATTTTTTTTTAAGGGCTCAGATTTTACTCCTGTGTTTTATACTCTGTGATGTATTTTTGAGTATGTGTGTATTTCCTTCTTGTCTGTTCGCCTCTGTTTGGCTTAGCTCGCCTAGACAGATTGGTGTGGTAACTTTATGCTCGATAACATGATACGCGGATGATAACTGTATTTATGATTCTTGCCACACAGATATCAGGCCACTTCAACAAGCCTGTGCCTGCACTTTGTGCTTTTCATTCAGCTGCCAGCTCATACAAGAAGTGTCAAAACTTCTGTAATTCAACAGGAGGAAAGAGTGTGACTAATTCCTTACCATTGGCTTAAATTACCCGAAACAACTGCTAATTTGTGTTCTTTGTTGCATCAGCCAAGCGACAAACAAAGAGTAAGTGTTCGTGTAATCCTCAGCAGGGTGGGGTCTGATCGTATTACATTGAAATGTAGTTAGGTACTGAATATACAGTTACACATGTTTTTCAAATGTAATGTGGGTTGATTAAAGTTACTAGTTTTTTTTCGGGATATTACGTAATTTTGAACAAATAGAATCCATTACTACCCAACCCTTGCTAAAGGTAAATATGAATTAGCATATTACTATGAGAATAGAGACTAATCCCTGTCTCTCTCTTCTCTGTTGTCCTCAGGAATGGCTGGAGGCTGCAGACAGCAGGGCGGAGCTGCTCCGCTACCTGAGGGAGCAGGTGCCTCAGATCTTCTGCCTGAAGAAAGAGTTCGGCCCTCAGGAGAAAGAGGAGATCATTCAGAGCCGACTCTTCCTCCCTTTGGAGTGTTTCCTGTTTGGAGAAGATCCACAGGAGGGTCTGGAGAAGCTCAAGCATGACAGCGCCTCGTCCCAGCTCTGTGGACGTGTCTTCAAAGAGGGAGAGACTGTCTACTCCTGCAGGTCTGAACAGACCCTCTGATCTTCTGTTATAAAAAAGCTGTAACTTCAATAATAACACAAATAATGATAAAATACTCATGTTGAGATGTAGGTAAATAAAATCTTGTTTTGGTGATTATCTCAATATATTTAAGTTATAATACCATAATATATAGGCTAAGTGTTAGAAATACATATTTAATGAGCAGAAGCTCTCAGGTTTCAGTGTGGTGCAGTCTGAGTGAACCTGAATAATATGAAGAGCTGTATTACTCCCATACATGTATACATCTGTTAAGTTATTGTCAATTTCCTTTTTATTTATCCAAAACAAATTTGACTTCAATCAATAACACAGCCAAGGACAGTTAATCAGTATCAACACAAAATCCCCCAAAACGTCCTATTATGCTGATCAATTTTATACCACGGATTTTCACATAAAACAAAGTCAGTTTGCATTTCAGTTTGATTACAGCGAACAACACTGACTGTAGTTTCACATCTTCAACCTCAGATGATACATTTTTCTTGACAATAACAAATCTACTTCTTCCACAGGGATTGTGCAATAGATCCCACTTGTGTTCTGTGCATGGATTGCTTCCAGAATAGTGTACACAAAAGCCATCGTTACAAGGTAAGCGTCACTATAAATATTTATATATTTTGAATTTGACATCACATAATGAAGCCTCCTTAACTATCCCTTGTCTAGTCTCTGTAATATTCAGTGCACTATAATGTCAACTGGAAGATTCTCTTGTATGCCCCTTAAACCTTCGGGGAAAATATACAACATATTTCTAGATCAACAAAGATCAATGTTTGTTTAATTATAAATCATTACAGGCCTTTTATGTTGCACCATAGTCATGGATTCCCACAGCTACAGCTATTGTTGAAGATAACTGCTGTCAGTGACAGTACAGTATGTGTGTTTATATTCCCAGATGCATGCGTCATCAGGAGGGGGGTTCTGTGATTGCGGGGATGTAGAGGCCTGGAAGATTGGCCCCTGTTGCTCCAAACACGACCCAGGGGCAGCCACTGCCATGGTAACGGTGAGTTGCATAACAGAGCGGAAAGAGGGATGTGGGAGGGGCGTGCGTGTCCCATTCTGTGTCAGTGTACCCCAGAATGCTTATTTTCCCATCTTAGTTGTGGGTGCTGCTCTGTCGCCTGTGGCTTTCACTCCAGAAATGAGAAAAGAACACAGAAAATGAACAACTTGGTTAAGCGATGGGGAGGGTGATAACGTTCACATAAGCTGGTGGAAAACAGTTGGTGAGACATCACGGCTGAACAGTGCAGGGATGTGCTCAGTCGACACTTTCTCCTACCAAACTGCTGCTGGAACACAGCGTGATGATTGGTTGTTGAGCAGGTGTTTGTCTGGCCTTTCTTTGCTGATCACAGTATTTGGGCTTTCCTCTGATAAGATCACGCTCAGGGGCTTTGAGCAGACGTAGAGCTTGACGGCTCTGTCTTTTTTTCCATAAACAGCAGGTGCTTGCATTAACAAAGACATCACTGGCCCCGCTCTGGCAGGCTGCCTGGTGTTTTCTACACCAGATCTGAACCACATGACCACAATTGCTTCTCCACGCTGAACATTCAAAAACCCATCATTCTGTGTCAGAGTTCTTGTTGTTTGGATTGTGGTAGATTCCAAAGCGCTTATTCTCACACAGCGGTGTGACGTCGTGACTGGTGTAAATGCACAGGCTCACTGTATGTTCAGTTTAGCTTGTGTGTTAAATGTCAGACATTTGTATGAAATACTTAGCTGCTGTGTGGAATGTTTGCTCTCAGGGGATTTGATATTATTGTGACCAGGTCAGCTGCATGTTTGGCTCTTCTTTAGAAAAATATTTAGACTAGTTCCGTGTAACCAGTTGTGACATAGGAAATGGGGAATTAGTAAAGGTTGTAAAGGGCATTTTTGTCCGTTTGGCTACAGTTTCTGTAATGTTAAAGATGTTTTTCTGTTCTCATTTTGGGAAAAATCACAGATGTTTAATTTGCAGAAACATCACTCCACGTTTTCTATCAATGTTACTCAAAACTGTGTCACGTGTATGTGTGAAAGGTTCTGGATTCTGGAGCGAGACACCTCCTGAGACTGCTCTACATAGTGATTCCTGTGTGATTCTCTGATTTTGTGCAGGATGAGTGTGTGCTGGAGCCTGAGCTCTATGGGCGTGCGGAGAAGCTGTTCCAGGTTCTGTTGCAATACCTCACAGATTTCCTGGTGTGGGAGGAGAGCTTTGATCTGCCACCGGAGCTCCAGCCCCGGTACCTGTCTGATTACTTGAAAATTCATAACTGCATATGTATAAGCACACAGCTCAACCCTGATGTTATATTTCTCCATCCATGCAGACAAAAAGACAATGCATACTACTGTGTTCTGTACAACGACGAGCACCACTCGTACGACCATGTCATCTACACCCTGCAGCGTTCTGTAAACTGTGATCAGGCTGAAGCACAGACGCACACAGCACTTATTGATAAGGAGGTAAAATAATGATTTGATCTGCTCTTGACTTTTCCTTTACATTACTATCAAAAGAAGGTTGATCTGAATCAGTTCTCTTAATTGCACTCTCATCTCTTGCACAGGGTCGGCGTGCAGTAAAGAGAGGAACCCTTCGCTCATGTCAGCAAGCAAAAGACCTTATCAGGGTAAATACCAGCTACTGACTCTACACCTATTTAAAAGCTCATTTAGAAATTTGGAATTGTATGTAGTCTTGAGCCAAAGATCATCATTGTTCCGTTTTTTAAAACTCTGTTACTGCCGTGTTACAGTCCAACTCGGAGCACATTTCCCTGCAGCCTCTGCGCGTGGAGATCCTTCACGCTGCCGTCATGGCTCATCAGAGTTTTGCCCTGCGTCTCGGCTCCTGGTTCCAAAAGATCATCGGTTACTCAGGTAACTGCTGTCGTTGTCACAACACCATACTACACTGCTTAGTCGAACAAGTTCATTTGAATATTCATGTGTATTCATGTGAACCTGTGTGTTTGATGTGCAGCCGGCTTCAGGCAGGCTTTCTGTCAGGTGGCACTCGAGCCAGACACGGATAGAGACCTCCCGTGTTTCATCAGCAAACTCATGCTGCACGATGCCAGGATGTACAAAGGCGAGTAGATCGGAGTTTAGATTTTCATACACAGTTGTAGGTTAATCTCAACTCATTTCTTTGTGACACTAACAAGGCATTTTTTCTTGTCTTCCCAAGGAGCTCGCAAGATTGTACATGAGCTGATTTTCTGCAGCATGCTAATGGAGACGGAGTTCAAGAGGCATTTTGCAATTGAGTTTACAAAGGTAAAAGAACATTGAAATAATAGTTTTAAAACTTTTGAGGAAATCTTTATAATGTAATTGAATATATTTCCTGTCTTGATCTTTTCAGCACTATAAGCAGCTGCAGAAGGATTTCATCAATGATGACCATGAGAGGAATATATCCATCACCGCTCTGTCTGTTCAAATCTTCACTGTACCCACACTGGTATGTTCTCTAGATATTATATCGTAGTGTAGGTATGGCATATCATTAATATGTTTACAGTCATGCAGACATCTATTAACTTCAAATCTCTTCTCTAGGCCAGACAGCTGATTGAAGAGGGCAATGTCATTAAGGTGGTAGTCGACACAGTTATGGAATTGCTGCGTGAACACCTGGATGACAACAATCGCTTCTTCTTCCTCGGCTACAACTCAGACAAGTTCGCACGCATCCAGGTCATCTTCCACGACCTCAGGTGACTATGCAGGCAGCAGTTATAACAAACAAGTTACTCCTAACTCTTTCGATTCCTTGTTAAAGATGTGACTTTTTTCTCTTCTCAGATATATTCTGATCAGTAAACCCTCAACATGGACTGACGAGCTGCGGAGACAGTTCCTCGAGGGGTTGAAAGTCTTTCTTGGGCTTCTCAAATGCATGCAGGTAACTAGAGTGGCACTCGGAGAGCGCATTCCTCCGCCAAGGCTCAAGAGTCCCCTTGAATTTAATCATTTGGCAACAAATTTCACACACTCGCACCCATCAGTCCCCTAAATAAGCCGATTGTTTTCATCAAGATCCATGAATGATTCCCTGGGAAATCTGTGAAAATGATTTCTCGCAATGTTAAAAGAGTGATAAAACTCGGGTGCAGATCTGAATCAGGAATTTCTTTAATGGGTTCTCCCCTGACCTACAGTACACCCCATCCCTCCACCAGTTATGCGGTAATCTGTCCAGTAGTTTTTGCGAAATCTTGCTTACAAACAAACCATCAAACAAGCAAATAGGCCGGGGTGAAAACATAACCTCCAGACCCTGATTCATTCTTTGATAGCATGTAATAGCATAACTATTATATCCGGTTATGGTAACTAGACAAATCAGTTTGTATAATTAATCTTTTTTCACTTTGCCTTTCAGGGTATGGAGGAGGTGAAGCGCCAGTTTGGGCAACACATTGCAGTAGAGCCAGAGTGGGAAGCTGGGTTTTCTCTTCAGATCCAGCTGCGCCACATTCTTGCTATGTTTCAGGACTGGTGTTCCTCTGATGTGAGTTTTGTATCATTTTTTAACGATAAAACCTCCTCACAGTTAAAGAGGAAAGCATTATGTTGCTGCTGTATTCAGTTATTAATTATGTCTGCTCTTTCAGGACGAGATCTTGCTGCTTGCATTTAAGGAGTGCCACAAAGACCTCATGCAGTGCAATAACCAGCCCTTCCGAAGGGAGGCCACAGACTACTACATGTGCAAACACATTCTCCATGTTCGCCCTTACAAAGTGTCTCAGGAGCCTGTCAGCATACACCTGCCTATCTCCAGACTACTGGCTGGTAGGAAAACTCATATTGAGCCTCTTAAAAATAATGTTTTCCTGTAAACTGTAAACTTACTACTCTGTTTATTCTGATCCACAGGCTTGTATGTACTTCTGTGCAAAACAGGAGCAATTGAACATCTGGATAATCCTGTAAGTGATGGGGAAACAATGACATTGCATCCACAGTATGGAAAGAATACTTTAAACCTGCACCACATGTATCAGATATATGTAATATAGTAATGTTTCTTTTCTGTTGCAGGAGATTTATGACTACACCCAGCTGGTGGAACATCCTCTGCGCTGTGTGGTGCTGGCTGCTCAGGTCTCAGCAGAAATGTGGCGGAGAAACGGGCTTTCATTGGTCAGCCAGGTAAGCTGCGTTCTCTAGATGCATGAGATGTCATTCCGCTGTTTGTTATTATTTTTTCTATTGATAAAAAAATTGAATGAACCGTTGTTCTTTCATGTGAACAGGTCTACTACTACCAGGATGTAAAATGCAGGGACGAGATGTACGACAAGGACATTCTCATGCTTCAGGTGGGTGGCAGTCAGACATAACATTTTGCTCATGCTCAATATACAATGTGCTAACATACGATCCTCCCCACACATTGTTTACAGATAGCTGCTTCCAAGATGGACCCCAACCACTTCCTCATGCTGATCCTGCTGCGTTTCGAGCTCTTCGATTATTTTAACGGAAGTTGTTCAAGCAAAGACCAGGTAACACTTTAGTATTCATTCAGGAAAAGAAATGTTGTGCGTCCAAACTTAATTTCGCACAAATGAAAAAATCACCAATTTTCCAGGATGAGCTGGTACAGTGGAATCGATTGACGGAAGAGATGTTGTACCTGCTGATCGTCATAGTTGGTGCAGTGTCACATTCTACTCATCAAATATGATTACTCAGCTGGATATGAATGACAATGTAGCGTCTGACCCGTGCTCTGTTTTCCAGGTGAGCGCTTTGTGCCCGGGATCAGTCAAGTGACCAGAGAGGATGTGACGATGAGGGAGGTCATCCACCTGTTGTGCATCGAGCCCATGGCTCATAGTAGCCTGGTCAAAGGCCTGCCAGAGAATGTAAGTTGCATCATGCCCGATCTAAATTCATTTCACTGAATGAGTTTTCAGCGTTATAAGCAAGTGTAAAAATGTTTTCTTTGTAGGAAAGCCACGAAACAGGCCTGGAGACGGTGATTTCTAAAGTAGCCACCTTCAAGTACGTTCAGACTGAAACAGCTCTTGATTTTAATCCGGACTGTCTGGGTGGGGGTGCGTGGGTTTAATCCGTCTCCTCTGCTTCTGTTTTTAGAAAACCAGGAGTATCAGGACACGGACTGTATGGAGTCAAAAAAGAGCGTTTGGTAGAATTCAACCCTTTCTTCTACCATTACTCGAGGTCCCAGCACAGCAAGGTAACAGGATGTCTCATCAGCAGTTTTAACCCATTAAGACCAAAGATGCTGAATAAAAACCCACTCTAAAACATAAACATTCTTTAAAAACAACCCCCTAAAAAGCTACTAAACAGCACTGAAAAACAAATTACATTTCCCATAATGCATCCCCCACACACACACACACACACACACACACACAAACACAAACACGAGTATTTCAGAGAGTCGCAATGTATTTCTTCAGTCACATGTGAATGACGTCACATAAAAGGTGCACACGTTTCATCCAGCTCTAAAGAGAGAAGCACACAAATGTCGCACCCGTTCCTAAAGGTATATACATGCATACGTAGCATTATGTCTAAATGGGTTAAAATATACCACACACATCATCTGTTGAAGAGTTCATTTCATTCTTATTTTGCGCTTGTTGTAGGCAGAAGAGTCACAGAAGAAGAGGAGGACTCAGGAGGGCAATGATAAAGGTGATCACCAGCTTTCCTCTGCTCAGGCCTCTCTCCACTGTAGCCACTAAATCTTCTCCACTGCGCTGGATTATTGTGCGCAATTACTCCTCTAACATTGTTTGATTTTTGTTCTCAGCTCTTCGTCCCCCGGTGCCCCCGGCCTTCTGCCCAGATTTCTCCAACATCGTGCGTCTGCTCTGCTGTGACGTTATCATCCACATCCTGAGACGTGTCCTTCAGAGAGCTGCAGAGGACCGGGCGACGCACTGGACAGAAGCCATGATCCAGAGGGTACACATGTGGACATTCACATTTACAGCCTCTACCCTGTCCTGTTTGTCAGAAAGGCTTTTAACAATACGCAAACCTTTTCCACGCAGGCCCTGCATGTGATTGGTCAGGCGTTGCTTGAAGAGAAAACACAGCTTGAGGACAGCACAGAGGAGGAAGTGACATTCGATTTCAGCATTAAGGCTCGCAGTGAGTACAAACCAGAGATCACAGTTCACAAATGTATGCACCTGTTAGGTTTTGGGATTTTTGTGACTCTTGAATTGTGCGTCTCTTATTTTCTTCCAGGAATTGGTTCAGAACACGGCAAGTCGGTGTTCCTGCTGTTGTCCAAGATCAAGGCTCTTCCATCGCTTGAAGCTCAGAAAGACATGGTCAAATGGGTTCTACAGGTATGCTGCTATTTCATATATATCCATACATTTTCATTATCAGCTTTTTGGACTGACATTTATCTTACAGTCTAATTTTATGTTTTTCTTCTAGATGTTTGAAATTGTCAAGTGCCTTAGAGAGAAGTCCAGTCCAACAGCATCCATGAGTGTGGATACAACCAGGCCAGAGGAGGTAACAAAAAACACTGTATGAGGATTGTGAAACATTATCAATTTCATGTAATAAATGTATGTTTATGTCGCTGCCTGTTGCCAAAAAAAGAATATTCTCACATTGAGACAAATTCCAGCAACAGCAACAAATAACCATAATCATGCGACACTGCCCTGAAACATGAGACTCTCCTTTGTTCAAACAAGATACTCAACACTTCAGAAACTTACTGACACCGGGAAGTCTCACCCTCTCGTTTGTTTTTGGTTGGTTGGTCCAGAGTGTTCAGGACAAGGAGAAAGCCGAGCGGAAAAGGAAGGCGGAGGCAGCCAAACTCCACCGTCAGAAGATTATGGCCCAAATGTCGGCAATGCAGAAGAACTTCATCGAGTCCAACAAGATGCTGTACGACAACATGCCTGACAGCGGGATACAGGGAGAGCCTCCTACAGCTGTCGAGAGGTGAGCACAGCCATTGCAGAACTCCATGCGTTTCTTTTGAGTAGAGGTGAAGATGTGCATCGAATGGATTCCAATAATTCTAGTGTGGGTTATGTTTACTCCTCCAGCTGTGACATGGAGCATAGGGAGCTGTGTGTAGCCATCGGCCCACAGCGAGGGTCGACCCCAGCTGAGCGGGAGGTGCTGACCTGCATTCTTTGTCAGGAGGAGCAGGAAGTGGTGGCTCAGCGTCCGGCGATGGTACTGACGGCCTGTGTCCAGAGGTCCACGGTGCTGACACAGTGCAGAGGAAAGATGGTGACCAACAGAGGAGAAGGTCAGTCTCCACTCAACAAACGTCTCACTTATCAAGTGGAAGCTGAATGTTTATAGGTGAAAATCTGACTTGTATTTTCTTTCTGTCTCCCTTAAAGGGTCAGGGACAACATATCCCCTGTTGATGCCTCCTGAATTGTCAGTAGGGACCCACACTGGCAGCTGTGGACATGTCATGCACGCCATCTGTTGGCAGAAGTAAGTCACGGAACACAATTGGCCATTTTTGCTGAATTAATTATATATTATCATGACAATCCTCCTCTTCTACCACATGTAGTCAGCTAAACGGCAATATTGATTGTTAATTTACATTTAATATGTTTCAGATATTTTGAGGCAGTCCAGAATACGACCAGGAATCGGCTGCACGCTGAGCTGATCATCGACCTGGAGAACGGGGAGTACCTGTGTCCCCTGTGCAAGTCTCTGTGCAATACCGTTGTCCCTCTCATCCCACTGGAACCATTAACATTTAACTAGTAAGTCAAGTCCGGCTTCATCAGGCCAATCTGCACCGAGCTCTTGGTTGAACAAATAATTAGACGTTATTGTTTGTTTCCTGCGTGTAGTGAGAATGCAGAGATAATTGGCCAGCACTTGACCATGCCTCGCTGGATCCAGATCCTCTCTGCCAGGATTAAAGGTCTCAAGTCAGTCACTCAGGATAACGGTAAGAAAACATGGAGTAAACAATAACTGCATCTCTGTGAACAGCTGAGGCACAGAACGAGGCATTTCATTATTTGCCATTGGTAATGTGTGTCGTTTTGCCTGTTTTTTTCTTGGCATAAGGAAATTTGATGACAGTAAAAATCCTGTGACATGAGATAGTGAATGGTTTTCAATACTCTCTCTTGCAGATAGCAGCACAGAAGGAAATAGCTCAGAGGCGGAGACGGGGCTGTGTGGACAGGGACAGCCCGACTTTAGATCCATTCTCAGCTATGGAGTTCAAGAGCCGTGAGTGAAACTGTTTGCCCCTTCAATATTGCTCAAGGTTCCGTGTTTCCTGTCTCACTTTGACCTGAGTTCTCTGTTGCTCTTTAGGAGAAAGTTCTCAGAGAGCATAGTGGAGATGCTGGTCGTGTGCGCCACCACGGTGCACAGGGTGGGACTGCAGACGGCGCCCAATGAGCTGTGTCCTCGTGTGCCCCTTATGGCCTGGAATACATGTGCCTTCACTATTCAGGCCATAGGTAGGACTTTGCAAATTTAGCATCTCTCTCTGCCTTCATCCTTTTTACAAAACTTAAAATCTTTACATGTATGTCTCCACAGAAAACATTTTGCAGGCAGAGAACAAATCACTGTTTGGATCCTTACAAAACAGACAGGTTTGATGCCACATATTAACAAGTCAACACCTATCCTATATTATTGTATAATGGTCATGTTTGTGATATTCCTCTCCCCATTTTTCAGCTTGCAGGTCTAAAGGCAATAGTTCAGTTTTCCGCATCCCAGAGACTTAAGAGCTCTCAGACTGTAATCCAGAGGCACTTCACAGACATGCTGGGGGGTACGTGGCTCAGCCAAGAATTCTTAATACATCATATTCATGTATCAGTCGGTCATGATTATATATTTGTCCTTGTCGCTCTTCACAGCTTTGCTTCCAGTTACGAGCAGAAAAACCCACCCGTCCCTTCTGGAGGTGGATTTCTTCCATCTTCTGGTACGTCTGCGGTATCGTCTCCATTTTGGAATATGTTTTACATTTTACTGATCAATGACATGTTTGCATTTGTACTCCCATAATGATAGAAACTAAAGGTGATATTTGCCATTGTATTAACTTGACAGAGTCTTTGTGCGAGAACCTTATGATAGTGTATGTAATGTTTGTGTACTTGTTTTTTGTTTTTTTTAGGTGGGTATGGTGTTGTCTATACCCTCACTGTACCAGGAAGAGGCTGTAGACTTACAGCCGTCTGCTGTCAGCTCTGCCTACAACCACCTGCACATCTTACACCTGGTCACCATGGCCCACATCGTCCAGGTCGTCCTGTCCTCTACAGGTACAAACCTCAACCATGCAAGCTGCTCTAACGAATTTAACTACCTACAAATAGTATATTACAATTTCTAAACTATCTCAGAATGCTAAATAATAATGAGAGTGATTGTGATGATTGAATATTGCTGTAATTTCTTGTCCAGATTTTAATCCAGTGGCTGGTGGAGAGGAGACAGAGGAGGCGAGAGCAGCTGCAGAGCTGTACAGTGTAGTGTCGCAACACACTGGGAGGTAAATTATTCTAATGTTTATCTGATTATAATACTGAACACAACCACAACCTTTATTTTGACATTTTAAGTAATTTATGTGGTTAAAAATCATGTAGGGTAAAATCTATGAATTAGTTGAGTCGCTTGTAGAATTTAATTTAAATATTTTTTTTATTTTGATAGTGGTAAACTAATGTTTATGTTGGAGCTTGTAAAGCCCACAGTGAAAGTTAGAGGTGAACTCTCCCTCCCTGATTAGTGCCAGATCTCTAAAATCAAGAAAATATTTAGTTTTTGAGAACAATTGATCATGCAGACATAAAACTAGGTGACTGCTGGATTTGAGGGCAGTTTGATATACAAGGTAGATTGGGACAGATATTTTTCATCTAATTTCTTCATAAGATAACTTCAAGTATCAGGTTTGTCTGTAATCGAACCAGCTTGTGTGTCCTCAGCTTGTTGTTCTGTGGTCTGCTCACCAGGTTGGTTCCAGATGTGTCCGGCAGCACTGTGGCAGAAAAAGTGAAGCGAGGAATCGAACCTTTCCTGCGCTGCGCTGCTCTCTTTTTCAATTGCCTTACTGGAGTACATCCACCAGAGGAAGTTTATAGTACTTCTGGTAGGTCAAACTCTTGAGTATTTCATCATCTTAATATAGAGTGTGATGGTATATTCACTCATGCTGTCGGTTTTTATCTATTGAAGTTACCTCCCAAGGACAGATGGAGGCACTATGCAGTTATTTGGCACTACCCTCCAATGTGTTCCAGCTCTTCCAGGAGCACAGAGACACCGTTAATCCGCTGCTGCAGAGGTAAGTGATCAACACTGAGGCAAGGCCAATGCATTTGATCAACTGGCTGAAGAGGGGAGCAGCTTTATGGCAATATTTTGTCTTCCTCAGGTGGTGCGGGAGCCCAGCTATAACCAAAGCCCTGAAAGGCAAAACCCAGACAGTCAGGTAGATGTTGGCTTTTGTACTAAAGAAGTCCCACTTTTATTTTGTTATTGAAAGCATCTCGGTTATAATTAATCCATAAACTCTTTCTTCAGATATCCCAGGAGAAGGAACCGTTTGATTGATCTTCCCGAGGATTACAGTGCTCTCCTCAATCAAGCCAGCCATTTCCAGTAAGTGGGAAGTTAAAGTCATTTCATTCATCATCTCTCGGAGGAAAGTGTGGATGTTAAATCTTCTTTTGTCCTCAGGTGTCCCAAGTCGACGGATGATGAGAGGAAGCACCCGACACTGTGCCTGTTCTGTGGGGCCATGCTGTGCTCTCAGAGCTCCTGCTGCCTCAGTCAGCTGGACGGGGAAGATGTGGGAGCGTGCACCGCCCACGCTGCGATCTGTGGTGCTGGTGTGGGGATGTTCCTGAGGTGGGTCATCTGTCCTGGACATTCAGATTAAATTATTATTTTGTCTTCTCTAAAATATATACATTTGTCCTTTTGATTTAATTGGATTTGACACTTTCTTGTTTCATGTTGACAGGATAAGAGAGTGTGAAATTATCCTGATGGCCAGTAAGACTCGAGGAAGCACATACCCTGCTCCTTACCTGGACGATTATGGAGAGACTGATCCTCACCTTGGGTAAGAATCATTGCTGCTTCTCCAGGTGGTGCTTTGTTACGACTTCTGCTTAGAGATGCAACTGATGTACAGTTCAGCTCGGTTCTCAATTTTGTGTCTGATCCCAACTGATTCTGAGAGTAAATTAGCAAACCTGATGTTATCCCAGATTATAGCCACGTGCAGCATAAATACAATCAAGTAGATAGCTCAGCCAACGTGACCGTACCAAACCAGAATATCTTTTAAAAACATTTCTCTGAACCTGGCTCAACTCATCAGGTCCCTTTGGGCTTTGGGTCGGGTATCCCCACTCTAATGTAGACATGTCAATACTGCCTCCTACAGGTTAAAAATAATAGCTGCTTAACATACTTCCTCCACCTGAAGAGTGATACGTTTGTAGTGATTATTTCCTTTTTGTACTTCTACACCACAGCATTTACATTTAATAATTTAACAGTTGTATTGTTGGTTACTTGGAAAATTAACATTTTATTTAAAGCAAAAATTATCCTACTGTCTCTTACTCATGAATGCATCACTATTAGCAAACATTTGTGACAAATTATTTGTCACTCATAGCTTCATAATGAGTCCTTCTTTTGATACTTTAAACTTTAACTTTGATTTAAAATGGAGTATTTTAACATTTTGATAATTTAGTTAAAGGATCTTAATATTTCTTCTACCGTCGTATCGTATGGTGTTCTTTTTTCAGAAACCTTGATTCATTGAGTACTTTGTGTATTTTCATTTCCAGACGGGGCAATCCACTGCACCTTTGCCCCGAGCGCTACAGGAAGCTGAACCAGCTGTGGCAGCAGCACTGCATCCTGGAAGAAATCGCCCGCAGCCTGGAGGTGGTCAACGTAATGTATGCCTTCGAGTGGCAGATGTTGTGATGATTGCTCCAGCTGTGGTGGCCCGGGAAATAGAGCACAGCCATCGAGCACATTCTGCTCCAGTGCTCCTGAGGCACCTACACACTTATATACACACAAACACACATTACATCAAACACACAAGCAAACAACCCTGCTCCGCTCAAAGGAGGCCGGAGCAGCCAGCCCCTCCCTCATAAAAGCCCTGCCGGAGTCCAGAGAGGTGGGACGTTCAAGAAGAGTAGCGGAGGATGAAGGATAACCTGCGAACCCAAGTCGCCTTGTTTTAATTTGATTGTCCGCTGTGAGAAGGAGTTTCTCCTCGAGTCATCTTGTTTGCAAAGAGGCTCATTCAAATAAAGACAAACATCAGATCCACACCAGCATGTTTCTGTTACCACTTTTATGTATTTGATTTGAATCCTGATTCATTCTGTGAATTCTTTGCATTCTCTCTTTTTTTTTTTGTGTTAGAAATGATTTGTCATAAGTTATAATGTTGAGTTATACTTTACTGGAGGATACAGTCATTTGGAAATTGTGTAGGTTTAATCAGACGTCCTGCACATTTGGGTTTTGCGCATCAGTTACGTAGATGGTCCGGGTAATGCTGCTGTCACCTTTGCTCACATTTAGACATTATTCTATTAATAAAACATTTATAGGATATATTTTCCAAACAGTTTAAATCCTGTTAGAAGTATACACTCACCTGCTTCCATATAGATGCATTTATTGATAAGAAGACGTGCTATGATACTATACTAAACAATGATAATATGTCCCTTTAAAAGGTATTAGGTCAATCTAATTAGAAATATGAGATATTTACTCTTTATAATTGTTCAAACTTATTGAAGACAGATAATTTCACACGCAACACAAATTTAAAGTAAAGAAACTATTGCAATATTCTATTTAAGACATTAAAAAGTACATTTTATTGAAAACAATCTAATATGATATATTTTCATTCTTTATTTCCACCATTGTTTTTTTTTGTTATCATATTCAGGAAAAAAATGTGTGAATATATCATTTTCTTTTTTTCCTTTTTGTGTTGTAAGTCAGTATTACATGAGACTTCCAGGTTGTGGAGAATAAAGACACTAAAGCCTGTCTACACATGAACTGTCCTTGTGCCCCGAATCAATCAGAGTGCAACACTGTTTCCTTTATCTAAAAATGTAACCATTTGCAAACCAGTATAAGAGGATGAGCTCCAGCACAGGATGTTTGCTTCGTGTTCTTCTTGTTGACTTAGAATAAATGAATGAGCCATTCTTCACCATTAATGTTTATTTTTTTAAATAAGGCTCGATCCCCACTCCAAGTCAGACAGAGGCCGTGCCGCAAGCAATTTTACACGAGTACGTCAACATTTCAGTGACAGAACTTTATTAAAAAACACTTTAGCGACCACCAAGCTCTTATTTCCGGTGAGAAGACCCTGACACCAGCCAAGAAAGAAACACAAAATAGATCCGTTTGTAGTGAAACTCTAGTCTCATCAGAATGAACAAGGAGGGCACTCAAGAGAGAGAGCATACCTCCGCTAAGGGCCAACAGTCCCCTTAAGAAACCACTGTTATATCCATTAAATCTGGATTTTTATTTGGATCTGCATCAAATTTCATACACGTCCCCCAAACATGCCTGCATTTTTTTTTTCATCAAGATCCATTAATTATATATATTTTTATTTTATTTTAAATAAAGTGATAATAATTCTTGGGACTGCAACCAAAATTCAATGGATTCTTCCCTGACTGATACTGCATCCTTCCATCCAATACTTCCTGCTAACAAACAGGCAAATAAACGCAGACGAAAACATAACCTCCTTGGCGGAGCTATTGACACTAAAGCCGACTGAAAAGGTTTATTGTCAAGCTTTTCAAAGCTCATCCCAGTGAAAAGTGATTTTAGTAGACGATTGGCCCACAGTGGCATCGCTGAGGCACATGAGATTCAGTGTAGTGATGGTTTGAACCTTCTATAAACTCTGTTATCAGTTGGTAAAAGGGTTTTAACTGTGAAAGCATGATCATACTGTATTTATCGCATTGTGTACTATGGACCTAAATAACATTTGCTGATGGAAATGCACAGAAAAGATGATGAAGATACTAATACTAATGTTGTAAACACCCAGAACTAAAGAGAAATGAATCGTTGTGCTCTTCCAGCTCCTACAAAGCCTTTTTCATTTGAAGCTGAATCACCCTATTCCTGAATATGTAACTTCTTCACTACAACTTCCTGATATAAAATCATTATAAACTCTTGACTCTATTTTCTGACACATTTAAATGAGGAGGAAGAAAATGTGTGTGATAATGTAATATTGGTGCTTCGCTGATTTCTTTGAACAATCTTTCGTGATTTTAACTCCAGTCTTGGAAATATACAGGCAGCCATAACACGCAGGCAACAATAAATCATTTGTAAACAACAGATTACAGTACAGTTGTGTACGGATGTGTTGGATGTGTACATTTGTGGTGATTGATGTGATGGTGTCTGCATCAGGACAGGCGAAAACTTTATGATGAATTTATGGTTGGAAACAGTCGCAAAAAAAAGGCATTGTCTTAGAGAATATTTCACTCAAGAAACTCGATCATATATTATGTGATGTAAGATTGTATCTCCATTTCCACACAAACCAACACCTTTGTCCAGGTGTTTCCCAGCTGTAATTCTTGACTCTTTTTAAGTAGTCTGGGTATTTAGGCCCACAGTGACGCTCTTCACTGGGTCCTTTTTGTCAGAGAGAGGTCAACTGGCTTCAGGGATCTGCTTCGGCGGCACGTTGTCCGGCCCATAGTGTGCTTTGGAGGTGGAGGGGACGTTGATGTTCGGGTCTCCATTGTCGGCCGTGTCGATCTGGTTGCTCTTGCCCAGGCTCTTGATGATGTTCAGGTTGGTGCGGGCTGTTTCCATGAGGCTGTTCTCCAGCAGCCAGCCGTCCGACTCGGAGTTGGGATCCCCCTGCCTCAGCACGTTTTCCAGGGAGGTCTGAAGGTAACGGACTCCTGTCAACACTGACAGCTGAAAGAAGACACACACAGACCTTTATTACAGGATCAAACTGAAACTTGAAGGACCATGGCTTCAGTAGAGAGCAGAAACCTCTGCCAAGGCCCAACAGTCCCCTTAACTTCAATCAAGTCAAACCACATTTCACTAACTCGAAGATATTAGTCCTCTAAACATTGCCTGGCCTATGTCCCAACCATCAACCAAGTTTTGTGGAAATGTTTTCCGTTGTTTTGCGTAATCCTGCTGAACAACCAACCAGCCAATCGACCAGACAACCAACCAACCAACAATCGACCAAACAACCAACCAACTGACAATCAACCAACCAACCAACTGACTGATTGACCGACCGATGGACAGACTGACCAATCAACCAACCAACTAACAAACAAACAAATTCATTGAACGGCCGACTGACCAACCAATCAATTGACCGACCGACTATCTGGTCAACCAACATCTGGCTTACCCACAATTGAACTTGACCACCAGCACTTCAGCTCTCTCTGGAACCACAAAACACTGCATATGACTTTTTTTCACACGTGTTGGAATGTGTGGAGTTCCCTTTTAATTTCACCCATTACGACCTTCTGTTGGCAGCAGCTTGTGTCTCCTCACCTCAAACAGCCAGGTGATGAGGACTGCGAGGCCGATGGACTGCATGATGTAGTTGTAGTGCTCCAGCAGCGCCTGCCGACACCCTTTCAGCCACAGGTTCAGCTCCTCTGTCTGGTGCTCGTAGTTGAAGTGGGCAGAGTTGTTGGAGATCTGCTGCTGGATGCAGGGCCGCGGGGAGTTGACGTTGCAGCAGCTGAAGGGGACTCCGTTCATCAGGTACCTCCCCTCCACGTTGCTCCTCAATCGGCTGGACAGCAGGGAAAAGATGCAAAGGTTAAAGGTTGATGTGGATGGATTTACAGTGTGTGAAATGGTAGATCTCTACAATATGTGTGATTGTTTGGGACTGTGTACAAATTATTAGTGGAGGAGGAGTTGTTATGAAATATGTACCGGCATGTTTTGGTGAGTATAGGTAGTCGGACTTCCCAGGAATTTGATGTATTAGCTATTCCTTGTTGGACAAAAAAAAGATCAAATGTTGTTCTCAGTGGTTCATAAAAAATAAAAATAAAACGTTTCAAACAACCCTGTCACATACGTAATGGATATTTTTTCCAATCGGTTTCTCTAACGTTTAAATAATGAGCACATTTTCACTTGGAAGCATTTTTGAAGGTTTCCGTGGTGTCTGGCACTCGTCAGTCTCTTCTAAACTTATCTGGTGAAAGTTAATTACAGTAATTAGTGCGTTTATTTTTTAATCAGCCCGCCAGGCTGCCCGTCTGACCAGGAGCTGAGTGGTGCCAAAAGAGGACAGTCTGCTGGGAGGCTTCCAAAAGCTGGGACAACGAGAGAAGCTGGCAGAAACTGACGCCTCCGAGAGGATCCACCCAGAGTCGTGAAAAGGATGTTGACTTCAACACTCACTGCTTTGGGGTTCAGGGTCGAGAAAGTCTTCTTATAGTTATTACCTCTGCCAAACAAACCTTGCCTGTTTTTCAATAAGCAGGATTATGCAAAAACTACTGGAAAGATGATCGCATAACTTGGCGGAAGGGTGTGGGTCAGGGAAGAACCCATAAAACATTGGTGTCTGGGGTAGATCCAGGAAAAAGAATTTTTAAACTTACTTTAACATTATGTTTTTTGGCATTTTCACAGATTTTTATTTAAAAATCTATGAGAATGTGCAACTTGGTGCGGCATTTTATTGAATGTAAGGGGACTGGTGGGCCTTGGTGGAGGTCTACTCTACTGAGTGCCATGGTAGTTAAAATGTGTATTCACATATTAAGGGGATGTTGTTACAGCTTTTTTTCAGTACTTACTCCAACACATCTTTCTGAGACATGTCCAGGTATCTGCTGCTGATCCACTGGATTTGGAACCAGTCTTTGTAGCCATTGTTTCCACAGCAGTGGAACTCTATCTGCAGGATGTCCACAGTGCGCTTCAGGAAACATCGTCCCGGCGTGTCTGTGTCCTTGTAGAACTTCATGGCCTCGGTCAGCCCCAGGTTCAGAGACTCCTCCAGCTCCCCACGCATGCTGTAACACATCAGCGCCCCCACCAGCACACAGAAGGTGAAGAAGAAGGTGCAGATGATGTAGGGCAGCATGATCAGCTTCCAGCGCAGGAACTTGGTGGTGTCCACGCAGTCGTAGCAGATCTTCCCACCCAGGAAGTTGATGGCACAAGCGATGAAGCCCACGGCTATGAGCATGTTGGGCACGTACTGGATGTCCCTCTCGGCCATCAGCTCCGCTCGCTTGTTGATCTCCACCTTGAGGAAGAGCCCCAGACTGAACAGGATGGCCCCTGTCAGCACTGAGATCCAGTTAAGGATCCACAGCACCTGGGCCAACTTATCCCGCTTGGTCTTGGTGAACTTCACCCTCAAGACCGCCATGGTGTCTTATCCTCTCTCAGTTTTTCCTTTTAAGTCCAGGGAGGGGGATTAAGGGTGGGACACAGGTAGATCAGGGTAGAGGAACAGGTTATGCTCCAGGGGGTGCCGGGGACCAGTGGGAGGGGGGTTGGTTGTACAGTTCTCTGAAGGTCCTCCTATAAGCAGCTTAGCTTGGCTGTCATGATTGATATCATGTGCACGCTGCATTATGGTTCTATTGTAGGCGCGGACAGATCTGTGACACTACAGTGGAGAGAGTGTGACAATTAAAAATTCACATTAACAGCACAGTTTAATGAAATGGTAAACACTTTTTGAAAAAACAACACAATGATGTATAATCAGTTGTGTGCAAAGAGGAAATCTACATCTACATGGGAGACTCACAGAGAAACAATCAGGGACATTTAAAAGGGTTTAAAAACACAGTAACCTCCCCTTTAATCCACAGATTCTTTCCCTTCTTTCAGGAAAAAGTACCCTATAATAAAATATAAGAAATAGCTGACACAATGAAAAATATAAATCAAAAAAGATCCACCTACCTCAGCCTGGTCAGCATTCACCTTGAAAATGTAACACCATTCTCCTCTCGTTTTCCTTTCCTGCTGACATCCTCAGATTTAGTCCTGCGAGAGCGGAGTGGTCGTATAGTGACAGAGTTAGTAGGAAGGCAGCCACAGCAGCATCAGAGTGTGAGACGAGTGGCCAGGTCCTGACCCTCCTGCTAATCCCCTTTAATCATTAATCAGCCCTGGGCCCCACGAGGGATTTGGACCCACCTTCTGCCACCTTCGCAAATCTGACCGTCTCGGCACTGGAGGGGAATGGCTGACGGCCACTTTGTGTGTGTTTGTTTGTTTGTTTTCATTTGAGTCAAAAGTAAAAGTAAAAAATTATAATAATAATACACAACCATCTGGAGATGATATCTTATACAGGAGTTACAACCTCCCTATTCTCCCTGGAATTACGCCCAAGACTTTATGTACGCACAAAGATTCAAATATGTTCATTTTATTTGATGAAAACATTTCATAAAAATAGAAAAAAAACGCTGCTGTTTTAAAAATTGTAGCACATTGTGTTCTTCAAAAATGCTAGAAAATAAAGAAATTGTCATATTTATTGTTAGTATGTTAGTAAGTGACTAGTTTTCCTATTTATAGACTACCTACAGGACAGGGGCAATTCAGGGGCCAGACAGATTTCAGCTGGGGCTGGTTCCCCCCTGGCCCCACCCTGGATCCACCCCTGTTATCATGTATAACAAGCATCAGATCCTCACATCTGATAAACTAAAAACAAATGTTTGGTGTTTTTGCCCAGAAAATTACTTTAATGATCATTGGAACATCAATGTAGTCGCCAATTAATTGGTGCAATTCTACTTTCCAGGCATGTGATGCATTTGGTAACAGCCCGTTCTGCATGAGCAAGCTCGTTTCCCTTTGCCAAAATATTAAAAAAAAACAAACATGCAAAACACCTGAAAGATTGAGTCACTTAAAAAAATGTTCACCTCCAACTATCTTCTCACCCCTGCTGGTCCCATATGCCTATTACACTGTTACCCTCTGTTCAACACACACACACACGCTGTTAAACACAACACTCGCTACCACGCTGCAAATCAGCCAATGAAATGTTAACTGAGAGTGAGATTATTGGATTAACGTGTACCAAAGTAGCTTGTGTAAGAAGAGAACGCAGCCGCCGCGCCAGTCAGCAAATCCACAGGGCAGACAGAGCACAGACACACGCTGCTGCTCAGACCCAGAGGGAAGTAAGTACTGACAATCTTAACTAATCTTGACTGTTTTCTCAACGGAGACTCTGCAGAAACAGCGACAATATTTACACTGTAACCTGTGCATACCATCCATTTATCTGCTTATGGAAACATTCTCAGGGTTTCTCAGGTTTAAGTGCACAAGTTATTTAACCGCTAATGCAGATACTGTAAGTGCGTTACATGAGCTGTGCTTGAATCACCTCTGGTTAAAAGCGTGTCAAGTAAAATAATCTGTTTATCTTTTGCCACTGTTAACCACAGGTGTCTGCACTATTTTTCAGTCATGGCATCGTGATCTCTCCACGTGAGCCTCGGCCCGATGATATGATATCAGAGGGTCGGACATCATGTTGGATACAGAAGGTCAGTGGTCTGAGGCGTTGGCGAGCAACAACGTCAGAGCCATCATACGCTGGCTGCGGACACTCGAAGGTACATCAGGAGCATCTACAATGAAACGATGGTTCTGATGTTTTCTTGTTTGATTCAACATTTTATCTCCAATAAGGTGAAGTCGACATGGAGGAAATCCTACCGACCTTCAGCTGCTGGGTGCAGAGGACGTCAGAGTTTACCAAAAAGGAGTTGTTAACCCTATGTGAGTACACGTCTCCTTATCAGTGGCTAATATAATTTCATGTGTGATCTCTGCATCTGTTTCATCTTATTCGTTCCCGCAGGCTTCAGTCGGTGCCAGAGTCTCTGGATGTTTCTGGACCGCAGCTCTTTCACCCGAGTGCACATGCTGCTCCAGAGACTGAGGAACCTGCTCACCCTGGCGGAGTGGGCGAGACGACAGCTCACCTCAGCCCACCTCTGGCACGGTATACACGCTTCAGACCTCTGCTGCAGCAGCATGGTTGGTTTGGGTTGTACTCCTAACCTGTTGCCCTTCGTGCAGGTGTGGGGGTGCCGTGTGTGGTCTGCAGGGACACGCTGAGCTCCTCGGACGTCAGACGAGGCTGCTGGGGTCGAGAGCACAGGGCTCTGAAGCAGCACATCTGGCTGGGGCGGCTGGTTCAGTGGTTCGGCATCATGGGGCTTCTGCCCAAGCTCCCTGGTACATGTATCATCACGCAGCGTTTTTATCAGCACGATGAAATGTTATCACACTTTTACATGCTTTCTGTCTGTTTCTCATACCATCAGAGGCCCATGAGGTGAAGCGTATCTCTCAGATGTGGAAGGAAATGGAGCACAGCCATCAGAAATCTTATCTGGAGACACTTGGGTAAATCAGGGGATTTGACTTGATGTCTGGAGCCATACCTAGTTAGTTTTTCCTCTTTAATTCCTTCCTGGTTTTCTGTTTGTCTACATTTGACTAGATGGGAGGAAGAGGATGGAGGAAGAGGGAGCTCTTTCATACGGGGTCTGGTGACTGAGCTGAGCAAAAAGCATGGGTGCATTTGGGCCTCCGAGGACTGCAGGGATCAGCGCTATCCTCCTCCAGATCTGCAGGCCCTGCTGAAGCTGGTGCTGGTGCCTCGTATCGACAACATGTCAGTGCAGGCCATCGTATCCATTCCAACACAGCATCAACAAAGCCTTTCTGTAGAGCTCACCTTTTTCTCTTGCTCTGTTCTGTTCGGCCCAAGATATACATTAAATTTGTTTTATATAGTCCTTAACCTGCACGTTGCAGCTCATGTACTTTATCCTGGACATGACGAGTTTCCTGCAGTGCAGAGATGACCTCCTCCGATCTTTCTGCCTCGCGTTCACAATCCCTGCCGGCTTTTCCCAACAAATCCGGGCCTTGTGGCTGCTCGACCACGGACACGTCAAGGTAAGAACCCAATTTATTAATTTAATTAATCAGCCGAATGATTGATTCTGATTTCGATGAGGTCGTTATAATGAGCCAGTACAAGATGACTGGGTGTCGGCTTCAAGGTCCAGTTAACCACCCTGTTGATCACTTTAGTGTCCTTGTTCTAACAGCTGTAATGGTCTGCAGGTGAAACTAATGGTCCACTTGAGTACAGTACGTATGATTAATGTCGTAACACTCCACTGTGCCACTCATTAGTGGTTCGGCTGCAGTCGATTTTTCTCTCAGTGGAGGAGATCCTTTAATGGACAGCAGGAAATATGAGTTACTGTGATGATGGCCGGATTTCAAGGAGTTTTCTTGCATCCCACATTATTAACATTTCCTGATATATGGTAAATGGAATGTATTCATATACATCCTCTCTAGTCTTAGTCAGCATTTTAAAATAACAAACAATCTTATAGAAGTACTGTAACTCTATGTTACACCCTACCCAGGCCTCCATGGAGCTGCTGCTGAGCCCCAGAGCCGCTGTGCCCTGGCTGCCGTGGCAACATCGCTGCATCATCCACTGTCTCCTGACAAGGAAGCAGCCTTCTTTGGCACTGAGGTACCTCCACTGGGCCAGACCTGCGATAGAGAGCACTGAAGATGCCAAGCTGTTTGCAGATGTATTACTTCAGAACAGGTGCATATATGGCTTGCCAGTCATGTGTTTGATTTCTATGATGTGTGATGCTGACAATGTGTGTGGTCTCCAGTTGTGTCTCAGCGGCCTGGGCTCTGCTGAGGAGAGGCCACACAGAGAGCGATGACGCGGTCATGTACTTCCTGCAGGCGTGCAACAGATTTGGTCTGTGCACAGAGGCTTTAAAGTACATTCCTGCAGGATGCAATGTGGGTGAATCTCTTAATATATAAGAAAACTTAAAGATATGCAGCCTTGGAAATGAGTTTTTATTTTGTTGGAAATCTTTAACAGGATGAAGGAGACAATGGGATTAAGACTACAGGGATGAAGGAAGGTGAGACAGAGAATATTTAATAGTATCATGACTGAATAAAATGCATCACAAATTAAGTCTGACTTTTCAGCAGGAAGGCCACCCTGTCCGCTGTCTGCCAAACTGTATCAGGCTCAGAACACAGTGTCTCCAGGGGAACTTGTCCAACTGGTCAGATTTGCTGCGATGGAAGTGAGAAATCCCTGTCCCAAGATAAGGTGCTGAGACTGTAGATGTGGATGAAAGAGGCAGATTCACGTTCAGGACCCCAGAGAACTTCAGCAGATCATTTCTTCATGTTCTTTATTCCAGTGAGGTGGTGTGGCCAGAGCACGCTGAGAGAAAATCGAACAGCAGAGAGATGTTTCTGTCAACTCAGGATCTGAGTCATCTCACGCCCGGCTCACCCCCCATGGACCTGACAGAAGAGCAAACAGCACATACAGAGGAACCCGGAGAGGAGCTGATCCATAATGTATTTTCAGTGTCCCTGCTGAAACATAACTGATTCTTTCAACACATGTTTTTGAAATAATGGTCTTTTTATTTGTCCTTGTCCCAGCAGCAACATGAGACACACAAGCACACGTCTTCCTGCGAGAATCTGACCTCTGAGTCTGTCTCCTCCTTCACCGCGGCCTCCTCCCTGCCTCTGTTGAGACGGGGTCGTCCTCACGTGTACGAGAGCACCTTGACCCTGCAGAGGATCTCGTCTCTCCTCACCGACAGTGAGAACCAGAGCGTGGGAGACGATGAGGAGGAGAGCAGACCCCCGTCGTCTGTTGATGTCTTGCCAGATTGCCCTGAGCTGCTGCTGACACCAGATGGTGCCACAGACCTCTTATCCCACAGCAACTGGAAGAGAGGCGTTTCAGCGGAGCGGGTGCTCTCAGCAGAGGGTGAACTTTGTAGTGGTTTATATTTGCACACATTTCACAATAAGAATCTAAAGCTGAAAGACAAACTTTGACTCTTTCCTAGAGGGAGAACATGTTGAGACGGGTGTTTTTGCAAGTGAGGACTCTCCCGGTGGTGATACAGTTTCAGGACTGACCATGGACGAAACTCTTCCTCCAGATAAGAGGTCAGAGGCCACCTTAAATCATGTAACACCTAATTTGCAATTTATGCCAAGTAACAATATTGGTTTCTGTCAGTTTCAGGATGGATGTGTCCCCTCAGCCGTGTAGTAACGGAATCAGCCAATCACATCCATCCCTCTGTGAGGCCCAGCTGGAGAGTCACAGTTTCCTCTCACCTGACTTTGGTATGTAAATGAAGAACTGTATATTTATATTCTCATGTCTTATCGACCACATCGAACCACCAAACTTCTGGTTATTGGACAACCCGCTCTACCTCCTGAGCCACAGCTGCCTATGTGGCTTCCTTTAGCTGGATTATAGATGTTAATCAATGTTGATCAATCTACTCAATTATTTATAAATTGTAATTTCACTGAATTTATTCTGATCTGCAGAGAAAAGAGAAAAAATAAAATAAACAGTTCATGATCTTTCAGGCGTCACTGACCTGTGGAGCACCGTGATGCCACAAGACGACCAATCAGACTGCATCGCTTCTCAGATTTTCAGTTTATGTGAAGCAGCCCTATCTGACTGTTTTGTGGAAGAGGATTTTCATCAGGTATCTTTCTTGCTGTAACATAGTTTGAATCGATTAATGGTAAACGTTTTCTAAACAGTGTTCTTCATATTTAACATTTGACTCTGTCTCAGAAAGCATGTGAGCATCACCAGCAAGAGGAGGCACTGGGCTGCTTCACTCAGGATCCCTCCTGCTCCCTGCTGACTGACCTCCATCACAGCCCTTTGTTAGAGGAGCCTACAGCCACTGGGGCCTCTGGAGATCTAGTAAAGATGGGGGTACAGGACAGCCCCCTCCTCTCTCCTGTGTTCAGCCTTATCTCAACCAGCTCGGCTCCCTCTGAAACCTCAGACGAGAGTCCCCACACAGCCCGATTAAAGACGGATGACCCCTGTGTCCAGAGCACCTCAGCCGGGCCAGATCACTGCAAAGTGGGCAGCTGGTGGAGACAAGACACTGAGACTCACGGAGCCTCCAGTGGCCTCGTCTTTGCTGCAGAGCCAGGAGCTGCTTTCGCATCAGGTGAAGAATGTTGGATGTTACAATATATTAACTTATAATTGTACAAATTGTGATCAGCAGAAATCATAAAACATGCTAGATATAGATGTCAGTCCCATAAATATGCTTGATTTTGTCATCATGATCCATGAATTCTTCCCTGGTAAAAATGGTGTAAATTTAGAAAAATGCTTTATCTTGCAGTGTTAAAGAAAGTGATAAAAAAAATGTCCCTGATGTAGATCGACAGGAAAACTTAATGAGTTCTTCCCTGACAGATATCACATCCTTCCACCAAGTTTCGTGGAAATCCATTCTCTCATTTCTGTGTAATCTTGCTTACAATCCCCCCCCCCCAAAAACCCCGGCAACAACCAACAAACAAACAGACAGGGGAGAAAACATAACCTCCTCCGCGGAGGTAATAATCATTAGCAATATATTAACTCAAAAACCCACTTATGTAATTACTAGCAATAGTCCAAGGATGAATAATCACATTTGTCTGTGTGTGTTTTGACATAATAGTATGTCAGAGGTGCTGCTGTCCACTGCAGGGCGCAGGATGCATGCACATGTAGCAGAGGTGGGGGGTCTCGGCTGCTAGCAGGGGGAGCATGTGAGGAAGTGAAGTCTCAGAGATTGGTTCCCTTAACCTTGCTGCTGCAGTCACTCATCCATTAAACAGCCCTGCTCTCCCTCCATCCCTCTCCCACACTGTATGGGTGGTGCGCTGTCTCTCCACTGCAACAGCAGACCTGCTGCCTCCATCTGCCGGGTGGTGCTGATCACCACTGGGCCTTTGGGATCCACGGCCAATTGCCCCACGCTGATGCCCCAACCTTGTCGCCGGGCTAAGGGGTTAAAGACATATAACACCGGAGCAATGCTGCATACAATTAAAAGAGTATCAGATCCCAGACAACCTTTATTTTGAAACTGCACTAGAAAAAAAATACTGACACTTATGATTTTTTTTTTTGTCTATTCACAGATAATTCTCGGGCGTTAAATCAGCCCTATTCCTACAGCCTGCTCACCTTCATGGACTTCACTGCAAATCTACAAGGAGACAAAAGAGGAGGCAAACAGGTATTTCCCTCTGACACACTGTACACTGAGGCTGCGGTGTGTTCATCGCTGGTCAGTAGGGGTCACTGTTGTTCCAGTTAAGTCACTTGACAGCTTCTAATTCGGGATGATCTCATTCCTGGTCCCTGAGGATTTTTGCTTCATCACAGCCCAGCAGGTGCCCTCTTTCCTGCCCTTCATCCCTTGTTCCCCCGTCCTCCAGCATCAACATCACGGCTTTCAACATCTCCACCTACGATGATGTCATTCCACAAACACGAGAGCGGGGTTTCAGGGGCATTAGGAATCACTTGTGTTGCATTTGGAGGCGCACAGTCAAATATGTGTTTTATTCATTTGCCAAAACACAAAGTACTCATTTGTTTATGTTGCATGACTTGCTTACTGACCTGAGCATTACACGGCTAAGCGTTGCGGTCACTGCCAGGATATGAGCAGGTAATTGTTTTACTGAGGTTTCATTGGATAATTGTTTAATTGGGATGCAGTCACCTAATTATTTAGCTCACAATTGGAGACCATATGGACGTTGGCAGGTGAAACATAATCAAGCCATGTTAATTTATGATGATTATACCATGGGCCCGAGCCTCTTATACTGTACAAACAGTGTGTGTGTGTCTATCACGGCCAATCTAGTTTGGTTGTACAGTGATTGTTTGCAGTGAGGGTGTTACACTCATTATCTTGGCAGAGAGAGAGAGAGGGTGTGTGTGTGTGTGTGTGTGTGTGTGTGTGTGTGTGTGGTTCCAGGGAGTTGTTTTGTACAGAGGGCTGTTAGTGTTATCTAATTGTTCATCCAGGCCAGAAATGATACCGTGTAGGATTTGCTTAATTGGCAGATGGAGAGATATTAACGGGTAACGCGTGAAAATGAGTTTAAGGCAAACCCTTAATGGCTGATAAAACTATCATCTCTTTAGCTCCAGAATGCTAATAAAATCAGGATATTAAACATAGTTATTAGTGCAAACTATGAATTTTGATCTCGTCCCAGACGTCCTCATGCGCGACTGTTTATGATGATTATTGTGGCGCAGTTATAGATGTGATATTAACAGGGAGCTGGAAATAAAGCCATCGATCAACCGGCGGAGGAACACAAAGAGATCATGCCCACTTAAAAAGATATCACAAAATGAAATATTATCGACTTCGCTGCCTTTATGAAAATACCAATATTTGCACAGAGACAGTATAAAGTGTCGGGTGGTGTTGCATGTTGGGACGTTCACTATTCAAGAGGAGATGAATGGCCTCTATTAGGAGCATTTAATCAGTGGCTGGCCCAGTGCTCCCGGTCTCCTGCGCCCCCTGGGGAAAGATTAATGGGTACAGGATATTTCATCAGGCCCCTCCACATCACTGCTCAGAATATGAGGCTGTAATTGTGTCTGTTTTGCTGTTGTTTTGTGTCACAGGCGGACAAAGAGGAGCCTGCAGGCTGGAGCTCGGGGAAGGCGTCACAAGGTGCCATGAGGAGTGGGAGGACAAGATCGAGGAAGGGAAAACGAGTGAAGAGGGCGTGATGTGTCAGTAAAAGGACAGTGAATGAGAAATATATTTTTGTATCACCATGTCAAATCTTCTAATCTTTAATCGTCTCTGATTAATCGACCTAAAGAAATAATATAGTGATGAACTCATCCTGAGTGATTATTTTACAGCCTTTGGAGATTTTCTCTTGTTGATGTGGTCCATATCTTCTTCCTCATCAATCACCAGCTCAGATTGTTTCTGACAGCACCCAGAGATGTTGTCCTGCCACACCCTTTTCCCGTCCACTGTAAAAACCACATGTGTCAGAAACACTCACTCTTTAATAAATCTCTCAGGAATTATTAATGACACCTGAATTATTGAATGTTTTCCTAATTAAAACACTTTAAAAATACTCAAAAACCAGATAATTCTGTGTTACATTATTTGCTTTTTATGATGTTTTGGTCAAAGCTAGAAACACGTTGGGTCATTTGCAGCATAAACGCACAACATTTGAAATGCACCCGGCGGTGTCCTCGGAAATTATTCTGCACTTTAAATTCTTCACCAGTTCCCTGCTCTTGAAAAAAGAGGATGTTTGCTTTGCTGCCATTGCATCTCATGAAAATTAGATGACCTCCCGGTGCTTTCTGCCACCCATCGCTCGCCGTATTTGCTCAGAGCTCAGGGACTGCATTTGGGTTAGCATCCTCTGCCCTGCCTCCCTCCTTCTCCTCCCTCCCCCTCCTCCCTTTACCCTCCCTCCCCTCCGTGGCTTGTTCTGGGGGTGAATAACTCAACACATATTTCAGCTTGACACACTTCTGCTCGGGGTCTCCCCTGGGTGGCCAGTTCACGAGCCCACACATGCTGTATTATTTAAAAGTGGGGTTTGGAGCTCTGGCTGAGTGTGGATGTGCATGTAATCTGCTGTTTGTGCAGAGGGAATGCCTTATGGAGTTGTTGGGCCTTTGCCTGCGACCTTGCAGGTGTGGCAGCACCTCTGATACCAGATGATGTCTCAGGTCCTGGCTGTTTTTTATTATGTCTATTCGCTGCTCTGTGATTTCATTTTTCTGTTAGAAAAAAGGAGAAAATGCGGTTTCACAAGCTCCACAATACTGAACTACAATAATGTATCATAACACTAACTGCAAAGTGATTTATCACAGGAAATTGTAATCTGGACAATTTATCACACAGCCACGAATAAAGATCTGCCGCAGCGAAAAATGCTCACGGGCCATGAAACATAAGTAACAATACCTGAGGATGCTAAAAAGCAAAGTGAAGGTTGGAATTAAATCAAGTCTCAGGTCAAGACCACACACACACACACACACACACACACACACACACACACACACACACACACACACACACACACACACACACACACACAATAACTCAAGCTAATCTGAGAGCTGATAACATCATGGAAATCAGAGTGCTGTGCTGTAGCAGAATGACACATAAATCATGTGCCAGGGAAAGGATGCAAAATACTGCAGCTTGCATGATGGATACAAATAACCGGCCAGTGTCTGGAAAGCATTCATATAAATACTTGTCTTTATGTTGCAGGGGTGAGTCCCAGTAAACTGGATTATTTATATCTATAGGGTAAAATGGCTCAGGGTGAGGCTTTTAAAATAACGACTGCATTTTCTACTTGCTTTTTTTTTTGAGGTGATCATAAGAGCATTTTTACATCCCCGCATTCTGCAGCAGCCTGCATTCATAGGTCGTACATCAAGGCAATGAGCACGCATCAGATGGGATATGAGGTGGGGTCCGACCATGCAGTAATCTGGTGGTGGTGGTGGCAGCGGCAGGTGCGTTGCCCACTGGAGGGCACTGTGAGCAGCACAGAGTGGGGGGTGGTGAGGGGAGAGGTGAGACACCTTGTCCAGCTCACCAGATGGGCCCAGTGAAGCATGTCAAATGACTGTGACAGCTACCTGCCCTTCTTTAAGCTCTGTCACCATCTATAAACAAACCATTACTCTCGTTTGTGAGCACGCTGCCTTATGTGTGTTCAAGGGGTGTGCGTGTGTGTGTGTTTGTGGGTGTGGGTGTTTGTGTGTGGGTGTGTGAACAAGGGCAAATGAAGCCACTCATTGAACAAGTGTTGGTGCTCTTTTCTATCATAAGAAAACTAATGCTTAGAAAAGATAATAAGGTTAAATAACTATTCAGTTACATCAAGTACAAACCCTTATTTTAAGCTCTATGGCCATAGAGTTTCCAAAGATATGAGGCAGTAAAGCTTTCTCCTCTCTCAGCTATGGCAGCTATTTGAAAACTAACCACTAAAAGTATGTATATTTAAATCATTTTTCCAATTTGCAGTTTTATACAATAAATATGTTTCATAAAAGTTTGCCACACTGCATCATTTTCTGTTCTTCCGAGATTATAGAGAAATAAAAGCATCTGTGACATCTGCACGCAACTCAGGGTTGGTCTATGTTTAACGGATAAACAAACACAACTCAATAACTGGAACATGTTAAATATTGCCAAATGAAGTAATACTATAATATTAATGTAAAACCATAGATATTTTCAGCTCACTGAGACAAAAAGCAAAAGTGAAACAGTGAATTTTCCAACATGCTGTGAATGACAGCGTTGCAGCCAAATCCAATACAATTGAAGTAACTGGTGACCAATTCTTCAAACGTAAAAATAAACAAAAACATAAAATCCCATTTCTCGTGAGAACTCGTGAGTATCGCTGATCTCTCACTGACGAGAACTGCAGCAGTAACTGGGAGGAGGACATCCGAGGACATTTAGGCTAAAAACATGGTGGTTTTTTTACATTTAAAGAAGTGGTCACCATTTACTTCAATTGTATTGGATTTGGCTGCAACACTGTTTATCCCTGAGACTCCAGAAGTGTTTTGTGGACTCAAACACTTCACCCTCCCCTCCATCGGCATAGTGGTGAGTAGATAATGAGTGAATTTTCATTTTTGGGTGAACTATCCCTTTAAGGCTTCAGCCTGCTCATTGTAGAAAATGCTGGGTTTCTCATTAATAAAGAAAGGTCTGGACCACACTATGTAAAGGGCTTTGAGTATGTTGTGATTCGGCGATATAGAAATAAAACTGAATTGAATAATAATTATATGATGAGTTTTGGGGCAATATGTATAAAAATATGCGCGATACATATGTACAATATGATGTACATTCGGAACTACATGTCTTATACGTCCTTTGAATCAAAGAATTTCCTGTTTGCCACTTATCAAATAAAAAAGAAAATCACAAATTCCTCACACTGCACTGCTACTCTACTCTTTTATTTCTTATATATATATATATATATGCATAGTTTTGATTCTCTATATATGTGACTCATTTTACTCCTTGTCACGATGCCTTCTTTTATAATTCATGTACAGCACTTTGAACGTCCTTGCTGTTGAACTGTGCTGCATGAATGAACTTGTCTATCAGAGGATGAGATGGAGCCTGAAGGCCTCATGCTGCTCATTAGTCTCCTCCGCGCATCTCCGCCTCCACTGCGCAGGCGCACTTCCTCCAGGACGCAGCGACAGAGCGAGCCCATCCACAGAGAACACACAGAGGGGTCAAAATGGCCCTCGATAATCTCATCTTCGCCCAGTGCATCCTCTACTTCTTAGCCTTCGTGTTCGGCTTCATCGCCGTGGTGCCTCTGTCGGAGAACACGGAGGACTTCGGCGGGAGGTGCCTGCTGTTCACGCGGGGGATGTGGCAGAACGAGAACATCACGGTGTCCAAGCAGCGCTTCATCGTGGAGGAGTGGGGACCCGAGTCCTCCTGCAGCTTCATCACCTTCGTCGGGATCGCGTCCCTCATCCTGTCCGCGGTGCAGGCGTGGAGGCTGCTCTTCTTCCTGTGCAAAGGACACGACGAGTGAGTCCCACCTCTCACACGTCCGCTCCGTCATGGGGCTCCATGTATGACAGGCTGCAACATGGACTCAGGTCCAATGCTAATGTGCCTTTTCTGTGCGTCCTTCTTGTGTGCGCACTATTCTTAGTGTTATACTGTGCATGTGCTGCATTACAGGCTGTGAAAGAACCAGAGAGAAAACCCTGTTTAAAAAATGACCAGTCATAGTCCTCCTCATGTGTAAAGATGGAGGGATCCCTCACGTGCTGCCATGACAAAACATCTAAATCACATCATGTGGTGTTTGGTGACATCAGCACTAAATCCTGCTGTGTGATCGTCCTGACTGTGTTCCAGGTTTACCTACATGCTACAGAGAATGATGGTTTCAGTGCTGCAGCCGAGATGAGACAGTTTTGTTTCCCTCTTTTGCTCGCAGCTCCCTCTTCAACGCCTTCCTCAACCTGCTGATCAGCTCCCTGGTGGTGTTCACAGTCTTCCTGTCCAGCACCATCGTCAGCGTGGGCTTCAACCTGTGGTGCGACTCCATCACCGAGGGGGGGACCATGCCCAGCAGGTGAGAGAGCAGCACTCCAACCTTTTTCATTTCATCACAGAGGGTGGGACGAAATATCGATACGTCAATATATCTTCGTCCTGACTCATGAGATACGATTATCGATATGCTGGTGCCAAATATAGATATTTAGTTTTATATATATATAGTTTGGACTTTTGATAGTTTATGGTTATTCTAGATTGGGCACATGTGGATATTGAAAAGTTACAGTTTGTTTATTAAAGATTAAAAAGGTACTAAGATAAGTGAAGATCTGTGTAACTGATACCAATCACACAAATCCGGGCACTTCACCTCTTTAGGGACATTTTCTATTCCTCCTCAGTTTGACAGATATTGTGATGTATCGTTATGCGATTGTCTTGAAATATATGGTTAATCACAGAATATTGTGTTATCGTTACCACGGGCCATGTATCGTGCATCGTGTCGTTATCCTTTGATTCCACTGTGCTGTGGTTCCCATTGTGCATCTCTTGTCTTTTAGCTGCGAGGACCTGCAGGACACTGATCTAGAACTTGGCCTGAACAACTCTGCTTTTTATGACCAGTTTGCTATAGCTCAGGTAGTTAACTTTTTAATATATAGCATCATCCAGACAGTGCAGCAAAAAAGCCAGAATCTCTCATACTGTATTTATGTCTTCTCTCTCTTTCAGTTTGGCCTGTGGGCTGCCTGGCTCACCTGGCTGGGCATCTCAGTGATGGCGTTCCTCAAGGTTTACCACAACTACAGACAAGAGGACCTGCTCGACAGCCTGATCCACGAGAAGGACTTGCTGCTCGGCCGCTCCGCGCGCCACAGCTCCGACCTCAAGACCGGCATGATCTAGAAAAAAAAAAAGCCAGAGGATGTGCAGACACACACATTGTCATTCACACCAAACCGTGTATCGTCCTCCACCTGCCACAAGAAACACCGATGTTTCCCTGTGTAGACAATCAAAATCTATTGGCTTGTGCTCCCATTGACCATGGATTGAATGAAACAGCAGGTTTTAGCTTTGTTCTGCAGAGATGATAGATTCCCCCTCAGAAATCTACCAGTGATTGCTAATCCTCAGAGTGTCCTGCTTTATTCTACCACTGTGTACACACACAACTATAGCCTTTGATAGTATTCAAATCAAACCAGTATTAGTATTAAAACCAAACCAGTGGAAATTACACCCACTTTTTCTCAACTCATGACTTTCCATTTAGCAGCAGAGTATTATTGGCTTCGGACGGATCGGCCGATGGATCACGTTCTCTCGGAACTTCTGCATGGACGTAATGCATGGCGATTTTATAGGGTGGTTTTTAGATGTAAAGGGATTTCCTCTTGTTTTATAAGCCAAATACACATGTTCCATGCTAGGATGAAGTGAGAAGTCTTTGCATGCTGCAGCAAAGTCAAATGATATTTGCTTTAGAGTTTCATAAGGGTCTTTATATAAAAACGACAAATTGTAGTTCAGGACCGTCGTGTATCAGGCAGCAGGTTCCTAGAAAATGCTTTAGGCAATTACGTGAGATTAAAAAAAGGGATCCGATCTTATGCCACATTGTAACTCATGCTTCTCCCTTATACTTTATAGACTACATACCAATATGCTGCTTTACTGTGAATAGATGCACAACTGTACCTGCATGCATCTCTCCCCCTGTTCCATATCACGCGTCACACACGTTACACACTCACTTCAGCTCCTTCGGGGGATACGCTCGGGCGTTTCAGTGCATGTACGTGAGAGCGGCTTCATCTTCCTCAGAGGTTACAATGAAGAAACCTGCTTGACTTTTATAGGCAATGACAGTTTTATTCAAAACAATTGAAATCATAAAAACGGTGGGAACTGAGAAAAACCCTCCAGAAAAGGCACTTCTTTCAAAGTGTAACCGCGACTGTTTGGACAGTGGTGAAATGCAGCCTCTAAGCTAAATGTGCACATACAGGACATGAGTTCACTGGGTATTGTTTTTATTGCTAAGGACAGTTTAGTTTAGACAGTACAGAGTTGAGAGTAGTTCCTTCTTCTCCACAGGCGCCGTTCGCCTCATGCTGCTCTGACGTTCAAATGTGAGTTCTTACAAATCCAACACTTTCCCTCTGAGTTCCCTGAAACCTGTTAAATATATGTATATATAATATATATATATAAAGAAAAATGTTATACCGGAAACTATGTGATGTGTGTTATTGCTCGTAATGAGAGGTGTGTGGGATGTGCATCACTGTGCCCTATAATCCAGTTGTGTGGTGATCTGGCTGTTTTAAAAACTTGATTTCATCAACAATATTTCACCATTAGACTCTGTTATGTTTCTGTTTGGCCCGAAAAAGTAGTGGATTTAGATCCAAGGAGTGAATCCTCGTTTTTGTTAAATAAGTATTCGTCAAACCCACATCCATCCATACACTTGTCCGAAGCTTGATGAGGATTTGACATCATGATCGAAACCTGAATTTTGTTGTTTTCTTTTTAAATAGAAATGTAACAGGTAAAAAAAAAGTTAAAAAAAATTCTAAATAATAATCGAACGTTGGATATTTGCGAAGATGCAGATATACAGTATAGAAGAATAAATAACATTTAGGGTAAAGGATTTTTTGTTGGATTCAAGCAGTTATAAAGAGAAGCATGGTCACAAGCATTAGCATTCATTCTGTTCGAGTATATTCTCTTGGATGATAAGATAATATTGTGCTTCCTCAGTGGAAGGAGGAACCAGCCGACGTTCACCCACACAGACGATATAAAGTCCGTAAAGAAAGAGGTGTTTGTCACCTGTTAGTCATTCAACCTGTGAAGTGATGCAGCCCTGTGTTTTCTTGCCTACGGATCATTGTCGAACAGTCTGCGCCTCCGTCCTCCTTCTCCTCCTCCTCCTCCTCATGTGCGCCGGGCCAATTAAAGCTGTTTCCAAACACCTCTAACATTCATTTATGTGCGAATACAAGGCAGAATACTGTGATAGTCCTTAGTATACTGAGCCATATATACACATTCACTTCTGTGTCATATCTGATATACACAAATCATGTACGGTAACAAAATAAATATTTTGCATTCCATGGGGACATTCACTCCCAAACAATGTGACATGAACTGAAGAATCACGTGTGTGGTGATTTAGTGTTATATGTGAGCATCAACATTGCAGATGTGCAAAACGTCCTTACAACTTAAATAAGGATTTAATACGTATATACATAAAGACATGGAAGCTACATATTTCTGGGGTCATATGTTTTTCCCTTTTTCACCGTGAGCGTGGTTGGACCCCGCAGACGGAGCCGTTCCAAACGGCTGAGGTGTTTTTTCTTCAAAGGTAAAAAGGAAACGACGAGGGGTCTGAAAAAAATGAAAGAAGGCTCCATGTCTCCACCTGTGGTCAGTCTCAGTCACTGCATGGTCAGCCATATCCAGCAGCCCCACACCAGCTGCTTCATGTGCAGCAGGTAGACAGCCAGGGCGGCCTCCAGCTCCTCGCACACTCGCTGCGGGCGCCGGCGGTCTGTGCAGTACATGGCCACACCCAGGAATGACATCAGGAGGAAGAGGCAAGTGAAGAGGGCGAGGTGGGGGCGGGACGCCGTCGTCTCGTAGGCTGCGTACGGAGAAACAGATTTGATTTGTACATGAGGACTGGAATGATCACATGCTGGAAGAGGCCGGTTTGTGATTTAAGGGGACTGCATGTTTAGAGTGGAGAGGAGAGAAACTGTGCTTTCTGTGTCCCACACACATTATAAAGTGGGTTATGATAAACTCCAGTTGGCATGGCAGTGGAAAAAAAGTGAATCAAAAGGCAAATTTAACCCACAATTAGAACCTCACAACTAAACTAAATCAATTTCCTCGCTGCTTAATTAACTCGGGTATTAAAGAGTGCAGTGTTGTTTTAATTCCCTCATGCAAATGCACACAGTGGCTCTGAACACTTCCAGATACACTTACCACCTAAACAGTCGCAGCAAGGGATGTCTGCGGAGCCGACAGAAAACAGGCCAGTCAGTCAACAAGAGGCGACCTCTGTGGTGTACAGCAGCTACAAACCAGCTGCTGGGCCCCCACACACTCCACTATCTCTCTGCAGCAGACTTCATGGGGCCTCATTTGCATGCATAATTAATCGGGAAGAGTAAATCACTTGCTCATGTTTGGACGTCTCTCGGCTTTACAATATTTTTTTAAATAGTACAGAATCCCCCAGGGGGGAAATAGTTTACGATGCAACGCAGGGATGTTTTGATGCCTTTTAGTTCTCTGTGCCTCCTCTCTGCTAAGTGGATATACAACACTGTTACATGTGGGTTGAGGGCGCTACATAAAATGGGATGGCCATAATTTTCATCGATAATGCATTAAAATTGCCTTCATAGTGTTGCCATGTCAGTGAATTCTCTTTTACGTGTCCCTGTAAATGTAGAGCTGCAGGGACAGGCTGCAGAAAATCCATCCATCATCTATACCTCTAAACCTTAGAGGGGGAGCCGGAGCCAATCCCAGCTGTGATTGGGTGAGGGGCGGGGTTCACCCTGGACAGGTCGCTAGTATCACAACATACAGAGACAAACCATCCACACTCACAGTCACACCTATGGTCAATGTTGAGTTCCCAGTTAACCTAACCCCAATTTGCATGTCTCTGGACTGTGGGAGGAAGCTGGAGAAAACACACGCCGGATTCAGACCGGGAACCTTCTTGCTGTGAGGCGACATGACAAACGGTATGTACAACATGGATGATCATTCAGTCACTGGACCAGTTTGGCTGAAGTGCTGCAGCACCTGAGGGCAGTGTGACTTCTCTGGTTGTACAAACACGTCTGACGTAAGTATCTCTGAGCAAACTGCAACTTAATGTTCTCACCATGTACCGTGGTCTCTGGCTCTCGGAATCGAACCCTCCGCTCGCCTTTCCGCCTGTGGTTCAGTTCCGCGTCTGACCCATAGTTGGGACTTGGCCTCTTTAGAATGGAGGTGGGGACTTTGCCATTGGCTATCTACATGAGACAGAGGTCAGGAAAAGAAATACTCATCACAAGCTCCAGAGAAACGGTTAAGGGGCAGCAACACACAGGTGAGAGACACAGAGAAAGACGCCTGCAGACTCTTTACCTTAGGTTTCGGTGTGTCCTCCTGGTGGTGGCGGCTGTCCTTTCTGTGTCGGACCTCTGAGTGTTTCTCCCGGTGGGAGTGAGGAAGACAGTTGACGGTGTCTCTGATGGACTCTGCAGCAGCGAAGCGTTTGGACAGCGCAGACACACACTGACCCAGGGAGTCTGGAAGGAGAACCATGACCACACGGTACATGAGCGGTTATCTAGCGCTGCTTCACACTGCGGGTTTACAAGCAACGAGACGAAGCAACGAGACGAAGTTAAATATTCAAAGTGAAACATGCAAATGTGACGGAGAGGAGACACCAGTGTTGACTCCGCTGGCGCCAGGTGGAACTCGGTTTAACTTACAAACGCTGACACGAGGACAGTCAAAGAAACTCTTTTATCCTCAGTTTCTTTGCACTAAAAGCTGTAGATATTCTGCAGATTTACATATTGTATTGATCTCATCACACATCTGAAAATACAGCACCACCCAGTATTTAAAAAAAGGAAAAAGACTCAGCCCTGCTGCTGCTTCATTCCTATTGTCTAAAGGTTTCTCCTCTAAATGTGTTGTTGTGTGTCTGAATGATCAATGATTTAATCAGTTAATCTGTTTTGAATCATTTACAACTACAGTGGCCTGAGAGACTGGTTGATTAAAAGACAAGGCTTTAACAGTTCGAGCATCTTTTTTTAATTTGGCTTGAGAATTGCCTTACAATTGTCTAATGATAAATTGGAAAGCCATTATTGGAATAAACTTCTACATGTAAGATGAACATGTTCCTTAAAGTAGATTTGGATAATATGGCAACTTGATACAGATGATTAAGAAAATAAATATGCAACAAAAAAAATCTACTTTAAAAGGCATAACATACTCATGTGAATGCCCATTTACCAAATAAAAAAAACAACTAAATCACACTGCCACTTTTTTAGATGGTCAAGCAATACAAAGTTTATATTACATCAGACAGTTAAGTGAATAAGGTGCAGTTGAACTTATTCCATAAATTATCTTATGAAAAGTATTAGGGGGACGAGGGAGAAAAATGATGGAGGGTGATGTGTTTATTCTTTTTGTTGACGGAGGAAAAGTCTGAGGAATATTTTTGATGGAGTAAGAACAAATCTTTTTTAACATTTTATTGTAGTCTATCGTAATCTATAGTCTTTTGTTCTGCACAGAGCTGCTCCTTGTGCCTGGTTATGTATTGCTTCAATTTCTTATGAGGACTTTGGCAGAAAAAAATAACGTCTGAAGAGAGTGTGAAGAAACATTTTTGACGTTATGTCAAAGGATTGTGTTGCACAAGTATTAACTGATGTTTGCGATCTAACCAGCTAGCCGGCACCTGTCTTGTAAAACCAGTTTGTAAGTCAAAAGGCAGTAGTGAGTCACTGAAGCGCTCAGGGTGCCCTAAGTCCAGCATGAGAGGACAAGCACAGAACATGTGTTGAGGCCAATCCTCCTCTTCTCCAACCACATCTTGCCTGCCTCTGAGTGGGTGTGAAATCGTCGTCAGCCTCAGTCTAACAATAACTGAAGTTAACAACCAGTTACATAATTAGATTGCAATGGTGGAAAACATTATTTCCAAATCCATGCAGGTTGGTCAACATGCCAACAGTTGCCCTCTGCGGAGGTTGCTTGTGATTGGCCAGTAAATAAGTCCCCCAAACATGAAAATGGCGCCCTGTCATGCACACGCTGAATGACACGCACACAGAGGCCCACTGGGAAGGGACGTGGGGAGAACAGACCAAAGACTGCAATTCCTGGTTTCACCTGTACTTGTTAGGCCCCCTGTTTGTTAGGATCTGACAGTTGGCCAGTTATTAGATGCTGCCTCTGTGTGTTTTAATGATGGTGTTAAAATTTTTTAAACGTTAACATTAAATTTTAATGGACTTCCTTTTCTAAAAAAGTGAACGATGATGTTCAGCTGCTAAAATAGGTACTAAGTTTTTTAATATTCCCACACACGTCTACATAAAGTGCGGTCTAACTGCAGCTGATTAAGTCTAATTCAAACACAAATTGTTTGGCAGCAGACGGAGGCGGACTGACTCAGTGAGAGGAATCTGGGTAAAACAGCTCTAAACACGTCTCAGTTGAAGCATCTCACTGTGGGTCAAAGAGGATTCCTCTGTGTACAATACAAAGTAAAAGGTCACGAGAAGTGTGCATGTGTGGACTGATCTGCAGCAACAACCATAACCGCTCTCTGACCCCCGCACATGTTTCGGACCCTCTGAGGTGGAAAAACAAGGGATAACAGTAAATCTGTGTCTGTGTGTGCAGTTGTCTGTACGCAGCTGGTTGTGTTCAGCTCCACCGACTCCGAACGCTGACTCAACAACAACGACGGTTTCTTCCCACTGCTGTGTTTTTCATTTTTTTGTATTTTACAGCAGTGTTCACAAAAATTGCAGTCAGTGTTGCTCTCTCTTAGTGCAAGCCAAGCAAACACGCGTACTGTACAGCAGCACCGTGCCCTCAAACTGTCACACTTCTTTTTGTTGCTCCGCAGTAAAACCACTCGTGTCCCCAATAACTGCCGCTGTTTATTAATTTAACACTGTAATGGATGGACATGGTTTAGAGGCGAACGGAAGTAACCTGCGCGCTCACTCTGCTGGGAGCTCGCTGAAGCAGAAACGCTCTCCACTTGCGTGAAACAGGTCACGTTAATGGTCTTGACATTAACATGACTGTTCTGGTATTGTCACGCCTCACGAGACAGGAAGCTCCCCTCTTCCCCCTTCATGTGTCACACTGAGCGTTAGCGGCGTTAAATGGCTGGGAGAGGCGTCCCCTCCTCCTGCTATTGTTTTCTGAGTCATGCACCCATGTTTGTTTTTCACTGTCTATTAGTCTGGCTGCAGTCGTCATCCTCATGTCGCAACATCACTTCAGAATGATAGCGGTGTTTGCTGTTCCACCCTCTGTCCCCACTGAGTGTTTACCTGAATATTCGGTCTTGCCAATCTCAGCATAGACGGTGGCCATAAGCTCCAGGCTCCTGGCTGTGATTGGGTGGTCGTTACCAAAGGCCCTCTGGTGGATCTTTGTAGCCTGAAAGACGCAGAGACGTGTGGATTTCCAGTTTATATTTGAGCAGCCAAAAATATTTGATTTGTTCTAAAGTCCGAAGAGAGTGATGAAGCGTACGCACCTTACCGCTGTATTCCAGAGCGAGGTGAGGTCTGAAAGGAGAAACAATAGAAGATAGCGCCATTAAACAAATGCATATCCACTTCTTCTTCTGTGGAGCTGGAGTAAAATCATGTGCCGTCTTTAAAAGATGGATGACTCTGGATTATCAGATGGATTCTATCGGCACATTCTTCTTCCATCTGAAAACATAAATACTGTAAATATTTTTCAAAGGCGATAACAATGCCTGATCTTTATCGAGCGCAGTGGCTCGGTGCTGCATTGCAAGGTGAGTGCATTGTTTTGAATGCAGCAGCATGACGTATCTCAACATGCGTGTGCTGTGAATGGACACAGACAGCAGGGCTCCAGGCGCCCGGCGCCTTACGGAGGAAGTTGAACCTTTTATTTCTGCCAGCGCCGGCTGCCCCTGTGTTCTGTCCAGGGTGAATTACAGAAGGCATGGGGCTTACAGGTTGGTTTACCAACTCGTGCCCTTCCAGCACTCCTCAACTTAGTGCTAAACTAGGTTAACACGACGTGGCTCATTGAGAGTTTGCCAGCTGTTCTGCTCATATCTGCCCCGGAAAGCCAGCCAAGGACATTCATCACCCTAACACCCTTACACCCTTACACCCTCACGTGTGCCTGTAGATGTAGAGCAAGCTCTATTTAGTGAGACAGATGTCAGCTTCACTGTTCCAAACCCACACTTCCCTTTCAATTAGTAATGGCCAGGTGTCAGTTTGCGCTGCTTTAGGTCTTTCTCAGGGGACATCTGATCAGCAAAGACAGAAAAGCCCTTCGCCGGCCCAAACCACTTCCTGCGACATGGCTGAAAGTTTGTAAGAAGTATTACCACTTCCTGTTGGCAGGAAATACAAACCAGGGCTGAAGATTATGGTGGAGGGAGTGAGGGCTTTAAGACCATTACCCTAGTTTGTGTTTTCTTTCCTCGCCTGGTACATTTTTTCAAATCTACACTAAGAAATCAAAGAGCAGAATCATATTTCAAACCATCTCATCTAAGTTTAATTACCGTATGCTCCGTGCATTAATGAAGCCCTCCGCAGAGCAAACCTCCCGCCCCCTGTCACCCTCTCTGGCAATCAGGTTAAATGACCTATTCTCAACAATGACAACAGGGGCACAGCAAATGGGCGCATGCTACGGCCTAACAAAGTACCCCTGCAACAGGAGACAGCAGATCCTGTTAAGGTGTTCCTCCTGTAACACTCACGTAGAGTGCGGTGTCTCTTTTCTCTACATCCACAGGGAAATTCAACTCTGGCTAAAAAGACTTGGAGCTGGAGTTTATCTAGTTCAGAAAATTTCCACTCCAGAAAGACAAATGTGTGGACATGGACACGCTCACGTTGTTTTTAGTCTGTAACCAAAATGTCCCTTCTGTGACAGGGGAAGTGACTTGTATTGATATGAAATGTTATTAAAAGCAAATATATACATATATGTCTCACAAGTTTTACCCTAGTACAGTGAATGGTCTTTCTGTAAAATATTTATTTAAAATAAATTTCTGTCTGACAAGTTAACTTTTAGTAACATAAGTTATTATCTGTCGTTACACAATGAGCTGCTGCTTACGTAATAAAACTGATAACAACCAATATACTGTTTGCTTAGTTACACCTGAATTTGCACTGTATTCACTTCAGCTCTGTGAAATGACGAAGGGTCAAAGGTAACTAAGACACATATATATTGATACATATGCACACTATATTTTAACCGTATGTAAAACTGGCAATAAATGCCCCCAAATTTGCTCATAATGAGCCTACAGAAGATGTAACACCCCATTAAACAGTACAGCAGAAGCTACAGCAGGACACAGTTTTACCTACTGTTTGCTCATGATGCAGAGCTGAGCCAGCCGCTCGAGGTGCTGAGCATGGGAGGCCTGCTCCGACAGCTCCTCTGGGGTCGTCCATCCTGCAGAGCCCAGCGTAGCCTCCTCCTGAGGCCCTGTTACGCACACACAGGGCATGGAAACACAGTCAATAACCACTCAAGTCTTCCTATCTAGCCCTCGCTCCTCACTATTATGTCCTCTCTGCTCCTGCACAGAGTTTGAAAAATAAAGCCTGAGTATGTGGCACAGCCTGTCGGTGCACTGCTGCAGACTTTAAGCCTGAGCAGCAGAGTGGAGCCGACTGAGGACGGGAGCTGAGAGAGCAGAGATAAGAGCAGGAGAGAGCAGATAAGTGAGTCAAACAACACACTCGCCACGCCCACTGGAACACTGAGACACACACATGCGTGCACATGGTGACACACCACAAACATACAGTCTGTACTGGACACACCAAGCACACAATGACGGAGGAAATGAGTTTGGATTGTAATTCGTGCAAAGAGAGAATGCAAATAAATCATGGGAAACTGTAAAGCCTTTTGTTTGCATTACAAGAACCACAGAATGACAATTACAACAGCTGTCAGTGGGGACACACAGGAGGAGGATGCATTTGAAAATACACTGGGGGAGAGAAAGGAAGCTTGTAAAGTGCAGCTTCGGTGCCAGCTCTGCCCCTGGAGGAGTCCAGCATTCAATCTGAGTGAGTGCTGAATCAGGGGCCTCAGTATTCTATGGCGACACATGGCTCCTAATGAGATAGTGTAAAGTGTGGCCATTTGTCTTCTACTACGCCTGTCCCCGACCTCCGCTGTGCCCACGCTACGCTGCACTGCTGCTGAGGCAGCAGACACAGAGGAAGAGGCAGACGTCTGGAGCGGCGGCAGTAGCAGGTGATGAATGAGCGGCCTTGCGGTGAATGCTCATTTAAAGCTCCACCAGGTTCATCGTACACAAAGATGGAATTGGATGAAATGGGACTTCATTTCATATCCGCTTAATAAGTTCATAAGAATAGATTTGGGAGGAGACACAGAAAAACAGCGTGTGCATTATTTGCCGGTTAGTTTGTAGTAGCAGGTTACAAGTGACTCTGGGAAGCTGCCGAATACAAACAGAGTGTGAACAGCTTCTCTAACAGTCTCAATATCTAACATAAAATGAGATTCAACACATTTATGCATCATCCTGGACATTTTCCTATCTACAAACTTTTCAGAGGAATAATATAAGAAAATATTAATAATCCATTTATTATAATAACTCTCATGATTTCCTATAATTTCTTCAGATTAAAGGAAAATAAACATGCACCCTCAAAGAAGATGATTTATCTGAAGCTGAACAATATAAATACACACTAATATTCCCAAAAGTATATTCATCAGTATTATAATGTCAGAAGTACTTGCCTATGCTCCCCTGAAGAGCTGTGAGCTCGATCAGTGCCACCTCATAGAACATTTTCTCAGCCTGGATGAACTGGAGGGCCTTCCCATCTGTTTATATGGGTGAAGGATGGGTCTCAGTTGTCAATGGGATTAGTCAGTTGTTGATGTTAAAAATAGCCTCGTTGCCCAACTCCAACGCTGCCTTTTTTGTTGTTTTTGTTTCCATCCCTCTGGAGGAGGACCCCTTTGGGGGCGAGCAGAGAGCGTAGTAACCCAGAACAGATTGTTGATGTTGAGGTTTGGATTTAGGAAACACAGATTTCACCGGCGGCTAACTCCATTGTTTTTGTGCCGTTATCTGCTGTTTTTGTCACTTTTTGTTTCCGGAAACTTACAATACAGTTGTAACTGATTACATTTGGTATCTCATATCACAGTCTGTCTTTTTAATGTCTGGTTCTGTCTTTTGTTATTCATGTTTTGTCCAGCCTCATTCGGATTTATCTGAATAACAGGTTCTTTTTTTTTTGTTTCCATTAAAAGACTCTATTTAAAGCCACCTAAAAATAGAGCCTGTTCACTGTGTCAAAAGCATTTCGCTCATGTTGTGTCCGTGCCGCGGTAAAATGACACCATTGATGCTTGTCAGGTGAATTTAAAGACCAATGGGACGGGGGAATGCTTAAAATAAACACAGCCCTGCCGAAGTAAATGTCCTACTTAACACCAGAGCTCTCATCTGTAAAGCAACATTCGTTCCATTCGAGGTACTTCACTTTCGATGACCATACTTGCCAATTACACTTCAATATATTTACAATATTAAACTGAGGTTGTAAAGATGGAAAGTAGTTTTCCACTCTCAGCGAACAGTTAAGCTTGGAGATGAAAAACACAGCAGCTGGTTTCCTTCATGTTGTCACCAGGAGAATAATGTCAGCGCTCAACACTACTGAAGAAACAGAAACTAAGGCGAACTACAAACCCACCAAGAAAACCAAGACACTGTTCAAATTAAAGCTGTAAACACAACGTGGTCCAAAAAAGGATAAGACAGTTTTCATACAGAAATATTTAAGATAGAACAACATTTAATCAGAATGGCTCAGTAGAGTGCACATACCTCTCAAAAAAACCACACAACGTTAAAGAAAGTAAAAACATATGTACTTGGTCCAGATCTGCACCAGAATTGAACGAGTTCTTCCTTGGCCCATACTTCATCCTTCCACCAAGTTTCATGGAAATCTCTAAAATTGTTTTTGCGTAATCTTGCTTGCAAACAAACCAACAAACCAACGGACATAGGGGAAACCATTAGCTCCTTGGCGGAGGTAATAATGTGAATGGTGAGTGGACACCAGAAAAGATGGTGGATGCTGAGGGATGGATGTTGAAAGTAGATGTAGATGTGAATAATTCAGTGTACAGTACATTAAGAGATGTCAGAGCAGCCCATCATGAAAACCCAGCATTTTTAATAACATGAAACTCCCTGGGATTTACATCATTATTGCGCACAATAGCCCAAATGTGGTACTGATGTTTTCAATGAATCCTGAGAGAAATTAAAGCATGATTAGAAATGCGTTATTTCCGGTGTCGCAGCTCCTGGGAGTCACCTGCCGGCCTGAAATAAGATGAGTATGAGTGTGAGCATATGGGAGCGAAGATTAGGAACAGTCTTCATCAAAAGGTCAGAGCACTTCTTCTGCCGGCTATTCTTAGCCTGGCTGGACCACAACAATGCCACAACAGGAACCTCACACAACCCTCTCCAGGGATCGGGCTGCCCTCACATACACACAAATATACACATATCAACCAGCAGGGAACTGTAATCGGACTGCACTTCAAACCTTCACAGGCACTAACACAGGCACCTTCAGAATGCACATCTGATCTGCTGTATAACCTCATGGAGTTCACGGTCTCACTCTTCTCCATTTCATCACCTCCACCAGGGAGGTCATGTTTTCATCTGCATGTGTTTGTTGGTTATTTTTGTGTTTGTAAGCAGGATTACACAAAAATAACTGAATGGATTTCCACGATGGTTGGTGGAAGGATGGGACACAATCCAAGAAGATCATGGATCTTGATGAGATAATTAAGGACACATTAAGGGGACTAATATCTATGAGTGTGTGCAATTTGGTGCAGATCCAAATAAAAATCCAGCTCTAGTGAATTCAAATATGGGTCCATAGGGGGACTGTTGGGCCTTAGTGGAGGTATGCACTCTACTAGTTTGATCTGTTTTCAATTATTAAAGGTTCAGTGTGTAGAATTTAGTGATAAAAACCCTTTACCTCACCCTCCCCTTTAAAACATGAGAACCTGTGGTAGCCTTCATTTTTCATAAAATCTCAAAAGGTGTTTAGTTTTTCCAGTTCGGACGACTGTAAAAAACATGGCGGCCTCCGTAGAGAGGACCCGCTCCTGATGTAAATATAAAGGGCCCTTTCTAGCATAAAGAAAACAACAATTTGTACAGTTTAGATGAAACACAGTAGTAAAAACCTCACTAGGAGTATTTTATTTTCAATTTCTGCCAATAGATTCCTTTCACCTAAATCTTACACACTGGACCTTTAAATGTGAGACAACTATATATATATGTTCTTTCCAAGATAAATATCGATTTAAACAGAGTAAATGTGCAGGTTATTATCGGATATTCCTCTTTTATTCGAGTCTGAAGTCAGATTTTCCAGGTCAGCAGACTTTCCATGAAACATGTATCAGTAAACACTCAAAAGAGCTTTTGGCTTTGGACAGAGGTCACTTGTGCACAAGCTGCCCGCTCTGATAACAGCACATCAAACCTTGAGCGGTCACGGTCACTATCAACTGCACCTATTTGTCTGGATTAAAGCCAGTGGAACACGATGAAAGCAGATTCTCTGAATAGGATGATTCAGTTTTGTTTACGAGTCGTGGCTTTGGTCAGACTCAGAGACGACATGTGAGGAGACACTGCTGAGAGAGCTGTTGTAAACATTCTTGTGAAACCGGCAAAGTTCCCACATCCTGCTTCCAGTTTGAGCATGACAACCCTTCACCTTCCTCTCTGAGGGACCATCTCAAAGATCACAACATGAGTGCCTTAAATAACTGAAGGGAACATTTTATGGGAAAGGTCCAAATCTTTCAACACAACACAGAAAACACATTGTAATACTATCAATCCACAATGATCCTATTTGTACATATTATTCTCTTGTTTTTTGTCTGATTACATATTTTTTTATGTCTATATTACTTTTATATATATATTACTTTAATACATTATATTACTTGTCATTATTACCTTCGGCAAGGAGGTTATGTTTTTGTTTGTTTGTTTGTAGGACTACACAAAAAGTACTGGACAGATTAGCATGAAACGTATATTAGAGAAGGGGTATTTTGCCTGTGATTAATGTGGGTTTTTTCTTTAACAGTTTGAATAAAAGTTCTGTCTACATGGTATTTGTATCTGATGCAATACATATACATGCATTATGGTGATAAAGTGACCATCAGTCTGAGCAGAGGTATGTGATCTCCGAGTGCCCTTTCATCTGCATTTGTTTGTGTGTTTGTTAGTGAGCAGGATTACGCAAAAACAACTGAACTGATAGAAACAGGCCGATCCAGGAATTATTTTTCATGTTCTTTGACATGACGAGACAGAGCGATAGCCTTGGCAGAGGTACACGCTCCACTGAGTGCCATTCTAGAATAAATATTTCCTCTTTGCTCCTGAAATACAAAACAGTGTAAGATGTGGCTACGTTCTCAAGGCTGTAATCTAATACACTACAAGTAAAGAACATAACATGGTAACTGTATCATACATAAAAAACACCACAGTTGACCCAACATGACACCATTACTATTGATGATGTGATGTAATATTGGACTGTATGTCAAAAGACTTAACCCTGTCATGGTAGACGACCCTCTTAAGTAGCCACCCTTTCATTCTGGGACTCTGACGGCTATTGGTGGAGCTCAGCTCAGCAAATTGACCTATTTTGGAAAACGGACAGTGAGGGGGGGGGAAGTGCCTCGCCGAGGTAGATAACATGAGCTGGCAAGTTAAGTGTTGGAGTGTCTCAGTGACGGGGGAGAGGAGCCGTGGAGGTAATCTATCCTGAAACCTAACACCTCTCTATTACCTCTATGCTTTAGTTTATAGAGGCAGTGAATTGGCGATGCACGGGCTAGTCAGTGCAGATACAGGTTAATTAGTGCTCTCCCACTCTGTTGTGAGGAGATAAGAGCCTACAAATCCTCTTAAGAGACAGACACAGCCTGAGCGACACACAAAACGTGCGGCATTCTGGGACAAACGTGTTATTATGAACTTGCCCAAAGACATCCACTCATCCCTCCCGCTTTACACAGCTTCCCATAAAGGCTCTACATCCTCCATTGTGCTGGAATTTGCAACAGCCGCCTCCCATCACAATCCTCTGCACATTCACCTCTCGGAAATAGAATGCTGGTTTTATAGTTAGCCGCTTGCTAACGCTGACGGGACAGTGAAAGTAAAAGTGTCGGATGTGCGACGGCGAGCCTAAGAAAGGATACAATTCTTTTCAGTGATGAAGAGCTCTGCAATCTGTGAAGCACAGAAAAACAGGGCATGGATAAGTATTGAATCATTAATTTCCAACAAGATTCCTGTGTGTGTGTGTGTGTGTGTCTGTGTGTGTATGGATGATGTCATGGGCTGTCATAACAAGTACTTCAGCTGTCCTCACAGCGCCATCGCTGTAGTCGACATCATACCAGGCATTCCACAGCTCTGGAGTAAAGGCCGTGTTTTGACATCAGAGACGTTCCTTCACTAAACATAAAGACAATTGTAGCCCTGTCTTTGTGGGATGAGCCTCCTAAAGTAGCTCTGTGTGTAACCTGTGGTGCCAAAACACTAACGTCCCAGACCTCAGAAATAGCAAAACATAGCCCCCCCACACACACACACACACACACAGTGGAAGAGACAGTATGAAACACCTCATTTAGCAGCATGCACTGTCCTACTGAGGTGGATATTGTCGTCTGTGTCAACACTGGCACACATGATGGACTGTGCTGTTCGATTTGACATTGGTGTTGGAGCTAAAGGTTGACTGCATCCTGTTTATGGTGCTCGAAGGAAAAGTGATGCAGATGTGTGTAAACAGCTGTGCAAACACGAGACGGCACGTTTTGTGGACGGATGTAGTGAACGTGTACGTGTGTGTGTGTAAGACAAAGGAAGGTAGTGAGGTAGATACAGGTTGTGTGTGTGTGTGTGTGTGTGCACCCAGTCCTCATGTGGCTCACCTGGTGAAGGCAGTTGGGCAGAGAGGTGAAGGTCTGCACATGGGTCAGTCCCAGCAGGCAGCTGAGGAAGCAGTGGAGGGCGGCCTGGTACTCCCCCTGCTGCTGGAGCTGCTGTCCCAGCTCGAACAGGCCCTCCCTCCCCCTGTTCAGCATCCCCAGTCCCAGCCGGAGCCAGCACTGCCTCCCATCAGAGCTCCAGCGGCTGAGGACGAACGCTGCTCTTTACGCCAGTCCACTGAAGGCACCACAGGTAGAAAGACACAGCCACACACCCAGTGAGAGGTGGAGAGAAAAAATTGCATCGACACATACAAAACAAAGGCTGCTGGAGGATCAGTGAGCAGCTTTCTCTCAGTCACGTCTGAGCACAGTAAGTCAAGGACAGGTGGTCAGGAGCCGGCTGAGGGAGCTCCAGCGACTCACACAGAAAAGATCCATTCCCCTCCCTCCTCCCAGGCTGCACCAGGAAAGGAGGACAGAGGAAGTCGGAGAGTGTTTGCTGTTTGAGTGGCAGAGCTCTGCACCAATCCCTGGTCTGCTCTCACACAGTAGCTCCGCCAGAGTGTGTGTAGCACATTGTGTCTCTCTCCAATCCTACAACAGGGAAAATGCAAGGATTGTTTGTTTTGATGATGAAGAGCAAACAGTGTGCACATGATCTATGTTCTATAGATAAATGCAATTTGCAGTAAAATTCAAATTTCATCCAGTGTTTAGCCAAAATGTCCTTTCTGCTGTGCCTTCACTGAGCTCTGCATCATGTACAGTGCATCTACAGTCTGTGAGGAAATCATTTCAAGTCCTGCTGCCCCATGATTTATAAATGAGGAGTGCATGAGATGTGTGCACAAGCATTCAAACCGCGGCGAATGCTGCGTGAGCATGTTTTACATCACCGCACCGGAACCGGGCTTTTGTAAATTGTCTTAAAAGCAAACTGGAGAGCTGATGTATACACATGGTCATTACGATACACTATCCAAACAAGGACAACAAATATTTATCCGCGAGGAGTGCCCTCTCTGAATGTTTGCTCACTTCCCTTCACACTCTGCTAATCAACGTTAATGTGAGGCCAATCTGTGCCTGGGGAGAGGGCGAGGGAGCCCAGGAGAAGAGATGTGGCCCGGCACCGATGATCTACAGGATCACGAATGCCTCCCGACTTTGAGAGCAGCACCCCTCCCCAGCCTCGCTCCATTTGGACACGAGCGTGGCGGCTGGGGAAATTAATGGGGGTAACACAAAGCAAACGGGCAGAGTCAGTCTCCATTACTGTCCGTCGCACCCAGCTAAGCAAAATGGGATTTTAATGGCTGTGAACGCCAGTGAATGGGGGGGGGGATCAGAGTATTAAACTGGCATTGACAGGTCAGACTCTGGGAGCTGTGGACGGTGCTCGTTCTGGACTAACAGCATCCAGAGCAGCCGTGGGACCTGATTATGTTGACGCAGGCCACATTACCGCCTCCATCCACAGGAGCGGGGTCACCCACAAGTGATTGTGCTCACTGCGCTGTGGCGTCGGCAGCGTCGGAACGCAGAGACAGAGCTTCCGATGTGATTGAGTTGAAGGGACACTGCAGGCTGATCGTCGGGAAATGAAAAAGACTGGGCTCAGATTCCTCATTACAGGCCAGTCAGGCTGATCAGACACACGTCAGCTGTGAGGAGACACACTCCATGTTGTCGTCTTCATGTTAACAACATCTGACAACAGCCACGCAGCAAAGGGAAACCCACCCGAGCAGGACCGCAACTGTTACACGCTGAAAAAAAGTGTTAACCGTATAATGCGGCATAATCTGATATGATGACAGTTTGACAATATGTAATATCATATAATCACTGTGCTTGCCATGTTTGCTTATGATGGGGAGTAAGTAACATGAAAAAGCCTTATAGCTCTTGGCTGCTGTGAAGGATTTTTTTTTAGGGCTTTATTTGACAGGACAGAGTGTGAACAGGGGGTGACATGCGGCAAAGGGCCACAAGCCGGAATCGAACCCACTGTAGAGGCTTGGAGCCTCGTTATGGGGCGGCAGCGCTACCAGGTGAGATGTGAAGGTTTTAGAGGTGAAATAAATGTTTCTGTCTTTTTAAAGCAGATTAAACTGAATACACGAGTTTGTGGTGAAGCAACTCAGATATTGTGAACTGAGGAGAGCGACAAATGTGTGATTACAAAAATAAAAATAATCCTTCATGGAGTTTTTTATTTTCTGGGAAGTCCATTAATGAACCTCACATTTTCATTATTAGTGGGTCTTTCCTTTATCGCAAATGTACATTTTCCTGTAGAAAAAGCTGCATATTCTGTAAAGTTACCCTCAATTTAAGTAGTTTATAGTATGTTGGAGTCAGTGGGAGCATTTCAGGAGTCGATGCTACAGGATGCTTTATAAAACTTAATACTTAGGTGGTATGTTAATGTAAATCTTCTTAATAACAATATAATACACTAGTACATAGCAGCTGAAATAGAACATAACATAAATGTATGTCAGAAGAAACCTCATACTTGAAGCTGTCAATATTCAATTTTCATTACTTTGTGTAAAAAAGTTCACCTCCAACTTGTAATAGGAATTGTTAGTAATTGGGGCATTGCTATTACTTGGACCAAGGGTCACTCTAAGATCTGGGGATTCGGTCCTTTATTGCCAGTGGGAAGACCCTGCAAGTAATGCAACAGGAGTCTGTAAAAAAAAAAAGAAAAAAAAATTATAATACAGGAGTCTGTAAAATATGTAAAAGAAAAATACAGAGGGAGTCGAAAGAACACAAGAAATAGAGGAGTATGTAAAAATACAAAAAATACAGAAGGAGTCTGTAGAAATTACAAATGATACAGAAGGTCTGTAAAAAAAACATGTATCTGCCTCAGTTTTCTCAGTTTCCCTGTCCTATTGTTTATTCTAGCTCACTGATGATTTACTGGGGCAGGTGAATGAAACAGAGCCATCATGAATGTTCTGAAAAGTAGTAGTAACCTGTGCTTCTCCTAGTATGACAAGTCAAAAATGTCTGCTGGGAATTTCACATGTGGCTGCAGCCGTGCATATCAGAGGCTGAACAAGTGTTCGGTCGTGGGGAAGATTTGCATTTTACCAACGTCTGTCTGGTTTACAACATCCTGATATAAATTTACAGCCCGGATGATTGACTTATTTGAGTAGCTGGCACCACACGGACATCGATCATTTGCTCACATCCTGCTCCCAGCACCCTTTTTTTGTAAATGTGCCGACAGTCACTTTGACAAAGATACTGACTGATGTCCACCGTTCTACAGTGCAAGAATGGAAATCTACCTGTAGTTGGAATATTGATCGCCTGTCACCTGGAGTCGGTAGACAAATACATCAGAATGATCAGTAAACACTGTCCACTGCAGCCGTTCCCAGGGAATCCAATAGAGCAGGCTAATGTAAATGAATGGTGAGCGGCTCCTGCAACAGAATGCTAAGCAGAACGAAGCAGCCTCTCCCACAGATATAAATCTAACACCAGCTGCTTATTGCAGTGCAGTAAACCTCAATATATTCAATTAGTGTGAATGCTTTGTGTAATCCATATTTACAGTGTTCTACATATTGAGCTGCATAATACACCCACGTGAAATAATTGCATCTAGCCAATGAAGTAACTACAAAAACTCTGTAATTTTCTGATTAAAATCAAAACATGGCCTTTTTTTTGTATTCCAAAATCTCCACATTTCCACTTTAGAGAAAGTCTGTGGATATTTGCACGTTCCACTCCTCGACTTATACGATACAGGTTATAGATCTTAGATGATTCAGTGGGCCATTTGTTAGAATAATGCATTTTGCACTGTCCAGCAGTTCTGCAGAGGAACATTGCCTCTCCCGTGTCCTCTTGTCATTTCACGACACTGCGCAGGGCCCTAAATCAGCATATACTATTTATATTTCCTGCATTGTGCACATACAGCCACTCAATGCAGTTTTGCTGCAGCCTAGAGGCTCTGGTATGGAATATTTTACTCTGTGTGAGTGACAATGGCTATATGTCCCTCGCTGCAGTACGCTAGCTTCAATGATGTGAGGAGAAAATCAAGTATTCTGCGTTGGTATAAAACACCAGAGTGATCCTGACCTGCAGGGCTGAAGCAACATATATTGATGTAGAAGTTTGTGGAAAACACAACATGCACCGTTACAGACATGAAAGCGTAACTCATTGTTAAATCATCCATATTGTGTGTGTGTGTATTCTGGAAGTTGGAACCCGGCGTCTTGGCCCACAGTTAAAAAGCCGTCCACTCTCCGGCAGGTGCAGCTGCATCCCTGGAAGATTCAGGCTCTGGCAGGTTTATACGCCTGGACCTCACACCCCCAGCTACTGAGAGGCACTTTATGACCTCCATGTAATCAGCAGTAAATGCTGCCGCCATCTGTCTCTTTTTACTCAATTATCTGACCCACTGACTTTTACTGAACACTGTCCAGGTAAACACAGCAATGCAAGTCTCCCAGCTCAGGCCGGGACACATCTATACATCACCTCACACTCTTTTATGATTTTCCTTCTGCTCCCATCCCATTCCAATCTGAAGTAAATGCTGTCCTTCAGTAGTGAACAACAGAACCCCCCCCCCAAAAAAAAACTCACTTATCAGCCACCATTTTGTACAATTAAAGGTGTGGAGGCTTTAGTACATCAATCCTGTTTCATTGTCACATACAGTAAACACTACAAACTCACCACTGTTGAGCCACAGCTGTTTAAAGTTAAAATCTATTCATGAAGAATTGTTGATTATAGAGAATGTCTTACATTCTACTGAGCTATCTTTTACTCCACTCTGGCACCCCCTAATGGACAATCCATGGAAGTTAAACACTCTCAGACACTTGTTTCAACTCAGAGTGCAGTATTCCAGTAAGGCCCAACAGTTCTTTTATGATACGAACTGGATTCCCGACAAAACTCTTTCTTGGCCCAAACCACATACTCAACCAAATTTCGTGGGAATCCGTCCTGTAGGTTTTGCGCAATTCTGTTTACAATCAATCAAACAAACATAAAAACAAACAAGTCAGAGGTGAAAACATAACCTCCTTGGTGGAGGTAATAAACCAATGTTAAACCAAACACAGCAGTTTGTTTCTTTATCTCTAAAACAGTTCTATTTACCGTAAATGTCCTTTTACAAATATTTCAAATGAGTTATCACTGGTGAAATATAATTTTTATGTAACAAAAAATAGAGGCATCAACTCTAAGTTACAAAAAAAGAACAATTCCTTTATTCCGACTTGAGTGATTAATGCTGATAGAAGGCAGAAGTACTACGTCTTTATTCATGACTGGTTTTTCAACAACCTGTCAAGAATCTGCCTGAATTGAAAGGGTAAATAAATCTGAGTAAATCGGGTAAAACTCACCGGAGAGAAATAATCAATGCTATAAATCTGTGAAGGTCCACGTGTCTCCGGCCTTCGTCGCTCATTCTGAGAGCACAGCGCCGTCTGTGGGTAAAAACAGACTCTGGCTTCGTTTTTCTCTGCGTGGGCAGTTCGTTAATAGACAACATCATGTGTCGGAAGACAGAATTTACCTCTAACCGTTGAATTCATCTGATTATTACAAACTGTAAGTCACCTGTGACAGCCACTCAGATGTAACTGCTGCCTATTTTAGATTGTCACCCACTCCCACATACTCTCCGATACTCCCTGATAAAAACGTGTCATCTGAAAAGCCCTTTTTTTTTCTTTTCTTCTCCGCTCTAATCCTGCTTTTGTCCCAAGCCTCATGAGCCACGATGGCAGAGCCTAAGATAGAGGAGGGACAATCATCGCTGGTTATTCGTTCTAACATCGTGATATCCCATCATGATGCTCACAGTCGCAGGATATCATGAACACAACACACTTTACGCACGCAGGATCTTCAGCAGCAAACACCCGGGCATATTTTGTTCCCTATTTCTCCAGGGGGACGGGAGATAATGAGAAAACCAATGAGAAAAATCATATTAAATCATATGAAAAGGATCCCAGATTAAGTGGATAATAAAACAAATAAATACGTATGGTGGAATGCAAACTAAGGAGTAATTATGCATTCAAGCTATAGCTCCAGCAGAAACTGTGCCTACTAAACAGGATTTGATAGCTGTGGAATTTGTATCCGATGTTCAATTACATTTTCTGGATACAAAGGTTTTGTCCACACAGCATTAACTCACATGAGGTTGCCATGCCAACTGGTGTCAGTCCATTCAAGTGTCATTCTCGTTGTGAAATATAGGTCAGTGGGTTAATGTCTGAGAGAAATTCAAAACAGACCGCACGCCACCTGTCAATAAAAGGAGCCTCGCTGGCCGTGTCGCTGCCCGTCCTCTCATGCGTACTCTACGTGCAGGTGAGGGCCGCTCCATCAAGGCGGCTGCGTTCAGAGGGTTTCTAGTGATTCCTCCGGTATGAGCGGAGGACACACAGTGGTGCAGAGCGCTTCACTGACTCAATTTGAATCTGAAGCGAGAGGAAACAACAGAGAGGGCGAATAGAGACATGAAGCGTTTCCAGTTTCCTCCACTAGGAGTCTGAACTGAGCCACAAATAACCACTACAGTAACAAGAGGGCAGGACACCACATTAAGATGAGGACTGGGGAGTATGATTTGTTCATAACATTCACTCAAGCTATAATAAGAGCAGTGTGAGAATATTGATGGATATCTACCAATCACAATTAATTTGATTAATTGCTTGTATATTATTTTAAATCAGTTGCAATGGGAATTGGCTCAAAAGTAAGTGCACTCAAACATGTAGGACTAACAATATAATAACTGTAATTTCATCAAGAAGTCAAATGTTTTATTATAAAATACTTGAATGTTGTGTTAGTCCTTCATTTAGCTCTAAGAACAGCCTCAGAGCCACAGAGTAGCCATCATGGCTGTAAACTACAGACTGCATGAAGACTTTAAACATTGATACACCTCTCCATTTATGTTAAACACTATCTTTCTCATGCATGTTGCTATTTTGTTGATGTGCTCTGTTACATATCTGTTCTTCACCCTAGTTGAGGGTTAAAGACAGTGGATGTCTCACCCTGCACAGATTGTTAAGCCTCTATCAGGCAAATTGTGATTTGTGAATAAGGGCCTTACAAATAAGATTGAATTGACTGATTGTGTATAAATATGGACAACGCATCTCCACTTCTTCCCACCATCCAGAAATGATTTCAAATACAAAAGACACCTACACTGCGATCTTACATTTTACGCCGATGATGTCATTTGGAGCCAGAGTCTGTGCTGTAGTGTGACAATCATGAGTCAGTCTCAGCTGTCAATCTTGACGTTTCACTGACGTTTTTTATAGCATCAAATCACTAATTAAAACCAAACTTACCGGACAAATTAGCAATTGAACATACGCCACTGTGATGAGAACTGAAATGACGGACACCTTTTGTAAAAAAAAATATTTGACGTCCCATCCACTAACATGGGGGAGGCAGAGTTTATAACCTATGCTGCAGCCACCAGGGGGCGATTGAGATGCTTTGCCTTCACTTTTCGTGAGCAGCCATGTTGACCATCTTTATATACATGTAAAGATGCTGTAAACTATTATTCAAAACCTCTTTTGTCTTTGTCATCATGCGATCTTTCATGAGACAAGGACTCAAGAAAGTCTTTGCAGAAACGAATCTTCACTAACATGCAGGTACAATGGTGATGATACAGTTGATCTGAGAGTCTAACACTGATAACAACTCATGGTTCATAATGTAATGTTACGGTTCCTCCTGCATGACGTCATATCACAACAAAATCAAAGGTTCCTTGTTCCCACATTCAGTGACTCACAGAGACTTCGGTGACTGAGCGGCGCTGCAGCCTCGGGACGAGCTGTGGTCAGAGTCACGGTCAGTCGGCCACTGATGCAGGCTTCAGAGACAAACTCACTTTATGTGGAGCGGTGGATTATAAGGGCAGAGGGAGGGGGACAGTGATCAGCGGGGACCGGCCACACACAGTAAATGTTTATGCGTCGCTATCTGTCCTCCAGGAGACGCTCTCCATTTCCACTCTGGAAAGCCATTTTGCTTTGGTCCATTTTAAAAATGGGATTAGAGGCTTTTAAATTTAATTGGTTGGAAAATGTGGTCGTTTTGTTTTTGGTGGCAAACTGGCGCCACTGTTGCGTACTTTCCTGCCGTTTTACATGCGAGTGGTTTGGAGGGAGAGAGTCGGGGAAATTGGCTCATCGCTCAATAGAGCTGTGAGACTTCTGCTGATGACATTTCCATTAACAACAGGACATAATATGTTTATGGATCCCTGTTTGCTTGGCCCTTTAATTTCTCCCTGTGCAACACAGTTTCTAACAGCTGTGTGAGCATGAGCACGCCAGACTTTATAGATCGTCCATGGAGTGGATCTATAGGCAGTAAATTGTGCTGACACAGCATGGCAAGGTGGCTGAGGTAGAAAACGACATCTCATGGCGACTAACAGAGCATACAGGGTTTAATTAAAACATTGTGCATTGTGACTGAGGTGCTGTAAGATGAAGGGGATTTCACAAAATCTACACTGTGGGAATTATGAAACTGTACATGCTGAACTCTTGAACCCCACATTTGATTTGTAATTATGACAACATTTGCAGATAATGATAATGCCGTGTTGATGTCATTGTAAAAATTGATTTTCTAAATCTATGGAGGAACAAGGAGAAAAATCACTAATGAAAGCTGTCTATGCCAGACATCCTGTTTCTGTTCCACGCCGGTTTTCAGCTGTTCTCGTCCGAACAGAGCGCTGCAGCTACACGAGGTCCATTAATTGTCAGTAAATTACATTAAATTGTGCATGAGCAGCTCTGCTTAGTGAGTGTAACTGGATTTGTGAGGCCCTGATGATGCGCTCCTCTGGTGGCGAGAGGTACATTTTTGATGCAAGAGAGAAGACATCTCTGTTGAGTCCGCTGTAGCTTGTTGAGTCAGGGTCGTATATTAAACTGATTAATTGTGTGCAAAAGATCCAGGGGACGCCTCGGCGGCAGCGTATTTTACCGCAGCAGCAGAAACAAGGGCGGAGATTTAATTTCAGGAGATGAGGAGACAATGGAATCTGAGGTTCTTTTAGAACGAAAATGCTATAAATCTATTGAGATTGAGTTATATCAACCTGGCAATGAAAACATTATTTTTGTTATCGTTATTATGATCTAAATAAGTGTCCTAAATGTCTAATCCTGACATTAGTTTTTAGTTTAACTCATAGAAAACTGAGACTGACATAAGACTGTATGTATGTCTATATTAAAAAAAGATTGTCACCAAAAAGGTATGTATTTTTGCTATGCTTGTATGTATGTCTATAATAATAAGAATAATGACAATAATAATAAATAAAACAAATAAAACAAAATGTAAAAGATAGTCAACACAAATGTATTTTCTCTTCTTGCTGCCTTCGATTTAACTGCTTTCCAACTGTAGCATTTAAAAAATTATATTTCACATTAATTACACTTTACAAAATCTATTCTAAGATACATTCAGAGGAGCATGTTATAGATTGTTAGAGTTTTATGGATTATAAGACGTGAAAGGTAAATGTTCCTCCTATTCCCCAGTGGAAATTATAGCCAGCAACTGACAGACACTCTCCTTTTGTTAATGTTTATTGTTAATGGATGTACGCAGTGTTCTCGGCCCTATCTGAATTGTTACAACAGAAAAGCCCCAGACCTGCACACAGCCACATCTGCCCTGCGATGATCACACACTAATAATTACTTTGGTCACCAGCAGCCAAGTGCTACTGAACTGTTTATTTACGGAGTCATCAACCTCTGGACAATTTCATCATGGGAAATAAACAACCAGGGTCATGTCCTTCACTAGTGAAATATGTCAACTCGTCCGCGAGGCACCGTGTTAATAAAACATCTTGGCACGGAGACATAAAACTCAAATATTAGGTGCACACTCGCGCACATTTGCACAAGGTTTCGACTACATTCAGCCCCAGTGGAGCCGTCTCCAATCAGTTTAAGATGTTGAAATGAGGAGCTTGGGCTGACAATTTCGCTGCATCTAATTAACAGAATCCAGCTGGGAAGGCCATAATTTTGGATTTTTCATTTAAGTGAGACCGACAGATCAGAATGTGAATACTGTACACAAGGAGCTCAACATCCAAGAAATGATTGAATTTGAATTAAAAAAAAACTGTAAAATTATCCAAAAGTTAAACAGAAAATAAATAGTCTGCTGCTGTAGAAGCAAAATCTGCATTTAGTACATATAATTACACGGTGCAAAGCTAAAAGTGGAAAATCTCCCTGATCCACATATAGCGTTATTGGATAAACACTATTGTAAATGTTGTGATTGTATTGTGATACTGGTTTCTACAGTGGCTCTCACTACTTCTGCACCTGCCCCAGTGTTGCAGGTTTTGATCAGAGAGATGGAGTAAAATAAAATTTGAGCATAATTGCTTGCCTGCGGAATGAATCAGGACACGCATTCAGAAGAATGACGGGCGTGATCGACATCCTGATTTATAGCACGACCTCTCGTTTTTGTGCACATAACTAAGCTGAATCTAAGTCGCGCTCGACCCCGTCCACACAACCACACCTCTTTAAGAACGGTGCTTTAACTGTATCCATCTGGCTGTGACACCCGTAAAGCATGTCCACTGAGGACGCTGCGTTGGGGCCGGGAGCTCTCGTGGGAAATCTAGTAGTTTGTTTGGCGGGAAACAGGAGGCGTAAACAAATGGACGGCGGCGGAGGATTTACCGCTTCCTAATGCATACATCTTCATGGTGGGACAATCCCACCTGCTCCGCCATGGCTCATTATGACAGGCTGCATGGGGGCGGTGAGAGAAACGTCTGTGAATGTAGGGGAGTATACTGCTGCGATACTGTTATACAATACTGTGCTAAAATGTACTAAAACTGCAGAATTACCTTTCCTGCAGTAAATTCAACTGAGGCGAAACATGTGGCTGGCTGTAAACAGCTGGTAGTGGATTTGTATCTGCTATAAAAGCTGAAATAAATAGCTACAACTGCCCTGTGGTTGGCTTCACGTGTTTTTTTTGGAGACATTCCTCATGATAACAAGTGTTTTTGTTTAGTTGGCCGTGATGCATGGCAGCAATTCGGTTTTAATGCAGCTCAGGAACCTTTACATGTCAATTCCCTCGTCGCTTACATCATTCCTGCCACTGTCCAGTCACATACCAATAAAGCAAACAAGAATAACAGGTATATATTTTATTATTGTGCAGGAATAAAACCACAATATAGAAAAACATATTTTAGATGGCTTTTTTGTATGGGGGCTGATATCTTCAGTTTTAGGGGTATTGACCAGCTTCATGAAAAAAAATATTATTGGATTTAATTTTGAATGAGTTGCAAACTGACAGAATATGACATCTCAATTTAATTTCACTATTTATCTGCAAATTTCAGCTGTTGATTTGGGATCAACAAGTGTATCTTTTACAAATCAAGCGCTTTTTAAAATTCTGTGCTCTAGCATATTAACTGCGAGCCCATTTCCACATTAGTTATACCTCAAATATAAAATAACACATCTCACATCAAACAATATGCTTATACTGCATAGTGTGCATCCAGTTGCACATTACATTAGTATGCAATCGCTGATGCATTTATTTTTTATCGCCGTTTCCCCTGACTATAAAGCCAGGCCATTGCATTACTTCTAAAACAGTAAGGCAGTGTTTTACTGTGAGCTAATAAAAAGCAAAATTCATCTGCAAACACATGACGGTTTCCCCCTTCAGGAGAAATGCAGCGAGCGTATTGTAAAAATCCATGATAATTATCTTGCAATATTGGTTTTATTACTGGAGGATGTATCCCGGCCACATGCTGCTTTCTGGTGTCATTTCAATGCTTCACTGGCACATCATGAAGGGAGGATTACAGGCCTGTACCCACACACAAAACCAACAAAGGGACCACCGTAGACTTTCTCTGTGTGTTGCTGTTTCCTGTACAGAAACACATGAGCTCATGTAAACTATAACGCCACTGTTATTGTTGTTTGAGATGAAGAATTATGCTCCAACAATGTGACGCATAACCTCCGTTTCCTGCTTTTTCATAACAACGGAATTACCATACATTGTCCAAAGCACTGAAAACAACAATCTCCTCATTTGAAGCTGAACTGTGCAGGAAATACCCTTTTGTTCCATCACATCTGGGTTCATTATAAACATTTCAAATCTCCATTAAAGTTAAAAACAACATTCGGGTAACGATGGCACGCTTTGTGTGGCTGTACTGAGGCCGGAGGCGGGGAACCTTTTTCCTATCAAGGGCCATACTAAATGAATGAAGTCATACAACACTAATGTCTCTAAGGTGAAGTCAGGACTTGCTTCTCTTTTGCGAGGTGTCTGATGTCATGTGGTAGTGGTGATGCTGCTTTCTTACGGCTGGTCTTCTAGGTTTGAGTAAGAGCGTTTTCACAACTTGGTCCAAATCTTTGGACTTTTCAGTTCAGTCTAAACCAAAAAAGCAGGTGTAAAAAGTGCCTCGGACCACGGCCGTGACCAATGGAACAAAGCTTTGTCCGACCAAAAGAGGTGGTCTCAGTCCGGATCAAACTGAACCATGGTTTGGTTCGTTTGCAGTGTGAAAACAGACGTTTGGTCCAATTGCAGGAAGTTGAGAGAGCATTAAATAGAAAGAGAAAGCAGAGGCCTCACTGGTGCCTCTAGGAATGGAATTGCCCAGACTCTACTTGCAGATCATACATGTTACTGTCAAAGCCTTTCTTTGGTCTAGTCTGTAGACTCTTCATAATCCTGAGTGAATTCTGTTTGTGTTATTCTGTTATTCTGGGTGGATGCCTGTCAATGAAACATTATATTTTCAGTATTGTTCTCCATGGTGGTAAGAAATCATGGATGTATTCTATCTGTGAGGCTGTATTTCTGATTTGACAACCATTATTGCTTTTTTTTTTTACTTCTTCAAATAAAAGTCAAAGTACTAGAGAAGGGTGTGCCAGTCAGTCTGGCTAAAAGCAGTTCGGCAATGCAGTTCAGTATAGGGCATCAGGCCTGTCATAATTGCATCCGCTGGCTGAGGTCGCAGAGGGGCGGCGAGTAGCGCTCTGGATGTGACTTCCTGATGGAAGCTCGCAGAGAGAGAGGAGTCCATTACTGCACATCCATGACAAGAGTGGAAGATGAAATGGCTTTTTGAAAAACTGGGGCTGCTCTAACATTTTGGTGCCAGATAGAGTCGAAGTAAGTGTGTCAGCTGCAGCGGGGGGGGGCCAGCTCAACAGGCTCCGGGAAGATGGAATGATGTGAGAGCAAGGTGTAATTTCCCAGGTGTTCCCAGAGAATCCCAGCGCCTGGATGGGAATTGTCTCTCTCTCTCTCACACACACACACACACACACACACACACACACACACACACACACACACACACACACACACACACACACACACACACACACACACACACACACACACACACACACACACACACACACACACTGCATTTTCTTACTGGGGGAGTAATTGGCTCCAGCAGCAGCTACAGATGCTGGTGGGGGGGAAATGGGGCAAATAAAACAAATCTAATTGCAAATAAGTTAAATAGTGAGTTCACTTAGATATTCTCCTCCAGCGTCTCTGAAGGAGGACAAACTAAGAGAGGGGTGGGGGTCACTTACTGTGATACACACCCGCTTGCTGCACCTGCTGCACCTGTTGGGTTAATTGGATTTTCTCACATTTAGAGAAGACAGTGCTGAATCTGATCAACTCCATTTTCTTAATTTTCAAATCATCGTCTAGGCCTGAAGAGGGCAGACGAGTCTTCTTTTACACATGGAGGAGGCCACTCAGGGTGTTTTCCCTAAATGCAACGAAACCCTCCTTAATTTGCACAGCACAGCACTGACTGACTTAATCTGTTAATATGCTACACGCAATGTCAGCATATTTTCGGGAAAACTGGTTATTCATTTCTTCACCCCCGTTATAAATTATTTGGGAGATTTAACACATGCAGCTCTACAACAAAGCTACATGAACCTATACATAACAGCATTGTATTCACATGTATGGTGGGGCTTGGCAAACACACAATCGTGGCCCATTAGTTCCACCAATGTAACAGTGACAATAGCATGATAACTGCCCAGCAGGCAACAGCAATCAGGCGAAATAGAAGTGTATATCTCTGTGACATGAGCCATAAAAGGCATCCATCCAGAGGAGTGTGTGTGTGTGTGTTCAGACAAAAGCCAACACGGTGGCACATGACTGGAGAGCAGGAGAACCACCCATCTTCTTATCTTTAGGATTCTGCTGCGGTGGTGCTACTGCATCCACATCCTTTTGTTTTCCGTCCAGGAGAGTTAATGTCTGCGTCTGTGTAGTCGCCACGCATCGAGACATCAATATGGGAGTGGTTGGTTTGACTGTTGAATATCCGGGAACACAAAACCCTTTCACACGATTGTCCAGAATAATAAAACCTGATGTAGTGTTCAATTCATGATCATTTTCATGCAGTGGGAATAGAGAAAGTTTTTATAGTGAAGGTTTCAGGCTTCGTGTGCACCAGAGGGAGCAGTGAAGTGCTTAGATCTCCTCCTCATAAGCTGATGACAAAGAGTCTAATAAGGCAAATGGACATGTCCAGAAATCATAGCGGTTCTTTCATTAAGAACATGCTGGAAACAGCAAAAAGGTCTTCTGAAAACATACCATCCGTTACAATGGGAGATGAGCTACTTAACTTACGAAAATTGCATTTTTATAGAAAAGGAGGTTATTACGGAAGAGAATATAGTGTAATTTCTGGTGCGGTAATAAGACAGAAATAAACAGTTTTCCGCTGTAATCACATTTATGTATTGTTGGACCCCGGTGGTGCGAGCTGGATGGATGTCATTACTATGTGGTCACCTGATCCAGTGCTCTCACTCTAACAGTCCATAAAATTGTAGTGCAATCATCTCTCTTAGTACAGTAATGTTGCCGTGTCTTTGAGAAACAATGGGATGACTCACACAAGACGATATTTCTTTGGATTCCGCAGTGAGATTAGCTTGTCTCGGACAAAATAATGGCACTGGTTGCCCCTCCGTCCTCCTTTTCCTGCTGGAAATGAAAATGAATCAGGGCAAAAGATAAAAGCTTGACAAGCAACAAGCAATCCTTCAGTTTAACAGCCAGAGAATTCACTGCTGGAAAAATGAAAGCGGGCTGCTGAGGAGAGGGGAATAGCACCATTGTGAAAGAGGGGGACACCGTGAGGGCTGAGCAGGCTAATGTGTTCGTGTGTCTTCACCGTTGCACTTCATGTTCTCACAGAAGCTGTTTTCAGACATTTTCCTGAAGAGCTGTATGTGCTTCAGCTGTGTGTCACAATAACAACTTGTGTAGCAATATTCTCTCTCAAACTAACACAGAGGATAAATCAGTGCCAATTGCTCGTTTACCCGCTGATGCCTCTCAACACTGAGGAAGAATAGACTGTCGTAGGAGTTTTCTAAAGCGTGAGCAGTTTCCATGGCACACATGGGTATAATAAGCAAGCAGAGTAATCGTCAGCTTGTGCAAGCATTCAGTCTGTAGCTAGTCCCAAGGTTTGATCCTCAAAGTCCATGTGAAATTGTCCACAACAAGCATGCTCCTCTCACGCGCCACCCTTCACTCAGTTTCCCTGTTCCATGCATCTGATCCTGACAATCTCCTGCTGCGTTCATCATATGTAAAAGGTAAACTTGAGAAAATGTCCCAAATTTCTAGAGATCTTTCCAGAGGTTCATGTGTGAAAATGGCTTCAGAGAGAGAAAAAAAGAAAGGAGATAGGTATGTGAACAGATGATATGTGCTTTCAACGCAGCAAATTCACACCTTCCCCTGACTTGACCATCTAGCAGGCGGCGGTGGACTAGTGGTTAGAGAAGAGGAACATCAAACATGACATGACTGGCAAACATGATACCTGGACCGGAGGATGGACCAGACAATGGGTCTGTTCAAGTTCAAGAAGAGCGACAGATGGACACTCCTCTCCCTATCGCACTGTTTAAGTGCCCCTGAGCAAGGCACTTTACTCGCTCCCTGGGCTTTTTCCAATATATAGCTGCCCACTGGTCCGTGTGGTCACTGCCCTCGTGTGTGGTGTGTTCCGTGTGGGTTAAGAGCAGAGGTTGAATTTCCCAATTGCATGATCGCGTGTGCATGATTGATGCGGGACAAATAAAGGAAATCTAAATCTAAACCTCCCTGGTTCTCTCTATAGACCATTGCCCATCTCTGTAAAGTCGAACCCTTGCAGCTTAGTGAGCGTGTGCAGGTTTTGCTCGGCAGTGATGCAGCGACTTATGATCGGATAAGTAACTCCAGCATCAGCATTTTGCAGCAGACGTCTTTGTGTCTCTTGGGCTGCTGACCTAATCGCTGGAGCTAGCAATGAGCAGACCAATTCATCAATGTGACACCGCTGATCTCCTCCGTACCCACTACCTTCACCACACACCTCCACACACACACACACACACACCTAGCCTCTCCAAGTGGGTGTGGACACCGCGGCACTGCAGGGATGGAGTCAAAAAGCTTTGTATTGTTACACCCTTGGTACTGGTGGTCTTGGGAGTTCTCACAGTCACAGCCCTCTAAAAGTTACTGTGTCCTTCCTGCTAATTTGATCACTACGTCTCCTGTGAGGTCCTGCAGGCTCAACTAATCTCATTACGGACCCCCATGCGGAGGAGCTGCAGGAGAGGCCCTCACATGCCACACCTGCTGCACACAACAGAGCCGTGCACGCTGATCTAATCTGGTGGCGTGCCCATCATTGCCTAGCATTGATTTTCAGCTAGGAAACTTTGAATAGGATTGAAGAGGATTGAAGCGAGGAGACAGGGGCAAATGAGAAGGAAAAGAAAAGAAATGGGATGTAGAGACCATCCATGTGGAAATGAGAACAATGTGCGTGACGATGCAGGATCCACGACTCACTCTGCCCGCTGCCCTCTGCTTCTCCCCCCGGGCTCCGACATGGAAAATCCCCAAATTATTTTTGATTTAAAATTAATCACAAAATCTGCATGAGGGATTGTGATAATTCCATAATAGTCGATGGAAATAAAATTCTCTCTTCACACATATTCCTAAAATAAGTGGTGTGTGTGATTTCTTTTTACACTTATTCATTTATTTCCACAGAAACTTAAATGTGAAACTGCACTTAAAGGGTCACCTTGTGGTCTTATGACAGAAGTGTATCAAGTGCTCTCGCAAATCCACGGAGATTTCGATTATGGATGATGGCGTATAGAGGAATGAAGAGCACCAATTACATTGTTTGCTGTGTTTCTTCATCTCCAGCTCGGTGAGGCTCTTGTGCTGTTGATTGGAGGGGCAGACAGAGCAGGTCTGTCGGACAATAGGAGGATTAATGGGGGGGGGGGGTCCGCAGGCTGCTGATATGAGGCTCAAACTGACTGAGGGTTGGGTCCCTCTCCCCGGGGACGGCTTAATGACCAACATTAAAAATAATTAGGAAAAGACAAAACAGTCCTGCTTGAAATTAACCCTCCTTAAATCCAAGACATATCCCTCTGTAAGCAGCAGTGAAGCCCTTCAATTAGGATTATCAGATGTGTTACTTCAAACATAATTAAAAATGTATCCGTTCTCATGCTGTGGTGTTTTTACAGTTTAATATTCAGTGTTGATACAAGCCAATGGAGTTAATAAGATGGTCCATATTCTTTTGTTAGATTTAAACTGGTGGATATCTGGTATGTTTGCTTTTCAGCACAGGGTAGTATTGTAATTCCTCTGCCTTTAAGCCAATATATCATGAATGAGAAGTTATGAATTTGCAGCAACAGTGTGGCTTTAAAAAGTTATGGATTAACATTGGTTTAAAGGAGATAGGAGAATTACCATGCACATCTTAACCCAGGATATGTCTACTGTATTAAATATTCATATGGTTGGGATAAGGAGGATTTCATTTGCGTAGACCAGTAAGTTCAACGCTTCTTTTTGCATGCTCATTATTTTCCATGTAGATTTTTCAGATTTTATTTAGTAGTGTACATCTTGTTAGCAAAAAATTAATGACCCTATAGTTTCTCTCCACAATAAAAAACGTGTTAAAATTATACTACTCTTAAGCAACTCATTTTCAAACCCTACACACTTAATATGAATAGTGAATGAGTTTGGGGGAATCAAGCTTGTTGCTGAAATGAGACCTGCCTATTGTAATTTCACAGTGGAGGACTCCATAAAAAAGAAAAAGTAGAGGGTAACTAGAGAAGATGGACACAAAGAGATGATTTGTGTCTCTCAGAACCATATAATTATAGGCCAGTGGGGAGTGTTAGACAAGAGTTACATGTCCAGTGGAAAGCAGCTTCATATTTCCATAAAGCCTCTGTACGGATCCCACACTGGGTATGAATGTCAGAGACATTCGTCTGCCCTCCTCTGGGGAGGACTGGGACGCTGCCAGAAGCGCAGTGGATCCCTGTTTGAGTCCCGTACCACCGACAGAGAGCGAGTAGGTAGAGTGGAAACCAGAGAGGGCTCCTCTCCCCCCCACCTCTCTGGTCCCAAAAGAAGGGATGTATTGGCACCGGCAAAGCTGCAGACCCCCTCAGATAATTAAAAGTGAGGTATAAATCAGTGTGTAAGCAGTAATCACACAAGCTCCTGCCAACTCCCCGCAACGATCATAAATCTGGAGGAAAACAAAGCTTCAGCACTAACAAAGGCTCTGCGATCCCCACTGGATACGCATTTCATAGAAACCACACTGCTGAAATAATACACGTGTGATACCGAAGATACGGTTTTATGCTTAAATCGATTTAAATGGATCAAGGAGTAGCAAAGGCTCCGCGACAGATGACTTCATACAGCAATTTCACTTTTAATTTTCCTTGTGCGATCGTAAGCTCCGCGGCCTGCGTTAAATATTCTGCACAGGAGGAAACCTTTACAAAAGAGAAGATGATATCACTTCACTTGACACCTTGATGGAATCACATGAATCTCATCATGCATATCATGCACCATATTGATTTGTGGAGAAAGAAAAATCTGTGAAAAGTGTGAGACATGAAAAAAACATTATTGATCCAGACTGAAATCATGCTGATTTAATTCTGGGCGGAGAGGGGAGGTCAATAATGCTTCGGCAATGAATGCATCCTGATAAGGTCAGTGCGAGATACGACAATGCATTTTATATGCAGAAAGAAAGAAGAACTGATTTGATCTATATCGCTCGGATACTTTAAAGAGAAAAAACTGAATTTCTATAAGCCACCGAGCCTCTAAGGCACAGTTTCAAAACATGAAAGACGATATCGAGATCACGTGAGATGAGCCTACCGCTTCTTTGTTCTTTAATTTTTACCTTGTTGCTGAAAGAGAGTCGGGGACAAGGACCTGCGGGGTCAGGATCAAAGCTCGCCTTGTGCACGGAGCAGTCAACTGTAAAACACTGCGCCCGAGGACTTATCCAGGCTTATAGTGAAGAATTGACTCCCTCTTCCTTTTGTCATGCAATGAAATCAAGATGAAAAGCTCAACACTTCAAATAAAATGTTATGAGATGAGATTCCTGAGTTCCAGGAAGAATCTTGTGAGAGTTACTAAGGACCATTAACAAGCGTTTGTCTCAACCTGCTGTAAAAATGCTTTAATGATTTCTTCTAAAGGCCTGTGTTGATGGGCTGCTCATTTTTGTTTTAAGGGTCTGAACCACCTAATTGAATGCATTACTTAATAATCCACACAGAAGGACCTCTAGCATTAACTTAAGTGGGGTTTTATCATGTTAAATAGAGGAAAACACATGAAAAACTTCACGTCTAAGACCACTGGGCATTAGAGCGAAGACGGATTATAGCTTCTCTGAGCTATCGGAACAAACATGTTGTGCATTTATCCCTCTGCTAATCTGCAGGAATCAAAGCTTGTTACTTAGATTACCAGCTAATCAGCACAAAAAGCACAAGCAGATCCACTGGACAATGATATTACTCCGAGTTTGTGTGTGTGTGTGTGTGTGTGTGTGTGTGTTCAAACCCCCATGTGATCAATAAGGCTGTAAGCGTGTGTTTAAATCACGCTGCCCTCTGTTCTTGGGTAAACATCCGTGTGAATGGGAAAGACAGCCATGGCATAGTCAGTGTTTTCTCAGTCAGCCTCACGATTTTAAACAATAATGACTTTTTAATGTGGACCTGTGATTACATTGTCATGGTGAAATATGGTTCTTCTTGATCGCATTGGAAATGAGGGCCTAAACGTGAATTACTACAGCGGCATAGATTACAGCAGCACGCCAGGTGAGGCAATCTTCATAAATTCAAATCTAATCTTAACAGAGCCGTGCAGTGTCAGCCGGTGGGGGAGGACTTTACTGAGGGGAGCCCCAACTACAGGAGACAATGGCCAGTGCTCAGGCTACTTAAGTGAACATTCAAGTTCAAAGAAGAGATCAAACATGAGCATATGAGTTAGACCAGAAGAGCAATATCACCTTCATGTGAGAATATGAAACTACAGCCAGGCCAGGTGAGCCAAAATACTGAAAACAGGGGGAAACAGAAAACCTGGCTCTGTCTGAGGGAAACAACATCTGCCATTGCCTCAGTGACCAATACCTTATATCCTGCCCCGCCCCAAAAAAAGACAGGCACATAATAATACGTTTTTACACTTTTGTATCAGAGGGGTCTTCAAACTTCTCATTTAACTCTCAACAAGCAAGCAAATGAGTGAGCTCCCAAAAATCTTTTATTTTATTATTGAGTCCAAAAATCTTCCTTAAAAATACCATTACCAAAACAAATACGCTGATGCAAATGAAGTGCAAATTAGTCAGATATTAAGAGTTTCTGCTGAAATAATATGCTCTCTGTTTGTCATTAAGGTTCACTTGTTTCCAGAAAACACTTAAAGCAACACAATGGAAGAGTTGCTCTTTGAGCCTCTCCATGCATAGTGGTACACATGTGCATTTGTTAACCAGCTAACAAAAAAGGACCAGGAAACCTCAGAAGCCACAGAACCATGTGGACTAACAATGTAAAGCAATTTTAAAGGATTTTACACAATATGATGATTAAAAGCACAAGAGGGGTAACGCATAAGCTACTAGGAACAATATAAAGGCTACTCTACATATATACAATAATAAATCGGTCCCGTATAAGTTAAATGACAATACTGACGTTTTTTTAAACATTAAAACCTCCATAAAGTGTTTTACCATCCTCTGCAGGCAGGAAGGATTCTGGATGCAGGTCTTCGACCTCGACCAATCTGCTCCAAAGGTTATTCATCCGCAGCTACGGCTCCAGATAATTAACGAGATCGACATCTGTCCTGCAGCCTTTTGCCTTTTTTAGCTCTGACCAACTGGACTGAAAGTGGGTCCAATATTATTCAATTACCTTCTCTATTCCTCTGCTTCCATTTAATGGCCATGGCAGAGATGCCATTCTCCCTATAATAAGACCTGCGACCAATCAAAATTTAAAGCCATTATTTTATGGTTTAAAAAACTACATTGTCTTGTTTTAAATACAACCACAATTAATAATCTCAGAACAGTGGATACAAATATGCTTAAAGAAAAGTATAGTTTTAAGGCTTGAATTCATAATCACATTTTTTATTGTGTCGATTCTGTTGCTGTAGTTAGAAAGAAACTAAGACAGTGAGAATGCAATAAGCAGTGAGATGGTTGTGTCGGCTGAGGTCATCACAGACAATTCAAATGCACCGTGGGACGATCCTCTACACTCACTTTTAATCTGTTTTCAGTTGCTCCCCTGTATTATTGCCTGGGACACGTGTCAATCATATTTTACTCCCTCGTGAAGTGGTGGCACGATGGTGTCAGTGAGGTGACAAATCACAGGAATGTGGTGCGGAGTGAAGCAGGGTATCTGTCAGCACCTCGGGGGTTGCCGCCCTGGTTTATCTATCCTCTGCCTGCGACTACGAGTGATCACAGTTTGATGGCTCAAGCCAAGCTAGTCACAAGGACATTTCTTATTCAAGTCACAATGCTGTCATCGACGTTTTTTAGAGCCTGTGGGGCGCCACGGCGATGATAGCACAGTTCCTATTAGCGGCAAGCATTCTGACGTGCTGACAGAATCCTTATCAATATGTCGACAGCTCCAGTATCTCACACCTCAGAGAACAAATCACTCCTACGCTGAGAGAATATAGTTCGCTTTCTCATTCTCATCTCCACAGCTTTTACTTTAAATATCCACTTTGCATTTGGCACCTGATGAAAGTACAATTGAGGGCACAGAGGTCATGTCATTATTTGACATTTTAGATTTTATCTCTACTGAAAGTTTAAATCAACATAAAGTTAATATTTCCAGAGTGAATTTGCTGTAGTTTGAAGGAAAGGAAATTTTGAACAGTCAGGTAAGCTGGGCCAACTGCTGCCCTATACAGAGGCTTCAGGTGTATTCAGAGCCCTTCACTTTGTTCACACTTTATTGTGGTGCCGATTTAATTTCACATAGATAAAATTGTTTGCCAATTTGTCAAAAATCTAAAGCTGAAATCACTTATTTACAGAGTGATTCTGAGCTCTTGCTGCAGCACTTCAGATTGTGGCCAGGTTTTTGTCTATATTTTCTCAAGACACTGTATTTAAGGGATATGAGAGTGTCATTGATCAGATCTGCATCGATCCTCTCAAATACGTACATGCCACGTACAGACAACAGGAGGTTATAGGCCGTATACCTTTACATTACCTCTAACTATATTCACATATACATTTTGTGAGCTAAGTCTTCTGACCGTGACGATGGAATGTTGGGAAGTTCTTGAGTTTTGGTGAAAAGGTGTAGTTTCAGCATACATCATCAGATCCTTCTGAAATTTTGAGTTTAATAAAAGTCCAGGCCTGAAGACATCTACAGGCCAATAGTGCCTTGTCATAGCGCCACCTACTGAGGAGAGGAAACGTCAATTTCTTACTTTTACACATTCTCGAAGCTTGTGAAACAGCCTCAAATCTGGTCACAATAGTCCTGAGACCTTGAAGATGCACCGGTATTAAGCTTTTGTTTTTTAAAGAAATGCCATCGCCATGGCGACAGCTTTTTTGCAATGAAACAGAAAGCTGTTTTTGAGGGGCGGCTGTGGCTCAGCGGGTAGAGCGGGTCGTCGTCTTACCAGAAGGTCAGTGGTTTTATCTCATCCATTTGGCATACATGATGCATTTTGAGTGGTCAATAGGAATAAGAAAGCACTAGATACAGCCAATTTACCAATTGCATGCTTGAAAACCTGAGAAATTGAAAAATTCCTCACTAGTGCCCTCGACAAACTTCGCTCTTGTGATACGTTTCACCCAGATTTATAAATTTGGTCAGCAGATATATCAGGGCAAGACTTAAAAAGGACCTCACTCCAACAGGAAGTCCACAATCTTAAAGTTTGTTATGAAATTTGTAATATTGGTTCATGTACTACTGACTTCCTGCAGAGGGCAGTGTTCCTGTGTGTGTGTGTGTGTGTGTGTGTGTGTGTGTGTGTACAATTCATATGTGTGTAAAGACAATTTATCAGTCAGCACTGGTGATTTCTGATATTGTTTGTAACTCTTCATGTCCCTTCAGTGGTCACTCTACACAGCATCGTGGTCTCCATTTACTAAGCATTACTTTTTAAGAAAGTAGAATCCATGTTCACCACCCACATGATCCATTCACACAACACAACACAACAGTCTGCTCCTTCATGCAGAATCCAAAGATCATTAAGGTTTCCGCGTTAATGGCACAGAATCTGCACCGCCTCCTGACACGCACAAAGGTGTGAGGGCCCTTTAATGATTTAATATGAAATCTAAATGTGCATGAGTTCCCCTAAGTAGGTATATCTATTATAAATTACCCTTTGCTCCACTGATACATCATGCATTAACCTTTGCCAGTTGACAAGTCATTAACTGACCTTGTTAACAGAGATGCATCTGCAGTGCATTTACCAACATTTAAATTCCAATACAACTTCCCCTCCTTAAGGGTCTGTCTCAGTGCTCTCACCGGCAGCAGGACACATGAGAAATGGAAACTGTGAGGGGATTTTTCTTTTTTTCACATTGTCATTGGCCTCTGGACCACGAGGGGCCTTTCTGCATCCCTTCACTCGATGACAGTGACACGGTAAAAGGTCAAAGCCCCTGAGCGTGTCACCAAGCTGGCAGAGGAATTAGAGGCCTGTTGAAAACCTGCAGCACCAGCTTTCATGGCTCAACGCTCTCTCCCCATGTTCTCCCCAAGCAAACAAATACATTTGCATTTCATTCCCACCCTGCTGATGTGCCCTGGACAGAAATGACGGGGAACAAAGGAGATTATACAAGGGCGAGATACGGCATCATCTGTTTGTGCAAATGTGTGTGCACTTAAGACACAAGGAGACATTGAGACGACGTTAAAATAAGTCTGGTAATAAATGAACCTGGGAGTTCGACACGTCCGCCGAACAAGATTGCACCCAGAGTGCTCCGTCTCTCCATGTTAAGGTATATATGAGGGAAGCATTTTGAGAACAGAGAATGGGAAATAAAGAGCAGTTGAGTGAAAATGCATCTCATCTGAATCCCTGAAGCCCTCGCGTGCAGCCATTATCCTTCTTGTGTATGATTCTCTGATGCCTCGTGTGCTCTGGTAAAGTGCTCTTCTCATTAAAAAACAATGTGGTATCTCCAATTTCTAATTAAATAGGACATTATCTCAAAGACAAGCTGGAGTGGAATGAGACCCTCAAACGAGTTATGAAAAAGAGGAGCTGCTCATAGCCTAATCATGCTTATGTTGATCTCAATGGTGTCTTTGCACTCAGCTGATACTCGGGGATAAAGCGGGGTTATTACACAGCTAATCTCTTCAAGAGAATGGTTATGTTTTTTTCCAAATCTATCGGTAATTTGAGAAGTGCTACTTTGCAGAAGATAAACCCATGTGGTTTGAGGCTTGTGATTGAAAATGAGCGTGGTCTAAATAGGGCTTTGTTTTCTCCCCGCACTTCAAATGGTTTTCATCTTTACACATTATCCTCACACGGCAAGTGGATCTTTTTTTTTAAGCCCAACTCATACTTCATTGTCTAACTGGCTCCAGCAGCAGGAAGAATAGCCTGTCATCTGCACTCTGGTCCAGATAAGGCCACATAATGAGGAGGAATGAGACAAAAAATACCTGTCGCACAACAGATTAGAGGTGAAGAAAAACAAATGTGAGACAAATAAAATCTACTAGAGCACTGGAAATATACTCCGCAAAACCAGCCCTTACTGTAGGTTCTCTTCCACATTGTTTTGTTATCCTGTTCTTATCTATTAATGATTCAATCTTTCTATAATCTAGTGTGTGATGTGTGTGTGTTTAATGCCTTTTTTTCTCCAGCAACGCAACCTAGTGTACTCATTCAGATAGAACTACAACTCCTAGTTTCCCTTTGCAGGACAGTGTTCTGACACAGTGACTACATTTACATGGACAGAGATAATCTGACTATTTACCTTATTCTGAACAGGAAGCCCCCTTCAGTACCTTATGAAAGCCCATTTCAATTTACTACATCCCAATTTTAACGTGGATCCTCATAAATTGCACACACTCATAAATATCAGTCCCTTAATCATGCCCGATTAGTTTTTCATCAAGATCCATAAATTATGCTCTCAGGAATAAAGGAAAAAGAAATTTCCAGATCCACACCAAATTTGAATGGGCTCTTTGCTGTCCCACACTGCATCCTTCCACCAAGTTTCGTGGTAATCCCTCCAGTAGTTTTGCGTAATTCTGCTCGCTAACAAATGCAGATGAAAACACAACTTAGTTAAAAAGACATTATTTCAATCATCATGCTCACTTGAGTTGCTGATAGAACATTTCATTCTATTTACATGTTAGAGAGCATAGCGTGATGATGACAACATTACATCCTGCTACTTGTTTACACGTGAACCCGGGGCATGCATCGTCAAACACTTGGTAACTGCTGTATGTCGCATATTCTTATTCCACATATGGCCTTATTTGATTTAAGGCAATCAGAAAATGCTGTGTGCATGTAAGTGTCTTATTCAGAATATTTTTTACTGTCAGTTCACATCGAAGGCATCAAACATGATGGCTGTGTATTCCTGTGTCTGTCTATCTATCTATCTATCCATCCATCTGTGTACAAGGATCAACTGGTAATGGGTTAAATCATCTGAAATATGACTTTGCATAGACAGAGGCTTTATCACAAAGCACAGGTGCAACAGTGAGATGTCAACTCTTGCTCCCATAACGATTTTAAAAGGCATAATTCACAAGGAGAAGGAATAAAATATAAAATATAAAAGCCTCTTTCTTTTTGTGGAAAATAATATGCAGCCCAACGTCCCATAAAAATATGCACTGATGTGGTTCAGTGACAGAAGCCAGTATAACCTCTAGTAACATTAAACTGTGCCATCTCATATGCATCAGTGATTTGGACACTCTATAAAAAGAATAACTACCCTTAAAAGGCACCTTTCCTGTCGCAGTGCCACAGGGCCCGGACTGGCATCACGCTTCCTGGCCGGCGTGCCAGAGATGACAAGGACACAGCCCAGATGACTTTTCCCCAGCACCAGGGCTGCCTGGACGTGATAAAGACACATAATTACACTGCTCCATTTATCTCTCAGGGTCAATCCCATCGCGACCTGATGATAGAGGGAACTCTCATGCACCGAACCTAAGTGCAATTTCAGATAACATTGTCTCCGCCATTTCGTTTGGCAGCTCTCTTACTGTAGATGCCCACTGCAGGGAACCTTAAAATAATGATGACGGAGGAGCTTCACATTGTCAGACCGGCTAACCTCATGAAGGAAGATCAGCAATGTCATCACCCCCCCCCCCTGCAATTATTTCTCTTGACTTCATGTCTTACTCCTATATAAAACCCAATTTCTGTAATTGTTTTAATATATTTGTGCATCACCTAAATGGTAGAAATGGCTTAAGAGTTCAGATAATGTATTTTTTGACAATCATTAAATAAAAAAATGTTAAATCTTTAAAATAGACTGTAGCTTAATGGAATAACAGACTTAATAAATGTTTTCTATTTTAATGGTTACTTAAAGTGATTTACACCACATTAAACCAATTGCACACAGATTCGTAAAGTACATTTATACATGCATTTCTCTATCTCCATCTTTTCACCAATGGCACATGGGGGGCAATTTGGGTTTCTATCTAGACCAAGGACACTTGGACATGGAGCTCAAACCAACTTTACGATTAGCTGACAAACAGCTCAACCGTTTTGATAATTACATTGAAATCACTATAATTCCTTATTCACAATTAATACATTAAATCTTGTGATTCAAACTGTGAATTTTCACAAGAGCCAAACACTAAGGGCAGTTACTGCTGGGACAGCATAGCTTTCTGTTATAACCAATATTTATGTGAAAATGAAGCAGCAGAATATTTGTCAAAATTGATATATTTCAACTACAGGAAATAACAAGTAATCTAAAATACAATACAAATACAAGTGAAATTGATAAAATAACATTAAAATATCACACACAATGTCAAAAAGTCTGATTCTGTTTTCTGTGTATGTAGCTAAAGTATTTTGGCTTTGCAGGGTATAAATGCTGTGTAATACTGGGCTGACTGAAACCTGCAGAGCTCCAATTGAGCTTTTGTTAGTCACAGTCCTAATGAGAAGCAATCATAAGCCGAGAGAGGATTATTGATAAAACCTAAATTGGTATTGATTGACTCCAGATGAGGGTGAAAATAGGGGCGCAGACCCTTTACACACCATCAAGAGGTGTGACAGTCACAGCAGGTCGAGTACATATCCAGTTCGTCTTTGTGGAGAATGGACAATCACATTTCCTCTTAGTTCCCCAAATGTCTACCTGTGTTTTTCTGTTTGTCCCTGGAGAGGAGACTTTATGGAAGTCTGTGGGGAAGTTGCAGTTAAATCCACGGATATATGGGTCTGCATTAGCCTGGATGGCTCTCTAAATGTCAAGGGATGAGATGGAAATATACAATGAAGACGAGAAAATCAGTTCAGTAAATCACCCAAATAGGAGATGGATGCAATTCATACTGGCTGCTTTATGTTAAAAATTAAATCCATGGCTAATAAGTAACTGTTTAAATAAGAAGCAGCTAATTTTCACCTTTAGCAGTGGACATCTTTAAAGTAATAAACAGCACATGAGCAGGCAATATATTGACGTGGTCTTCACCAGCACTAACCCGTAACTTTCACAATCGTGGCTTGGATTGTAAATTTCACCTAAGCTGCAATTTATATTCATGGGCCTTTAAAAAGCCTGTTACACCATAGGGAGGGGGGTGTTCAAGTCTTATGAACTCGGAGGATTCAAGAGCCCTCCGCGGTTTTTAATTTTTTGGGTATTATCTTAAAAATATGCCCGGGTAGGAATAGCTGACTAAATGTGAAATTTCAATCCAATTTCGAAGACACACGGCTGAAACTGACAGGTTTATGTCAGAGTAAACTTCTGACGGCGCGGCTGTTAAAGTGCCAGTCACCGGCAGAAGTGTGTGCTGATGTGGCGTATTTGAATGGAAGCCATAAGTTACATTTACCACCAGGTTCCAGTCTCCTGATTAAACGAGGCAGGGTTCTCATCCACACCAACATCAAGCTCATCCTACACCATCAATTATGCAATAAAGTTAGTGTCCTGATACCAACTAAAAACACTTGAATTGGCTCCAGCGATGGGCAGATAATCTATTGCAGCTTTTCAGTGCTCAGATCCAGAGGTGGAGGAAGTCATCAAACCTTTTACTAAATAAAAGTACAAATAAAGGCATAATGTACTCACCCTTTCAACATGAGTAAAAGTAAGTTCTTGCTTTTATACATACTTTTAGCAAAAGTAAAAATATTTGCTGAGTGTATCTTATTCCCTAATACAACGCTCTGCTGCATTATGGCTGAGACTCAGGTGTTTCACCAGTGTTGATGCTGCAGGAGGCGGGGTCTCATGTTACCTGCCCGCTCTGATTGGATCAGTTAACATGTGATACAATGCATTGTAAAAATGTTGTTGAGAAGAAAGAACAAATATTTGTTGATAGTATTTGCTGCTGTGGAGTAAAGGTGAAAAGTACCTCAAATAAATCGACTAAAGTAAACAATAGATACATGAAAAATGTACCTAAACACAGTAACGAAGTAAATGTACTTTGTAGCATCAAAATCATTTGCATTTTGTAGCTTGTACTAAAACTACTGTGCATTTTACATTGTTTTCTCTTTCTATGAGGTCTGAAACAAATGAGCAAAATTCTATAAAGTTGCATTAGTAAAACATTGAATAATGAAGAGCACACAGTGAAGTTAGCAGCTTTTCACCTCAGTGGAACAAATCAAAAGACAATCAACAGTTTTCCTGGGAGAGTCGACCTTCGTTTCCATTCAGTGGCTGGCACAGTGTACTTTGTCTAATAGCGACAGCAATACACTTTGTCACAGTGGTTTCCTTCAGCACAGACATGTCTGCACAAAGATTCAAATCAAGGTTATAGAAAACAATGGCAAAGTGGCCCATGAGATCTTTTGTTATGTGTCATGTAATGTTGTTAATGTCCTGCTACAAATGAAAGACTGTGAATCTAAACATTACTGTGATATCAGACTTGATTATTGCACAGCGCAGAGAATACGATATGTAAACAGTGTTAAAAGAAGAGAGGAAATGTTCCCTCAACCCTCACAACATCATCTCCTCTGACTGAACCTCAGACACACTGTAGTCTGAGCACAGTAATGGCCACTGTTCACCAGGTCGTGGATGAATCAGATTAGATTGACAGTGTGAGATCTCACTGTGTGTCTGAAATGAAATGAAGGTGTGTTACAGTGCTGCCTGCGATAGATTAGCAGAGAGTGGAGGTAGGTCGCTGCACTTGTGTTCAGGTCTGGGACGGTCAGGTGTGAAATTAAACAGGAAACAGACGTGGCCCTGAAAACAGACTGGGCAATACAAAGATGGATCGGCCCCAGTGCATGTATAATTGATGAAAACATTTCTACTGTGCAGTGCATCAAATTCAAGTGAATATGATGAATCAGTGAAATTATAAGGCAAAGTCTGTGATCTAATGGCCCAGATTCATAGTGCAAAAAATTGATATGAAGACAAAACATATAATCGATGCAAAACATGTTTCCATATTCATGTCAATTAGATCAACTCTCCGATCCATGCATGCTCTGGAAAATGAGGGAAAGGGGGAAATTGGAATTAAGTGCTTGAAGCCACTGGTGGGCAGCGCGGCAGCCTGAGGAGATAAAGAGGAGAAACTCATAGAAAGGAAAAGTAAATGTAATCTAAAACAAAATGCAGGGGAATATATACAAGTCAGCTGTCAGAGGGAAAAACACATTCCCCACAAGCAACAATCACAATCCATATATCATACAGCGGTGAACCCCTCGTGTGTGTGTGTGTGCATGTCTGTTCTGACTATGTGTGTGTGTGTGTGTGTGTGTGTGTGTGTGTGTGTGTGTGTGCCAACGAGGAGGAAATGCAGTGCGTACTGAATTATTGAGTTGAATTTTCACGGGCTGAAGGTCAGTGAGCGAGGGGGGAAAAAACAAGGCTGATTAAAAATAGATGTTTTCTTATTGTCTGCCAGGCCAAGTGCTGAAATATAGAAAAAAAAAAAAGAGATGGAGAGATGATTATTCCAAGAGTCAACACTATCAAAAACCAGCTCCTATGGACGAATAAAGATGGACAAATATGAGCCACAGGACTGCAACAAGAACCTGAAATCTGTGACAGACAAACGCAAAGCCACTAGAACAATACACACGACATGTGCAGGATTTTACTCACTGAAAATCTATAATTATTAAGAAATAATCCTGATTACACACTGCAATTGATCTTTAAGAGCTTGCGAGATTTATACATCCCCTGTGCAGTGAAACTTTACTCCAATAACACAGATTCCTCAAGCAGGAGGCATCCATTGTGGGCTAATTGGATTATCAGTGGAGAATTACAAAATGATCTCACGGTTTTGTCAGTAGTCCTCTTAATGAGCTCTGTCCTCATAAATGTAGCGTTGGCCTTCTCTTACGGCCTAATTGATATTTCATTAGAACCTTTCTATTTATGATTTTAATGGCTTGGCCTATCGCAGTACAAGGCAGGGCGGTTAACGGGACTAGCCGGGGGTTCCTTTTGGATATACTGTCAGCTTCAATGTGGTTTGGATGGAATCTAATAAAAAATAGCGGGATTTATGTTTTTACCCTTTGGATACTGGTTTACAAGAATGTGGAGTCATTAAACACATCAAGATGCCCCTGTCCTTCAAAAACACATGTACACACACACAGAGAGACATGCATGTTTATGTATAGGATGAACATTTTATTCTAGTTCTTAACTAGAACACAGAAAATGCTATTAACCATTTCTGGAACCGTGATCTACACTAATTCCAAACACAATATTCCTCCTTTACATCTCAAGCAGGGATATGAATATATAAAACTGTCTTACTACAACGATTGTGTCAAAAAATATCATGGTAGATGTTACTATCAAGATTATTAACTTTCTGGCAACATTGCTATTAGAAGTAAAATATGGTTAACAAGAGCGCCCTGGACTGTGAACTGTATATTACAGCTTGATTAGAATCTAAAAAAACAAATATCAAATACACTTGTAACCCACAGGGTTGTTCTGTAAACAAACCATAGGATATATTTACATTGACTGGTTTTAAAGAAAGTACAGTTTCATGTGTGCACAGAAGCAGCGTGAGCATGAGGAGCTGAGGCTGGAGCGCAAGAAATCCATAACAAAATATCTGAGTGCAAGCGCACAGTGGGATTTTATACAAAACATAATTTGTTAACGTTAATCACGCAACCCGTTCTGCTGTCTGTTGCATTACTAAGTCAAATATGAGGTATACGCCATGGTCTTTAATTTTCTGATTGACCAGTGGGGGTCAGAAAACAGGTGAAGTCAAATCAAACGTGGATGAGCGTTAATGAGCCTTAAGCTAACTAAGGTAACTACGCTATGGGAACCATGGATTTGGCTTTGGCTAAGCTAACCAAAACAAGAGTAGGTTTGGTTAAACCTTGAGACATTTGACTGTAAATTACTTTAAATGCAGATCAGTGTGTGTCTCTAGATTCTTTGCACACATTCATGCTTTCAAGCATGTTTCGATTCACTTTGGGTGTTGATAGCAAGAACAGAAAACCTCCTGCACACTCACTATAGATCACTTGCACTTAATCTTTTCATAAGGTAAAAGTCACAAGATGAATTTTAGCGTATTCGCCTTTTGGGGACTTTCTTTTATAGTTTATGATGCAAGACACCAATAAAACTTCATGGAGTGTGAGAACTTTGTAATAAGTGTCACCTGTTGCACTTTAGTAGATCAGATCGAGTGGCTAATTTCAGTGTAGCAATTTACGACTGGTGCAGCTGGAGCCAGAAAGACAAGGAGCCTGGTCCTTGTGGGGGCTGCTCTGTCTCAGATTCATTAAAGTCATAGGGCATTCACTTGTGCTTAATCACAATAAATCTGCCAGAGGCCAAGATCACAGTATTGACAGTATTTAAAATTGCTGACAGAATATATCATCAGATAATTTTTTTTTACAGCGTTACATTTGGTATCCCAGCGCATCTCTAATCTCAAGCGGTTCCTACTTGTTGGGCTTGCCTCATCAACTCTTAATTTGTTGTAATGTATCTCCAGCCTCATTAGTGTGTTCGGCCAGACAAGTGATTGCTCTCCCTGCCACACAGACCCCCATCACTTCCTCTCCTCTGCTAGATGAAAGCTAATGGCGGATGTGGTGTTTGTGGTGGTTGGGGTTAGTGTGCAATGAAGGGTAACTGTTAAACTAGTTAAAGGACCCTGCACCTGTCCCGAGCCCCTGGACCACTTGATGATATGTCACACCCCTCGCTCCAGTCTCATTTGTTGTCTCATTTGGACAACAAGACGAAGCATGAAGGCTCCACAGCCGTTTGGAGAGGATGTGGGTGGTTCTTTGATGCTGCAGGCCTCATTAAGCGTCCATCCACGGCAAGAAGACTACAGTTCAGAGAGCTCACAAATGTGGAAGGATATACCCCTGCTAATCCAGGTCTTAGATTCAAGACTTCTTAAGACCATAATGAATGAAATCTAAGAACTAGGTCAATTACGACCGATATACGAATTACTTACACTTCCCCATAATTAAAGAGGTGAAAATGCTGAGTAGAGAATAATAATATTATATATATATTCACAAACTACAGACAGAGACAGTAGGTATCCATAGTCTTTCCGGCAGCCAAGCTGATCAATCCCATGCTGGTTTTGTTTGTAGTTTTATTACAGTGCTCTAATATCTGTATAATTGAGAAAGAACTACAACACACTGAGAAAATACAAACCATGTATGCTGCAAAAACATTGTCTTAGAAATCTCATATAGGGCATTTCCTACCAGGACCAAGGTTCATTTCTTGAGCTGTAAACTCTGAAGGTGCGGACCATACAAGGTAGGTTTGAAAGCACCCTTAAAGTGCACCAAAAATGATCAAGACCTGCTTAAACATATATCAAAGACCTAGTTTGTAATAATTTTAGGCCTAAAATTCAGATAAATAAATTTTTTACTCATTTTTGGACTTTTTAAGACCCTGGGGAAACCTTGGAAACTAACGGGCAATTGTTTTCAAGACCCTGATGCATGTTGCCGCACTTCTGACACAGCCAACGACCCAGAGCTGCAGTCCATCACCCAGTAACAAGCGCCGCACTAAAGCAGCATCATTACGAGCAGGGGCCGTTCTTCTAATGACTTGTGTACTGACGAAGCCTTGTTTAGCTCGAACGCGAAGACTTATGAGTGTGGTTGCTTACAGAGACCGCTCATAGTCACAGTGCAGTGGGGAGTAGAGAGAAAGACATGGCACAGTGGATCTGCTCTGATCAAAGGGATGGGACTTTGATGAATGCTGTTCATTAGGCACACCCGAGTGGGCTTAAGGGAGAGGACATCAAGAGGGGGATAACACAGGGAAGGATAGAGGAGGAGCAACTAAAATATGGTATTGAAGGGTAAGGGATGAGTAATTTCAGGCAACAATATGGAAACAGATCATCTTCACCGTCCAGCTATCTCCTGTGCATCTTTGCACTGAGCTTCCTTTCAGTCCCCCGAGTGGCCACTGGGTGGAGACAGCTGTCTTGTGAGTAAAGTCTCCCTCTGCTTCATTCCCAGCACGAGTTCACATGTTACCCTGACCTGTAGCATTTTCTGTATTAATCTAAAACAAATGGGGTAGTGTGTCAGCGGAGGGAATTACGTGTTAATCTGAGGGAATGAATAACGAGCAGCCATTAAAAAGCACAGTCCACCTGACGGATTGTTTTGCGGATGGAGGCTGACGCACACAAAATGGGGAGTGACAGATGATGTCATCCTCCACTCATTAATATCTACAACTGGATTATGAGGTTAACGTCTGCTTCCTCTGCCGGTGCTGAAGTTCGGCTCAGCTGCAGATGCCCGTGCACACGCGGGCTGTAATGGCGTAATGGGGTTCAGGGGCGGATTCACTGCGACTGTCAGAGGGAAGGAATGCCAAACAACAATCTATGTCTTGTGTTTGCAGCAACAGTGTACAAATTGATTTGGTATGCCGTCCGCCTCCATGATCACCGAAAAATATGGACAGAAAGGGAGAGAGAGAGAGAGAGAGAGAGAACCAGATGTCACAAGAAGTTTTCTGAGATACCTGAGATTCAATTCCGGAGATATGAATACCATTTCTGAATCCAGTGCTCGGGAAATTAAACGAACAGACAGAAGCAAATGGGGAATGTGTGCTTTGGACTGTTATTTTAAAATTCCCTGCTCATAGAGGCTGCTCCCATATATTCATTTCAATTCCAACGCAATTCAATTTCAACAGGAGAAGCCATACGTCCGTCTGGAGACACGGGTGCACATATAGGATAACGACACCAGACAGAGGAGGACATAGGATAAAAACGTTTATCAATAGCAATAACTGTCTGTATAATGTGTCCAGACACAAAACTTAATAAGCAGATTTGAATTTAGATGTAAAAGCCTGAAGAATAATTTCTTACTTAGCATCACATTGAAGCTGCTCTTGAGAGAAACCTTTTTTCGTTTTAAGATGATGTTGATGCTAAATCCTCAGTCTTACTGGGTTTAAGTTTATCTGTGGTTTAGGGTTTAGAGGTTGGACTGCAATCTCTCATTACATCAACCAAGGAGGTTACGTTTTCACCCCGTGTGAAACTTGTTTGGTTTTGAGCAGGATTAGGTAAAACCCACTGAACGGATTTGCACGAAAATTTGGTGGAAGGATGGGACCTTGGGCAAGAAAGAACCCATTCAACGCTCTGACATATGCTCAAGCTTAGTGTGTGGAGGGCAGATAAAGGAGGGGCTAGGTGTGAAATGTTTAATATCATGCTCCTGCTACAGTATATATGTGCACTGGTCAGGTGATATTTTACCTCGTCACGCGACATTTTCATTAGCTTTCTCTGCCTCGGACCAGAGGAGTGTTAAGCAAACAGAATGACAGGCAATTAGCTTCCCTTGACTTCATCTAAATTACACATCAATTATGTGATGATGGAGAACTAGACACATTTCATATGTGACGATGCCGGGGGAATTAATGTGGAGCAAGAGGAAGGAGTAGAATGCAGTAGGTGTTGAAAAGAATTATGATTTTTTTGCATTCTGTCCTGACACAAACTTTATATACGCTCTTTGTGAAATTACAGTGTTGTACTACACATTTCATGGTGTACGGTCTGAGGTGTCCTGGACTAAGATACATTAAATGTCAAAAAGAGCCAACTGGCTAGTTTTCTTACAGCCACAAAAGGCACTCTGCTTTCGCTTTTGAGATGGATCCTTTATCTGACAAAAAAGGGAGGGCCCGAGCCACCTTCGAAGGATAACTCCGCACCTCTTCATTACTCTTTATACGCACAATTAATGGGGGGGTCTTTTTTTCTCCTCTCTCCTTAAAGGGCATCTCCTGAGTGATAAACTCCGGATGCAAAATGGTTTTGAAATCTGCTGAAGTGGTTTGAGGGATGAAGGAGCATGGGGGAGGGTGGGTCATAAACTGTGCAGAGGACTAAATTTGGATTTGGAAATGAAGACAGCGAGAGTGAGCGGGATAGAGAGAAAACTCAAAGGAGGGAGGAAAAGGAGGAGGGACGCTCTCCGAAGGCAGTTTGGTGATTGTAACTCCAAAGGCTACGTTCAAGGAGCCAAGTTAAACGATCTACATCAACCTGACAGAAGATCGGGTCACTGCATCTGTCCGAAAAGCAAGAATTCCTCTTCATAGAACATCTTTGACATTTCGTGTAATACACTTGTTTGTTGTCTTGCTCAGAGTTAGATGCGAGAATCAATATCAATTTAGTGTCGTTCAGAACAAAGAGCGAGCGAGAGGCATGTTTAGCCTTTAGCTTGACACGAAGACAGGATGCTGGGAAATCAGCCAAGTTCCATCAAACAAGAACATTGTATTATATGTGTAGAAATAAAGACAATATATCGATATTTCTAGATCCAAATAACATTTAAGATACAATAAGCAACAATTCTTCATTAAAATGTCTCAAAACGACAAGACCCATGTTGTATCGTTTGTTAACTTCGGTACTTAAATGATCAAAAAGGTTTCCAACAATGTTCAAACCCGAAGAAAGGTAAAAGGACGTTTCATTTTTGTCACCTCTTAATTGCATCATATCCTCTTTGCCCTTGCCTTTGTCCCCCTCTGATATTCCTGGGCAAACAACATATGACAGAGGAAAGAAACACTGCTAGCCTTTTTTTTCCCCCCACGATTAATTGTTGCCTTTTGCTGCGTTACATGAATAAAACTTCAAAATATCACCTCATTCGTGAACATAATTTGCGCTTGAGTTGCATCAGGTAGATTCTAATTGACAGTGGTGGTACAGACAACAACTCCCATGTCTAACCAACTAGGTCTTAAGTTATTGTTTTGATGTGATTATTAGATTTTTGCTTATTGATTTTAGATATGGTCGAAGCTACATTATGTATTTATGTGCTACGTATGTTCCAGGTACAGAAACCATACAAACATGGGTGTCCTTGAAATAAATAGAAAGGCAGATGGTGTAACATAAAGATACAGCAGCATATTCGCAAATAGAGAGCTAGAAACCTCAGAGATAATGTTTACGCAGATTCTATAGTAAAAAAATATTAAATTACAGGCAGGTCAAACTAAAATAGCTTCTGTACCTTACTTGGTATATTGTAACTTTCATGAATATGTGTCAATGTCTTGGATGAAATTTGACACCATTCAACTAAAAGGAAAGTCCGATTTTTCCGCATTTTGTCAACGGCGACATGAAAATCACGGAATACTGTCGCAGGGATTAAACTGAACTGGGTTTTAGAGAACTGAAAACTGCTTTAATAGTTTACAGTTTTCAAACTGTGTACACCATGCAGAGTACAGTATATGTTGTCTCACACTATCCTAAATCAAACAGTGAAGTGTGTTTGACATCTCTGATCTCAGCAAGAGATTAATGTCTCTTTCCTTTTCAGGGATTCAAAACAAATGTCAGAGTTTGCATCACAAACAAATCCTAAGTACCTAAATTCAACTTCAAGAACTAATTAATTATAAATACTAAATACACGGCCCATCTTGCAAAAAGGGAATTGTTAATACATAGACTTCACATATTAGCCCCTTGAGAAAAACACATGGATGTTTGTTTAAGACAAATCTAATCAAAACTGTCTCACTGTAACATCCTCCTTCTTCAAGACCACTTTAGAAGAACACCCCCCCGCCCTTCTTTGGCGAAGTTGTTCACCCCTGTGTGACTTTCAGTGAACACAAGTCAAGCTCACAGCAGTATACTGTATAACTCAGTGCTGGGTGCTGAATGCCTTGGCAGCCCTACATCCAAGAGAAGGGGAATCCCTGCTGCATCTAAATATACTGAATATATGTGGCTGGCACAAGGCCTTATAATTCATAATCCAAACACGCAGCCAAGCCTCTGCTCGGAGGATGAAGGACACACATACGACTATTCATAATGCAATGAAGTCTCCGTGCTCGTGACCATGTCAGTGCTGGACTATAACTATGTTAATATGCATGTTCGGAACCTATAACCTCAATCCTAACAGGCTTTTCAGCACTTATAATAATTGTTACTATTGAATCCCATTTTCTTTCCCCTGTATTAGAGGAAATACACAAAAAAGAAGTGGTAGATGGCAGGTGCCACTGTGGACATTTTGACTGATGGACCAATCTACTTAGCGCACTGCGAGTGTGTGTTCAAACTGGTTGACAGCTGTTATGTGGTGATTGTTTTTTCTTTAGCATTCCCTGTGGTGGAATCAAACACTGTGGCCGACAGCAGTGAGCCGCTACACATTTCATTGATGAATCTGACCTTAAAGACTTAAAGAAACACAAATGTTGACTGGAGGAGTTTTCTCTAACATTGTCCAATTATTCGTACCAACAAAAATTAAAAGTAAATATCCCAAAATCCTCTGCACAAAGTGGCTTTAAGTTACTTGTTTTGTGTAAAAGTGGAAGGGAAAGATCACCATGCAAAAGTTTGGGCATCGCATGAGACTCGAGTTCTCAGATAACCTTTAACCAAGGTCTCGGACCTTAGTTAAATTATTAGTGCTGGTAATTGTTAGGAAAGGCCAAGTGATGCAAATTTCTAAATAACTAAATAATTACACTTCTCAAACCTTGACCCAGCATTCAGCAGCTCTGGGCTCCTCCAAGCAGCTGCCGGTCGTCTTTTACTCTCTTAGCCATTCACAGTAGCAAATTTTAGGTGTCTAAATGTTTTCATGATAATTTTGTAATTTAGTGCCATCAGTCTGTGGAAATCTGTATTTTTAAACCTTTTATACATGTGAAAGTACAGCTAATAGATAACCTAACAAAGTAATTGTGATGGTTTAGTGATTGCTTCTTCCGACTTAAATTCTCAGTTCTCACAGTGCAGAGTGGATAAAACACAAAACAGCACAGTATCCTCGTCCAAGTGATTTTCTCATCTGGCCAACAAAACACTTCAGAGGATCTTGAAACCAGATCTTCCACTTTAAAGGTCAGTATTTCTTTTCAATGGGGTTGTGACAGATACTTTAGACACCCACAGATAGTTTCAGGAGGGATTGAGACTAAGAAAAAACCCTGTCAGTCAGGATTAGAAATGTTGGAGGCATTCTCATTAAGTAGATATCTTGTGAGGCCACGATAAAGGCAAAAGAGAGTGTGAATGACAGGGAGCGGCGCAGGTCTCCATCAACTGATACTAGATCAGCAGATATTTCATTGCAGCTCGATAGCTAAATCTCTGCTGTGTAGTTCAGAGCTGAGCTGCCGGTATTGTGTCTGCACTCATTCATCGGAGCGTAATCCCATATTGAGGAGTTATCCACAGGCTGAGCAGTCAAAGAGAGCTCCCCCCTCTTTACTCAGCCAAGCCTAACTGAGGTGTGGAAGGGATCCTACAACGCTGCCTGCTCCGTCTGCAGGGTCAATGCGAGGTGAGAATAGAGCGTACACTCGCACCAGCTCTATACACGCACCAGCTCTATACACTGGTTAAATTCACACCCACGTAAAGCACAATGTCGGATATTAGCGACGGACACGGAGAAAGGTTGCGGCAAGATACTGCACGAATTTTGATTAGTTGACATTTGTTGTGTGCTCAGCAGAAAACTCGAGGGGGTGCATGTATGCGTGATGCATGCAAACACACACATTTCAAGGCATATGGTAGACTGATTGACTTGTTCTGCATGCATCATTCATAATTCTGACTGTCTGCAAAAGATATATTCTTTGGGGGGGAAATTCCCCACATCAGCACTCTGCTGTAATTTCCTGCAACGCTCGGGACACGCCACACTTGAATGGCAGGCTAAATTGCAGCGGAGAGCATTACCTAGGAAAGGTGCCTTCCAGCTCTGAGACAGGGCCATTAGCGCTGCAGTGAGCCCAATGATACGGCGGGCCCCCAGGGAGCGGGCGAAAAAAAAGGGAGCGGCTGTAATGATGACAGTCACCGCCACTCTCCATCTATTTGTGCTTCTGCTCCACTGAGCAGGTAATTGTGAGACACCAATCAAGCAGAATTAGCCCGTCGCTTTTTATTTCAACTGTTTTTAATATCAGGTCATTTCATATCGGGTGAAAAGCAAACTATGATTGCATGCTGCTATTTTTTAATCACATCATATAGTAATTAACTGGTTTAAATGTAAATTGACAAGTTCACAATCATTTAAGTAATCACTGTCTGCAGTGAACGCGCATCTAGTGGCAATTTTTGCATCTTTTATCTCATTGTTTTGGCTTGTACCTTTATTGTTTCGATTCACTATTATTGCTTCAGCATTTTAATTTTTACAATAGATATTTATTTTTCGCAAAAACCCAAATTTACACTATGCCATTAAAGTTAGCGGTGAGCGAGGGAACGTATCGGAACATTTAGCAGGAAATGAGTCAGGTTTAACCCACAGGAGTTAATGGAGAACAAACCGCTAAACAGAGTGAACCCTCTGGAGTCTGCAATCATGTTGATATATCATGTCAAAGGGAAAAAAATGATCATCTGGTCATATAGGCGATGATGTTCTGAAGAAAAGATGTGAGGTAGACCTTTTTTAAATGTGGTATATAAAGGCTAAATTAAAATCATTCAATTGTCCAGGATGTGATTTGTTAATTGTTACGTAAAGTCGTAAAGACCTAAAGTAAGTGTGGGGGTCGTGTTATAGTTATGGACCTGACAGTTAAATTGAATGGCTGTATTATATGTGCAGTTCTAAAAAGTCAAGGCAGACTTACATTTATCACGTGGACAGAGAACTTGACTTGTAATAAATAATGTTGCTTTGAATGAGCAGGATGTGAAAATAACTCTTTAACATGTTAGTCATAACTGTGCGAGATATCAGCTGAGTTTGTGGGTTTTTTTCTACCGCCCCTAAGTGGCCAAAAGGGTCACATCAGTTTTAAAACTTATTTCACCAGCAAAATTTGTCTTATTTTGAATAACAATCCCCAGGTCACAGACAAAAAACACAACAAAAAAAAGGATATGCTACAGAGAAAGTTAATTAGTTTTTTTTTTTTTTTACATTGACAGATTACATCCTGAGACACAACATGTCGCTTGCGCTCATTCCTGGCTGCTCTGCCCCAGAAAGTCGTCTCACCTTGTCTGGCAGTGTCGCGTACACCTGCGACACGCTCCCTCTCTGCCTTATCGCTATTAACCAGACACCAACTGTAACAAACAAGCCGTAATCCTCTTAGCGCCGCAGAAAAACACTGGCACTGTAGACCCGTATCACCATTTAAAGAGTGAGACAAGAACTCTTGCACAGTTAAATACACACTACTTATTTCACGTCTTAGCAAATTACCATTTCATTTTCATTTCTCCCATTTTCCAGCTCCTGGAAACAGGATCAACGGGGAATCAGAATCCGGGGTCATTGAGGAATGTTTTCAGCAGGGACATAAAGACAGGATGACGAATTCTTTAGGACCTGTTTGCTCTGAATTTGGAGTTAATTTCACGGTGTGCAACAGTATCTGCACAAAGCTTTGTAACAGGCCCGCGGGACAGAGCTGCAGACACAACGTGCATGTGTTGGCATTCACGGCTCTGTGAGTGTGTGCGTGCCACTAATGACCTTGAGTGTCTCCTGCGTGCCTGCCACTGTCACCAGGCTGGCGCGGCCTTTGATTAGGAGTAATTAATGCTCTCACATCTGGTGGGAGCTCCCTCATCCCTTCTTAAATTTGGCCCTCTCTCAATTTTCCCTTGTGCTCCCCACATATCCCCCTCTTCTTAATTTCGCTATCCATCGCTCTTTCCAAAACCACGCAGACAATCATTGATTATCTGCGTTTTGCTTCTGGGTGCCGAAGATATTCCCCGTACCCGCTCTCTCAGCTGAACTTAGCGGAGGTTTGTGTGTCAGTGTTGATACGAGCGAGTCTCTGTCATTGTCACCTTCGCTGTTGCCCGGCTTTTGATCTGCTCTCCATGCTAACCCGCGCTGCTTCGCTGTGCAGGAGATGAAAAGGCTGTTTTCTGGCAACCTGAGCAAAGCTGGTCCCCCGGCAGTGATCCCTAACCGGTTTGGCCTCTCCCAGGAATTGCACATCACATGCTCACAGGAAAAATAAAACTGAGGGAAAATAAACAGTTTGCTGGAGAATGTCTCCTTCCAATTACCAACAACAGATGTGGAGGCGGTAGACACACACACGCACCACACACACACACACACACGGGGGAAAAATAGCTTCGCACTGCATGCTTACTTCATAGTTTAAGAAAATATATGGTAGTTGATGACTTTGTTCCTGCTCATTTTAAGCACCATTTCTACTGGTCAAAAACCACATTAACACCAACAAACATCTTGCTTTTGCCTGCAATGGGAATGGATTGAATAGGCTTCACTTCCAGGTCAAATGAAACTACAGTAGACAAGTTTTGATCTGCTCTGATTGGCAGTGATGGAGACACGGCATCTGGGTGAATGCACTAATTCAGAAAGACAACCTCAGTTTTCTGTGTATTTATGAGATCAAACATTACACACAGGGGATAAAACCTAAAAAGGCAAATTTCTGGCAATGGGAAAGGAGTCAATAGCCTTTTGTTAGCAGGTTAACCCATTTTTAAAAAAAACTTCAAATAACTGCCAATTTTGGTGTAAAAGAGAAATTAGTTACTGTTGCTACTAATGTTTGAGTGATAATTGGAGCAGGGTTACCACTCGACATACAATTTCTTTGTTTTTGTAATTTTCAAAAACAGCGGGTCCTTGATTGCAAAAAGAGGCGAGTTGGACAAAATCAGGCTCCACATTTCCAGCTGGTGACAGTCACATGCTAACGACCGAAATCAAAACTGTTGCATTTTCATCGCCTCTTAATGCACTGCATCAGGTTACACAAGGGGAACCCTAAATGGCGACCCTCAGGGTTTTGTTACCATACGGGGACCGGCTCAGCTGTCAACACCAGCCCATTGACCGCTGTCCACACAGCGGCGCTCCTTTGCCTTTTGTCCCCCCGGTCCCCTTCAGTTCCCTGGCTCAGGACAGAGAGCAGCTGACTGCCAGGGAGAGGGCCATGTCCAGCCATTATCACTCCCAGCATGAGGCCACATGCAGACAGACGGGGCGGGGGAACTCCAGGCGCGTTTATCTGTTAAAAGCAGCCCTTTCTTTCTGTACTGTAAATCTCCCTGCTCCTCCTCATTCGCTAAAGGAAAACACTCATCCTTTCCAAGAGGGATTATTTATAATTCCCTAGAGGTCGAGATTAAAAATGAATTAAAACAGTAATTTGAGAGTCGTTGTAAGTGTACTGCTTGAAAACATCTTCAGATCTCATGTTTTGTCAGTTGGAGGATCATATAGTTTCACTGATAGGGAGAACAGTTTGTTAGTGGTATTGTAAGAGTAGAGCTGAATTGTGAGATCTGAGGATTCAGTGTAGCAGGAAGGATTCTGCGTGCACGTGGAGGTGACTGGTGCCAGTGGACGTGCAGAGATAAATATTCAGCGGAGATGCACACAGGTGAAAGGCCGTCAATGCATGACCGCATGAATAAACACTGTCCCCTTGTTCCACTGCAAATTACAGCCCGAGGGCAAGTGGTTGAGGTAATTGACGGCCAAAAAAATTCTCTCCGAGTCACTGGACCAAACTGATTGGGTGTCCATCCACATGATAACGAGAGATGGTTTGACCTCTGGGTATATCCCCCCTCTCTCCCTCTAATGGTCTGTTCCATTTGGGCTTTCATCCATGATGATTGGCTGAGTGCGATTTTGCGCATGTGTGCAATATCTTTTATGCATTTATACATTTTTTTGTGCATGAGTAAGCGTGTCATAAAAGTTTACAGTATATTACTGAGTAGTGATGAGGGATGCTTTGACAGCAGATGTAAACTTAGCAGTAACTATTTACAACAGCAGGCACTGAAGCTACAGCCTCCGGGTCCCCACTTCCTCCCACTCTCCAGAAATGAAGCCAAACTGCAGTGCAGACGTTATGTGGAGTCTGTGCAGAAGTGATCAAGAGATGAATCTGCAGCATCAAGGTCCCGTCAATACACGCGCTTGACCACGGGTCAGTCTTAGCCGTCAATCATGATGTTACTCCCCATTTTTTAATAACTAATTAAATCCAAACTTATCAGAAAATGAGAAAATGATCTGTGTGATAAGAATAAGAAACTTAAATGACAGAAACCATATTAAAGAATATAATTATTTGACATGTACGTTGACTTTGGACTTTGGCCAATCTGCTAACATGAAGGAGGCGGGACTTATTTCACCCGCTAGGGGTTGAGCGAAATGATTTGACTTCACTTTTGGGGAGCCGTCATGTCGTCCATCATACAGTTTATAGCTGTGTCTCAATTCAAGGGCCACATCCTTCAGAGGGTGTATGAAAAAAGTGTGTGTGTGTGAAGGTGTCGTGACTGTCCCATTTCGAAGGCTACAACAAATGCAGCTGACAAATTCCTCATCCTATCCCTGAGAAACGAAGGCTCCAACTGGTTGATCTCTCTTGGGCCAACCCATCTCAGGTGTCATTGCCCTTTGCTGATGACCCATTTCCCGAAATGGCATTGACACCGGTGAACGGCAAGACGTCTGATGCTTAAGTATCAGGCTCCAACTTAACTTAAGAGCTAATGGTAAACATGTTAAAAAAAACAAGGTGCATTCAAACTTTCCCGTCAGGTCCCTGCAGTGGAATTATAGCCAGCAGTAAGACCAGCTGGTGAAGCCGATTATAAAAATAAAAAATAATTCTGCAGAGACCAGACCGTCTCATTTCGGTTCGGCCAATACAGTGCACATGGCTCCGCCTCCTTCCTCCGAGGAACGCAGCCCCTGAATTGGGGCACAGTTTGTGTGACAGTGCAGAACACAATGTCCAGCAGGCCGAGCAGCAGTCCCAGTGAGTATAGGCCTATTACGAGGGCTTCTAGGGCCGGCAAGATCTGCTGGGTCCTCTGGAACCACAGCTGGCCCTCGACAGCTGAATCTATGGGGTGCACAGAGGGACGATCTCAGCTATTCAACACAGCTTTTCTACACATTCACTGTCATCGCTAAATCACAGACATCACCCCTGAGGCAGATTGGACTTTAATGAAGTGACTTAGCTCAGAAAAGATTGAGGGATATTTTTGCTGCAGCAACAGCATTAATGTTTCACATCGAGGGGAGGTGGCGATTCAATTGAGAATCCAGTCTTTTCTCTATCACTGAATGAGACATAATACATCAATAGCACGGTGAGTAATTAGGGGTTCTAGGCCATCTTTAGATGGATCAAGACATTAGCAGCCACAGGCGAAGGAAATGAGCTGAGTCAAAATCATTTATATTGTTCAAACAAATTGAAGCTGAAAGCAGTCGTCCAGAGTGCGGCTCTGCATTCTTCTGCATTCACGCAGTCAAATGAGTGAAGACCTGCATTTCTATTCAGAACAATCCACAATTACTGGAACTTCACGGCACATTGGAATAGAATAAATAAACCTGGGAAATTTAAAACTAATCAAGCCTGATGAATTATGCAGTGAGGTGTTCTGTGAGCTTGACGTGACCAGCTATTCCAAAAAGGAGAAAAGGAAAAAAAGCCAGGGAAGATTTTTCCATCCTCGATGATTTATTTGATTATATTGAATGCAGGACAAAGAAGGAGCGGGCACAGGCAGCTGCAGTACGGCAACCACACATCTAAAGCCCTGATAGTCCCCTATGGAGATAAAACCAGAGCACGCATGAGAATGCAACATTAGTCTTGTGGTCTCCAGCTTGCAGGAGCATTACAGAGACACAATCTGTTGGCTTAAAAGGGCTCAGCTCCAGAGTACCCTGCTGCAGTGCATGAATCCTTGAAACATATAATAATGTCACATTCTTCTGGCCAATATTTCTGTAACGCACGGTATGATTTTTCATTTGCTATTTCTTCCATCAATCACTCAATCAAATTGTATAGCCCATATTCACAAATCATAATTTTTCTCATAGGGCTAAAACAAGGTATGACACCCTCTCCCCTTAACCCTCAACAAGAGAAAGGAAAAACTACAAATAAATATATTTTAACAAGGGAAAAAGAATGTAGAAACCTCAAAGAGAGCCACATGTGAGGGATCCCTCTCCCAGGACGGACAGAAGTACAATAGATGCCACGTGTAATGGAGAATATAGAGTATTTACAGCATTGGTTAATAAACAGTTTGTAGCATTATGGAAGGTAAATGAATAGAGGAATTATTGTCAATAATGGCAATCTTCTACATCTCTTTATGTACAACATGCAGTTTTAATAGTTTTGTAGCAAACCTGGATGTTTCTTTTCAAATGAACCTGGTTTGAAGTAGTTTTTCCATTTGAAAGACTAATATGTAAACTGGAGTGCATGCCCATGTTTCATCTGATCTACCAGCATGTCCACAAAATAGTGACGCTAACAACTGATCAAAAGAGGAACGCATACATGTAGCCATGCAGGAATAAAACTACACACGTGCACAAAGCCCGTGTGTACATCCTCCAACAAAGGAAAGACATCTCCCCGAGAGATTCCATTTCCAATTCCCAGATTACAGCCCCACTGGTTAAACGCTGATTGAAGATTATTTAATCATCTCCAAGAGAATGTCTGTGCATATCTTAGACCGGCAAAGATTGAAATAAGATTCTGGTCAGGGACTCTAATTATGGAAATCCTAAGAAGAAATATTGAACTAATCACTTGTCATTTACATGTTCAGAGGAAATTACAAGTTACATCCCCTTGCTTCGACCGGAACAGTATTAGGAATTTATTAAGTGCCATATACATAAAGCTTAAACATGTTTCCACAGGTAGTGAGAAGTATTTCAAAAGATAACAAAAGAAGTGCAGAACATCCGAGCCTCTCTGCAGGAATGACTTTCAAACTCTGTCATTTCTGCAAAGAGGGAATTTGACAACGACTAAATGAGCAGGTGTTTGATGCTTTATGCAAATAGTCTTATTCGTTTGAGGCCGAGTCAGCGCTCATACGCTCTGGCCAAATTATTAAAACCACTTAAGCAATCTGAGCTGCAAATTTCTCCATATTTTAGCATTTTCTTGTTGTATTTCTGCAGTCAACCTGGGTTTTCCCTCTACTTCTTCCAACTCTATGGACTCTGAGATTTACTAAAGTGTGAATGAAGACAGATGTGTGCATGCTACAAGTTCAAAGATACAACAGACAGCAGGTGCATGTAGAGAACTAAGGGTCTGTACGAAATGTGCCTTTTAGAATAATATCACAGCAGACATTAAAAGTCTGTTTCTTGTCATGTTAACAAATAAAAGTCAGAATCCTGAGGTTTTACATCATGATAAGAGATAAAACAATATAAATGACACACAATCAGTTCAGTGGTAAAGACTTAAACTGAGGAAAATGTTGTATAATGTCTTCTGATTCTGAGACAGTTACTCAAGTGAGGACTTGTTATCTCAGTTTGTGGTTCACGAATAACAATTTCAATAAAAAGACACGTTTACAGAAAGATACTTTGACTTCTGTTAAATACATTTTCACCTTTTTTTAAATAAATATGTATCTGGGAAGTCCTCCCAATTAATTAATATGCAACAGTAGATCACTAATGAACCCATTAGATTTTTCTGGCAGCTAACATTCAAAATCGTTGTCATTGAATGTCATCCAGTCTTTGGCAGGATCGTCCAAAAGTCAACATTCCGGTTTGTACTGTTGATGTGTGTTTTCACTGCGGTTAAATGAAACTCCAGCAGTCAGTAGATATGAACATCAGGGTTTTAAGGGTTATTTTTGTTTATGAATGTAGATTTGACTACTTGTTGTGGCCTTCAGCTCTAAAACTGCAAAATGAGAGTTTTCCTGTTGTCGCTACTACATGAGGTAAAGATAAGAGGATTCTGCAATACATGTTTTAAAGAATTTAATGCAGGTGCACATGTATTTTCAATAATTCCGCTGACTATTAAATCAGCTATGTCAGCTAAATTAACATTAGCTCAAATGGTAAAGCACTTGCTTAGCATGCGAGAAGTAAATGTCCCCATAGTGGGACTAATGAAGAAATATCTTATCTGACAGGACAAAACAGAGAAATTCAGACAGAAATAAATACTACTTACAATTTCCTGTTGCGCTAACACAGCCCGCCAGATGAAACCTCTGCACGACCCCTGTAAGTTCCAATACTCTGATGTGAGATCTGAGCTGAATCTCAGGAATCTTTTCTTGAAATGGCACAGGGGAAAAAAAGAAAAAAAAAACTTAATATAGTTAAGTTAATTCCCTGGTTATAAACAATGAATTGGTTACCAAATCAGGAGTTAATATCGAGTCTTCTCTGGTGAGTGGAAGCCCAATCAATGTTTAATATTACAGGTACACACACACACACGCTGTCACAACAAAGTTACTTAAATACACATACACTCACACCCGCTGTAACACAATCATTTACACCTGCTTCCAGCCGTCGCTTTGAAGCAATGAAAGTCACAGTCTACAGGGAGAGAAAAGTAATAGGATTGCTCAATTAGGTACCAAATGGCTTTTTGGGGGCCACTATTTCATCTCCACTGCCACTGCAAGCAAAGTGGAAAGAGTGGCATAGGCGTCTGTAAGGTGAGTGCAGACATAAGCTGCATATTGGAGTGATTTTATTGCCTTTAAAACACAAGCCTTTTCCGCGCCGCGGTATTGGGGCTCTCAAGGTCTATCACCCAAATTACCTTGATAACATGTATACCGATGACGACCTGGAGCAACCGAGGCATTCGCTGATGGTATAAAAGTAAGATTACATTCTCATGCAATGCTGCACAGTGCCGTTTTATTTGCATTAATGGTGGGAGTACAAGGGGAAATGCTCCTGTGCAGTGACATAAAAAAAAAAAAGACACAATGACGATGTCCTGTACCCGACAGAAATATGTGCCCGGTGCTCTGCAGACTACGACCGCTGACAATAATGACCGCTCATTGCTTCGCCTCCTTCCTTTGCATCAAATCAAATTGCCACTTTTAAATAACAATAACAACAGGGAGCCGAAGTGGAAAAAGCAATTTAGAGATTTAAGCCATCTACTGTAATTACCCTCACACACTGATGTGTTCTCCCCAAGAGCTCGTCACACACAGAGGACCAGAACTAAAGGTTCAGTGTTTAACTTGGTGTCAGTCTGTGCTTTGTTTTCAGGTTTTCCAGTGCGCCATTATGCCTTGAAGTACTTTACACTATAAATACTACACACAGACTGTATTTAAAGATGGACAATGTGACTCCAGTTCACTCCCGGGGAGCCGTCATGTCGTCCATCTTTATATACAGTCTTCAATAATATACAGCAAAAACAAAACTAGTGGCAGGGAAATATCTTTATTGGTTTCTTGCCAAAGATTAAAATAAAAGAACATCAGTCTCTTGAGGCTTGGCTAACCCGTTTCATGCTAAGCTAAGCTAAGCTAGCAGACTACTGGTTGTAGCCTCACATTTACCCTGCAGACATGACATTCGTATCTTATCATCGAACTTGCTTGAGGAAAGAGAATACGAATGTTTCCCAAAATTCGAAACAACACATTTATTGATGTAAAATATTTCATATAGGATCAAATGATTTGAAATCTAGGCAGATGCAGTCCCTGTAAATTCATAAATCTTTCAAAAACAAAACACAGAGGCAAATAGAGACTGTAATACCAGAAGTCCCTTAGTTACCTATGGCAGTCCTAGATCAATGACGTTCACAACATGTCGCCAGAGATCCTACACCTTCTGTGACTTCAGGGCTTGAATATAGAAATATTGGGATTTCCAACCAACCCCTGCATTATTTACCATATTACTAATTCAGTACGGCCTTGTTATCCAGGTCCTCCCTGTGACCTGCTCCTCCTGGGCAGCACTGCCCTAATTGCATTCAGTAGATCTGTGGGGTAGAATTGCTGAAATCCCTGACGGGGCAGAAATGAGAATATCAATAAAAAACAGACCCTGGATGATCTTTGCTTGTGGCAAAACAGCACAGGACTGGACGGCCAGGTTTGTAATTACATTCCTCTGAATAATTGAGATCACTGTCCTGCGGCTGTAAGTTCATCTAACTCAATGTTCAATATTACATCGTTTTATATCATATATTTAACATGCTGTCTCTGTGGCAGTGGCACGTTTTTTTTGTCAGAAAAAGTCAGAGGGCTCACTAAGGACGCCTGAACAGCACAGTCAACAGATGATGATGCCAACTTGCTCAAATATGTTCAGTCGTCAGTCCACAGACCTCATGTGCTCCTGGCTGTCACACAATGGGTTTTAACCACAGACCCTTCTCGTGTTAGCTGATTCTACAACCATGATCTGCAAGGTTGTGGTAGTTATCTGTGGAAGGGGGGAGGTGCCCTGGTCACTCTGCTCTCATAAATTGCCACTGGAGTTTATGGCGGTGCAGTAGCAGAGCAGGTCTTGTCAGTTCATTATCACAGTAGTATAGCTTTCTCTTTTCATGATGCCTGCTCTGCTAGGATTTATCTCCACCTCTGTGTGAGATATATATATATATATATCTATCACAGTGTTTCAATCATTAGCTTACACTAAGCATGGATACTATTCACAGCACCAGCTCAGCATCAGCGGCTGGTGGCTTATATGTGTTTTGTTTGAATTTTGATTAAAACATTGTTTTTGTGGTAAAACCAGTGTGATCACATCATGTTTCCAACCTCTTCTCCACCATGCTTAAATTCTGTCTACACTGGTAGCAACAGACGCTGACCTTTACAGAAAAGAGTGTCTCTTATCTCCTTCTTGCTTGATTAGCTATCCATGTGGTTACACCTCTACAGGACTATAAATATGGTTGCATCATTATGGTCTTGTTATCGGCTATTGCAGGGGCTTAATATCTATCTTAATTCTAATTAGCATCAAATAGTGGCCATTTACTACTGAGATAGCGTGAAGGTGACTGTCTATATAGCATAGATCCTATAACATACTGTGAGATAACATTTATTAAATGTGAGGCATAGTCATGTGGTCAAATCTATCAGTAACATTCTAACAGTGTTCAGTTGAATTGATTTTCTATCCAAACAGTATTTGGTCTGTCAATCTACATGTCCACACACCAGGTCCTATGATTTTATCTGTCTCTTTTTTTAATAAGAGATAATTGTATTTCCTGTGAATCTACTGGCTATCATGGATCAGTGGCCTATCTATCACCTGCTTATTCTTTGGAAAAAATAACACCTAAAATACTGATCGAGGTAACTTTATCAACCCACATATCTCAGGGTGAGGTGATGTAGTTATGAAAGAGGAAATATCCAGTTGTGTTCGTGAGGTGTTGCTATCCATATGGAAAAAAATTCAACTGACAATTAGGAGCAGCTGAATCATTTATAGCTGAAAACCTCATCCTGTAATGGAAAACACTGATATGGGAGCAACCCTATACATGTATTTATTAACTCCCACTACAACCGAAACATCTCTGTTCAGCTGTGCGTTGAACCACAAGCGACATATTAGGTCAAGAACAGGCAGGAACCGACATGACTGAATCATTGGAGCGAAGGAAGTAAAAGGAAGTAAGGATGCTGTGTAAATATTCAAAAATACAACAATCCTTTAGCCTGGCAGAGATTTATAAATGTCTTCCCAATGATCTTTCTTCCTTGTTCATCCGACTGCAATTATGGACACCGCAGCCTGCATGAAGTGCTAATCTCCAAACCAAATTATCCAGAATAATACTCTAATTCAATTGAAAGACACAGCTCGGAGAAGACCCACAGTTCACTTAATGACCTGACCGATGATTTAGAGTGTGAATGTGATTCTAAGGCCCGAGATTTAATCGCGCTCAGCAATTCTGAGGGGAACATCCATTGCACATGCAGACCGCGTGTGGGTGACCTTGGTTAATATGCTCGGTCTCACGCACATATGGTCTTTCTTTTCAATCACCTGCGGGATTGATTCCGCACTGTGACCCAGAGTTCAAAGGAGGGGATGATTGCTGTTTTAAATATGTCTCATTATATACAGAGGCAGGTAATGTTCCTCGCTAGCATAACTCTGAGGGCTAACCCTTCCTCCCCTGCGGAGGTGATTCCTTTTTTACTACCCCATCAGTCATTGGGCTGAGTAGAGGCACATATCATCATCACCGAATGGCTCTGACATGAGATTGACAAAAAAACAACCAATGTCTAGCTAGTGGCGGTTATATCATTGCCTCGGACTTAGCGACATGCGCGCACGCTGGAGGGTTTCGATGTTGGTTATAGTTGAACAAGTGCAGGAAGCTGTGAAGCATCATGCAGTCCCCTCTCACGGTCAAACAGCTACAACCAGCAGCTATACATCCTGGCAGGCGGTCTTTCCCCGTGGAGCTCTGCAGCTGTATCCTCAGACAGAGCCTATTCACAAACACCGTGTCGCAGTGCATGTAAACAAACGTTGCACAGAGGCATAAATCTACCAGAAAACCGTTGAATGTAAACACATCTTCAGATCCCGTCGGTTTATTCTCAAGAGATGCAGAAAGGAACACAGATTCCCCCCCTCGCCACTCACATGCACTTGCTTTCAACTGGGGAGGGGACTGCCGGTCATATCCTATAAGTAGGTTGGCACAATGTATTAGAAAAGCAGAACTCATACATATTTTAAATCTCTCCAGGTGCTTTATAGTGGGACACTTATTTTGCTATTCACACCAGGGGGATAAAAGGCCACAATCTCATGCATCAAGCTGTTCCCCTCTGCTTCTCCGTTTGTGTGGCGGCTTGGGCTTTGCTGATCAGTGGATGGGCTCCAGCGCTGGCCACAAAGCCCCCTCAGATAAAAGAGAGAGAAAAACAGAGAGGAATAGGGATTACCTCCTTCAGGTGACCTTCCTCAGACACAGAGAGGCAGAGAGGGAGAGAGCAGTGTGGAGAAAAAGACTCTGAAAGGCTAAGACACATAATCCTATTTTCTTATATAGTGAGAGCAGGGCTATCCTTGCACGAGGGCGTACGCTGACTGCAAAACTATACCCGTTATCACCACTCCAAGATACTGTAGGATTGGATTCTGCCAGATTCAATCAGGGCAGGAGTGAGGAAATCTCCGACTGCTAACAATCCAGGGAGGACACAGCAGTTCTCATGGGTAAAAATACATATATTCACCGAGAAGGCAACTAAAGCTAGGGTTGGTAATCCTGGAAAAGCTAGCAAGAGCAGGCTACGCTTTGAAAATATGCAACCGATATATCCCCACCCACTCCCATCGGCCCTCTCGTCAAAGCTACACCCCATAAAAGACACAAATGCTTCAACTAAGGTTTTTCTTGGTTTTTTTTGCAGAGGAAGTCATTAGACTGTAGTGAAACAGGGAGTTTTGGCGACAATTTCACAATTTTTTCCGCGTCTCGCTCGTTAACTTAATCTAACACTAATCTCTTTTTAAAATAATTAAATAATAATAATAAAAATAATTTATTTTTTATTTACTGTATTTATTGATGGCCATCAGAACATTAAGGGGATTTCAAGAATTAAGATGAGTTTATAGTAGTGTAGATTAACTGAAAAACAAATGCACAAGCACACACTGACTAAATATATGCAGAATACATCACTAAATACAGAGTGCTTTAAATAGGCCGGGACATTGTTCTTCACTGTATCGAGCATGAACAAAGCACACACTGGACTGTGTAATTTATTGCCTATCTGATTGGCTGACATTAAGTCAGGTTTACAAGGCCTGTTTATACATCAGACGAATGAGAAGAATGAGTATCAGTGGGATGCGCTAAACCTCACACATGGATTTGCATTCAGGCTGAGACACTGTCTCCATTAACTGGGCCCAGCACTCCTGGCCTCCAACTCTCAGCTCAATAAATATGGATATGAGCTGAGATTTATTGACAAAAGTTGCTGAATAAAGCCAAGGCGCGGGAAACTGGCTATGAAATATTACTACTCGGAAGAGCCGCGGTGCCCTGTTGTGACAGATGTGATGAAATGATTTGTTCTGCCAAAGCAGGTCTGTAGCCTAATTAGCCTTCTAATGCCGCCTTTATTACCTGGCTTTGTCTCTCGCCTGCTCCCACCAGGAAGCGTGCAGGCAGCTCTGGAAAAACTAAAGCAGTTATTTACAACAAAAAGACGACAGCACAGAGAGTCAAAACTAATTTGGAAGTGTGTTGCGGTGACTCAGCTGCATCGTTCACATGCATTTGCGAGAAATATTTGTGGAGAGGGACAGCTAATAGGACTGTGACCCTGGCTGTGGTCGGAGCAGGTGGGTAATCTGAGGAGTGGGACAGGAGCCAGGGCTTCATCCATCCAGCCTCGACTCAGTGGAGCAAGTCTCCTCACTTTGTTCATCAGGCCTAGAAATCGCTATATTAGAGGCAGCGCTGCAGGGTTCAAGATTAAAGTCTGGTTGCACCAGCTAGGGATGGAAGTGGACTTTTAACCCGAGTTAAACACGTCCATCCATCACAGGGAGCCGGCCAGTGCTAAGAGGTTAGGTTGCAGTTACAGGGCTGAAACAGAGACCAAAGACAACGCTACAGCTGTGCCCTATAAATCTCCACATCTGACAGCAAGCCCAAAGCTTTTTCTCACTGCTTCCACTTGGTATGTATACAAACTGCCCAGTGTGGTACCAGACACAATGTGTTACTCCAAGATGAAGATCCCTATAACTCACTGGAACTAGGTAAGAGCCACGTGAGTTCCAGTTCAGCTTATCCCACTTAACTAAAACTAGTGCAGTGCCAAGTGTAAACATGCCTGTTTGGAATGGGCTGTTTGTTTGACATGGTGATGCTGGTTGCAGCTTTCTCTCTGAAACTGTAAAAGTGACCTGCAGTGATTGAGCCACAGCAAGTTAAGACCGACTGTAGGACTCAGTCCACAGAACCGTGAAGCTGCACCACCACTGCTGCACAAAGAGCTGTTCACCTGTTTATTCAAAGGTCAGTGAAGCTCAACTCAGTAGACAGAACCCAGAACTGGAGAATCAGTTGTTGTTGGGAACGCGCTGATGTTATGAAAGTACTGTTGTTATGATCGTCAACGCTAAATGCAAAAGAGCGTTGGCCGCCTGTTTATTTCAAAACGTATTAATATTGAACCAAACTGCAAATTGCACCAAATTCAATACTGCACTTCCTTGGGCCCGTAACAATACACACACCAAGTATGAAGCTGATATGATGAACGGTTCTTGAGATATATGAGCCACATACACACAGTTTTTCGTAATTAAATAGAGCTGCAATTACAACTATTTTCTGAAACGAATTTGCCCTGACACTTTACCAATAAACTGCATGTGATCTCTCAAATAGCCTGCCAATCAAATCCAGTTTCCCTTCCCAACTATGAAAAATGACCCTGCCCCATTCCCAGTAATCTTAAGACTGCAGCTTCATCTCTGTAGCAGCCTCACTTGACCGGAGCTCTACCACACCTATATTTTTTGCCTACAGAATCTCATAATGTCCTCCTCCTTCAATGGGCACCCGTAGCTGACAGCGTGTTATTCTTCCATCCATCCTGTATGGAGAAACCACTCCCAGTTGCCTGGAGCCTCCGATGAGTCTTTCATTAAAGCTACTGTCAGTTGTGTGGTCCATCTTTTCTTTCAGCCTTCTCAGGCTCTGAGGGCACTGCCAAATTGTTTAAGGATGGATGATCTGTCAGGAGGGTCCACAGGAAATAGAAACATCCTTATCCATCACCAGGAACCCGTGGCACGCACACGCACACACGCACACACACACACACACACAAAGAAACACAAATGGAGACATACACCCAAAGACAACACACATTCAGGCATGCATCCTGTGTACCTCTAGCATCACTTTGCCTGCTGAGTTTCTCAGGGCCCTGACCACACTGTCAGGAACATGACTGTGTGTACTTAGTATTGACTAGAAGTAGCTCAGTCTCATACAGCTCTCCACGGGGGCAATTTGGGCCTTTATACAAAGGTTCTACCACCTCGTATAATCCTGCAGACAAACCAACAAACCAGATTTTTATTTGGATCTGCACTAAATTGCTCACACCCACCATATCAGTCCCTTAAATATGTCTGATTTGTTTTCATCAAGATCTATGAAATATTATCTGAGAAATCAAGAAAATAATTTTAAAAATGCCCTCTGTCGCAATGTTACAGAAAGAGATAAAAAAAATCCTGGATCCGCTCCTGATCCACCGAAATTTCAGGGGTTCTTAGCTGATCCATACAGCATCATGCCACCAGGTTTCGTAATAATCCATTTTGCTTAAAAACTAAATAAACAACAAACATACGAGTGAAAACATCACGTCCCTGTCGGAGGTAATAATATTATGTATTGATAATGGCAACTACTGCCAGTGCTTTGGTACTTTAACAGAATAAAATCCTCATTAACTCTGTCTTGTGTTTATGCATCTATAAGTATGTGTGTTTGTTAGAATGGTCAACCAGAGGGATGGTAAACAGGCTACAGGGGGAGCTCCCTGCCTCTCAAGCTTTATGCCCTTCTTCTTTTCCAAAGGCAACACAACACCACAGCATGTCTACAAAATGTAATTGATCTATTTTTTCAAACATCCCCCATGCAGCAGGTTTCCATCACCCACTGGATCTTTGTTCTGGTAAAGTCCCTTCTGATTTCTACGAGAAATCCATCAAACTGGTAATATCTGTTTGGGGGGGAAATGTCTGGCCTCGTAATTTATTGCACTTTTTCTTTTTCATAAGTTTAATTAGATGGATGACATCCAGTAGCAAACTATCAGTTACAAGGGTCAGATGCAAAACAGTAACAACAAGTCTGAGCTCCGCGCGTGTCATGTGGTTACTCGATCTTTTAGCGGTGAGAAATGACTGGCAGCGAGACGGTCACACCTTACTGTGGTCCCCAAAGAACGCTGTTCTAACTGAGGCCCAATCCACCATGACAGGTCAGGCGTGACCTTTAGACCTACAAGACATTACTGGAGCATCTGAGCATGTCAGCAGAGGAGGGTGGAGGCTCTGAGGATGTTTGGGGAGAAAGAAGGGAGGAGTGATGCGGAGGGACGTTCAAGGCTGAGCAGGGGGATGGCTGGAGGGGGTGGCGTCTTTGGGGGACTCGCAGAGGTCAAGCGGTGCTGGTGGTTATTAAAGAAGCCCCCATAAAATGCTCTCCGGGTCCATGATTACACTGTCAGGCTGTAAGAGAGGATGCATGGGGGAGGAAATGCAGAAGGATATCTCACACATGAAAGCCACATGTTTCCCCGAACGGGTCCTTTGAATGAGTGTAAAGCAAAATGTGTGATTGAAATCCATAATTCACATGCGAGGCAGATATTTAAGGGATTGTAACAGTTTTCCAGTCATCCAATATCCATTGTACAGAAACAGTAGATGGATGGATAGGGTGGGTATAGCAGCAGCACTGGCCTGCGGACTTTATTTACTGTACGCTCCCATTTGAAACCCGAAACAACATTCTTCTTGTCCATGCTGACAGATGAAAGTGTGACACATCCCCTCTTCAACAGTCATGAAGGACGTTGATAGGCAACCAAAGCCTCGGGCGATGGACTGCAGATTTTTTTTTCTTCTTCTGTGAAATATAAATGCATGCAATCTATTCTGCTGTCAGAGGCCCATGATCCGCGGAAGGCCGTTTGACACGGTCACTGGGAAAGGGCTTTAGGCAAACAACCACGGAGAGACGCCATACGGACATGGAGTTGAAGAGTTATTTTACACTGCTGCAATATGGGACAGGGAAGAACACAGTGGAAATGAAATTTAAACCCAGCTAAGCTCCCGTACATGTGTTAATGCATCAGAATGATTAGGGCAGCAAAGACAGCTTAGTTATTATCAGTTTAATAGACTTCTAACTGCAATGACACAATTGGCTGACAACATGGTTTCACCAAATGTCATGATCTCAACTCATGTACCTAAAAACCTTGTTGTTGTGATGCTCATCTTTTTTCGTATAAAGCCATTATTCAGTTCCGATTTATCTCAGTGAGAGTGACTGACCTCTACCCTAAAATCATTTTTGACAGTTATTTCTACCCTTTGGTTATATTTTATACATATATTCTAGTATTTTTGTGAAGCGAGGACTTTGGTAAACTGATTTTAAGCATCAAACAATCAAACAATTCATCCACACAAGTAAAGCTGTGTTTTCAGATGAGATTTGCAGAATTTCTTCAATCAATTTTTCAGCCTTCGGGTCAAGTTGAAAAAAATGTAGGTCAAAGCTGAGCCTCAGTGTAGACAAAGCCAAGATTGTTCTTACAAAACGTTTTTTTGTATATTTTTTTAATTAATTGCCCAAACAGAACAGATCTTTTACGGTGAATTTTGTGTTTTAGTGGATGTTTGTCAGTGCATGTCGGAATCTTGCTTTTTGGCCTTTTTTTTAATTGCCCTACCCTAATTGCCTTTGGGACTAATAAAGTAGTATTGCATTGTATTGTAAAGTGATATCAAACACATGGTATCATGTTAGGTGCAAGTGCATGTAAAAGGCAAATAAAAAAAAGACACAGAGCCCTCAGGGTAAAGTGCAAATGAGTTGCAGGTTATGGTGATGGAGCTTTTTATACAGTTTCATTTGCTGCTTATAGGAAAATTACATAATGTGCATCCTTAGAACCCTAAAATAACAAAATAGGTGAGTAGGCAGTGGCTGTCTTTTAAAGGAATACTTTTCTACACTATATACTACACAATACATTCCTTGTCGATAAGAAGAATCATATTCGTCCATTCAAGGTGACGAACTGGAGACTGTCAAGGTACAGTAGCTACAGTATGGCTTTTAGTTTTAAATTCCTCACTCCTCATCACTCATTATCTAAACGTGTGCTGTGCAGAATTCCTGGAAGATTTCTGCAAAGTGTCAGGGAGTTCACCGAGGAGAACGTGATATGTCGGGCTCTGGCTGTGTGGTGGCACTGTGGGACAGGCTAGTGTTTCTGCAGATGTGAAGGGCAGTTTGAGGACAGCTGGTTTTTCCTGGTAGAAAAACAGGCTATAAATACAGAGAGAGCCAACAGAAACCCAGACCAAGTCCACTGGGAGAGAGACTCAACCTGTATGTGAGCACTTACAGAGACACTACCGCTCAAGCACTGAGGCCAGGGACGCTTCGTTGTTTAACTTTATTGGTGCAGGAATCCATCTAAGTGCTCATATCCTGCATCTTTTACATTATTTATAGGCTGGGCTGATGCTATATTGTAGCTCCGAGTCTCTATTCACACCCCATTTTCTGGCTTTATTTAAACACAGAGTTGTGGTCCAGTAAAATCACTTTAGCATCACAGTAAAACACCAGAACGGATTCAGGAGCACTTTTTTAAAAAATGCATTCACACTTGTAGGTGTGGCCGTGTGGAGACTAATGTCGGCAGCTTGGCCACAGAGCGTTTAAAGCCACACGACAACGAAAGCCAACCACTGGTAGTATTTTAATGATTACGCATTTTGAACACCCCAGGGAGAGGTGCGTTTAGGCTCGTGGGCTGGCAGGTAGAGGCAGGGGGAATAGAGGGGGTTTGAACGCTGAATTGACTTTTCACAGCAGCACCCTCGGAAGCAATCAGTCATTTCGACTGGCGGTGTTTGTGTTAATGTCTACGCCTGTTCAGTGGCCCTCTGCCTCACGCGTGTTCCACCCATGGACTGTATTCCACAGAGCGTGTTCCTTCCTGCCTGCATGCGTGCGTCCTCCCTCTCCACGGCGGGCTGATGTATACCTGTAACCAAATCCTCTAACCTGTGCTTGGCAACGGACCCCAAGCTGCCTTTGAGTCTACCAACACTCGTGTATATCAACGTGTAATTTCCCAATATCGCATCCTCGCTGGCTCAAGATAAGACAGTAATAGCAGAGTGAACGTCAGTCTTTAGGGTTGAGTGTCTCTGTTGGTGTTTTTTTTAGTTGAATGAAAACATCTCCCTGCTTCCCTCTATAAACATTATTAAAAACAAAGTGTATCTCATTGGATGTCCATCCCCCCCACCCACCCCTTCGCCTGGTTTCCTGGAGGCAGGTCAGTCTATCTGCGGTGCCTGTGCACTCTCACTGACTCTTATCGCTGCTCACTCCTCCCTCAAACAGGACCTGTCAACAAACAATCAGGCCAGGAAGAGAGGAGGTCACCTACACCGACATACTGATGGCTCCCAGCGCCTCTGCCCCAGTAATGATATCCTAAAGAGAGAAATGGGCACGTAAAGAAGATAAAGGCGACATATCCCACACCCGCGCCGCTATATCTATGGTGCTGTAAAAACAACATTATGTCGGCTCCATGCAGGCATGAGGGAAATGATAAAGCGGGAAAAAGGGGTTATGGCAGTAAAACAAAAGGACAGAATAAATGGAGTTATAGAATTCTTTTTTATGATTCAATCATTCAGTACTCTGTTTTTAATCTAATATACATCAATATTGTTACAATCTGCTAGCAGCTCTGTAAAGCTGAGCTTAGCCACAACAGCGGTTTGGGCTAAATGCAAATGTCCGCCTGCTAACATGCTCCCAATGAAAAGGACAACATGAAGATACTGAGCAGGTGTAGTATTTACTATGTTCACCCATAGACTGTATATGAAGATGGACTCTTGATCGCCACCTGGTGGCTGGCTGCAGTATGGATTATACATGCTGCCTCCTCCATGTTAATGGGCGGGACATGGACCAAACTAAAGAATAAAAGTACGCGTCAGTTCTAATCACACTGTTTGTCCGAATGCACCTTTTTAACTGATTAACTGATCTACAAATTATTACTTTTATCATTATTATCATTATTATTATTATTAATTAGTAGTAGTAGTAGTAGTAGTAGCAGCAGTAACAGTTGTGGCAGTAGTAGTATTAAAACAAAAATAATAGCATAACCACTAAACATCCAAAATGTTACAATCAAAATTGGAAGATGTCAAGTTTAAAACCCTTTCTGTTCAGAGTACTCTTTCCTGCTTTATTGCCACAAACAATCAAATCCACAGCTGAGCTCTTGCCAGTCTTAGAAATGTGTACTGTCACCTAGAAAATGCTTTGGCGACGGGCCATTACAGAAGAGTCCCTTTATTCCGACTGTGTCACTGGCTGATCCATCTCAGCCCGGTGGGGTCGACTCACTTGATTGACATGGCCCGGCACAATGCGGATCTCCACCACTTGAAGCAGCTCGCTCTCAGTCTGTCAAGGACAATTACAGGGCTGCACAGCCGCCATTCAGCAAAGCGCTGCTACATGTATCCAATACAAACAAGCCAAGCATGGAGAGGTGGCAAAGCTGCAGAATAGAAAGAAGATACTCCAACAACAAAGTGTTGTCTGGCACACAACAAACTGCTGATTGGTGTCAAAATGGCCATTTGGGGAAAAGGCTGCTGCTGAGCAGGAGAAGCAGAAGAAAAGGGGATTTTTATAATTTCAGATCATTAGGCACAACTGTAGTTAAAAAAAATCCACTAGTATGGCACTCAGTAGCAAGATCCATCCATGCAGTATTCCCTGGGAAATTGGTAACAAATATCAAAGCATGTAATATACTGTATTTACTAAGTATGATATTGCAATATTCAAAAATGTTTGTTTTTTTTATCTGGGAAATCTGTTAAGTATTTTTTTGCGTAAACCTGATGACAGCCAAGCCAACCAGCCAACAAACAGGCCGGTGCACAGGAGCAAACACACTAACTCCTTGGGGGATTTAATGTTTTTTTTTCTTTTCAATCTCTTGGCCAAATCTTTGTGCATATGGATGATTACAAGTTTATTCCTACATTTAGAATCCCTTCACATGAGCGATAAAGCTGGAGAACACGGTGACCCCTGGAGACCACATATTTCCTGGCTCAATGGTCATAAACCCTAAATTGATTTTCAATTTATATTCCTTTCTGTGTGGTGGCCTCACAAGCTGCAGCTTCTGACCGTCTTTATCTGTTCATCTTCTCATATTCAGCTGTATGTTCATTCTGCTGTGCTGGTAATCACAGCATAACCCACAATCACAATTACTACACAACACGGCACTATTGTGATATGTGATAAAGACTGTAAAGTAATTACAGAGTCATGAATGAACACTGTTTATTCAACTTCCCAGAGAGAATGATTCATAGCGACATGGGCTACCAGGCTTCTTTTTCTCTGGCAAACTTAAAAGCATGACCGTAGAAACACAAAGGAACATTTCAGAAATACCACTCATATACTGGAGATATACAAATATGACTACATGCAAAATGCTTGTTAATTCATAAACAGCCTGGATGAATGGGAGGAAGTGAATAGAATAGAAATGGAGGCTTTGTAATAAAAACACAAACAGCAACATGTCGGCAAGTGTAATCAGTCAAACTTGCACTCAGCGACACAGGCACAGGAACAGTTTAGAGTAGTAGTGATACTGAGGCAGTGTTGGAATAGTGGTGCCACGGTATCAATAATGCAAGAGACTGTATCATGATGTATTTGCAATTTCAATAACTTATCCTAAACCCAGTGTCGGACACAGGCACATAACTTAATGGAAAATAGGGAAAATACAAGTATTAGGTGCTGAAAACTCAAACACTCGTACTGTTCATGTACTGGTTGTGGAAGCTCATTTACATAATGTGAAACACATTCCTAGGAAAACATGTGTGTCCTGATTATAGACAAACTTATGACCGGATCCATCTCATTGCCTATAAAACCTAAGTCTGGATTTTAAAAAAGCCTTCACTTTGAAATCAATGCATTCATCTTTAAAAATATATATATTATTAACTGTGTTGTGATTTAATATAAACCACTTAAACCAAATAACAAATCCCTACATGGATTAATATAAATTAAAATGCTATAGGTCAAACAGTGAACGACAAAATTAGCTTTTTGAAATATTTTAATATACTAAAATATTAGTGACATTCATAATTTTCAAAGTTGTTTGATAAGAACAATATTAACACAATACATCCCTAGATAGATTATTGGAACCTACACAGCTCCACAATGCAAAGAGTGAACGAGGAAAGTCACTTTTTGAAATGAAATTCCATGTAAAATATGGATTTTGGTACGTTGACAGGTCGGCAGGTTCTCTTGCAGGAGGCCTGACACTACAGTTTTCCCTCCGTACCCTTGAGGAAGACGTTACCCTTTGTAACAACTATGCCATATAAAAATACCTGCTGGGTTTACAGAAAAAGTGTGATGGTTTGTATGAAAAGCTCATGCAATAGATAATGATAGCCATGGATGATAATTACAAATATGCCATCCTGTTAAGTTGTCATTGCCTGTGCAGCTTGCAACCTCAGGTCCTGTTCTATCTTGCAGCGCCTCTCCCTCCACAGTGTGAGATGTTTGTACCTGTCCTCCATGAGAGGATCCTTTCACAGCAAGCCGGCGCTTCCCTCCCAACGTGTACCCAACCCAAACCCAGATAACTCAAAGCGAGGCCCTGTAATCAAAGTCCCCGCTGTGTTTATGGCCCAGTGAATCAGGGGCACGGACAGATTTACCCATGGGCCTCCGAAGACCTGTTCCCAGCATCTCGCTGACAAGAACAGACACAACCCCCTGCTAATGACAGCTGAAGCAGGCATCAGTGATGGATGGCTTCTGCTAACAGCAGCACCTCACCTAACCCGATGCAGCGCTGGCAAATTCTCTCCCGATTTTACCAATAATCAAGCAAATATTTAGACTGGAGAGCAGAACACAGGGGTAAGTTTAGCAGCTACTTGGTATCTGAAGCCGTGGCATCCTCAAGCAGCAGAGCGGCAGACTTCTTGCCACCTGTTATGAGAGCAGTCCCACATGGTGCGTTTTGGCCGGTTAATGTTCACACTCGTCACTGGTGAGACTCTCTGCTCAGAAGTAGTGGACACTAACACACACTTCTGCTGATCGATGCTCATTCTGTGAGTCACACGAGGGAGTTGGAAGCACTTTCCCTGCTCTTCACTCTTTTTTACCATCTCCTCCTTTTTCCTGCTCCTCTCCCTTTATCTCAGCCTTTAGTCTCGACGGGTTCTTCCCATTAGCCCCTCTGCCTGACTACCACTCTGCAGGAGTCTCCTTTTAAATCAGACCATGGGGTGAATATAGCCTGAGGCCTTGAGGGACCGCATCCTCGCCATATCCATCTTCCACCTGGAAAACGGGAATCAAATGTCCTTGGAAGAAACTCATTACTGTAGTATTCCTCTGTGGTACTAAATTGTGATTGGAAGGATACTGAATTTCTTATCAAGTTTTCAGCAGAGCAAAGAGGCATGGAGAGATGCATACCATGTCTCCTAGATTAATCTGGGCTCGGCTGATCCCGGCAAGTGACAGACGCGGGCGTCTCTGCGACGCCAAACTGCTGCAGCACAGAGGAGATGATAAACACAGGATGCAACGCACAGCGACTCTCGCTGAGCCACAATATGGCAATGTTTACACTTGCTGCAAGCCATTTACTGGAACTCCTGTCTTGCATAATCAGTGTTTAATTCAATTCTCTGTAGTGTGTATCACCTGACAAAATTAGGATCCAAACAAGCAGAACAAACTGCTGAAATTTGCTGCTATCGTGAAATGAATGCCAATTGAATTATCCAAAGTGAGGAGAACGATTTTTTTAATGTAGACAGAAGCTTCACATTTTAGGGCAATTATCAATGGCTCTAAAAGGAAGTGATGGCAGGAAAAATCAATTTAAATACAGAGATTTTGGCTGATTTCTGGACAGTTTTTAAAGCGTTTCCTCAAAGTACATGAGCAGGACGTACAGTAAAGAGACACAGCAGCTATATAATTATATCGTGCAACTGTGCAATGGACTGAACCTATTTCCGTGGACTGATGTGCATTTAATCATATACTCCAATTCTCAAACTGCCCTTTAGGGATCTCCGTGCGACAGGACGTCACAAAGCTACCGTGTTGTCTATTCAAGAATCTAAATGAGTGCTGTCTCTCAATCACTACTAAAACAGGACTTCTCCTTGTCTCCTCCACACTAAAACACGTAACTAATACAGTTGTCCAGCTGGAGGCAATTAAGTCTCAGATGCTGCTAATTTTCCACCGGGTTCATGCTCCTCTTGGACGACAGCCAGTCCTTTCCATTTCCCAGTTACCTGACATTATTCAGTAGTTGAAGCCATTTCCTGTTCCTGTGACCCTTGGACGTCTTCGACGCTCTGCAATCTGACGGCACAGCCACAGAATTTAATTTCTACACAACCGAGCATCCCGCCAAGGTCGTTCACAGATCCTGTGAGGTCATAGTATGTTTGTTTCTTTGCACAGAGACAAACTGTAAGAGTTGATCGATTATCTTCAGAAAGTTAAGACGAATGGTTTGTGTATAAAGCATTGTTTTACTACATATAAGTGACAAAATAAAAAAGATCTATTGAAACAGATACTGTCCAAATTTTCTTTTCATAGATTACCTATTTTAATATTGAGTATGAAATTGAGATGACACTTTAATGTACGGCTCCTTTAATTCGAAATTATCTTTTTTTTTGTTTCTAAAGAGGTTTTCTGGTTTCCTGCATCCATAGACTGTATATAAAGATGGACGACACGATTCCACTCTCAACCACTGTCCAGAAAATATAAAATAACCCACATATGAAAGCTGCCATCTTTAGCAGATACATGTGCTCGACCAATCGTGAGTCAGTCTCAGCTTTAACTACATAAAACCAACTTTATATGAAACATGAGCACTTGAACATACAACTGTGTGATACGAACTGCCTAGAATGACAGAAACCATCTTTGAGAAAAAATTATTTGATGTGAACTTGGTCTTTGTCCCATCCACTAACATGGAGGAGGTGGAATTTAAAGAAGTAAAGTCAATTTATTTACTATACTGAAGCCAGCCACCAGGGGGAGATCGAGATTCTTTGACTTCAGCTCATTCAAGCATGCAACAATGTGATAATTGTCTACAGACAAACATACAGTTCAAAACTATTTGAAAAAAATTGGATATGAATGGAGCTGTTGTTTATATCGTCACAACTGTATTTGCGGAGGTCAAAGCAAATTACATCTTACTTTCGAGCGATGTTCCTAAAATTGTGTTATCAGTTATTTAGTTTTGGTTTAAATTATTGAATAACAATTTTTTTTTGATCTGCTATTAATCTATTTTAAAATGGAAGTGTTAAATAAACTTGGATTTGCATTAAGTGACGCATTGTTTGCAATTGGATTGTAAATATCACAACCAGATAGAATAGAGTGGAATTTAAACTGAAATGGCTGCATGGCATCATTTTTTCCCAATGCAGCCTCTTAAACTCTCGGGGGAAATCAGCTGTGAGAAAACAAGGAGAATAATCTGTCAATAATTGAGAATAATTTACAGCTAAGTATGGACGTTTCCAAACAATAAAACTATTTGCTTCTCTCCATGACAAACTATTTGTTATGTGGCGGCCGGCTCTCTAATTGGACCCAGCGTCTAATCGATGTGATTTCGGACCAATTGCCCATGAGTCATCATACAACAACAGTACTGACCATCACAAATTTACAGGAGTGTCAATACACTGAGCTCAAATGATATATTTACTGTACGTCCATGCACATCAATTTGAACTCTGTTGATACAGTGTATCGATCTGCTGAAGCCCTGAGGGATATTAAAAGCCTCTTCCAGGTATGCTCACGTCGTCATTTGGCCAAAGGCCCATATGCAGTGTGACATCTGCCCGAGGAGGATGCTGTGGTTTGAGATTCAGGGAAGTCGAGCTGCCAACCCGTTCATCTGAATCATATTATGAACGTGTCCTTCCCTTGAGAGCCTGGTGCACGCCGTCATCCAGGATGCTCAGGTGTTGCTCCACTATCATTAGTGGTCAGTGTTTCTGGGAAGAACAGCCCAGGCAGCGAGGGAATGCAGGGAATGGCAGCGGCGCGGAGCTGAAGGGGTTGCTGTTTAGAATGGCTCATGTTTTCCACCTCTTGGGTAGTGGCTATGGATCGCTATGTAATCATCGCTCTTTGTTATGTGCTGCGACTTGGCTGCTGTGCTGTGATGGGGGTGGGGGAGACGAGATGAGGCTGCCTGAACAGACAGAGTCCATATAGGCAGGTTGGAGAAAACCCAGAGGAAAATTAAAGTAGTTGTATATCAAGAGCCTCTGGTGAGAGAAATTGGCCGATGAAGGGTTACACTGCACATTTTCAGGCAGCAGAACCATAATGGATTCACAAATGAGTTGTTGCTTTTAGGAGGCTTCTTTGAACAAGCAAAAAAAAAAAGGCAGAGGTGACCCAGAAATCAAAGAAGAAACTGAGTAAAACAACTGCAGAAAACATCATTAATTAAAAGTGGAGAGGGTTGAATTCATGTTGAAGCATCGTGCACTTCGGTGCCAAAATAATATGATTATCATCTCAAAAGAAGGAGGAAAAAAAACATATGAAGGAGCGGAGGAGCACTGAGTACGAGTGCAACTATTCTCTGACAGATTTATTAGAGGGCATGCACTCTGAAGTAATGAAACAGAGAAGCTTGTGTTTTATTTACTTGCACTATGATTTATAACTTGGCAGATACCTTTTCCATAACTGCATGCAACACTTTTCCTTCTTTTTTCTTTCCCCTTCAGACCGGTCAATTGACGACATGATGACTGATAAACTGTCAGGTCATTATAACATTCATTTGAATGTCTACATCATTTCTCTGGAAAGAGTTCTGCTATCACCAAATGGTAACGATGACACTGCTGCTCTGCTGAGACAGAACACATGTCTCATATTAGTGCTGCTTCTGTCTGACGCTACACCAAGAAAAACATCAGGCACACTGTGAGTTATCTTGTGTGTCCTTGAGTAGAACATTTTTAGTGTTTAAAGCCCTGGAAAAAAAGGTTGATAAAATGTCTTGGAAAGGACATAAAGAACTTTAATAACATAAACTGAGCAGGAGAAGTGGACTGAGATATTTGAACCTGGCCATATAGATACTCCACTCTTTTGAAACAAAGACGTACATATGAACAGATGGAGGAATATAAACATGTTCTACTACTACAAGTTATTTCACTTATTTCAATTTGTTTTTATAAATCAACTTGCTTATGCCAGAGGTAAAGTGGCATAAAGAGTGACACAGTTGTCATTTTCCCATCCAACACCCAAGCGTTATAAATAGCACTTGCACCCATTTGAGCGGCCATGGGTGCGTTGGTCGTAAAATGAGGTGTGGTCAGGTGCATTGTTGGCACATTGTTATATCGACGCAGTGAGAACAGATTGTGCTTTTGACCAAGTAAAACCTGTTCTGACGTCAGTGGCCCATTTTTCCACTGTTATTTTAAGGACACGTTATCAACATAGTCATATGCAGCCACAAAAGCGAGTTCATAACATGAATACACACTGCTTGTCAATACGCACACACACACACAGAGAGAGATGACCTGCTTGTGTGCAAAGTGAAACTGTATCCTCTGCAGAGAGGCAGTCTCTCTTACTGCCTTTTAAAAGCAATCTGGCAAGGTGCAAACACACCTGGCCTTTAAAGTGAGTTGGCACTGAGATTTATTGCATGTTATCCCCAAAACACACCCATGATTAATCCAGACTCTAAGTGTAACCCTGTGAACCACGTGCCTGGCACAGACAACTTTTTTTTATGATATTAAACTAACAAAATTAAATTTGGACACGTCCTAAATGCACTTGCAACACGTGCTATGGACCATACACTATATATATCATACACTGATTTTACTATAGGAAAAAATTATAAATACATATAATACATTTGAACTACGGACTGGTAGAACTTCTTCACCCAGGAAATTAAACTATAATAAAACATTACAAAATTTCCTACAAGGAACTTTTCATTTTCGTTGACTTTGGCGCCTCTGTAGATAAGAGTGGTTGTAAAAACCTCGGTCTAGACAGCGTGAGCATTTGTTTTGGAAGGAGTATAAAAAAAAAAGACATGTATCAAGTTCAGGACACACACCAAAAAACACCACGGCACCGCAGCTTTCTTTGGATTGTGTTACTGTACTGATACAACATGAAACAGGGACTGCATCAGTTTACATCCTCTCGTCAGACCACTGTCTCTGCTCTGCATGCAAACAGAGCGATTCCTGGGCTCACGTATCGAAGAGTAACAAACCATATTCATATAAGAACCAAAGATACATAAAATATGAACCCATTTGTCAGTAAAGACAATCTTCTAACAACATTATAACTGATTTAACTGTCACATTACTATAACCATTGAGTATTAAATACATTTATACAGGTAAAAGAAAATCCATACTCCCCCCTCCTCTTATTGTGTGAAAATGGAACATCCCACCTGAGACAGTAACAAGTCACTCAATGTATAGGGGCTTAAAGTTAGCTGGAATATCAAACCCTGCCATTACCCACAGCTGTTTGCAGGATGGAAAGCGATGAGGTAATGTATCGTAATTCTCATTCTGATCTCATCCATCTTGTTTGTAAGAGGAACAGACTCGGGAGCGCTGGTCTGTACAGGCCAGTGTTTAGCCTGTTTCTGTTTCCTCTCCCTCCACATAAACATACAGGCTTTTCCAGCCTGACCGCCCTAAATCGTAGCTCTGACATCGTGGGAAACTCGTCCCGGCGACAGACATTTAGAATAGTTTATAGAAAAAGCCAATCTTCTCCCCGATTTTCTAATTTGCTGTTGAAGTTCATGAAGAGGCAGCAATAATAAAATAACAAGTTTCATAACTAGTTAAAAAACTTCTTGCAGGGGCTTTAAGTCCATTACAAATCATACAAAAGTTGACCTCAGAAAATACAGCAGCAGTCCTTGTGCGGCTTACGTTCAATTGGTGGTGGGATCGAGAGCAGAGGTTTATTTGAACAGCACAAGATGTGGCCTGTATCTAAATGAAGGGCTTCCTGGCGGCAGCGTAACAGCCTCTGGTTGTAAGCCGGGTGTCCTCTGTCTGAACCTAATATTCATGATCCCTCCATGTCCTCCTCTCACCCCCGAATCTCAAGACACTATTGGAAACCTGAGAGTCATGGAAGACAGACTGCAGAACTCAATATCTTTCATGTTTTTTTATTAAAGACGACTAAATGATGAATTATGTATAATCCCTAACATATCGGACTGCAAATATTTTGCCCAGCTGCAAAATAAAAAAAAAAAATATCCACATCAACAAAGAACTCACAATAAAAGCCACAGCATGGACACACTGCAATTATAATCAGCACAGTCCGTACAGAGCAGTAACAGTACACACATTAATATAGCCGTAAAAAATGTTACCACCCGGCTCCGAGTGCTACAGCACACTGAGCATAAATGTCACAAGCAAATAAAGGAGCCTCGCCACTTCCCCTGTAGGATTATGGAAAAGCCTGTTCAAATATCTAAATGTCAACTGCACATAAACACTTTCCAATTACGCTCTATGCAAGCAGCAGCTGGGGCGGGGGCGGGGGCGGGGGTCACACAAGCTTTGTCAAGCCCTCAATCCCCATTGAGGGGGGGGTCTGTTCGAACCACACACAAAGAATTAACAAACACGTTACAGAATGGACACACCTCATTGTGCAACAATTCATGACTGAAAATAAGATGGAGCTCAGGGTAAAGACTTTTTTTTAGAAAGACAGAGAAATAAAATAAAAGGTCCCTCAGTTTAAATGTTTATCTACAGATTTGGGCAGTGACCCTGAAGATAAAAGCATTAACCACCCTGTGTTCCCTTTATCATCTCATGTGTGGTGGTGATGATGATGATGATGATGATGATGATGATGATGACTGCTGGCTACCTGTCATCACTGCTCCACCAGTGCACTTGTCATTATCGTCACAGCGGATGATGGGTCATTTGAGTCTCACTGGTGCAACAGGCACCGCCGGACCTATGCTGACCCATCTCCTAATTACACCCCCAGGACAAGGGGGAAGAAACAATCATGAGAGAGAGAGCCCCCTGGATCAGCTCAGTCTGGAGGATCTCCTGACTGACTGCCAATCAGACATGTGGCTGCAGTGCGGGTCAGCGTGTTTGTGACTCTGTGTCGGCCGGTGGGGCGTCTGAGCGGCTAATGAAGATGAGCTCTTTTTAGTTGTGTTTCCACCGGACTAATTGCCCAGGTTATTAGCATAAATAGCAACCCTTATGCCCCAGGCTGGGAAGAAGAAATCCCTGCCCAATTACTACTGTCACTGCTGTGGTGGCAGCGTGTTCTCCCAGCAGCCTGGTTAACACTAGTTAGCAGGGAGTGTAATGGTAAGCAACAGCTGATGGTCTGTTCTTCATGCAGACTTGTGAAACTGCAGAGATATCTACAACTGCCACGTAGAGCTCAATATGCACAGAACTTTCCTTTTAGGGCCTCATGCTGTCATACTTTCTGTAAGATCACTTTCTGCCGGATTTCTGGGAATCCAAAATAAACACGTCAGTAACTTTAGTGCGCCCTCAGTCCGGGAGATAGAGCAGGTCAATATCGACTTTCGACTGTGGAATTCAATTGTGATACGATGATATAAGATCATTGTTTCCTTTCTGCCGTTTAAATAAATGATTCCAAGCACAAGGTAACGGAAAACCTGCAAAATGAGCCGTTAATGGCTCTGCACACCCAAATAAGCGTATTGACTCGAGTCTGATTGTTCAGTTACAATCCATAGTTAGAGGAATTTTCCATTTTGAACCCACAGCTCCATGAAACCTCATGATTTTGTGTCATCACCATCAGGCTCAGTGTGCACAGCAGGAGTCTGACACTTTTGGAGGGCACAACAAAGTGGATCCATTATCTATAGCACTCATCCTTTGAGGGTCGCAGAGGGGGAGCTGGAGCTAATCCCAGCTGACACTGGGCGAAACCCGGGTCCCACCCCGGACAGATCGCCAGCGTGTCACAGGGTTGACAAACAGAGACAAACGACCATTTCCCTACAGTCAATTTAGAATCTTCAAATAACCTAACCTCATTCTACATGTTTTAAGACTGTGGGAAGAAGCTGGAGGAAACCCACACAGACACGTGGCATCTCCACACAGAAAGAACAATGAGCCAGACCAGGATACAGTACAGCAAAAACAGTGCACTATAAATTACATATGGGGGATTTTGGAGCACATCTCATGATTTCAATGATGATCTATGTTAAAGTTATCCTCATGAAGCAAAGCTAGTGAGTGAGTCAGGAGATGTCACCCAAAGAAGCAAATGAGTGTGTTATGGCCTTTAAAGTTGTGATGTTGAAATGTTTGTGAAACATTTACATATACAGTATCTATATTAGAACATATTTGTATAAATATTGTCATTTCTTTCAGCCATATCACTACAGTTGTTTGCAGCTTACTAATGTTGTGTGTGGTATATTTAAGCCGGTTTCATCTCAGTGCTTTTTCCAACACTTTTTCTTTCCTATTATATTTCTTTCATCAATACAATTTCAGTAAAGATAGGCTTAACACATGCGTTGTAGCTTTATGTTAAGGTTTTCACAGCGATATTCCAAATACAATAAATACAAACATGTAAAAAACATATGAATCAACATACATTAGGTTTCTATTAGACACATTATGTATTGCTCTGTACAGCTGTATAGAGATATTCTCCAGGTGCCAGCCAACAGTGCATAAACACGTTTATATGTGAACACTTAATAAAATAGGACTCTCCTAAGGTAAATTTTCCAATTTTATACCGACTGTAAATTAGTCACTTTTCCTTTTCCGGAGTAAATCTTACGTTTATTTACAGTCGTACTTCAGCTAAGTGCAAAAGCCTGCAGCAGCAGAATGTTATTCTGCCTTTAAAGACTCTGCAGGGGGACATATTTCAGTGGTGTGGGCTGCAGAATAAACATTTTACTCTCTCCTTACTCGGCAGGTTCAGGGGGCTGCACAGGGGAGGAGAGGAGGGCATCGTGAGCTGATGCTCAAGGATATTAAACAGTGCTAAATGAAATGTAGGCTGTAAGTAATTTGTTTGTACAGTAGAGATGTCAGACCTGAGGTTAAGCAGTGGACATGGCCCAGTACCATCACCTGCGAGGGAGTTATCCCCTTCACTGTAACACAATAGCAACAGGTCAACCAGGGTAACAAGAGAGGAATATACAGCTGTCATTATATAGGAGTGGACGATCCAGGGAGAAATCACTCAGACCTTTTAGTGTCTCTGTTTCTTCCCCCCACTCTCTCTGTGTCTTCTGTCCTGAGGCTGATCAGGGTTCTGGCCCCGCGCCAGATCAGATATGTGCGAGTTTCTCATGTTTCCCATGAAAACACGCTTAGCGTACAAATTATTCAGCACCCTCGCCTCGCCCCCCCCACTAACCCAGCCCTAAGTTCTCTGTCAGGAGGATCACTGAGCTGCAGGGAACAGGAAGGAGGAATATTAATAATAAGTCTTGACTACAAACATTCTTTCGGGAACCAACATGGAGCCAAGAACGACAGGACGGACTTAACTGCAAGACTACTGTCACGTAAACACAACAGCTTCATGTAGTGCGCCTTTCTCTTCCAGTGCTATTCAACATCTAAATCCATATTACTTTTAGAAAAACAGAAATGATTTAGAGTGCATCATGGGAAAAACAACATGAAGGTGTTGTTAGGTTTTTGCAGCCAACCCAAAATGTTGGAAGACAAAAAAGGAGACCGTGTACATGTGCTTTGATTCTTTCAGTAGCTGTGCTGCTGTACAGTTATTGCAATTCCCTTTTGACCTTTCTGGATTCATTACTTGTGGCAGATGAAACTGTTCAACACACACAGCTCTCTTTTGTTCCTGTTGCAGGGTAGCAGGTTGTCAAGCAACAAAACGATGGGGAGAATTAAGGCAAAATCAATTCAAACTAAAATAATTAAAATATCAATTTGTCTGTACTTGTTATTACAGTCCAGTGTTTCTCTTGGACATTGATAATGAAGATGAATTCTTCCTTCTTTTTACATCTTTTCTAATTTAGGTCATTATTTAAAACAATAGACTGTAAAGATGAACGAGACATCTCCACTGTCCAGAAATTAAGCCAAAATATATCATATATGAAACACTGCCATCTTGCGCATTTGAAGCTACAGTCTGCTCAGTAGTGATCGGGGGATGGAGCCGCTGCATCGAGGCCCTGCAGATACATATGCTCGACCAATCATGAGTCAGTCTCAGCTGTCAATCATGACGTTTCACGCAGCATCAAATGACTAATGAAAACCAACCTTACCAGAGAAATCAGCCTGTTGACTTACATTAGTGTGATAAGAACTACCTAACATGACAGAACCCATCTTTGAGAAAAATGGATCTCACCTGTAATTTAACTTTATCTATGTCCCATTTGCTAACATGGAGGAGTCAACCAGCCACTAGGGGGACGACTGAGACACTTTGGCTTCATACTTGGAGCCGTCATGTTGTCCATCTTTATACACGGTCTATACTAAAAAGAACAGTCTCCAATAATATGTGTACTTTATAATTTACTGATGTTAACTGATAAAAATGAACCGATCTTTAAAAAGTACTGTAGTGAATTTATTTCCCTCCTACACTACAACAATGTCCTTTCTTCTGTGATGGAACACTAAGTCTATTACACTGTTGAAATGTCTTTCACATTCTTGCACCTATATTACACAGCAGAACAATATGTACCAGATAAGATCACTCATTCTGTACCTCACAGCTGAGCTCCCAATCAGTCAAAGCACATATATCCATGTGTCAAACTGGAATATTGCATTTGTACGCCTGGACCTCGTTTCTAAGACAATCTCAAGCCTACATGTCCCGCTATCCTTCAGCTCTTTTTCATTTATCCGTTTCAATATCCTGTATCCTGATGAGTCTGGGAGCAGGGCGCTGACCTGACGTTTAAATCCCAGGCAAGTCCATTATGGTAAGACAGCACAAAGTGCTGATGGAGGAGCAAGATACAACACAGAGGACAAAGAACATACATGACCAGCTGGCTTTACCGCCCAGTAGTATCTTTGTTGCTGTGTGTACTGTTTGTGATGTGTTTATGCCTATGTGTATGTGTGAGCAGGTGTGTGTTCCTGTGCTGTTGAGCCATGGGAGTCACCAGAATATACCACACGAAGAGTTATGGTCAGCTCCACCGTGCCGCCTCCATTTCCCAGAGCAGCCAAATCTCTCCCAGCGGACGGAGCTCTGTCAGATAAGAGCGGACAGCTATCGCTCCATATCATCCGCACAGACATGCCAGCTCCACGGTCGGGGAGATTAGGCCAAAGGAGCGTCTGACAGCCCTATCTCCAGGCTTTCGGGGATCTTTGTGCCAGTGTGTGGCTTATCAGACCTGCTCTGATGTCTTTTTACCAGTGCATCAACAATGACAGCAGACACTCGGAGAATCATATTTATATCCACTGAATTTTAAGTTGTTGTTCATCAGCAGCTTCCCTCTGCCCGTTTTAAATAGACAGGACAGCAGAATCAAACATGCAGGATTTCAGGGTCACTGTATTTAAAGAGGGTTCTTACTCGAACTAAAATGTAAATAAGATCAGGGGAGTGATTTTTATATGTATATAGAACGCAAAAAAACTAAAATAATAAAGTACTCTTTTTTTGTATTTATCCAGAAAGTGACAGAAGCGGATATCGGTCTATCCCAAATAATGAATTCAAGCGTATTGTATTCACCCTTGTTAAATACGGCGTTCTGCAGCTCGTAAAAGGACATATAGTGCAGAAGCCTTTTACTCTGTTTCACATATTCATTAGTTTCAATTTTCAACAATAAATCTGACCTTGGAGCCACTGACCTATGGGCTTGTTAATATAAAGCAATTTGAACATGCTCTTAAAATGAATAGCAAATTAGTAGTAAAAGGCACATTAGGCAATGAAAAACATCTATTGAATATTTAGCCTTTAGCGGGTCTATTTGAAAACACTCACAAGGACTTTTGATGTATTTTGTAGAAATACGCTTCATGCAAAGGAACTGAATGAATGAAAAACTCAAGATACCACATAAATAATAAGAGAACAAAAACAGTCAACATTCAGTGAGTTTTATGCACGCTACCTCATATTTTAGTGTTATTGCAAATGTCTGCAATGAACTGAAACGACACTTTCAGTTATCAGTATATAAACTGCACCCGAGGAAGTTAGTGTAAACCAATACAACAGTACTGAAATCACTTACCGCGTGTTTGTATGACTTCACAATGTTTAGTTATTGTTGACACAGTGTCAGTGAGGAATTGATATTATGGACATATTTGAGGTTGTGGTGTTTGTTGTCTCATGTTGAATTCTATTAAACAGAGTTAAAATATGTGTCACTGAGTGTATGGAAAACAATGTATTGTTGACATGTGTGAAATTGATATTGTGGGGCAGGTTGCTTCCTGCCAACCGATTTTTCTTAATCCAAAAATGAACCAAATATTGTGTTTTAATTATATTCCCACAGAAACCATAATTAGATTGTTAGTTTACTTGAATATTTCAATATTAACTGTGGAATGTCACTTAGCCATGTTCAAAGTGGAATAAAAGACGAAGGGAGACAATAGTGCAGCAGTCGGTCACGGTGGTCATTGGATTTACAAATACATTCAATAACAACATTTTTTGTTGTTTTAGAAAAACAGTTAGAACCCGGGCCGAACCCAGGCCAAGCTCAGGAATACTAGTTTGATCTGGGTAAACATTGGTAGATTTCAAGTCTGTTCGATTCAAAGATGCTAATGAAAACAACAACATCTTATAATAGTACAATATAATAGGCAATAATCGAAACAAATAATGCACATCATAGTTTCCCACAAGCTTCACCAATCTGTGCATCATAGAGCAAAACATAAAACATTGAGCCATAAACATGCACATAACCAGACTCACTTCTAATCCTGCACAAAATGAGGCAATAACATTGTTCAACATTACGATGACGACGAGACTTGTAACCACCAAAGTGACACCAATTAATCTGAGGGAAGCTGGGGCCTCATCTGTTCGGCCAAATGGTGTGAATGCCCGGCCTGTGCGTCATGATAACAACAAATGTTCCCATGCTGAGTGCGTGAATGCAGAGCTTTTATGAAGGACTTAGGTTGAAGTTACATCCATTTTTTATTGTCTCTTATTATCCTTCCATTTTTTCCCCCTGAAAAGTGAAATTTAGAACTGGATCATAAGAAAAGAAAATTATTTTTTAGAGTTGCAGCAGGAGCGGAGTCACCACAGTATTACAACTCAATAATCTTTTTCTGGAAACTAATTTAAAATGTCAATTAAATAATATTCCTGACCTGAAATCGTTGAGGAGCAGAGACATGAGTCGTAATCAGTCATCTTTTCCATCCTCTTCCTTCTGCTGCTGATGTGGATTCATCGCCTGGAGTCTGTCTGCAGCTTCAAGTTAACAAAAATGAGACAAATCTGAAGATACTGCCACTACCAAGCTGCCTAACAAGTGCACTGTGTTTGTGTTAAAACATACATACAGCACTCAACCATTGTTTCCAGTTAATTTTCTTCAGAAGCTTCACTTAAGTCTTGAATTGCATTGAAAACAATGTATGAATGCATGGCACCTGTAAGTACAATATTTTCTTTAATTAATCACATTTCAGGCGGCATTTTTTATGATTTTTTCTTCACTTCACTCAAAAGCTTGGTCTCTCAGTTTGAGAGCAGGACTCATTGATTTTCACATTCTAAAATGCTTTCACTCAACCCTGCGGTCGCACTCAAACAGCACCTGCTTGTGCTTAGGGTGGGATAATTGCATTTGTTTAAGACTACACCTGGCATTCTCCTGGTTTAGGATTTTAAACACAGTTATTCAGAAGAAAAAAGTAAAAAAAGAACAGAGCGCAAATTTGAGATCAGGTGTTTCACATACGCACAGAAACAGCGTGAGCACGAGAAGCGCTGAAGCTGGAGTGCAGGTGGACAGTTTGAGCACAAGCAGAGCAAATCTAAGCACAAGCGGGGGCTATTTGAGTGCAAGTTGGGGTTTCGAGTAAAAAGAATAAGAAAATCTGAAAGTCAAAATCAATAAGTCCTGCTCTCAAACTGAAAGACCACATTCTTGAACAAAGGGGGAAAAACATGTTTTGCAATCTATTTACATATTCATATCTCGATTACGATGAAAATATCGTCAGAACAACAGAAGATGGGTCATTAATTTGTTTGCTCGTCGTTCTGCTGGTTGTATAAAAAGTGACAGACAGAAGGGTCCAAAATCTGATACAAGCATCGCAGCTTCTTTCTTCTGAGGTCATGGTCCAATGAACATCCACAACTACACACTGTTCCACATGACAGCTGTCATTATCAAAAAAAAAAAATCCTTCCTCTAGTTGCTTTTGCACTAAAGCAAAATCTCTCTGTGCTGCTAATTCATCAGAAGGCAAAGCAGGCACTTCCCATTTGTGTTACATTACTTTCTCAAAGATGGTCAGACAGAACAGCAGCAGTGCTCAGTGCAGCCTGAGGGGATTTTATTAGAACAACCAAGCCGGTGACTGAGTTAAACGCACAGTGTTCGGCCATTATTTTGTTTTGCATTGTACATTTTCCATTTGCGGAGATAACGACATCTCACCACCCCCGAAAAGCACTGTAGAGTGGGCTGTGGAGATGAAATCACTGCATCACACCGGTATAATTGCAAGCGCCACTCCAACATTAAACCACTCAAAATGTATAATGTAATTTGCTGTTTTTCTTTGAGATCCATTTTACAAAAAAGGTGCCATTAGAGCACTGTGCTTCAGAGACGGCCGAGTTTTCACAATGTACAAGTGTAGAGGCTAAAAATTAAAGTAAATGCCCCCAGTAGAAAAAAATAAACGAGATCCCAATTTTGACAATTTTCAAAAAGGGAAATGTGTGATTATCCAAATTATGCAAAAGGAGATTTATTTTTGGATAAAGATGAAAAGCAAAGTCAAAACCATCATGTAACGCTTGTTGAATTCTGTGCAAATAAAATGCACCGCTCACAATTACAGCCGATTGCATCACTGTAAGACCCCCCCTTAGAGATTTGTTTGATTCCTTGACTTGATCTTTAGATGACTACATTAAACATGACAAACTATTATTAGGATAGAGAAAATGGATGATGGAAATGGATGGACAGCAGATGGACAGTAAGAAACATACGAAGGTCTAAGTGAAAGAAAGAGCGAAAAGATGTATGCACTCACTTTTCCTTTAGAAAGCCTAGAGGGCACGTCCCATCAGCCACTGGGGGACTTCGCTCATAGCTGATGTTTTTTCACAGTAGATCCAGGGGAATTGAGGAGAATAATCTACACAGAGTCAGTGACACCGTCTTATTCAGCAGGGAAGTCAGAGTACAGCAGTGATCAGCATCCCCGGTTATTTAGAGCATCACTCAGGTCCAAATCAAACAGCTGAGGTTGACATGCTTGAAGGGACCACTTCACTGTGGCTCCTATGCCTCGACTGCATCTACCTCTCTATCTGGGTGGAATCACTACTGCTTGTGTACAGAAATCAAATCTTACCTACAACGTTATAGCACATTTAAAATGAAATTTAAAATGTAAAACATATTAGCCAGCAAGGTTTGACACAACTGAGCTGATACTTTACTTTAATGCATAGAAATAAAAGCATTGCTTGTAATGCATACCTGGTTTTGGTTTATTACCTGTGACCTAATGAGACTTTACATGTCAATCAATGATCTTCTCTAGTTAAGTACTATAGTAAGTTATTGGTCTGTTGGTGCAAATTCAATCAATGCTAATTTTGTAATAAAGAGGAAAAATAAGGATGGTACTTAATTTAAAGATAGTGTGTAATAATTATTCATTCAAATGTCTTAAAATGACCAATGTTATATGTTTTGTTGACTTGTGTACTTTCAATGTTTCCAACAACAAACCCAGAGGTGACACAATGTTTCATTTTGTTCGGCTTTTAATTGTGTCACATCCTCTTTAATTGTGGCTTTGCCCGTCTCTGCTGTAACTTCTGGGGCAAACAACATATGACAAAGGAAAATTTAGCCAGTTAGCCCGTCGGCTGTTTTTTCCTTCCACTGTTTGTATTGGTCACTCGCGACGGATCATTATTATTCTTAGTAATGTAATCTAACGTAAATAAAACTTTGATACATCACCTCATTCGTGTACATGATTTGCGATGAGGTGTTGATGTGGTGAGAACAACAACTCCCACGATGCCACGCTGCTTCACGACATCATTAAACTAAGTCTTCTGTGATTGTTTTGATTGAGAGACCCCGAGTGACCAAAGTTACATACTGTAAATGTAACCATGCCCAGAAACGTATTCACTTTCTACAAAGTTGACGGAACTTTGTTTGATTTATTCGTAGTAGAGTTAAATGAAACTGTATTTTCTAGTGTGTTGAGCTGCACACTGCCTTCTTTTCAGGGCTGAGGCATCACCTCAAGTAAAGGTCATGGGCGACCATGATGGATGGGCACTGCTGTGAATTTAATCTAAAATAAAGAGCAATAAACACTGGGTTCATGCTAGTAGCACAGGGGGATGATGAAGGATCCATTAGTTAAGCAAAGGTCAAAGGCTCCTCCCCTGACTGTTGCTGTCACCATGGCATCACAAACGGTGACATGGGGACGGACGAGGGGCCAAAGAGGGTCACGGGGTGACGTCGGCTCCCCTCTGTCAGAGCTGTCCTGGTTCATCAGCCATGTCGGAGAGGTTCAGGCGCATACCTGCTGAGCGACAATAAGGGGACGACCTCAAGGAATCTCCCGGATTGTTGTGAATGTCAGACACTGTTGTTAAGATTCAGAAATTGAGACACATTTGAAATGTCACCTCTTTAGGGACGAAGGGGGTGTAACCTGTTAGCACTGCATTTAAAGAAGAGCACTAATCGATGCCTCTGCTTCAAAATAACTACGTTGTCAGAGGCAGTAAGTGCTCCTTTTTTTTGTTTATTGTACACAAGCTATGATTAACTTCCATTAATCAATGCCAAAAGCTTAAGATATACAGCGCCCATAGTTCACAATCCATGTCAAAGCAAACATTTTGAAAACACTAACGCAGAATGAGCAGGACAAGTCTAATTTGCTGCCTTCAAATGCTCCTCACTAATGGCGTTTAATAGGTTCCGTGGGCCAAAATTGTGACAGCATGATGTATTTGGCCGACGAGCCGAGCTAATGACCGCCATCAAATCTGATTTGAGTTTTCAGCCGCAGTTATCTCACTGGAGCCCAATTTATTTAGTGTCACCTTTTAACTACAGTGTTTGGCATAGACTCATGGCCAATGACAACACGCGTGAAGGGCTACCTCCCATTAGCGCTGCTGATTGGCCGGTGATGGAGACATCTCAGGTTTGTTTGAAGCAAGAGAGTCTGGACACACTGTGGAGGACGAGATGGAAATGTGGGGTTTGGTCGATTGTGGAAAGTTTGGATGAGACTGAGGAGCCCAGGGATGAAGATATTAAATGGTTTGTGGGGAATTTTGAGGTATTTTTTTCAGCATATTCAATATAAGTCAGTGATTATACTGGTTATTTAGTATTTGAGTGCCAAAAAATCCTGCTTGGCATATTTCAAATATCTAATACAAACTGTTGGCGGCATTTCATAGTAGACATAAAAACAAAAACAAAAAAATATAAATAACTCACCGTGGTAACTAAAACACACGGCTCACCATCTCTCTGACTGTTTGGCATTCACACTTGTCTTCCAACAATTTCCACTGACACAGACACATACTCGATTTCACGAGATGTGACCAAACACAACCTCTTCTCTTTGTCAACAAAGAGACAAACAAACACAATTTTTTTTTACTGTTGCGACACATTCCTGAGCCGCCACATTCATTCCTTTAGCTCCTTTTTTCCTCATTTGACTTTCACTTATCAGATCGTTTATTTTAAAGCAGACCCTTTCTTCTTTTTTCTTTTTTCCCTCTCTCCAGCACTCACACACACTCACAATCCTTTATCAGCTTACCATTCATTTACATGTATAATTATTACAGGCGCTTCAGGAGCCGTTTGCTAAAAAGCTTTATGCAAAACGTAATTAACGGTAATTAAAACGCAGGCCGACTTGAATGGGAGCCACGGTAGCAGTGCATCATTTACAAAACCAAATTGAATCTAATGATTTTACTGTGTGAAATCAGCAGGGGGGGGTCTGAGAATGTCCTGTCTGACATTAAGACCAAAGAACACAGCGGTGGAGTCACGTTGCTTCACATTTGGACACGAGCCAACTGTTGATGCTAATCTAAGATCTATATACGCTCTGTAGAACCAAATGCCCTGGAGTCCTTCTGCAGTTTTTTCCCTGTTGAATACGACCTTAAACTTTAAATTGATTAGGTTAATAAATTATCCGCAAGCATGACTGTGTCATCCACATTCTGTCTAATCCACGTGTTCACTGTCTTCACAATAAGAGTCCTTCAAGACGACTGAGAGAAAACAGATGATAACATCATCTTTAATTATTCCTGTAGCTCCTCCGTTTCTTAATAGAAATGAAATATTGATGGGGAATCTCTAATATAGTCAAAAAGATTCAAGGCTCACTGACATTTTTTTTTTTTTATCTGCACACTTCAGCTGAGTTTCATGCTGTTTCTGACACAGCTGCAGACGAACTGTTAAGAAGTGCACAGACATGAAGGGAGTCAGTGGAGCGCAAACACAGCTCATTGTGTTAATAGAACAATCCTGGATCTCTCACTGGATCTCCTCCAACACAAATACCACATTATTGTCAAATCAGAGTCGTGTGGGAAATATAATACGTGAACAAAACAATGCAGTTGACTTGCCTTGACATTCTTCCAAACGCTGCCGCTAAAGGAAATGTGTTACATATCTTCTGCTGTTCAACGAAAATAAAAAACATACTTACACAATGGCTGTGGGGAAAGCAGCTACGATAGTTTGCCCCTCACAATGAGCCTCGCTGTACTTTCTCCCATAAGGCATCAAAGAAATGGAGCCAGTTAAAAAGCTAATAAACTTCAAAAGGAATTCTTTATGTAAACACTGTGGGCCCCCCCCCGTCGAGCTCATTGAAGAGGACATGCTTTTAAATTAGTTACAGATTTGCTGTAGATGAATTCCCTCCAAGGCAACACACACACACACACACACACACACACACACACACACACACACACACACACACACACACACACACACACACACACACACACACACACACACACACACACACACACACACACACACACACAGGTTTTGTTGCTCTTTAGTGTTATAGACTTACACAGACAAGATCACATGTACAATTAATGTAGCCACACAGTAGAAGAAATATGGATAACACCATGGACTTGGACTTTTGACTGAAATCATCCAACCACAGCCTTCATCGTGATTTGGTCCTCATCTTGTGGTCGTGTGTACATGTGACAAGACGCATGTTTTAGCCCAAAGCTGTCGGCCAGTGTACGTTGAGCCAAAGACAGTCGCTGAATGAGAATCTTAAACTATGCTAATCTTTTTTTAAACCCTGCTGTGTCAGTGTGGTAAAAATCACGTTTGGATAATATTAATAATTCATTCAGTTTATGGCTGCATTTCATGGCGTTAATAGAGTCCAATGTGGAGTCCAAATTACCACTGGAGGGAAATGTCACATCTTTGTTCGGCTTCCTCCCTGGAAAAAACGATGCATTACTGAGATAGTTTGACATTTTGGGAGATTATTTGATGAGATTTATACAGTTCTCGTGTTTGTAGGGTAAATCGAGCAGTTCCTTAGCAATTAGCTTAGAATAAAGACTGGAAAAATGTGGGGGGAGCTCTTAACAGTGGTGACAAAATCCATATCTTCTTTCAGTATTATCATCTACAAGCTGTCTGACACTTTATAGACTATTTGCCAGACTATTTATTGGGGGTACTTCAAAGTCTAGTAGTACAACGTATACAAAAGCATGCACATCTAATCTTGATAAACACCAGATGCTGGACGGAAGTGATGACAATAAGAAGATGTCCAAACCATAAACCTAGGTATGTTTCCTCCCATTTAGGTAACGTTTCAGACACAGGCCCCTCTCCATACCTCTCTTGGAATATATCATAGATTATATATAAAGACGGACAATATGACAGTTCCCCAAAAGTGAAGCCAAAACGTATCAATCGCCACCTGCTGGCTGTATGCTCTATAGGTCATAAACTTTGCCTGCCCCATGTAGGTGGATGGGACGTGAACTAAAATAAAAAGTCAAAGTACATTGTACATAAAATTTCCTCAAAGATGGTTTCTATCATTTTAGGTAGTTCTTATGACACTGACTTACATTGAAGAGCTCATATTTCTAGTAAGTTTGGTTTTATTTTGTTATTTGATGGAATAAAAACTGGTCATCAATGACAGCTGAGACCTATTCTGATTGGTCTGATCTAAGGTATTTTGGATTAATTTCTGGATAGCGGGAGGAAGTGGAGACTCTTTACATGAAGTCAATGGGCTTTACCTTTGGACAGAGCCATGCTAGCCATTGTGATTCCCCCTGCATTTCTTTATGTTAAGCAAAGCCACATTTTCATTACATAAATTTTAGAAGTCTGAACCTTCTCATTTAACTCTTGGCAAGGGTGTGTATATGTGTATCAAACTCATCCTTGAACCAATGTGACCATTTCTCTAACAATGGCCCTTTCTAAAGGATGATAAAAAGCATTCATCCCACATTTTGGCAGGAGGACCAGTTGATAATATTTGTCTCTCTTTAGTCTCTGCGCTCTTCCTTTTCTTCGCCGTGTCCTGAATTGAACTTGGCTGCAGGCGTGCGGAGGAGAATGGCACCCCTCACACATTTCAGACGTCTCCCATTCTTTTCAGCCCCTTTTTCATTGCTCATCTGTCGGTCAGCTGGGTATAGACATCAGCCCTCTCCCTCTCTATATAGACTCTATGCCCAGACGTCTTAGGGCCATATAACTGTCAGCCAGGATTTACTCAAGATGGGAGAAGAGAAAAGCCACGAAATAAGCTCCTCTTGCACATGTTAGTGGACAAAGAGAGAAGAAAGGGAGCGAGATGGAGGCACGAGTGTGAAAAAAAAAAAAAAATGCTTGAGAGTAAATAATGTGTATAATGCCATGTGGCAAGAGCCTTTTGATGGCTGGGCTCGCTGCAGGAGATGATGATTACATAATGAAATGCAGCTACAAGGAAAAGAAAAGAAAATGAAAAGAGAAGATGACTTGTTATTGATCTTGTCATTCGCTCACATATCTGTGTCCCTTTGCAATACTTAAAGCAAGACTGTATGGAGACAGAGCCGCACCAAGAATTCGATTTTCAAACTACTACATTTATTTATGTCTCTTTAAAAGTTAAAATTTCATTTAAAATCAGAACAAGAAAAGTAAATGAGCATAATTAAATGATAAAACTACAAGCTGATCCGTGAGTGCACAAGATCTCAAGTATAATATGTATTATATATGTGTTTGTTGCATGGTATCAAGAAAAATGCGTCAGAGTAAATATTGTGAGGGAACTCCCTCTTCATGGAGATGATGAATATATTCCGATACAGACAAGACGGGGCTTTGTGGGACGGGGCGCCATGTAGGTTCTGATGCGTTGTCACCCATTTCCTGCAGGAAATGCTCAAGGATCGCACACTCTGTCGATTTATTCATAAACCTCCCCCTCGCCAACACACACCAGCAGTGGAACAAGGTGTGATGGACTGAACGAGGCCATGGATGTGGATATTGATGGCTCTATTAGGATACTACTACTCATAAGGCATCATCTGCTCACTTGTGTGTGTAATACTGACAGCAAGAATAATAATGGCTGTCACATCAGCGAAGGAGCCGGTTGTGCCCCTCACAGCCCAGAATGTATTGCGCCTGTTTACCTTGCATATTTTCTTAAAAGTGTTGGGTCAGCACAGTTTCAGCAGATACGCGTCAAAGCTAAACCTGCTCAGAAGGTGGTGATATCCAACGTGCCTCGGACATGACGGATGCTAATGATTCCACATTTGCACAAATTATCTCGGATTGTGTGAAAAATAACGTGATATGACTGGATGACAGGGAGGATCGGGGGTTAAATCAGGGTTAATGTAGTCAAATAACTCACATGACACATGATCCTGAGAAAATATATTTTTAAAAATACAAATAGCTACTTCCACAATTATTTTACCAAGTACATACAGTATGTGTAAAATATAATAAAATATGAAACCTACCATTTAGACTATGCACAGTAAAGTGCTACACAGAACAAATGAAGGCGTGTCAGGGCACTTTGGGTCTGTATGCGTCGGTTAAATTTCATAGATGTTTGACAGGAGGTAGGTTTCAATTTAAAATACCTGCGTCAGAATATGTTTTTATCACAAAGTCTTTATCCTCCATTAAATTTGGATTTGCATCATTTTGCTCTGTAGGTGGTCTCCCCCCCCCCCACACTCTCCACTGAACCTACAGTTATTAAACTGTAAAAAATACCACCTAGCTCTACAGACAGACACACCTTTAGGCTCCTGATGTTTTATGTGTTACAGTGCATTGTCAGCTCATCGCAGAGAGGTGGGAAGAGGCAGATTTAAGAGGATCAATCACTGAGACAGTACGCTCTTACACGAGAGGAATTATGAAAGTCTGTAATTGTTATTCATGAAACACACCATCGGACAAAGTAGGAATTTCCTACCTGCAGCAGGTTCACCAAGAGGTGGAGCAGGAGAACGTGCGCCGCTGTATTGACAGCTCAGGGGAACACGATTCCCTTCAATGAATATCATTTGGCATATCCCCGTCCCACGCCTTCAATAATTTACAGTATTGATTTGAAACAAAGTCGTACACTGTGAAGTGGATAGAGGAGTACAGTGCTTTCATTTAATGCTTTAGTGATCTGCGGCCTCTGATTTGGTACACAACAAGCAACAACAATGAAACATACGTCTGAATTTGGCCTGTAGGGAGCGGCGACACGGGCATCTGTCAACGTGATCTACAGACGAGAAGAGGCGAGGTGATATCCTGCTCTGATACTTCACATGTGACACGTCCTGATCCCACCTAGCAGCATGATGAAATGCATTATGGGCCAAATAAAACTCAATATAAAAAGAAATCACTTAATCCACTTTCTTTTTAAGGAAAGAAATCCTCGGCGTTATTAATGGTATTGCCCCTCTTCTTTGACATTTCCAATCAATTACAGATTGTATCCAGGTGATTTAATTCGATTTCATGTTGCAGTGGAGCGATTTTGGGATGCACGGCATTAATCAAAGAATTATGCGGAGTGAAACACAGGGGAGGCTTGTTGTCACTATTACAGCCAAATCAATCAGACTGTGCTGAACCCCCCTCTGAACACACAGGGCCATTTCTATCCTCCTGGTACGTAGGACTCTCCTTGATGCAAATGCAACAAACTGCTTTTCTGCTGTTTTGACACTGTCGTTTGAGATATATTAAAAAACAACTGATATGTAATAAAATGCTTTATTTTATTTCAAACTGCACCAGACATGTTCAGGGGTGAAATGAATGCATGGGGTCTTATGTGACATTATTCTACGCCTGACATTTATGCTTTCTTATTGTGAACACCTCATTCCTAACCGAGAGGTAGAGAGGACGTCTTGTATCGTGCGTTTCATGAGTTAGAGACTGAGCTGCTTCCTCTGTCCCCCCCCAGGCATTTCAGAATAAAAAAAAGCTTATAGCATTTTTTTCTGATTATTATTGGGAATATCAAACATGTTACGTCCTCTTCCACCAGCCCACTAGTGAATTAAAATCATCGCTCTCATCTCAATGGCTCTCATTCTTCTTTTTCCAGAGAGATTGATGCTGCTGCTCGCCAGGTGAAAATCATATTCTACCACCCACTTGGTATTTACTGTAAGCGTTTGTAGGTTTTTTTTAAATGCGTGTGTGTGTGTGTGGTTCTTTATGCAGGAGGCAGGGGTCTGTTTAGTAAAAATATTAAACAGTTATTTCCCAGGTTGGACCGCCATGTGTTCAAAGTTACAATGCGCTGGTAATAAAATCTGAGTGCGCTCATAATTCATACGTCTGCTTTTCCGAGATGCTTATCTAACCGCAGAGCAATTAGCACGGGGCTCCCAGACTTTTTCGCTGTACGGCTTTATCTGATCCCGACGCTAATATAACCCAGCAAATTTAAATAAAGCCAAACAAAAAGGTCACCGATGGGCAATTGGGCTCAGATACTGCACATGATTATCTACTATAAAGGCCATTACTGGACAACTGTGCAGGAGGATCACATCAGTGGAAACGAGACCATTTCTGTGCCGTCTGAAGCCGCTTCGTGGGGATTCATGTGGAAAGCCTCCTCTTTCTTCTGGTCGGCTGGAAATCCAACTGCAATCCCCCTGAGATCTGACTCAATTCACACCTCTGGATGACACACTTCATCCGGACGGGGATGAGGTATATAAACCATCCAATCCAAGCGCTGTCTGTCCTGGACACTTCATGGAATGCACCACTCGGTTCATGAGGGAAAACGGTGGTGACAAGACACACTCTCCGTCACAAAATGTTCTCTGAATAAGTGGGGTATTGATAGCGATATTATCCTGCCAGACAGTCGGCTAATAACCCGAAGTGATCCTTTTTTAATTTGACTGAGTCGTATGGAGACCCTCTTATCAATGGTGTCATATGTTCTGTGTGATGCGGCTCCAACAACAGGCTCCCAGCAGGGAGCGGCGGATTAGAAAAAGGATTCCTCTGACATCTCTGGTAAGCGCACTAAACAGCCAGCTGTCTCCACTGGCAGCGGCTGCGGCCCATTCAGAACCGGAGCAGGCAGAGGAGCAGGCAGGCCGCCGAACCAGCTGCACAGTAATTAGCCTATTAAAATGGAGATCTAGGTACAAGTAGAGGAGCTATATGAAAATCAACCATGTTCATATCTTAAGCCGTTGGCAATGTCAGAGTGGATTTTGCGAGGCGGGTCTTTCTTCTTTCCGTCTGGAGACTGCCGTCGCATTGTCCGAGCAGATCATTGTTCAGCCAGAAGTAGTTTCACCCAGCCAGAGCTTTCCAGGGCAGACTCGGGTGAAGCAGTTTGTCACAGATTCAAATGTGGCTGGTGAATAAAAACAATCTCACCAGAGGTTGCAGACGTCAGCTTTGGAAAAGGCGTTTGAGGAAAGTAGTTTCTGTAACTTACAATATATCCATTAATCTAGTTTAAAATTTGTCAGAAACTCTTTCATTTAGCTTTAGTCTTTGTCCTGTTAAACAACCTCGTTAGTTGTTATTAAGACAAATTCATCCGGTTTATTATTAAGTTTTAGATGATTTAAAGTCTTTTACTCTTATCTTAGTCAAGAAAATCTTAACTATATTAGATTAAGTCAAATGTTTACATGGACAGCAATATTCGGACCATTGACCTTATTCAGAGTAAGCCATTATTTATATTGTAATGTTGCAGATAGAATATTCCATTCATATTCCGTTTACATGTTACAGAACAGAGTCGGACTATGACTCACATTAACGTCATCACACTGGAATCCTGGAATACTGCTGTATGTCAATTTCACAATATGCTTGGAAAACTGCAACAGGGCGTTATATTGTGATTAAGACGTATACATGTCTTCATAATGCAACTAAGGTCAGAATACTCAACATTTCCTTATTTGCTCAAATCTGAGTGTGATGTTATTATGGTTAAGGTATTCAGAAAATGCTGTTTACCTGGCAGTGTTTTATTCACACTATTGCCTTAACCAGGTTATTATCAGAATATTGGCGTCCATGTTAACGGGTATAATGGAAACTCTTGACAACTGTTGAAGCGTTCGATGACGTTGGTGCCACCATCTGATCTTCTGGTCTTAGTAATAAGAAAAGAAAATCAAGAGGAAAATAATGAAGAGTTACCAGAAAAATATCCCAATACTCAATGCAACCCTGTCAAGCTGCTTGCTTCATGGACCTATGGTCAGAAACAGCAAGATATTCAATTTACAATGATACAGAAACAAAGATAAACAGCTCAATAATTGACAAACAATTAGTCAACAATAAAGCCTGTAAATCCATTAATCGATAAATGGTTTGAGTTCTAGTTTCTCTATAAACCATCTAAACCAGTTCTACATTGAAATTGTAGAAGAAAAAAAGAAAGATCAACTAGCAGCATGACATCATTAACTGCTGCAGGAGAGACCATCCCTCTCCTTGAAGAATGGCCGCCCGCTTGTACATCAGTTACAGACGACACATCAGTCTCTGGTATAACAATGTTGAATCACTGCCTGGATCAACTGCCTGGATCGACAAAATTAAGCTCCTAAATTTCCCTAACAGAGTCTGATGAGTGATGAATCTCTCCGGCTGCCGGGCACGCTCATCCCTCACCAAAGACATGTTGATTGTCTTTAGACGTATTTTTTTTCCCCACATTTGACACTCAAATCTGTGCATGTAGACGCAGAATGACACCATTGGAAATTATAAAAAACTGAAATGTCCGGCACAAAGTGAAAGACAACACAAATGGTTAGAGATGTTCTGACAGCATTTTTCCTAAAACTGATTCTGATACCTGGACTTTCTATGTCAAGCGATATACCAATCCAATACCAGTGCATTTAAAAAAATAACATATAATGTATGTTAACGTCTGTATCGACTAACCTTGTGTGGGCGTGATTATCACTATCATTTCAGACCTGTTGCTGGTGTTATAATTGGCAGCACTAGTGCCACCTCATGAAACTGAGGTCTTGCACACGGTGCATGTTGCTGTTTTACTTGTTTGACTTTCCAGCGTGATATATCGTGATATTGCTGACATGTTTTCATTTAGGTCTTCTCTTCCATGTTGTTTGTACACGTTTTTTTCTGTTTTTCACATTTTGCTGTTTATATATCGACTAAGTGCTCTGTTTGACCTGGGTTTTGAAAAGTGCTATTAAATGTATTATTTGAGCTAGCTCTGACTATCGCTTCACTACTGGAAATCACTTCTTCTTTGCCTCTCTGCTTTGCCAGTGGCAGTTTGGAGCTAGGAAGAAGAAGAAGAAGAAATGATTTGGATCAGTACATAGATTTGCATCCTCTCCACTGCCTGCAGTATTGGAGTCATGTCCGATGATGGTATCTGAATCAGTACTGTGTGTGTGTCTTAGAGTGATCAAAGGGAGTGCGTCTGAAGTGGTGTCCGCAGGATACGAGTAAATGGAATCGCTTTATTCTGCATCTGTTCACATTCGAGCAAACTCAGCCAGGTAGCTCTTCTTAATGAAGAGCCCATTAGGCTGAATTGGAAAGCACAAATGAGCACAGCAGATTATTAAGTATTGACTTACACAGACATGCATACTAACAAGTGCAGAGGAAATGGACGCGGCTCTCTGATTGGACCGGGAAAGACTAGAAAACAGTTCCATCAGAAACGATCAGACTTTTCTACAACGGCAGGGCAGAGCTCGATTGCAGATAGTTTTTAATGAGCATCCCACAAACCCGCCGTGATGACTAGAGACAAAATTGTTGAAGTTGATTTTCTTCGGCCTTAATCTCCCCGTGCTCCGGTTGGCAGTGTGGAGCTGAGAGCAGAGCGCTAATGATGAGCATTTAACACATGAACCTGCACAGACCTGCACAGATTCTTTGACTTCACAACGCTGGATGAAAAAGTTTCATTCTCAATCACCTCAATCAATACTCCCATTAAGCCCGAAATCAATTCGCCATTAACAAGCTGTTTCTCAGCAAAATCGCCCTCCGAAGATCGACTCCGACTGGTTACGAAGAGAAAAATGTGAAGCCATAGGGTCTGTTTTTTGTTTGTTTTTTTTATACGAAGAAAAGCGCTGCACGTGTTTTAAAATCAGCACTGTGGCCAGACTGTTCGATTTGATTCATAGAGGTCATCACATCAATTTTCTGTCTCACACAAACATATCAATCTCCACATGAATATTTAATGGCTCACAGCAGACAGTATAGACATCTTGTTATTGCCTCTGTAACAGATGCACTAAAGTAGAATGGACAAAGACTTTTTTTTCCAGTGCAGTAAATTAAAGAAATACACAACATCTACTATATGAAGTCCTTACACTGACAAGTTCAATTCACCGCTGCTTTACTCTGCTACAGCTTTATGCTAATAGTCCGTACATATTAATGAGGAGGTCAAAAGGGGGGAGGGTTGTGCAATTTTTCTATGCTTGAATAAATAATATCACTGAAAATGTACTTTTAATCGAATGTCTATTACTTGACAGGGTTTTTTTTTGCTTTTACTTTGTTTCTTTTATCCTTTTCTTTTGAAATTACTTTTCAATTATGTTGCCTTGCTTATCCGCTGCCTTTGATTTTGTTCTGTATCATTTGCAAGTGCAACGGTTGCATTTCTGCATGAGACAGTGTGTGTAAATTGGAGCTGCATATTAAATGTCCCATTAAATATGTATTTTTTTAATGCATTTTGTTTATTTATTTGATGACAGTGCTCGTTACAAAGACAAAATACTGTAAATGAGCCAGAGTGAGCTGTATTTCATCTGTTGCCCCTATAGCCAGTTCTTACAAGGCAACCTAAAGTAAAATAATCAATCTTATATAATTACAAATATCTATGGATAATTCATGCAATATACACACCATCCAAACTTACTGCACAACCAGCCCAAGATTTAAACACTACAGCGGATAAAAACAAGCAGATAATCCAGGATTTATACTGCACCTGATATAAAGATAAGAAGTTGACTAAGCAAGTGAAACCAATGTAACAAAAGGTTTTTATGCACATTTCAAATCGAAGCATTAAGAAAAAAGCCAAATGTAAAAAAAAGTATGAACAGACTCATTACGTACATGAAGCATGTAATCGAATGGAGAGATGGAAAAATAGCAGCAGACAAAAACAGATTTGTTTGTGTGAGGCAAAGACTAATGTTCCTCAAATTAACACACAAAAGAAACAAATGCCAAATTTTCATAATGCGAAAAATTAGGTTTTTAAAAAAGTGCTCTTTTAATTAGTCATCTCGTCGCGCTCTCTTATTCTGTATTGGTTGGTTTATTGGCACCCAAACTGAAGATCAACAACACCCGCTGTTTCTCACCAAACTCCTAATAGTCATATAACAGTATTGGATGGAAATTATCATTTTTTTTTCCTAACAGATTCTCAAATGTGTTCAAATATTGTGCTACATTATGGCAGAAAGCCAGTTATTGTTATTTTACTTTGACATGTTGTGTGGAGGGTTTTCCAGTATTTGTCCTAGCCAAGCGGAGGGTTTAAAGAAATCATCAATAACATGGGGAGAGTGATGCTTTATTTTTTTTTTTTAACAAGGTGAAACTTATGGTTCAGCCTCCGTCTACAGCCTGAACAGTAACAGTGGTGTCAAACCATCACACGCAACACATGACATCTGAATAGGCACACCGCCATACACTGCGCCTCTAATCTCCATACTGAGGAGGAGCACACAAATTGAAGAGAGACAGTTTTATCCATGGATGCACTCTTCCACTGTCTGGGCTCCAGAGTGTGGGTGCAGAGATAAACGCGGTGGAGGCGGGGGGGATTAAAATGTCCCAAACATTCAGACTGTTTAATTGAAACCTCCCTCGGGAGGCCACAGAGGGGACCGAGGGGGCGGGAGGGCTGTCTGGGGAGCGACCGCTGGAGACCCCTCGTAGGTGAATCCATTTCCTCATCGCCTCTCAATAGAAGATGATGAATAGTGTGACATCGGTATTCCGCAGGGGACAGGTGTGTCCGCTGGAAAACGGAGTGCTCTGTGGCCTTAATGTCAGAGATGGGGCACGGGGGGGGGGCGTTGCTGATCATTTCTTGTTAAACAATTAATCAAAACATTAAAAACAGGCAGTTGGAGCATCCTTCCTTTATAAAATGTGCCACACGTTCCAATTCTATACAAACTCTATATACATTACTTCACTGCATTACATAACTATATCGATATGCTACATATTACCTTTAAGATATATTAATTTCAGTAATCAACAATTTTTTTAACCAACAGAAAAGAAAACTTTTGCTGTCAGATGCCAACTTGTATCTTTACAGTGGTAAAACCATTTCATTTATCAAAAAGAATGCACAATATTTTTTTTGAAAAAATTCAATAAACTAGTGCTGTTTTTGTTTTCTCACCTGCTGTCAGCTGAGACTTGCTTCAGCCCCCCTGCGACCATCAAAAGGAGAAGCTGTATAGCTATTGGACGGATTGATGTGTTTTTGAGGTGTTAGTGGAGCTTTTGCAACATCGTCCACAATATCCTCCATTTTCTCGGAGCACCGCCTTGTGGGAGAATATAAGCTGCACATTCACACATTTGATGATTTCTTTGTTTTGTTTTCTAAAATATTTTATCCTCAAAACCTGCCTCTGTCATACTGCCTTGGAAACAGACCTATGATACATGTACTGTGCAGGAAGGGAAAGGAATCCAGCTGCATTATGGGAAGTTTAGGATCCATGGTCTCTGGAGCTTTACAAAACCCAATGTCCACATTAATTTGGACCATTATCTTGTCATTATGTCTTGAATCATCTGTTGGTTTTGTATTTGACAAGAACAAACGACCCCTCATGGTGAGTGGATGATCTGTTGATCTGACTTCATGCACATTTATCAACACACAATCAATTACTAGAATTAGGTTCTTGATGTTACTGTCCAGTGCAGGGGTTGGACAAAATAATGGAAACATTACATAAGCATGTAATAAATTCTACTGAGGATAATGAACAGTTTTTGGTTGTCTGTATCTGAGTGTTGATTCAACACTGTTGTCATTTTTTAGGCCTTAAATTGTTTTTAATTTCTAATTTTGTATTCTTAGTTTAGCTTTATCTCAGCCTTAAACGTTCATATCAGTTAAAAAAACAAATACATGACATTTATCCATTGTTGGATTGGATTGCTTATACAGTGTTTCAGAACTTAGATATTTTTTAAATAATTTTGCTCATAATTTACAAGGGATAAAAGAATGATAAAGTTTTAAATCCTACCACTGAGACCACTTTAGTATCTGATTTTCTGTGCTTACCCATCCCTCCCATAACAGGGCACTGAACTATGTGAGTGACGCTGCTGAGCGATGGCCTTTGTCAAATCAATGAGATGTGAACAACTGCTGTGATAATGTTGTTAGCAGCATCATTTTCTCCTGTTCTTGGTTGAGCTGGTGATTGATAGAGGTGGGGGCCAGTTGGTCCAAGGTCAGGAACCGAGTGCGAAAACAACTTGCTGTGGAATATGTGTCCTTGAAAGAACAAGCAAAATGGCAAAAGAAGACCATAGAGCAGTTAAAAGGAGACATCAGTCGCGGACAATCTCCCGCTCTGTTCTTCACATGTGAAAGGCAAACTCGAGACCCGACATTCGCCCGAGTTCATGTCTGAAAATGGCTTATGAAAGACGCGAGTGGGTCCATGACAACAGATACTGGCTGTGACTCATTCCTGTGAGGCCATCTTTCACATCCACGCTGTTAAATGCATTCAACATTAACCTGTGAAAAGCCAGGAGGGGGAATACAGAAAAGCCTTGAATTAGCTTCACAGATCCGAGTTCATTAAATGCTGTGAAAATGCAAGCTCTGAATCACAGAAGATATATCGTCCATCAGAAGGAGCCTTTTTGTGACGCGTCAGTTAGTATCACTTCTCTTTCATGGCTCCCTGACATGGTCCTAACGACTATACAGGTGTCAGAGGCTGCAGGAGGTGCTGGAGTCGAACTGAATAAATTTGCCTTCACACAAATCCCCGCAGTGCATATTAAGAGAATCTCTGTGAGAGATGTGGAAGTCTGGAAATTACTTTTTAAACACAAGTTTCAAATGAGTTAAGCTAAAAAAATTTTTAAAAAAGAGAATAGCCATTGAATTTATTTGTAATGGCATAGCAGTTGTTATTGTTACTGGGTGGTGTGATTATGTCGGTGCTAAACTTTCATCAGTCTGACTTCGCAGCAAACTCACCAGTGTCTGCTGTTGTTTGGATTCCAACTTTGCCCGAACTGAGAATATTAATTAGCTAAGAAAATAGAATTTTCTGTTAAACAGATTAGCGATGCTTACTTGATTCCCAATTAGCTGCTTAAATAAAGCTGTATGCCCTCGTCTGCGCGGAGCCCGCTCTGTTTCAAAGCTAATACCCAGTATGCAAATTCTGTTGAATGCGGCAGCGCAGTAGTAATTCAACAAGAGACAGAAAACAAATCAGTCTGGGTTTAGTTGCTTTGATCAACAGGGAAACAAAGCACGGCGGTTGATTTCAAAGAGGAAAGTTTGACTGATCGTTACTGTGGCATGAGGGAAAATCAGGGACTTGTTGTTACAACAGGGAATATTTGACTATGCTCCTGTACTAAGGTGTGATGGGTTTTGCTAAATTCATTTTATTAAAAGAATCTTTGTTTTAATTTAAATGAATTTTTCAGGGTGCAACTGCAGTTTTCTTATTTAAATAATGTGGATGCGCTGCAGGACCAGTTGTTTTTTTTCTATGAACAGTAGAATGAGATGAAGCAGATTGTAATGAATCATTTAGGAAGAGGCAGGGTGGAAAATGACATCTTCACTTCTGCTCTTAACCATCTGGTGGCACTCTTCCAGCTTTTAAAGACCCAGGAGTGTGCTTCATGTGCAGTCCCAGAGTGGGACCAAAAGCTGCTGCGCCCACTGAACAAAGGCTTTTGTGATGGAGATCACATTCAGTTGATCCGTACAGTAACAGCAGCACAATCAGATAAAGCATCTATATGTGCAGGCGCTGCTCATGTTTCTCCGGTATCTGTTGAATCCTGCCGAGTTTGCATTGTGAAGTTCACACATGCATGTTGTGACAGACAGATCATGATTCATGAGATGCATCATCTAATGATTAGATCAGTGAGTTAGGACCTAGTCAGTGAACCACACTTCCGCATTATAACTCATTAACTGCTGAGGTTGGTTCATCATTGTCAGATCGACTAAGATATAAGAATCACTTTCATTTAAATAATATCGCTTAATTAGGGAGAATCTCAATTGGTTATAATTTTTTCCTCATGAGCTAAAAGCTAAATCCCTGGAGTTTCCTCTATATGACACGGTTGTGGTCACAAAATCTGTTTAGTCATTTATTTTCGTCACTATCAGTCAAAGTGAATTTCTGTAGGATGTGAGTTTCAACTGTGAACACATTTCACTACGCAACAAAGTAGTGGAACGCGGCCCCTTGTGGCAGCCGCCCTTTGTGTGACACAACGATTAACCAGCAGCAAGTCGCACCGTGAGCTAATGTCCCCCGAAGAATCAAAATGACCCTTGTTGTGAAAGGACTTCAGTCGAGCCCCTCTTCTCCCTGAGTGGCGGCGGCCCCCTTGCTCCACGCCCCCTGTTTTTGACTGTCAGCAGCCCCTCCTCTCCGCCCCTCCTCTGCCCTAATGAGCCTTCTCCTGGGGCAGGGCTTTACCCCCGCCAGGGGTAAAGAGGCCATCATGTTGCTCATCTAAAGACGACACATAGCCATGACTTCCCCCTAATTGTGTGCCTGTGTTGGCTCATTTGTTTTTGTCGTTAAAAATTCCCCCGCATATTTCCCCCCTCCCCACTGATAGACCGGCTGTAAGCAATTTGGGGGAGCAGATCGTTTCTGCTGGCTTGGGAGGGCTCTGAGGCCCCTCTCTCTGATGTGTGGAAACACCCACAGACACACAAAGACTTGCAAAAGTACAATAACAATATTAAACACGTGAACGCACCTCTCTATTCATGCATCCACACAAACACACACAGCAGTGAAACCCCCTTGGGACTGTTTGCGTCTGTGGCAAATTTCAAAGTAGTAAACATCAAACCCAGACTGGCTGCGACCTGTAGGAGAGGAGACCTTTAGCTGGCACATTAAATATTGATGCGCTAAAGTTATGCAGATTGTTTATTGACCGGCTACACACATGAAATGGGGGGAGGACAAAAAAAATCCTGCCTGGCTGGTCAACTCCACTCCTGATGTAATTAGTTTGATTTCTGAATGCGATTTAAATGTACTTCCTCTTCATGACAGTCAGGTCGTAATTCCAGGAACAAACAAGCAATTGAGAAAATAATGAAAAAATATTGTGCTTTGCTTAAGTGCTCCTCTGGAGTACTGCTCGAGTTTGCACAGAATGGATCCATGACTGCAGACACAATTAGTCTGTAATACCTCAATCACACACAATTACAGCTGATTCAGTGTAAACAGGACCCTCCCCTCTGTCACTTGACTTGGCTGTGACATTTGCCAGGTGGTGTTTTGCCTTCACCATGCTCAGGGAACTATTAGTCTAATGCCCCACAAGCATCCTGTTTCTCACTGGAGGCAATTAAGACACAAATATGGTGACCCTTTGAACACAAAGGATCGTTAGCAGGCAGTCGGATCACATACTTTTTTATTTATTTAAAAAGGGCATGATACCAGAATATCAACTGTGCTCTTTCTCAAATGTCTTTGGAAATTTTACATTGAAATCTTCACGACCAATATATCAGTTGGTGAAATGTTTTACCTCTTAAAACCCATATTGGCCAGGTTCTTCTTTATTTTTTCCAGAGTCAAATGTGAGAAATTTTCATAACCCTGATAATATACAAATCATTTTTATGAACATAAAAGACAGAGGAAACCAGCAATTAATCACAATGGAGAAGCTAGAGCCAGAGAAAGAATTATGGATTATCAAAAGTTAAATGCAATTACATTATTTAAATCAAATCAAAGTTGAATCAAGTGTTGCTCTCCAAGGTCAGCGCAAAGACGGGATAGTCATCATTCGTCTCTCAATAGAATCCCCACAATCTGGCTCATTTCTTACCACAGTAGTAACACTCCACTATATATGAGAGAAATACTGTGTTGAGCTCACTTCTGCTCACATATGCCGTTTCCTGTTGACGCTGAATTGAAAATGTATGTGTCAGTAAGTCACAATCTACTGAGTCTTTGCTGCGTCATCAAAATTATCCATTCAGAGAGATGCTATCTTTCTTTTGTCAGATTACCGGGGCTTTATCTCCTGATAATCAAGCGGTTATTAATTACCTATTTGTCAATATTAGATTGCTCAACATCTGTCAAGCTGTAGGAAAATAAGACAGTGTTGAGTTATAGAAAATGTATTCAATAATTCTATAATGTTATAATAACAATTATAGATCATTATTTTCTATAGCACTTATCTAAACAAGGTTATAAAGTGCTTGATGTAATTCTAAATAGATCAAACAATTCCCATCAAGAGCAAACACTTGACGACGTTGGTAAAGAAAAAACTACATAAGAGGCAGAAACTGAGCTGTGACCTCGAACACACTGACCTAAGGAAGCAGCTGATAAATGGAATAGTTGTGTCTCAATGTTTCTTTAATTGGGAAAAATGTGTATTAAAAAAAGACCTCATATTCAGTGCTTTTCTTTTTCTTTTTACGAATGGATAAACAGAGTAACTACTAATTTATGCAGGGGTATTTAACATGATACAGAGCACATAATGCTGCATTGTTCACGACGGTATTACTTTCTTATAATCATGTTCAGAAAAAAAAACTGTTCACTTAAATTGCACTTTGAGCACATGGGCACGAGCCGGTAGGAGTCCGACTGATAATGTCAGCTTCCCGTTAAAGACGTCCCACTGTCAGACAGCGCTGAGATGTAAATTGAGCTCAGAGAGTTTAATCAAGACACTGAGGCTCTTTTGTTTTTGAGTCACACTACCTGCTGCAGAGAGCAGGGATGTGGAGGAGGGACGGGGGTTTCATTTGTAAAAGGACAAGCAGCAACATGACACAGTGACAGAGTGAACCGAGGAAGGAGGAGGTGCGTTTTTTGCCTCAATTTCTTTAAAAAGTAATCCTCCGGTCATTGTCTCTTTTTCAAGTTGATGTCACATTCCATGATGTCATTAGCAGTCATTGTGAAATCTCACCTCTGCAAAAGATGATATCACTGATCCAATCCAATTTGCAGTTAAGGTTTACACTGTGCAGGCTCATTATGAGAGACCCCGATGAAGAAAATCTCACAAAAGTCAGTAAGAACACCCAGGTGAGTCACCTAAATCAGATATTGGCAACCGATACGGTCTCCGGTGCCTGGCGCGGCCTTGATGCTGGTGCCAGCCAAGTGTTTCCAAGTGTTATGGCATGTCCTGACCTTCTGTTCCTCCAGCCTGCCCAGCATGGGTGCATTGCTGGGAAAGTGGCCCGAGCCAAGCAGCACCATGTGGCTAATCCCTTGATGAAAGCGCGGTGCCAAAAGATACGATACCTACAAGGCTGGCACAGTGGAGGACCACGTCAGCGAAGAACTACAATGTTCCCTGATTCATCCCAGAGAGCTGCAACAATAGATAAACGCAGAGATAAAGAGGGAGACAGTGATGCAGTGTTTTCGCCTTAGGTGAGACACCCGTTACTGTCTTGACATGACAGGGAAGACAGAGATCACAGGAGATGCTCAGGAGAATGGGCTTGTGCTTTGTTTGTGCGTGGCAGAGCTCCTATTGCTGATACAGTCGTTCATAACCCCTTTTTGAAGCTTGTTATTCCACACTAACACACACACACACACACACACACACACACACACACACACACACACACACACACACACACACACACACACACACACACACACACACACACACACACACACACACACACACACACACACACACAGAAACACTCAGATGCATGATCACACAGTTACACACCTACACACACCACATAGCACAGCAGATGATCATACGTTTGGGCAAAGGTCCTTTTCACATCTTGCATTGTATGTAAATCAATAGCACAGAACGCTCCTCTTTTTCCCTCCCGATTCCTTTCATTGGAAGTGTTCCTACAGATGTCAGCCACTGTAAATACCAGAAAAACTAAATCCTCACACTCAACACGTTGAGGGAGGGTGAATCTATGCTGGCATCCATGCTCCAGTGAGCAGACAGTCGAAGGCGTCAGTGTCGGTTTACCTCCATGTTTTGTTAAGACAACCCAGCTGACAAAAACACACTGATATCTGCAGAGAAAATTTAATTAGAACCCGTTTTCAAGTGTCGTCAATGCATGAATGGATGTTGTGATGGGCAAGTGTGTCCGTCTACCTAGCAGGGATCTGCTGTGAAAGAAAACTCTGGAGGGGAGAGAGAGAGAGAGAGAGAGAGAGAGAGAGAGAGAGAGAGAGAGAGAGAGAGAGAGAGAGAGTCGGGGAGGGAGAGCAGGCTTTTGTGTACGAGTGCATGTAGGTGGAGGGGATTATGCTGACAGCCTGATTGGCATGCAGGTGGAGTGCTGCCGTCTGAGTGCAGAAATTGCAGAAACCCTCTGACAAGCAGGTGCCACTCAATCATGCGAGCACCATTCAAGCCCTTTTCCTCAAAGCACAGATGGCGAGGGACTGAATAACGATTCCGCCGCCGTTACCCTTCTAAAATCCACACAAACACGAAGAAGTCAATTTCCCTCGAATAAAGAAGTCAGCTCACGTCCAGTAAAACAGTACACTGCTCCGGCTGATAATGATGCTAAATAGAAAAATAGATGAGTCCATGTGAAATTATGTGTGTGCAAAACTGTCTTATCAGCATTTCATGCTAACGTGACAGCTTACACTGCATTACACCAGCAGCGGATCGCTAACGTTGCTTCTGCATTGTGCCTTCGGGGAGGTTTTCAAGAGGTGGCTTCCATTCCCATCCGGCACTCGCACACAATATGGCGACACAGATCGTGTCAAAGTCAGGCTCTGCTATCGAGCACCACGTAATTGTGTGGCCTCGTGGCGAGCCGGCGCATGGGGTTCAAACTTGCCTTCAGCTATATTCACCCCACAGCGCTGTCAAAACTAGAATAAGTGAAAAGAGGCAGAGCGAAGGAGTGAACGCATCAAGTTTGCTGCCTCGAGGGAATGATATAACCTTTTTTAACAGGTCTGCTATAGAAAAGGTATTACAGGGATTTTTGAAACCACACGGGAGCTTTGTAATGGAGGATACGGCAGGAAATAAGGTGAAGAGAATCACCTCTGCTTTGACAATAAATGACGTATTTTTTGGGGGGGGTGCAGAGGTCTGTAATGCATTTCAGTAATGGCTTTCGCACGCAGACTATTTCACAGTGACTTATGTTCAAGATTCTCACTTTTCTATTTGAAAATGTCGCACATTTGAATGTGAACCGATTCCAGTGACAATTGCATGAAAGGGTTCTTTCAGCAAACTGTGACCGCTGCACAGATTACTAACTGACACCTCTGCAGCCGATCCAGTCTCAACACCGTCTGATGGCCTTTAATTCAGTTTATCACCGTCACTCCTTTCTCCACGTTTCTCATCTGTGCCCAGACTGCGAGGCGACACCTGACCTCAGAGGGTCCCCGCAGGTTAACGCAAAGCCGAACAACTTAGAAGACTGACAGTACAATTTCGGCCAATAAAGCACGGAGAAGAGGCCGGATAAGCAAACAGAGGAAATTAAATTAAACACAGCACAATCCCCTATCAATGTGACAATTAGCTCCTATCAGCATTTCTGCAACCTGCTGTGTCACAGTATTTAGCAAAGGAACAAGTGTAATAAAAGAGGTTATGGGAGGATTAGTCAAAGTCATCACACAGGAAAACACTGCTCAGTACTTCCCCCCATAACAAGGATACAGCACTAAAATGTTCTTGTATATAAATGACTACTCAAAGCAAGGGATGAAACAACTAATGATACAATTCAATTATAGCGTTTATCTTTATTTTACTGTGATGATTTGGTTGATGTCAGAATCAACCATAGTTATCACTTGTCTCCAAGACGCAAGCGCAGCAAGCAACATGCATTTGGTTGGCGTTACGTTGGTGTTACATGTGCTGTGTGGTCATAGCTAGAAAATGCTAGCATCCCCAAAATATCTCTTGTTTTCCGGCCCTGCTTTAGTTAAATTTTTTTCCCACATATGTTTGCGATTACTACACAGTTTCAAATGAAATCTTTCTTTGATGGGAAAAGAGTCCGTGTTTTGTCATGGAGTAACTGCTTTAGTTTATAGACCAGCCAGTGTTTTGGATCCTGAGGGGCTCGCAGTAACATGCTGACACCATTGTATCCATTTAGTTGAAAATGAGAGGAGATGTGCCTCGCAGTTTTATGATCTTATCCCACTTGGCGAGATTTCTGTTGCTCCTGGTGTATGTCTAACGCCCAGGGCACGGAAAATAGAAAACATGCTCGTGTTCCGTCCTTCTCTCTCTCTCTCTCTCTCTCTCCATGTATGTGTGTTACGGTTACAAACACCTACATGAAAACATTTGTCTGCACACTCAAATTCTTGTGCGTGGGTGTTTGTAACCACTGAGTGCTTGCCCCTTGTTTAGAAAAAAAATAGGGAAACTGTGGTACGTGTCCTCTCCAAGCCTCTCAAAAGCAACATGTTTTACCTGTTCCTGGTATCTGTCCATCCTGGGCTGAACAGATCGCCATGTGCAGAGTCAGTGAGCAGATCAGAGCAGGAGGCTTCAGATTGAGTGCTGGCTGTGTTTACAGTCGGATGTCTATGATGAGTGACCTGTAAAGAAGAGATGACTGTCAGAGGCACATATCACCGTAAAGTGGTAAACTACAGACTGTCTGACACGCACTAACTGACTGAGGTGTTTTTATGCCTCCATGTCTGCAACAGACGTGGGAGGAACCATTACTTTCGAGCTGTCCTTCCATCCGTCCAATTCTAGTGAAAATGATATCTCAGGAACACCCTGGACTCAAGGATTGACTGATTGGATTTTGGGGGATCAAAGATCAAAGGTCATTGTGGCCTCCCTTCCCGTGATTGGCCATGAGACAAGAATTCAAACGTTAACTACGATAAAATACACATGATACCAATGAAATGCCTTTCAAGTTTTCATTATATATGAGCCGGGACAGACATGAATGTAGAGTGCAACTTGAGTGGTTGACAGAGGAGGACAACCACAAGACGGTGGTTCAATTTCCTCATGCGTCATCATGACTCTTTTATCAAAAGCATAAAATATGCGTGCGAAAGTCCAAAGCTCACCACATTGGTACACATCATTCGTGCAGCTACATAGACACAAAACAGTCAAAGTGCCTCCGGCTTTACAATCAAATGCCTACTCTGAAGATATGGCTATTAATATTTTCTTTTCTTTTTTGTCTTATTTTAGTTTTCTTTTCTTTTTTTATTCTCCTTCATTTTGCAAAGCACTTTGTAACCTTTTTAGATAAGGGCTAAAGAAACAAAGTTGTTTTATTATTATTCATTATATGTCTGTGAACATTAAATGGTGGAAATCCAATCAGTTGTCAGTGTTAAAATTATAATACAAAATACAGTGAATATTAATCTTGTTTGAAAAAAATAAATAAACATCCATTACAGGTCATGTAATAACAAAAACCAAATCATAAGAAAGATGGACAAATGGACATGACAGCTGCCATGCAATTATCAGGAAATTTCCGCACCACCACCTTACTCACATATTTAAATCCACCATGTTTGCAGGTTACATTTATTATAGGGGTATGGTCGATAAACCATTGGCCAAGATAACCAGCTGTTAAAACCCCTCCAGTTAACTGAATATGTGCAGCCTCTGGATTTCACTGTAAAGATGCACATCTGGATCCCCTTGGGTTTCTATATACTGTCAAACATATAACCCCATCCAGTAGACTGTACTTAAAGATGGGTGACATGACAGCTCACCAAACTCGAAGCCAAACCATCTTGATCGCCCCCTGATGGCAGGCTGTAATATAGTTAATGAATCCTGCCTTCACCATGTTATTGGATGGGACATGGGCCAAATTAAAAAGTCAAAGTCAGACTCTGGCTCCAAATGCTCAAAGATGGCAGCATTCGCCAGAATATTTTGGCTTCATTTCAAGACAGTGGGGAGCAAGAGGAGACGTGTCGTCCATCTTTATATACAGTCTATGCACCCACCATACAAATGACATACAGACCAGTTCAAGCAAATTCATTTGAAGCACAAAACAAAAGCCTCCAACAAGCTTCAAATAAACATTTCGACATGCAGAGTTAGGGAAGCGAGGACTGAGGTGCAGTGCCAAACAAAAAACTGCTGAGATACACAGAGGGGAGTAAAGCGATTACATGTCATAACACACCATGGTGAAGACTGCGGGTGTCCTGCCACTGTGTAAATCACTACCTGCGCTCCCTAGGGATTTCTCAGTAGGTGACAGCTCCAGACAGTGTTTCACCTACTCCACCAACCTCCTGTGCACACTGGTCAAAAAATATAGACACACCAAGAAATATTACTACAGAGAGGATGACAGTTACTGTAATCTCATATGTGCTGTTAAAACTTGTGGGGTGACCACACTGAATCTTTTTTGTGGAGGTTAATGAGTCACCCATTAGAGGTACAACATCTAAGAAACTCATTTAAAAATCTTTCATAGGATAAAATTGTTCAGGAAAGAATAGATTTCAGGATTGACCTTTAATTAATGATGTGATAATCTTTGGAAATGGCCTTTTACAACAGGCACGGGCAGCATTAGTAAGTCAAAGGTTTCAATTAAATAATGCAAAGTAGCAAAGAGTCTGTATAAACCTAAGACATACTCATTCATGCAGGTATCATTAAATAATATCTGTGTTTAGAAGATAGTTATAAAATAACTAATGGTAGCGGTTATTTGGTTCGAAAAGATTCCAGCAGCCCGACGTGCAGCAAATTGTTTGAGAACAATTCCATTGAGGAACACTACAAACCTAATGAAGCACTTGGCGATGCACAGATACATTTGAGACCAGAAGGATTGCATCATGTTAAACTGTTGGAAAAGAGGTATCGGTTCTTGCACCACTCAGGCACCAGTCCTGTATTGATTTAGCAAAAGTATCTGCAAAAACCCAGACGATACCCAACACTACTGACAGGAAATAAAGTTTGATCCGACTGAGACGGATTGTTAAAAGGGAGTTTTTTTCTCTCCACTGTCATCAAGTGCTTGCTGTTGTAACTGTTGGGTTTCTCTATAATATTGTAAGGTTTGACCTTAATATGTAAAGTGCCTTGAGATAATGTATGTTGTGATTTAAGCGATATCCAAATAAAAGGTAATTTAATCCTTGGGTAAAGGATTCAACAAGAAGAATTCAAATAATTTCTGTCTTATTGTGTCACGTGAAATCCATCGAAGGCTCTGATGGTTTTCTGTTGAACAGACTTAGGTTTTCTACTCCAACACAAACGTAATAATCCTTTACTGCTACAAGTGACAGTTCTGGTAACAGAAATGTATGCATCCGTTTATCCTCCATCTGTGGTGACATCTGTTTCATATTGTGTTCTCTGGCTGTTTGTAAGCGTTTGGCATGGACACAATTCAAATGTTATTTTTATCTGAGCTCACAACGCGAAGGGAGGGAGGCCCACTTCAGTATGTACGGTTTGCTTTGCCAGTTTTTAATTATACTTATCAGAATGACATAATTAATGTGCGTGTTTCCCTCAAAAGAAAAGGGAGCTGTTCATATGTCAGTGTCAGGTACAAGTGCAAATAGAAATCACTTAAGCTAAAAGCCAGCGTGAACCTTATGTCTCTCACGTTCCATCTTCCACAAGGTCGCGATCTGGACAAGTTCAATGATCCTGGTCAGGAGTCAAGATTACGGTCAAAGGACAGAGTGCGTTTTTTTGGATGGATCTCCATCTGTGAACTGGCCATGAGGGTCACAGAGGAGACACTTTACACTTAACTTAATAGCAACAGTGTGGTTCACTATGAGGAGGTTTCATGCAACTACTTGCCCGGGGTTGCCATATGGTGAATTCATACGGCAATAAATTTCAATCAGGACATAAAACTGTCCAATCAAGACCACACAACTACAGGAGGAGTGATTTTTCTCTCTTATGCCTTTAAATTAACTTTAAAAAATAATTACATTTTGAATTTAATCCTCAAAATAAAAAAGGTTTACATATTTTTCTAGCAAACCATATTTCAGCTACTGTACCGAGGGCACCACGTGCTCAGATATAACAGTTAAAGTATCATTTTCTCTGATGTAGTGGCAGCCCTACACATACATTTTGTCTTTAAACAGGGTCCAGATTGAAGAGTAATGGAGCCTATGAAATCTAAAAGGGGTTGGTAGCCATGCTAAAAGAAGCCGGATTCACCACACACCATTTCACACACACTGGACTGAGAGCGGCAGCAGAATGTCAGAGGTGTGTGCTGTTTGAGAAACCAATGCATTTATACAGGCTTAACTTTCACTCAATACAGAGGGGGATGGTGCACTGTGCCAACCATGAAATTAACTATTTCAGAGACATGTCAGCTCGAGGAAAGCGGCTCCACACACCTATGGGGCTACCAGCTCGGCTGAGTTAAAGCCCAATGTAAACACTGTACACGGCTACAGAAAAATCTATACTGTACAAAAGATGCAGAAAATAACACTAGTCTTTTTATCTATCTTTGAATCCTGACACACACAGTGAACCAGCCGGTAAAGGAGGAAGATTTTGGACATGTAAACCAAATCAACCAATTCAACCCCAACAATCTACCTCACCAGCAAATGACCAATTCACTTGTGTGGATTTAACAGGCCTAACACTCTAGACAGAGCTTCTAACCCCACACAGTGTAGATATTGTTTTCATCCCCGTCTCTGTGCGGACAGAAAAATTCAACAACGCATAGATAGATTTCCACCCAACTCGATGGGTGCATTACCTGGGAAGGTATTTCTAGATTATTACCTCCACCAAGGAGGTTGTTGTCTGTTAGTTAGCAGCATTACACAGAATGTATACTACAGATTGCCATGAAATGTGGTGGAAGGACGTGGTATGGGTTTTTGACATTTCATGGAATAATTCTTGGATCTTGATTAGAAACATCAGGCACATTTAGGTGGTTTGTACAATTCGGTGTGGCTTGATTGAATTCAAGGGGACTGTTGGGCCTCTTCTATTACACTTTTGGAGGTGATCGATCTAGAGTCAAAGTCGACCATAATATGATCCCAAAAATAAATTTTTCCAAGATATCTTCACAATTAATGGGGCTAGAGAGACAATCTAAGTCTTATATTGATCAGAAGACTATTCCCCATGATATTATACCAGATGACAAGTGATTATATGAAGAAGTCATAAAATGATGTCACAAAAAGGCATTTTTCAAAGCTTATACAGTAGATTGAAAACAAATTCATGATTGATAGAAACTATGTATTAAAAAAAAGACATCTACAGTATAGTGTAGTAACGTTTGTGTCGACCCTCTGATGCTTTTCATTGTCATTTGCAACCTGGTCTTCAAATTCTCAATCCAGCTAGAGTCCAGGAAGGTGAAAACTCAGCCTCTGATGTTGGGTGTCATTAACATATTTCTACTTTGCTTTTAACTAATCCGGCTTAAAATGCCCCATTACTTTACACAGGCTGAGTTAGCTTTGTATGACCGCAGTGTGAAGTTCCTCATTTATCCGACCATAATCCTGTGAATATAAATCCTGCTGCAGTCATGTTATTACTTACCGAAGGTGACTAATGAGCTTGAGGTGAGAAGTGAAACTTGTCAGAGTGAAGAATAGGACGGGGGGGCGAGCTGAGAGGGTCAAGTCTTGTGTGAAAGGAAACACGGAGGGTGATTAAAACGGCCGAGAAAGAACTTGAGCAATGAGGTTGTGATTAAACTGAAAGGACAGACATTATGGCCGTCCTGTCATTTAACACCTTGATTGCACGTCTGCCATGTCCCTGTCAGACCGACTGCTTCATCAAATGTCTTTGTCTGGTACCAATACTCCATTCGGTCCTTGGCTTTTCCCCTGAGACCAAAGAGGACACGGGAAAAGAAGGTCAGTAAAAAATGACCAAAAATATATAATGACTCTAACCTTGAAGAGTTTTCAGTTACTGAAGCCCAAGTATTTCATTAACATTAATTATAATGTTTAAACTATGCAGGAAGAATGGATTTATGGATGACAATCACCACTTTGGTTCAGACTGAAATATCCAAACCACCATTGAATAAGTTGCAATTTTATATAAATATTCATGGTCTCCAGAGGATGAATCCACATGACTTTGTCCTTCTGATGGTGCTAGATGGATACTAAAGACCTTAAACACAACCAACAGGTTGTTATGTGAGTGAAATGTGGTGCAGATATTTATGTCCCCCTGAAAATGAACCTTGGTGATCTATTTATCTACAGAAGCATCAACATCAGATCAAAACTCTGTCTTAATACTTCTGACATAGCAAACTGACATATCACCATCAGCTTTTATGTTAAGGGCTAATAAGCACATGTGACAAGAAAACCTAAGCTGCTTTCAAGCATGCAATGAAGTCCGGACATTTTCCTGAAACGTTTGGAAGAGGTTGTATGTGTGCAAATCTCTGAATGAGTTGTTCTGGTAAAAAATTCTAAATGTTTCAACAGTGTTTTCCTTCCATTTTGTAGGCTGCTCTCCCCACAGCAGAGTAGTAGTAGAAGTGTTTCTCCACCAGCGTGTCCGGCCTGAACAGAACCGTGGCTGAATAGAAAAGATTCCTATAAGATGGAGAATAAAAGACCAGTTTGAATCGAGTCAGGGAGAGAATTATGTTCAAATCGCTTCTTCTCTAACTGCTTTCAATAAAATGCCTCACAAATTGGTGAGGGGTTGTGGGGTTCCACATCAAAATGACAGAATAATTGTGGCTAAGGGTTTTTTTATTGGTGGAAAAAAATATTCTGAATAGAGAGGCCACAGAGGTGGACACTCGGCGTGAAGCAGCAGTTCTTATTTTTTATGCTGAATTCTCTCAAAATAATAGAGTAGATAACAGCTGGTTTGAACATTATAAAAAAATGTCGGGCATAATTTATTGTACACAGTTGGTCGACATCTTCATTCTCTTTATCATCATAAAGCTCAGACACCCCATTCTGCTCCCCACCCAGGAGGTCTGGCCCTTCCACTGACCCCAGTGTACCCCCTCAGACTAAACAATGATGCTGGGTCACCTCCTCGTGGCCCAAGACAGATGGCTGGCTCCTCTTGGGGGTCGCCACCATGGCCAAGGTCACCTCCCCTGCTTTCGCTGCACCTGCACCCCAAACCCTCCCATCATCACAATCTTAATTCAGACCAGCGCACAGCCTTTCCGCCAAATCACCGTCTCCCCTGTTAACAGGGTTCTGCTGGTGTGTGCAACACCAGGATGAGGAAACATATCACCTGGAAAAAAAAAGGTGCCTGCAGTACCGTTTTCAAAGGTAATTTAACATGAAGACACAAATTAATGAGTTGATATATGTATTTCTGCAGTCATTACTGACGAGCTGGTCTGTTTTCACTAATTAAGACATGATGCAAGCTTGGCAAAAGCTGACAACGGAATGGAATAACAATAAAAAGGCAAAGGAATAATGTGTTAAATTACGACGATGCCTCCCTTGTATGACCCTGAATCAATTGGCACCTGTGTCGCTCTAAGAAATGCTCGGCAGCTGACCGCTGAAGAGGGGGAGCAGTATTGGCAGAAGGCTGTGATCCATGTGACAGGCTACATGTCACCGTCACTGGAGTCCCTCCCTCACCCATTCAATACAGCAAACCATCAGATCAATGTCCACAGACACAGTCCCCCCCAAAACTAATTATGTGAGCATTTTACACTGCCAAGTCCCCTGCACGTTTTGTTTATGCAGGCCTGCAATTAGTGGAATAGTCAATAAAAGACTGGGGGAGGTACCGTGAAGGAGGAACAATGGCGGAAAGTGCGTGGCGGAGCCTCGGTAGAGCTGCGACTGCACGGACAGCACCGGCAGGCAGAAGGCAAGGCTGAGCGAGCTGGAAACGTTTGACGTGAAGAGACGGACTGTTCCTGTGAGTTCCTCACAAGTCCAATGAGGTGCCAAAGTCCGCTCTGCAGCATCAATTTCCCAGAAGTGTGACGCTGGTGGGTCTTTATATCACTTCGGCACGCACAATTAAGTTGCTGTGAATATTTATGACGGGTTTAAAGAAATTATTCCCGCTCCCCCAGGTGTCACAAAGTGGCTGTAATCAGAATTTAGTAGGAGTCTTCGTGCTCTCTGTCGATAACCTGCTTGTCTACAGAGAGCAGTAAAATCCAGAGCTCCACGCTGCATCTAATGCTCTGGTCAAGTACCACTGAGCTCAGTTACAGCAGCAGCTCAGGATCCCATTCTTCTTACTAGTGGTGCACGCTGCATAATGCACTTACGTTAGAGAACAGTTTTCCAAGTTTCTCGAAATGATGAGCTTAAAGAAAAGATACAGAGGAAAAAGTTGTTAATCCATTTTGACAGACACAATCTACGGCTGTAAATTCTGTCTAAAAAAAGGTAATTTAACAGACATTAATCCAAACGCTAAGATGAAGGAAGTTTTGCCTCGTGTGTGTGTGTGTGTGTGCGTGTTTGTGAATATTCGCTCAATACATTTCTGCATGAGTGCAACACAGCAGGAGGGGGAGAGCAAAAGGATTTAAATTAGACGTTTTTTTTCCACAGGGATATAATGATTGTTGCTGTTCACGGCAGGTCTCAGGCCCACCATCTGTCAATAGAGCTATTTTGAGTCAGTCTGAAGCCCGTGTGGTTGAAATCCTGGAGGCGGATTAATATTGGGGATACAGTTCTGTCATCATCTCACTCCAAATCCTGATCATTATGTTCCGCTGAGGATATAAAGACAGTTGGTTTGTCACTGAACACAATAACGCTCACGTATGGTGACACTAACTCCACTCTGTGGCACAGCCCATAGATTTCCGTGTTAACAGTAGCAGTCAGCGTTTTAATTTTCCTCCAGAGAGCTACCAGGCCTGGGCTACCAGCTTGTAAAACCTAAAGACCTACGCAGCACAATGCTTCGTATGCAGTCTAAACTTTAATTAAATTAAAACCTTGATTTCCCTCAGCTGAGAGCTCAACTCTCCTGGTATTAATTATGCTGCTCTAATGTGTGCACTGGCGTGTTTGTTCACTGGCAGATGATCTATCCAGAAAGCATTGATCTGTGACCATCTCAGGCCTTACCTTTGCTTACATCAGATCGGGAGATGCCAAACTCTGCAATGCAGTTTCTCTAATGAAGGTTGCAGTCACAAATATTGACGGAGACGTGGATATTGATGCTCATAGATGCTCAGTTCCATCAATTATTACAGAAATAACTAATTACAGTGTCAACTATGTCATTAGATTGAATATTTTCAGAGTTAACCGAATTTGTGGCCAGTGACTATGAAAATGATCTGAACATACAAAACTAAAAATGGCAAGACACAAATAATATATGGCGAGAATGGCCTTCAGTAAAGTGCATAACTCCAGCAAGGCACAACGATCCTCTTAATTTCAATCATGCAACACCAAATTGTGCACACTCATCGAGATCAGTCCCCTTAATATCCCAGATTTTTTTTATTTTACTTAGATCCATTAATTATTCTCTGACCAAATCAGTGAAAATGTCAGGGAACACAATGTTGAAGAAATTGCTAGAAACTTCCTGCATCCGCCCCTTTGTCTAGGCCAACATTTGATGGGTTCTTTCTCTGGGCCACGTTACAATCCTCCACCAAGTTTCACAGAAATCAGTGCAGTAGTTTTAGAATTTTATGGTGCGGTTTACCACAAAATGTTATTTTCCAATAACTTAAGAAATTGAACTGGCCTCATTAATATCTTTAAGGTCATCCTACAAGATGTTAAATAACTGCTCCAGCTTTTTAAAAACACAAGGCTACATTGACAATCTTTAATACTCAATTTCAACTACTCTTGGATTCCCATTTTAATTGTTTCCCTTCCTGCACAGAGAGTAAACAGTGTGACAAACTAAGTGACAAACTGACAGTGCCCTACAGGTATGCAGACAATTAGGAAAGCCTCCATGTTTGATTTTATTCCCTGCAGCTGTTCTGCTGAGGCCTGGAGAATGGTGGCGCCTTCTAATCAGCGACAACGTAGGGAGCTCCCATGTGTGACCGAAGCCCCCTAGACAATCTGAAATGAGTCAAGAAAAATAAGCGTTAGCCCCTCACTTTCACCCACACTCCCTCACAATCATTCCCCCTTTTTGCTCTCTCTCATCTCTTAGCCTTTCTCCAATTGCTGTGTGGCAAGCCCCAGTGTTATCTACAGACAGCAGCCTTGCCAGCTTCAGCCAGTGTGTATAAAAAAAAAATAAACAAGATCCAGTCTCAAAACTTTGGGGAGGGAGTCTTATCAAATGCCAGGTTCTTCAAATGCCTCAAATAGGTTCAGAAACATCTGAGAACAGACACACATGTGCTTCAGACATCTGTGAGCAACTATCTCCTCATCCATCCATCTATTTATGGCCATTTATGGCATCATTGAAGGTAAAGTCTCAGGAAAACTGCTGTACAGGTCACTAGAGCATTAGAGGAACAACACATGAATCCAATTATTTTCTCCATCCATTGATATTTTTCCGCTTATCCAGACTTGGGTCTAGGAAGTAGCCAGCCAAGTAGGGCCTCCAAGGAGTCCCTCCCTCCAGCCACAGTTTCCAGCTCTTCCTGGGGAATCCTGAGGTGTTCCCAGCACAGCTGGGATATGTAGTCCCTCCAGAAAGTTCTGGATCTACCCCCAGGTCTCCTCTCGGTTGGGCTCCCCCAGTAAACCTCCAACGGAAGGCGCCCAAAAGGCTTCCTGAACAGAGGCTTGAAACATCTCAACTGTCTCCTTTCATTGTGAAGGAGTGGCAGTTCTACTCAGAGTCCCTCCTGATGTCTGAACTCCTCATCCCATTGTTACAACTGAGCCCCGCTTCTCTACAGAAAAATCTAATTCCAAACTGTTTGAATGCAGGATCTCGTTTTTTCCGGTCACTAACCAGAGCTTGTGACAATAGGTTAAGGGTTGGAGCATCAATCAATTGGTAAATCAAAAGCTTTGCCTTGCGGCTCAGCTCCTTCACCATAACGGTTCGGGAACGCCTGCATTACTGCTGATGCCGCACCGACCCGCCTGTTAAACTATTTTCTTTCTTGTCCTAAAGGGAACAGCGCCGTTTGTTTTCGCATGTGCTTAGGACTGACTCTCTCAAATTAGGTTCCCTAGAACATATCACAATAATAGTCTGCTTTTTTCCCCCTATAATTTGTTTTGGAAGGAAAACAAAGGTTTCCCCAGCTCAAACGCTTTCCTGACATCCGCAGCACAACAGAGGGAAGCCCTCCTTCCTTCCTTCCCTTATCTGAGGGGAAGACTCTCTTCATTCTGAACGCAGTGGTGAGAATCTCTCACAACATCAAAGCGTTGCAGAGCATTTCTCCGCCCAGAGAGCTAATGAGAGACGACCATCCTGTACGAGTGCGATTACAGCAGCTTCATTAAGGGGTGAGCTGATACGGTGCGCTCGGCTCTGGAGCGGCTGCCTCTGGGAGCTCATCTCCTACACAGAACTCACTTCCACTGAAGATCAGGTCTGTCAGCAGTGAGTGACGGGGTTAAAGCATTCCTCTGATGACTCTCTCGTTTTCTGTTTTGATCTTAAGAAAAAAAAAAGGAGTGCTTTATATTGTAAAAAAAAGAAATGAAAAGCAGGTTGAAAGAAGGCGGCATGTAAAATAAGTATCCTGACAGAAACTGCTGCAAATCCTCCTCAGGGTGAGAACATCTAGTGTATACAGCCGAGCAGTTTCATTGCCTTTCGAGCTTTTGCTTCCCTTCAGAAAGGGGGGAAAAAAATACAAAGGGACTCAGTTAGCATTACCTGTCACAAAACATAAACCCAACAAATCACCAGAAACCAACTGAGAGCAAGAAACAGAAGGAGAGGGAATAAGAACAACTTGACCCTGAATTTCACTCTACACCAGTAAGTTTATTACTGGTGTAGAGTTTATTTCCCACTACAGATCTCAGCAGCTACGCATCACAGCGGCCGGCCTCTGTATTTACAGCCTGGACACCCAGCACTGATATTGTTATGGATTATTCTGTAAAATTGGTCTTGGTAATTTATCGTGGTTTATGGTTAGATTAATTGCTTGACCTTTGTGGTCCTGTGTGTGTGTGTGTGCGTGTGAGAATGTGTGTGTCTTAGTGTGGAAGGGCAGGAAAAAAAATGAGAAAGTGGATGTATTAATTTATACTAATCTACTAATCAAAATGATGATGGGAATATAACATGTATATAATACAGTTACTTACTTATGGGATGAGTAATCACCCGATCCCACGTTACCTTTCAGATGAATCAGAGACAATAGATGTGACTCCACCTTTTGATATACACATCACTGCCTCCTCCCCCCTTCTCTTTCTTTATCTTTAAATGGGTTGAATGATTCAAGCCTTCAGCCACTTCTCCATCCTCAGCCCCTCTTACGATAGTTGCATTAGGTCTCCCATTAAAATCAGCAATATTTTATGGTAATTCCTTTTGAAAAAAAAAAAAAAAACCTTGTTGCTGAGGGAGATAATTATCTCTATTATTCAGGATCTCGTACCCAAGACGCACAGGGCACAGCCTCCCATTAGCTCGAGGCCGTTCTTACCCACAAGTGGAAATAATTGAAATGTGGCAGATGTTTAATTATTGCCATTTTAAAAACACAGTAGTAATGAAGAGCATCATTCCAACATCGAGTACGATAATCACACATTTCACAAAGGAGAGTAATTATTCTCGGAGTAATTTAAATGTTGAACTAGTGAAATGTTTATCAAGTTCTCAATCTATCACACAGAGAAAAAAACCTGCTGCTGCAGAGCAACGATACGGATTCCAGGATTCTGAAATGGCAGCGACACAGGAAAATGCCAACGTCCAATTTTAACTACAGACAGGAGCAGAAAATCATATATGATGATGTACGATATGTGCAATACCATGGCAACATGATGGATCAATGGCCGGTTTTGAAAAATACTTTTCTGCAGGACACCAAAGGAAGCGTGCTGGCCTGATATGATCTGGAATTCTCTTAATAACAAGGGTAGGCACAAGGGCAGCGCTCTCAAAGGACATCTATTATTCATCTGAGGATCTCATGAATTAACAATGAGATAATCTCACCATATATGTTTTACATCATAAACAGGAAAAACACTATTAGAACTAATACTGTCTTTTTCTGTATGTGCAATATTAAATAAGAGCAATATTAGTATTTGATTGAGATGGAAATAAGAAGGAAATTATGCTAAATCTGGAAAGATCCATCAAGTTGACTGTCAAAAAAATTTCAGATTAAAATTGTATAAGTGAGTTTAATTGAAAGAGAAAGAACCGACCGCGTCAGCAATACGACACAAGCATCAGTATTTCAACCACTGACACACTCCAGTTCTCAGATGCAGATTAGTCTCCCCTTAGGTAAGAAACTAACAACCATCACGCGTAAACAAAAACTCAGAGAGAGCATACTTCCACCAAGGGAAACACCCTGTGTCATCAATTTCAAAGAAAGGGAAAGATTAAAAAAAACTGGATCCATTTATCCAGATACACTCCAAAATGTAATTTGTTCTTCCTTGCATCTAGACCCAGCCCCCCACTTCATTGAAATCAGTTCAGTAAGTAAGACGGCCATCACAGGTTAACCTGCCATCAAGAACGACTTGAACGCCATTGTAAATTGTGGTTCAGTAGTTTTTGAGTAATCCTGACAGACGGACAAACTCCAACGGGCAATGAAAACACTAGTCTAGCACTCTGTAGAGCTGCACCAATCAGCAATCAAGCTGCACCAAATGTCACACACTCATATAGATCAGTTCGCTATATATACACATTTAATAATGTATATTATTGGGTAAGTGCACAAAAAAAATTATTCTACAAACATGAACAAATAAGCTAATTCCTCCAAGCTATCGACTTCAATTTTATCCAACAATAATACAAACATCATTGAACAACAACGTGACAACAGACATGTTGACTAATACAATGAACACAGGCACTGTTGATCATACAACCACCAAAAAATGTGTAATATTCAACTCCTGTTAGGCCTTTTTATTAAATATGATGTATAGTGATGAGCTGGAATAAAAAAAAGACCTTGGAGCCAGGTAAACAGTTTGAGAAATACAAACATAGTTTGTTTTGATCGTTTCGTGGGACAAAATCTGAATATAGTGATAAATATCCTTTAAAAACACATTCTCATACTTCGGGTCACTAATAAAACATTCTCATCTTCATATTAATTAGCATTAAAGGGGCCCCCGAAGGTGTCCATCTGTCTTTGTGCTGGGGGGGGCAGATGTCTCTCACCCTATGGTCCACCTCTCACCCTGGGAGCCTCCCTCCTTTGAAGCAGGTCTTTTAATTAAAACATTGTCCGAGGACTGTACCATGTGTGCAACACCCCCTCTCCATTTCAGGAGCCCGGCATCGAGTCGAGGAGGATGCACAGGCCCTGCCGGGACAGAGACGTGATAAGAGTGGACATGATACAAGTGCTTCACTGCAGGGTGGAGCGAGGACATGGAGATACGCCCGAGGTCCAGCTGTCCCTCCCTTAGTGCCAAAGAAAACAACTCTGCACCCGGACAAAACAAACAAGGAATTTGTCGGAAAGAATGAATCAAGAAGCACGAGGAGATTCAAATCTAAATTATAACACGATATTACAACTGACCTCAGCTGCCTCGACACAGATTTATGGAGAGAGAGTTTGTCAGCCCATGAGCAGGCAGAGGAACTACAATATCCATCATGTTTTATAGACATTTCAAACAGAGAGCGACAGCCACATGTGGAGTCACACCGACATGCCCTGCAGCTCTGTGCTGCTCCTGTCGACACAGAACACCCTGAATCAGTCACAGAAACACCTTAAGTGCACATCTGCATGCTGGTAGGTGTCAGTGTCTATAACAAGCTATATATGTAGTTAGAATATTACATTATCAGTATGATGAATTATTAATTATTATTATGTTACTGGAGCAGTATAGCCCTTCCAAACATGGGCTGCTTGCTCAGCCTGTGGCGATGCTGGTTGCAGCTTTCGTTCTGAAACTGTAAAAGTGACCTGCAGTAATTGAGGCTCAGCACATAAAGATCGGCTGCAGGACTGAGTCCACAGAACCGTGAAGCTGCTCCTTGGCTGCTACACAAAGAGCTGTTCTCCTGCTTATTCCAAATTCGGCAAAGCTCGACCCAGTACAAAGAACCCCAAACTGGAGGATCAGTTGTCCTTGCCAATGTAGTGAGTGCGCTAATCACTAAGTCACTTGCGATGATGAGTCCCAGCCACGGCTGCAACAGAACGCTAATCACCTGTTTATACAAAGTTTATCAATAATGAACATATCGTGTGTCCAAATCTCACCAAATTCGACAGTGCACTTCCTTTTCGACGTTGGTGATACGATGAAGAGTTATGCGAGCCACAGACAGACAGAGATTTCCGTATTCTTTGCGATATATCAAGGCCTTATTAGAACGGTCCAAGTCAGTTCCAGCATCTACTCTGAATCAGATCATGTCATAAACAGGACTAATAAATTTGAGCCCCAGTTAGAAGAAACTGTTCCTTTCCTTGGGCCGATTGGTTTGTAGACAGGGGTGAAACTGAATGACCCAGTTGATTTCATTAACCCTGTTGCCACAGTGATATCATTATGGTATTTACTACCAGCACCGCTAACTTCAGGCACAGTCCTTGACGCGACTTTGAATGTGTGAGCGTATCCTCAGCGCACCATTTACACACACAAAATGTCTGTCAAACAAACAAGAGGTAATAAAGACGAACAGACATCTGCATAAAAATTGCACAAATGCAAATTGTGCAAATAACCGGCACGTTCGTGCAGGTGTATCACATATGGGAGAAGATTTGTGTGCAGGTTTTTCCCGGGAGAATGCAATTACGCACCAATTTACACCCCGTCATCTTCCTATGCTGCGTTTATCTTTAGCAAAGTGCACTTGGGTTGAAATGAAGCATGCCGATGGTCTCTGTTTATGAACACTATCAAAACACATCGGAATTGTCTGCCATATGCTCCACCGTGCTCAGGTTGCCCATCAATGACTTGATTGGAGCGAATCCATCCCTCGTGTTCTTATTGGATTTGGGCTTCCACTCCGAGTCCACTTAGCTTCCACGGATTACTTCTAATTGGGGTTCCTTTCTCCTGTCAGGATGGTTGGCACATAGGTGGAGCATCTCCCGTGTCTTGTCGACGAGACGCGCTTCTGTTCGGTTAACATGCAGACACGGTACCTCGTTTAACACCGCGGCCCGTGGAATTGTTTTGCACTAATGCTTCTTCAGACAGGTAACTGAAGAGCAAGGGTAAACCTCCCAAAGTGGTAATATGTCTACAAACACCATTTAACAATGCCTGATGAATATTCAGAGTTCTCTTGCCCGGGCAGGAAATCCCTATCAGCCATTTTACAAAGTATCACACATAATTATGCCACCTCTAAAATGGAGATCTAACGCCCAGTCTTGTCTGATGCCCCCCAGCTTTTAATTAACTAAATTACTGCATAGTTCTCCCCCCATTGATTACTGCTATGGGGATTGACTATTTCCATGCGCACACCCATCCACCATTGCTGCAGGTGTGAAAACTAGTTTTAATGAGAAGTGTTTGAATTGAGGGAAATTTGACTTTTAACAAAACCTTTACTCCGGTAAAATATAGACACTGTGCATCTCTGGTTTCATTCTACTGCTTGACCTCATTTGCAAATGAAACCTATTAGAGTTGTTGCTAGTGGGGGTATAAATGTCCTCCAAGTGCAGATAGAGGACAGATGCCTGCGTATAACCACAGTCTAAGCCCCGGATCACAGTGGGGTGACACCGGACCACAGCACATCCAAAGATTACCACTTTATGACCACAACCATGGGGAGCAAACCACATTTACCCCGCCCCTGACACTGAACGTAAAAAATTGCAGGCAGTGTTTTGCCTCCCAGTGCAGAGGGAGCTTTGCAGCGTGTGGCGTGAACATGATCATTCAGCAGCGCTTCGACTGAATCACTTAGTTTCAGACTCGCCGTAAGGTCAAACTCTGCATAAGTACAAACACTATGCACACGACATGGTTGTAATTCCGAGCAGGGATTTGCCTCCATTTACTTACAAGTGTTCACATCATCATACAATGTGAGACGATGCCTGATGCGTTCTTTGAGCGAGCTGCAGGGCTCGTGTTCTCTGAATTACTGTGACCTCCTAACCACACCGAGAAGCCGATTTCAAGACGAGCCCAAATAACAATTCAAAACTTGTACGCAAATTTGAATGCATACACATGTGCCGACACATGCAAATTGTTTCCCCGAGAGTAAAACTCCCATGCAGTGTGAGCAGACTGACTTTAGTCTCGCCTTAGAGGACGGATCAGCTGGTGGCACATCTGTCCAGTTGCTTTCTGACCATTTTATTGTCATCCAAGGGAGCAAATGTTGCAGCTGTATGCATATGGCACCTTCGGTGACATTCAGAAGAAGGGGCTGTTTGCTGTCTCTCCACCACATTGACATTCAACTACATGAGGTCCATGTTATAATGGGGTCTTTTTTCCTCCCCTCTCGGGCCTCCCCCGTCTTCCTCCTCTTGGGCGCTGGGAGAAATGGTGCAGTCTGCGGCTGCCACAGCCCTGCTGTCAGACTGTTATAGCAGCATCCCTCTCTCTCCTCTCGCTCAGCCCATAGGGTACAGCTGACAACACATGATCCTCAGTGCCACACAGCCAGCTAGTGCACCGCAAGAGAGCCTTCAGCTAGTGCTGACATATTCCAGGGCCTATTTCAACAGATGGAGTTTTTACAGGTACCGTTTGGGGTAAAATACCTCGCTTGAGGGTACAGCATCTGGTCCATCACATATTGGATGATGTACCCCGCCTACCCCCTCTCCACCGCACATTATCAACCCCTCTCACCTCACCCTTTGTTGCCTTTCTCCTGCTGCATTATGTAGTAGAAAGGTACTGTCCATCAGAACAAATACAACACCCTTGCAAGGAAAACGACAATTCACGGCTCAACTGTGTTGATTCATATCTAATAAAGTTATAGTCCATAATTTAAACCAATATAATCCACTTAACATCTCAAGCGTTGCATCAACATATAGAATTCTGTTCCACTATGGTTTTTTTCCTCCTCTGCTTGGGTAAGGTCTGGGACGACAGTGTTAAATCTAATTTCCTCAGCAACTTGAGCCTCGTGGTCCACTCCAAGTCTCCATCACTCAAGCTGCGCTCAATAACCTTGGACTCATATTTCTCTGCCAGTGATTTAATGACTTGCAAGATTACATTGCGGTTGGTTGAGCCTGTGTTGATGTTGATATCTCTACTCTTTACTGTCCTGTGTCCTGTCAGTCCACTCCTGTTATTTATCATGACTTATGCCATGACACACGAGAAATGCCCAATCGGCCATTCATCTCCCCGTTAAATAATACGTGCCAGGCCGGGTCCGGATCAGAGGAGCAAGGTGAACGATGAGGTTTTGAAAAGTGCATCGGATGAATTACAGCCCGTCGAGGAGTGCCTCTGAACTTGTGCCGCTGAGCGCCTTGCTGGGGCCTGACGGGCTGTAAAACGAAAATTTACACTTGCAAGACAGTTACTCTGGTTAGATTAGCGAGCCGCTTAATCCTGCGAGGTGGAATTTATGTCTTTTATAACAGAATGCCACGAAAATACCGTCATGTTATGTGGAATCAAATGCAAATCCTGAGCTAAAGTTTCCGGAGGCTCAGGAAGAGGACGAGACAAGAAGCAGACTCATTGATGTCGCTTAACTACCTCCTCACACGCCTTTGTTTCATATGTCACAGAAAAGTCTAAATCGGCGGTTCGCCGCATTAAAACACAATCGCAGAGAGGGAGAAAATCAATATTTGAATAGTCTCGGTCTGTGCATCTTAAGTAGTCAATGAGAGAAAAAGCATACATATTCTACTATGTCTGAATTATTAAGAGGTCCCATATTTTAGAAAGGGAGATTTCCATGTATTTTCTGATTATAAAGCAGGTCTAGGCTCCATAAAATACTGTGAAAGTATTGAAATGCTCAATACAGGAAGAAATACGCACGGTACTTATTCTGAAAATGTGCCCTGAAACAAGAAGTCAGCTCTGCACCTGTGTGCGGCCCAACCAGAGCCACCATCACCTTTAAGTGTTTCCATGAAATCTGCTTTACTGCTATTCAATCTCTCCTTGTTGTTCTGTTCAGCCTCACCAACCACCTCCACAGCTTCTAATACTTAATGCTACTGATCACTAGATTCGTTTTTTTTATCATCCCATTTTTAAGGTTTTATCAATGATGTTTTATTGAGTTAAACTTTGCATTAAAAAATAGTGATTATTACAGCTGTGCGTGTGTGTGGACTCTGCTATAAGTCACTTACCCAGAGTTAAGGAATAATGTTGTTCACCTGGACTCAGAGCTGCTCGTCTGCTTTGTCCAGGAAAATACTTTTCGTGTATGTCGCCATCACGCCGCCGTGGGTAGGCGTGACTTCCATGCAATCAGAAAAAGCCAGCCAATCTGACAAGTTCTTGGTAGAGATCTAGAGAGAAGCACGAGAGAAGAGATGTCAAACTACAATAGGATGATTTTTGGGAACCACAAATATTTTCTTTTCACTCCTCGTCTGCGTTTGTTTCTTTGTCTGTCTGTTTTTTAGCAGGATTAAACACAAACCACAGGACGGATTACCACAGTTTGCTGGATGGATTCAGTATAAATCAGGGAAGAACCCGTCAAATTTTGGTGTGGATCCCAATTTCTTTAGCATTGCGAGAGCATTTTTCAACATTTTCAGTGATAAAGATAAGATAGTCCCACAACAAGGACATTTCTCAGAGAATGGTTCACGGACCTTTATGAGAAACAGACATGTTAAGGGGACTGATATTTAGGAGTTTGTGCAGTTTGATGTAGATCCAAATCAAATTCTGTATTTTAAATTCAAATTTGGTTTCACAAGGGGATTGTTTTGGCCTTGGCGGAAGGTATGTGCTCCTCCGAGTACCATTCTAGTTTGTTATAAAATTTAAATAAACTTTCATTTCTACGACTACAGGCTGTGAGTTCAAGGGCACTATTTCACATGAGCTGAATGAAGAATGAACACATTTAAAAACACAGCAGTTCAACGCCTAACTTTAAATGCCAGTTATTCTGGAAGCATTTCCTCCACTTAATATCCTCAGTGACTATTTATTTACTGGTGCTAATTGTCATTCAGTCCACGCCACTCCTTCATAGTAATTACTACATACTCCACATTGCCATTCATTGATTCAGTGAAAATCTTTTGCAGCAGTCAAAAAAAATATGAAAACATACATATACATAAATAGTGTATGCATGCAATGATACAGATTTGCAATGCTTCATGCTGTGTCTGAGCATTTTGATGAGCCCACAACGCTGCAAAAACTCTTTTGTAAAGATTGGGGTGTGTGGCAGTGATGCGAGCGTGGAGGGAAATAATTGTCACCATCAGAGCCTCTGCAACTCATTGAGGTTCAGTCATTCTATTCTTTCATTTAAAAGGCATCTGATTTTCTATTCATTTAAAGACAGACTTATAGCAAAAAGTATAAGAATATGTCTCTTAAAAAGGATTTTTATTTTTTATAGTCCATTTATTAATAGGGGCTATGATATCCTGAGGTTTGAACTGTCAGTGTGAATTACATTTTGCAGACAGGATGAAAAGAGGAAGGAAGACAGGATCAGACTGAGACGTTCAAGTCCCTTATTAGAAGTCTGGGTGCGTCTTAAAGATACTCATGGTGTCCGCTAACAAAGAAGATCTTCATATTACAGCAAAATGGTCTTTTATTCCTTTGTCAAATCTCGCAAAGACACGACGGCCACAGCGAGATGAACACTGAAATGACAGCAAGACAATGAAGGCAGACAAATGGCCAGTAATTCAATCACTGGTCCAGGACATGTCATGTCAGCCAGTCTATTGGCTGTGACAGGCTGCACGAGGTGCTGGCAGACTCATATTGACCCAGGGCTCACAAAGTGCTGAGGCGTCATTGTGTAAATCAGGAGGAGACTGGTCTCCCTCACGATCCTAAAAATTCAAGCGAGAAGAGCTCAGTGCAGCGACTCATTGAAATACATTTATTTTCTTATAACTGGTGCCATATAAACATCCAGCTGAATATATTTATTCCTGACGGTCATTCTTTTTGGCGGTCACTGGTAACTGAGAAATGAAAAAAACATTTCTTGCAAGAAAAAAATGAAAGAATAAAAGAAAACAATCTGCACAATGACAAACATTCCTCGGATGCCAGAAGGAAAATTAAAATTAAAAATTAACATAATTTCCTGGTTTCCCGGGCAACCAATGTCAGAGGTCTAATTTATCCGAAACAAAAGCCAAAAGCTGCCGTGGATTTTGCGGCAGACAAATCCCTGTACATACAATATTAAGAAGAAAGATTAGTTTGCAAATATGAGCGACATGGAGGCACTGGTGGAAACTAACATCCCACATCTTCAGTTCCCATTCCCATCACAGCTTGGATGCAGGCACAGCCACGCCACATCCAGATGCCATTCATTAAATAATTAACGTCCGGGCTGAGATGACTTTGATTTAATTGATCCGGGCAAGCCTGGTGCAGAAAAGAAATTGATGGGCCGCGATGTTTGGATTCGCCTGCGAACTGCAAGAGAAGCACCGGGTCCGCAGGATTTATTGAACACATTAGAGCAGGAAGCAGGAACAAACAACTCTCCAGCCGATGACAAATACCATTACAAAACAAAAACCACAGTTTGTGTTTATGTAGTTATTCAGACGCAGTGATGGACAGAGTAAACACAGATGATTAACGCCCACGTTCATCTGCACCGATGTGGATAAAACACACGGCCGCTTTCACGCAATTAATTTTGTTGCCGTCTGAGCCCTGTTGGTAATTAAAACGTGTTTTGTCCAAATTCTTCTTCTTCTTTTCCTGGGGCACAGCTGAGTCTGATAAACACAGGGGCCCAAAAGGGATGTTCAGCTGACACAAGTGTGTGACTATGTGGGGGTATGTGAGGGGGGGAGGAGCCAAATCGAGAACACTTAATATGTTTTCTTTCCTTTGTTTAAAAAAAAGACACTTACAAAAGCCTGGCTAGGATAAGGTAGAATGGAAACTAACAAAGAGATTCAGAGGTGACAGACTGCACAATAAGCGAGGGCACACGAGGACGGGCGGAGGTAGGTGTCGATACCTGTGCCACGACACCTCCGCCGCACAGCTTGTGTGAGGTGTTGGCAGCCTCCGGGGTTTGGACCGCCTTCCACCTTACTGTACTTGATATTATTCCACCACCCATTGCATGTAGAGTAACACACACACACACCGTGCACGGGAACATGGGCAAACAAGGACACACAAAGAACAGAGAGGTGGAAGGGGGTGGAGACACAGGCAAGGCGAGCAAAGGAAGGCACGGCGTGAAATAAAAAAAAAAAGAAGCTGCTGCTGCTGCTTGTGTAAATTGGCTGATGCTACCTCCTCTTTGCCAGATTAACTCCACAGGGCAGGGAAGAAGAAGGAGGGAGGGGAAGAGTGAGAGCGGGGGGGCTGGGTTCGGTGCCTTCATCAAAGGGCCTTTATTTCCTCCCCCCCCTCCTCCTCTTCTTTCTCTGTGTGAGTGAGTGCCAACTCCAAAGTGGGCAACCCAGTCTGTGATAGCATGTCAAGAAGTAAAAGCTACATTGTCTACGCTGGAAATCACACCGCTCGGAAATAGCAACGTTCGCCCAAAGTCTTGCACACAAAGAATTAAGAGTAAAGTAAAGAATAAATCATTTTTGTCTAGGCATCATGTTAGAGGGGGACTATCAGAAGATCAGCCGTCATCTGTGTTAAAATGAGGAATGTGGAGCATCTTATTAAGTTATATTTAATTATAGGTTTCACAAATAACAAAATACTTCATCTTTTGGCTCATCAGCACATTATCAAGAGGGCGTTAAAAGATTGTACAGGAAACTGTCTAATCTGAATAAAGAACCACACAGACTTGGAGGACGTTGCCTCTTTTGTGGAAGAGGAAAGGTTTGGTAGTGGTCGCCTGCAATCTCCATGATATTCAAAAGGGATTTCGCAGTTTCACAAGAAACAATGACATTAGTAATCCAGATTCAGAATCCAGAAGGCAGAGGGAGTGGAACTGGGGGGAGCACAAGTTCTCCTTGCTGCTAATTCCCTAAAAAAACTAATTCTTTAATCTCGTAATATTATTACTTTATTGTCATACTATGATATTTCATATATGATATAATGATATCTCATTAAACTATGACTTATTCTGTGTTATTCTCATACTACTGTGTTACCATTTTATACTCAATAAATTACATTATTCTTGAAACTTGTGAAACACGCATAGATCATTAACAATTTCAAAATCCAGTGCAACAAAAACAGGCTGCAGCATTTGTAAGGAAGTCAACAGTGTGGATGTGATTAAAGCAAAAGGCAGAGCACAGGAATAATGACTGATGTGCATCATCTTCCTGCCTTATTCTAATTCCCGCTCCTGCGTTTGGGTGCGCTGGTTCCAGGCCCTACAGCCGGGATGTTTTAATCTCTTGTGCCTGGCCCCGAGGCCATGAGGCCGACACTCACCCCTGAGAGACAGGTCTGCTGACACTCCTCTGCTCTCAATTGTGAGGCTGTCACATCCCTCTCTCAAATCCCCAGCCCACTTCTGTCTCCTCCTCTCCCTCGAGTGAGTGTAATTACATTAAGGAGTCAATCCGTGCTCAACCCTCCTCTACCAGCATCTCCATCTCGCTGAATATCTTAGCATTAGCTTTTCCGTAATCCTGACCTGAGGCAATAATGATGACCTGTGTCCAAGGGGCCACCAACCTCTAGTACCATAACAAGACTTTGTTGACCTTGTTCAAGTCAAAGCTAACAAAATAAATAACTACATACCAAATACATATACAAAAATATTGTAAACATTGCAAGATATGGAATTTTTAAAAAACATTTTCACTGACTTCAGAGGAAATGAGGCATGGAAAAAATTGAAAAACAGACATATTTAGGGGACTGATATCTATGAATGTGGGTAATTTGTTGCAAATCCAAATAAAATCTGGATCTATCAGATTGGGGGGGGGGGGGATTTGGTGCAAAATTGAAGGGGACTGTTTTGTCAGGCCAATATTATAGCAATACTATTTCTGTGTGTGTATGGAGACCTGTGAAACTATCTCAATCCGTGTGCATATAAATGTGCTGAGATTGGCGACTGTGTACAGGACTCTGCAATGTGTATTCAGAATCTGTGTGTACGTGATCAGATTTCTAAACATAACAGAAAATGTGTTATATACATTTTTCAAGCGTACTGAACATGTGTAGACAAATCTGCAAATGCTTACATAGATGTATATATTGGCCGCATACTGTTTGGCCTTGGCAGAGGCATGCAGTGACATTCTAGTTATGTCTCTTTCAGTTTAGGAGCCAATATTATATACAATAAAATGCCAAAAGTTATGGTGGAAAACATGGACCGGATCCACACAGGGACAGGTCAAGAGGAGATACAAGTTGAATGAGAATTTAATGAGCCTGTGAGGCAAAGTGATGAAAACGTACGTTTAAGTGGATGTCAATGAAAGATGTGTGAATAATAATGCGTGAAAGACAAGTCAAAGGCAAAGGGAGGAGTAGTCACACTCTTTATGGACAAATCACGTCTTACTCAATGCGGAGGGGTTGAAGTTCACCATCCTAATCTGATTTGGGGGATATTCACTCAGCCAGATAATTGCTTTAGCACCCAACCTGTAGTTGTAATCACATCACTTGGTTAATATCAGCATTCAGCTACTGTTAATCTAATTCTGCGTGAAGTGGGTGAGCATTGCTCTAAAGTTGTCGTAAGTGAGTTACAGGCTATCGTTTTCAGCAGGTTTGCGCAGATTTCCGTGGCTCTAAGTGGCTGATTTGCTGGTGAGCGAATTCCCCGAGGAAATCAGAGCCTGATCAGACATGAAACTAAAGTGACAAAAGAACTGCTGCATCAAAATAAAACATTCATCATCGTGGTTTTATTGCTGCTTTACAATAGAGCATATAGCATCAATGAGCTTTTATTGCTGCTTCATTACAGAGGGGCAGCAAACAGAAATTTTAAAGGGTGGACTTGTATTACAGCTTATTACAATTTTTAACAAGGTTTAGTAGAATGAATTTTTACATTACGGCGTCATTACTCGTTTTACATGGGTTACAATAAAGTATTTTATTGTAAAACTGGCATTCTGCTCAGTCTATTCCTTATTTATTATGCACCTCTGATGTTTGGGCGCTAATTGTAGCTTATATCCACTACTCCTTACTCTTTGAGTCTTTCGTTAGGTTTCAATATGACGTTAGAGGTTAAAAACTACATAAAAAAAAAATCAAGATAATAACCCTTTTTAACAATGAAATGCCTATTTTCAAAGTAATGCCAGGGTGGCTGAGGAAATTATATTCAACAGCTTTCAATTGCATGAATTCTCCAATGGCAGATCAAAGTGTTGCAGCCACATGTTCAACGCTCATATACAACCTTACTTCATAACTCTTTAATTTGGAATTTGTGATTTTTACCATGTATCTGAATTAGTGCATTGGATTTCTGTTGCACAGTAAGAGAAAGGATAGGAAATACAAGCATTCCTCTCCTTGCTTCATCCGTAACCATCCTCACGCCTGCACAGGATGAATTTTGCAGGCTGAATGAATTTTGCATGGCTTCTCTCCCAAGACAAAAGTGCCAGGTTTGAGGAGGAGGCTGGCGTTGTGGTGCCCTCCAGATTCCACTCCAGACCCCCCGCAAGGAACTTCTTCTGAAGTTGCTCTAAGAAGAGGAGATGCCTGCCTGCCTCATCAAGGCCCTGCTACTCCATATTCATGTGTGGATTTGGAGTGGGTGTGAGGACGCATTCGTCGAACACAGCATTTTTTGATGTGGTGGTTTGTTTAAAGGAGAGCATCAAGACAGAAAAATAAAAATATTGCAGGAATGCCACTACAATGTCTTTTAAAAAGGTGCAGTTCCTCTAAAGCCACATCCAGTAAAAAATTTTAAAAAAACAGAGCAGCAGTGCTACAAATTTTTGTGGTTGAATTTATATGGTAGAAATTTTGTAGTAACAATAACCTTTGCAAACATAACTGAACCATGCTGTTTACTTAATAATACATTCTTCCAAGTAAAAAAGAGAAAAAGAGAAATCCCTGCAGGGCTGATGCTGAGTGGGCATCTGGACCTACTTTGGTAAATTGATGTACATCGTCATATTATTCTAAGGGACATGTTTAGACTGTAAATAAAGATGGACAACGTCTCTCCACTTCCTCCAATCCAGAAATGAAGTTTAAATATCCCGGATATGAATGGCACCATCTTGCATATTGGGAGTCTGTGCAGTAGTGATCAGGAATGGAGCCGATGTAGCGAGGTCCCGTCAATACACAGACATCATGATATTTCATCCAGTTTTAAATTACATCAAATAACTAATTGAAGCCAAACTCAGTGTGACATTAACCTAAAATGACAAAAAAACTTTTTGGACAAAAGTTTGACGTGTTATTTGACTTTTTAATTCTGCACCACGTCCCATCTGTTAACATGGAGAAGGGGGGGATTTATGACCTATGCTGCAGCCATCCACCAGGTGGCAATCGAGATGTTATGGTAACTTTTGAGGAGCTGCCATGTCGTCAATCTTTATATACAGATTGTTGCTTGTCCTCCTGCAGGTTCAGGTGAGCAGATAAAGTATAAACCAAGAAGTGCTGCTCAAAGTCAAATCCAATGCCAAGATACTTTGCAGAGGTTTATACTCACCTACGGCAACATTTTACAACGCAGCTTTTGTGAGGAACAGATGTCATTTTTTTTCCATATAGCGCAAAACCATAAATCACAAATTAGCCTCCAAGGCCTTTACAAACTGTACACAATGCCGCAATCAGCACAATGCAACAAAGTTACAGTACATGCTGGAGGTATTCTGTCCAGTGAGGCTGCAACGCTGTGGGAATAATGCTGAGCCAGGAGCAAACTTTTTTTTATGGAAGCAAACCTGCTTCGCCACTGCAGTGGTCGTGAAAGACGAGGAGCCTGTGTTTTTCTGACACGGTGCTATAGTTGGTCTCAATGTGGCCTTAGGATACACATGGCGTGTTCACGTGTATCACAAAGCAAAGTCATAAAAGGTTTCCATTCAAGAGCAGTGCAGATGGTTAGAAAGTCTTTTTTACAAGGAACAATTGGCACCGAGCATCCGCGTGCCTTTCATGGCTGTGGACGGCTGCGACAGGAAAGATGAGAGAGGATGAGGCTGGCTGCCAACAGATTGTCAAAATGCCCTCAGTGCAGAGTCCAGCTGCTGACTGTGCAATTAAAATGCATTTCTATCCACAGAGAGTTAGAAAGAGGGAGACGCATTTGAATCTAAATCTAAAAACTCCGGTTAAAACACAGTTATTCTGATCACTGTTCAAAAACTATTTGGAAATCAAACTTAGAAACTAGCCATGTAACCTGGAACTACCACTATCCCCTTTTTAAATTTTCATTAGCTCCAGTTATATATTATTCATGCAAACACTGACCCTCATACTCACATTGGTGCAAACGCTTTAGTACAAAGTTGTACAAAAGTGGGAACTAAGAGCATCACAAGCACACATTTTTCAAAGCAGAAAGATGTCACAGCTTTTTCTCCCCCAGAGTCTTCTGAGGGTTGGAGTCTGTTGCAGCTGTGCATGAGTGGCTGTCAACATCGCAGCCAAGACAAACTGTGTCTGCGTGTAACTGCATCCAGCCTCGTCACACGAGACGTCGGAGGGTGTTAACACAACTGCAGAGTAACACTGGACACAATCAAAGTGCGGAACACGCAGCTAATCAACAATCCACTGTGTGCTCCTCTTCTCGAGAAGTGTTTGTCTTCTTGACTTCTGCCAGTTGTTATCATGTTACCTTCTTTATCAGAGCATTTGGAGGTTTTATGGTGATGTGATTTATATGGGCTTGTGGCACCTTAATGATGCCAGGGAGCCTTGCCTGCTATCCATATTCATGAACAACTGTGTTTGGGGAGCTGTGGAGATGGGAGGAGGAGGAGGAGGAGGGGCCGCAACACGTCCGCCAAAAGTCTCCCGCACACAAAGTCTGGATGGTGGAACTGCCGAGGCCTCGAGTTCACATGCCTTTAGGCACGGGCCCACCTGTTCAGACGAGTCACATTCCCAGAGAGAAGATCAATGATTACAAATGAACAAAGAAACTTTGTGCCGAGATCTGGATATTAAATCTGCAACCGCCAACTCTAACCTCGCATAGAGGCTACTTGCAAAAGCACAACAGTTGGCAATATGGGGCTGGTTACTTTCAGTTTTTATATATAAAAAAAACCTTACATTTTCAAAAATGTTCAAACCCAGAGAAATCCCGAAGTCTTATTCAAGGTAACGGGATGTTTCAATTTGTTCGCCTTTTTAAAATCGCATCATATCCGCTTTACTCGTGGCTTTTTCTGTCTCTGCTATAACGTCCAAGGCAAACGTATGACACAGAAAAAAAACACTGCTAGCCAGTTGGCATTTTTTTTCCTTCCATTGTTTGTACTGGTCATTTGTAATGGATCCCCATTATTCATATTTCTTAGAGTTGTGGGAGGTAGATTTTCAACAGCAATGACAGTGAAAACTTCAACTCTCATGATTCCCCACTGCTTCATAATGTCATTAAATCTGGACTTTTGTTATTGTTATGTTGAGAGACCCCTAGCCGTTGAAGTCACGTATTGCAAATTGAAATCATTTTTTATCCGTCCCCATTTAGTATTGCATTTTAAGGCTGTCCTTTTCACGAGATGATCTTGTTTACACTGGAGTTAGATTCAGCTCCTTTAAAAACATGTTTTTTTCTGAAAATGATGAGCAGTAAATATATGAGATTACAAAGACAGACTAAGGCACATTCAATAAGCTGTTGGAGGGAGATGTGGAGGTAATACCTTACAAACATCTTAATCCAGTCACAGTACAGCCTGCCGATATGCAAAGCCAGACTGCAGTTCGACTAACTGCTTTTGGACAGTAAGACACCATATCAAGCCTGAAAGCTTCCCGTCAGCCAACTGGGCCAACTGGGAGGACGTCACCCAACTGCATCTGATGGCAACAGACTGGCCAAATAGGAAATAGTGTATAATTCCAGATCTAAAATCAGCATGCTATGCAAATCCGAGGTTCCCCATCATTCACTAGATTTATTCAATTTACAGAAGCGTATTACTTTGTTGGAATCACAGATTTTATACATTAGACTATGCCGACAGTGGTTACAATTCAGACAAGCTGATGGAAAAAAGATGTGCACTAAAAATGTTCATAACTCCTACGTGACCGTAAAACACTTATTACGCATTTGCCTATTCAAGTACTTAACTCCGAGGGTCTGGCACAGATTTAAAACCGCCATTCATCGTCGTCTATATCAATAGAGAAGGCAGCGAGATTTCACGTCCTATTAGCGATCATGACCTAATCAATGAGCTGTGCCTTAAAACAGCTGACAGCTAATTACGAGGGCAGCTCTCCGTGTGCCGTGCCATTCAGGTAACCAGTGGTAATTAAAGAGGAGGAAGAATTATCTGTGAAGGGTTGTTCAGAGACAGTGGAGGCAGGGCACAATGAAATGCACGGACAGGGTGAGGCCTAATTTCCTCCTGAGCGAATCAATAAAACCCATTTCATCGCGGTTGCTATGGAACAACATACTAAAAAACACAATGAGCATTACCGCTGGGAAATTGGCACCAGAAATAATCTCACTGCTGCTTTTTTTGAACAATGTCGCGTTGCTTCATCTGGAAAGGAACGAGGAGGCTGAGCTTTGTCAAGGACGTTATGTTTTGTTCTATCCTCTGAGGGCTTTCTACCCGGTTTCATTAGTGTAACTAGCACCAAAGTCAAGCTACTGTCTTGTGCAACGGCAAAAGATTTTCACTGTAAGCCAGCGAACCACACAGAATAATATCAATCATAAAGACCAAGTGATTACAAGTCTATGATTTTAATACCTTTGGGAATCTGCATAACCATAGCATCTTCCATATGCAGCCCCTCAGAGAAATATCATAAAAAGAACGTAATTAGCATGGTCCTCCTCTGGAATAAAAGCCAACCATGAATGTTTTTTATATACATCTTTGCATATATGCAATAGGTTATTCATCACTATAGAACAAGATGCCAGTACGCTACTTCAGAGGGAGCCATCGAGAAATGGAGTTTTCTACAACCGCAAGCTTTCTAGTTTCCGGGTTTTCTCGTAATCTCCGTCCCTCTCATTCACGTGTCCACACATGGTTTCAGCAGCCGTGCTCATTACTACAGTGGTGAGAGGTCCTACAGCGAGGAGACGTGTGCGACCGGACAGGTCAGAGAGGTCGTCCTTTTAAGTGAACTAGATGAAAGAAATGAGCCGCGAGCTCAGGCGGCAGAGTGACGACATTAGAGACATGGAGCGACCGGTGGCGCCCCGTACGTTTTGGGCTTTGGACAGCGGCCTCCATGTTGAAGTGTCAGCACATGAGGGGTGGGGCGGTCGAGAATGTCACGTCTCATCACCTCGTCCCAACTTCAAAGTTTGTCGCCCAAACTCAGTGTGCTCCATCTGTTTCTACTTTGTCTGATGTAGGAGTGCAAGAACATAGCAGAAAGCCGACTGTAGAATCAAGACACAATGGTTTAAGTACAAACAACATGAATACAAGAATATTGTTTCTGAATGGGATTTTAAACACATTTTACTAAAATGTAAAGCTTTGTGTTAAAGGGGCTTTAGATTAATAGTGAGAATTTGTCATCCCAATTTTGAAATGTATCTTTTGAACGTTGGTTTGTGAACGCAGCTTGGATCCAACTTATTAAAGAAGACAGAGAATAAACATAATATCAAGATCTGTCAGTATAAAGATTCTCAACCACCATTATAAATCCTATATTTATGAATTTCATATAAAATATTTGGGAAACACAGTGTAGTACATTATGTAGCTCTTTCTATAATACACTGTAATACATTTAAATTACTTTTTCGATTTTACTGTATTGTTTATTTAAGCCCTGGTAAATCGTTTCTATTTTTAAAATGATTGCCAGATTTAATGAAGCACAAACCAGACAAGAAAGAACGATTCAGTCCTTCAGTAATTCAGAGAAGACATTTATTCTCCTCCTTCTTTTGGCTATGAATGAAAAGCAGCAAAAGCAGGGGGGATTGCACCAGCCTGCCAACCAACTCAAATAGGCAAACAGCAGGACGTGCGCTCCCTGCCAGACAAGCCGCCATCACGGCAACTGTTGCCACAGCTCAGAGCTGCCAGCCCACGTTTGATTAGCGAGTGTCTAGGACGTGATTGGCTACAGCATGAATGGTGAAGGAAAGAAGGGTCTTAAATGTTGTGTAATTAACCTCTTCACTTGCACATATTCCACTTTAGACATCACCACTGACAGCCTCCTGACAGCAACCTGCACAAATCAGGCTCTAATCCGGGAGACAGAGGGGGTGGGGGAATACAAAGACGGTGTTGGGGCTGTCACCACTATGGTGCGTCTCAACGTGTCTGACGAGACAATGCACTGTAACTCAGTGCTGACAATGAAGAGACCCCTCGCTGCTGCAATAGAGACGTGAGAGGAGGAAGAAAAAAAAGTCCCTCGCCATGTAATCATCATCCTCGTCATCGGCATGTGTAAATGAAAACAGCACACACTATCAAAAGGTGTGAGTGAGGGGCAGAAGAAAGCATGATGCATAGAACAAGGCTTTGTCTGATTGGTGGATTAAACCCCAGGTTGGACCGTGACGGTCTGATTATAATTTTTTTGTTATTGTGAAGATGCAAACTGAATGTAACACAATGAGGCAAACCAGAGTAAGCAACATTACAATCTCCGCCGGTGCAGTTTCAGTCCACATCCATTTTTTTCCAGACTCATATGAGGTCGGGTTGACCTTTGATATCTAAATCAGTTCATCTTTAAGTCCAATTGACAATTGTTAAAAATTTGAAGAAATTCCCTAAAAGACAGATTTGAGATATCATTTTTTAAGAGTCCAAAAACATGACCTGATATTTCAGCACCCAAATGAAATCACTTCATCCGAGAGTGTAAGTGAGCATTCGTGCAAAAGACAAAAAGAGTTTTGTGAGGTCACAGTGACTTTGACCTTGGACCTCCAAATTCTTATCAAATCATCTTTGCATCAAAGTGAGCATTAGTACCAAATATGAAGAAAAGATATTCCTAAGAAGAACGGCACATACGTACTGGCTGACCGACAGACCACAAAAAACCACAACGCCTCTGGCCACTGTCGCCGGCACGGAGGAATAAAAGAAATCAAGGAGTGAGAACAACATATCAAAATATGGTCTGCAATTTTGATAAATGCTCAGTACACTGCAAGGTCTCGCACTTTAGAAGAAAATTGTTCCAATAAAATTGCAGAGTGTTCCATTCACACATCTAAGTATGCTTTGCAGTACATTCGGTATCCTTTTTAAGGTTGTCGATGCTGGATCAAGTCTCTGAAGTTGCAATTTCCATCTCATTAAACCATTTCACATCACACAGCTACGGTTACAGTTAAAGCTGCACTACTTATCTGCCAATTTGTTATACAAACCCCTCTGCTGTTTTTGAGGCCTGCACACAACGTTAAAATTTGGGATTTCAGAGTGAGCAAACAAATCAAAAGTATATTTTGGTAAAAATACTACTTTTGAAGGATTTCTCACACTTGAAGGTTGTATGGAAAACTCGCTCTCAGAGGCAGATCGCTTGATTCAATGTATAAAAGGTTTCTGAGAAAGCAATCAAAGCTCTGCAAAATCAAACGCCCTCTTCAACCATGACGCACAGTCTTCCTGGCAAAAAGAGAGGGAAGAAAGAAAAAAAACACAAACACAATTCCTCAATCCAATAAGGAAAGGAAATTCAATTCATCTTATCAGTCGCCATACCAGAGATACCCGAAACCATGTTAGCCTTCGCATTTCATGAGTTACAGTTCAACCGGAAAGATGGAAAGTGCAATGCTCTTTTAATTTAAACATGCTGATGTGCCTACCTAAAAAGAGACCGAACGGAAACTAAATAACTTGCAAATCATTGTGAACATGAAATCATCGCGGGAGAAAGATGCTCAACAATCACCCTGTGAAATCTGTGATCGCCTTTCTTAAACTATATTCTGTCAAATTACACAAAGTATATGCTTTTACTATCAAAGGGTCACTGTGGAACCAATCAGAGGGTGTGTGAAGAGGGAAGGGAGCATCAATTAGGGGTTGGTAAAAAGCATTTAATCATAACTCTTCTCCATATACAGTATCTAATGCAAACCAGATTGCAACATGTAAGATATGCTACATGCTCAACACATGTCAACAAACTTATTTCCATTTAGCCTTCACCACACTCGCAACCATCATGTTCAGTCCGACCTTTCTCCACAAGATTACATATCTTAGGATGTAGTTAGTTTGACCTCTGATCCCTACAGAGCACAAAGGTACCAAATTAAACAGAGTACGGATCCGTCAACAGAAGACTTTTGCCTTTGTCCCTGGGCTACGTGTCGGCTCAGTGGAGTGGGGAGCCACCCTGCAGCCCAGGTTCTGCTGTCCACCAGATGGTTGCTGCTGGGAGCCAGCTACAAGCCTGACTGGCAGACCAGGAAACCTAAAACGTGCAAGGCGCTGACAGTTATGAAGAAAACGTCTTCGGACAGACTAATTAAAAAGGGCTTTTTTCGTCACACGTGCCCATCTGTTAAGAGAGCGCAACCTGATGGAATGGCTGGGTGTTCAGTATCACCATGCTATTAACAGCAATATCTGAGTGAGCACTTTCTGTGGAATTAAATGATTGAGCTTCTACTGCGGGAATAATGATTTTTTTATGGCCGATGATCTCTTAAGTGCAATTTGCAAATCTTTAAAAGAGTAGAAACCTTTAAAAAAAAGCCAAAGAGCAGAACAGAGCACTGAGCCATTAATCGGACCATGGTAAGCAGGAACCTATCAAACAATTGGTCCAATCAAGGACTTTACACTTTACTTGTCTTTTTTTCTGCTCAATTGTGTAGAACCTTGTGTAAAATCATGAATATTCATTGCACATTAGCTGCTCACATCAGTATTCTGAAAGCATTTTAAAACAGTGCACCTAAACAAAGCCTTTATGTAAATCAGTGGTTATCTACAAGCAATCGGGTTCAAGGGACTACAAGACCACAGATAAAACAAGGTCAGCGCATGCAATCGAGAAAGTACTTCTCATTTTTTGACAAGGTCAGTGCATCATGTACTCGCCAAACATGATAAACAAAAGGGCTGTGCATGAATAAGTAGCATTCTGAATCATACACTGAAGTCAATTCCGGTTAAGTATGTGCAATGATGGAGAAAATGACATAAACGGGGGAGAATATGAAACAGCCACCTCTGCAGTGACCTCTTTCTGCATCGCAAGACCATTTTCAGACTGCATAATTAAGAGGACGACACTGCCAGCTCACTGTCAGGCAGCATCAGAGACCGTGTGCGTGTGTGCGCATCTTCATCTCCAGGATATTCATTACCTTGCCAGCGAGTAGGTCAACACACAACAGTCTGTTTGATCTCCTGACCCGCATCCTGCTCCTCATCACTGTCCAAACCATGGAGCCTGAATGAGGCCTCGGGACGATCAGTAAAAGTAATACAAGGGTTGAGATGATTTACATTCCAATTTGTACCAATATGGGAAAATATTAGCCCTATATCAAGTACATCATTACCACCTATACTGGCAATGCTTGATTGATCCTGAGCCTATCTTGCCCCTGATGCTTTGCTTAATTACACACAGTAAATAAGGTTATTTAAGGCTAATTAATTCCCCTTCACATTATGGATTTCTTTGGTTTGATTTACAGCCTGTGGCATCATCTCGGCTTAGTGGCATGTTGTTGGACTTGTATGGCCACCCATCCTGCAAGAATTTACAGTACATATGAGGAGAAAAGCCTCCAGGTCTACAGCTCGTAAGTGGTTTCAGTGCACTCTCCCCACACATACCATCTGTTTTGGGGATGGAGATGTCAATAGTTATGACCCCCTTGAAGCACGACCAGAGAGGCTTACATCTTGCTTAGTCTCCAATAATTTAAGGACTTTCCTCTACGCCAGCTTGTTTTAATTACTCAGAATAGGAGGCAGCATTTGGTCAGGTTTATAGGTCTTCTTCAAAGAGCATGCTTGGTTTAGACAGGCCATGCTGTGGGCCCGAAGTGCTGTAAATCCAAAACTGAGCAACTGCCTCCACTAACAATGCCCCAGGCAGATGCAGACTGCCTAACAGCAGTGGGGGGGGAGAGGGTTCATACAGCAAACATCCATTTGAACATAGTCAACATTCAGTTTAATCGGAGGACACAAGGTCATCTCAAGTGACAAACTAGCAAAAGAATAAAGAAATGAACGCGATTGTCTGTTGGAACTGTATTAGTCATATTCTAAGAGGCTTTACGAGTGTCTAACAATGATGTATAAGGAAAAGAGAACTTACAGATGCTCAGAGTCAGTTTGACAGGAGAACGGCCTTCGAACAGAACTAACACTTGAGACGATAATGGAAACAAAGACAAGACACTAACAAAAGGAAAAGATAGCAAACAGACTGAGAACTGGATCGGGATTTCTTTGGGATAAAACCTCTCCCCGAGAGTAAAGAGAGCTTCAGTAAAGGGTCAGTGCCGGGTTGGAGTGAGGGAGATGGAAGGGAGGGGGAACTCCTGACTCTTCAGTGAACTCATTGCTATTCTCATACAACACCCAACTCCCTGCTAATGATGAGAGCCCTGAGGCAAAGTGGGCTGGGATACATGGGGCTGACTGGCTCAGAAGCCATCAGACGTCTGCAGCGGCTCTGGCCAACTGTTTCCACTCTGCACAGCAGCTTCCTAATAACACTGTGGCTCAGGAGATAGAGCAGGTTGTCCACTAATGGGAAGGTCAGTGGTTTGATCCTCAAAATCTCCAGTCCGCATGTTGAAATGTCTTTGATCAAGACATTAAACCCTAAATTCACAGCTTTTCTGTCAGAAGCTGCTTTTGAACATGCACTGAAGTCTAAATATTTGGCTTAAATTTACTAGAGGGGCTTTAGGTGAGAACGCAAATGTCCAAGTTAGTTGCTCTGGACATTTTCCAGAACTTTTCCTGCCAGCCCCCTTGTAAGATGTCCGGAAAATGTCCAAGTTAGCTCATGTGAGAATACAGCAGGAAAATGTCTGGAGAACTCAACAGCACACACAGCAAACATACGACAGACTTGAAATGGGAATAATACAGATATCTGACAAACAGAAGACACAAAAGGCTAGTGTAATGTGCTGTAAAGAAAAACACAGATTTTTCTGCAGCAGGAATTTACACATGTCCCACACTGTCTACCCAGGTGTCAACCCTCGCTTGAATCTTCCTGGTGTGTCCACCTGAACAATCTCCTGCTGCATTCTTGGTTTGTGGAATACAAACTCAGAAAATGTCAAGAAAATTGAGTCAAGAACATTTTCATATTCATGTCAGCTAGTGTGAGTGATGTGTGATTGGAAAAAGGCAGCTAAATGCTGTACAACTGTGTGGGTGAATGTGACTTGTAAAGTAGTGTAAAGTGCTTTGAGTGAGCGCTATATAAACGCAGTCCATTTAACATTTATATAATACCATGTAGAGCACAATATTTGATGCGACTCTTCCGTACAGTGGACTCGGTCTAGACCGGCCGTCACGAGGTGTCAGAATGCCAAAAACCACTGAGCCGTGGAGCAAAAATCACCCGGAGAATTTGATTTGAAACACAGTGACCAGCTGGTCTCGCCAGTCAGCCAAATTAACCTCTTATGCTTTTGATCAAAACAGAATTAACAGGGAGGAGGAAAGATGCTGGTGCACAGCAGGTTTGCTAGAACACACCCAAACACATACAGTACGATACGCAACAGGATTCCATGTATCACACTGAGCAGAGGGCCCTCCTGGTAGAGACAGTAATGACTCTAGAACCCACATCTCTTTTTCCTCCATTTCCTCTACACAGCAGACTCAACATTTTACTATTTACTATTGTTGACTCAGGTGAGCAAAGGCAAGAGTACTTTCACTAAGGACAAGCAGGTCCCAGATCTGACCTTTAAATCCTCGCATTTCAGCAAAAAGGGGAGTAAACTGCAAAATGTCGACAGAGATGGTCAAAGAAATGTAAGTTTCTTCTCAAAATGACATATGGGAGATTGAAAGAGAGAATTTAAGTTCTCTTTTGGAAAGGTGTGTCAATGTTTAAAGTATTCATACATAAGAAATTGCCCGATAGAGACGAAGGGAGCAGCAATGACAATTGAAATGGAGGAGTTATTGCCAGTAATGGTAGAACATGTGAGAAGGCATATTGTATATAAAGCAGTCTTGTTGTAATCATAGTCCCCACTACTATCCATGATCAGGATCCATCACCACCACAGGATCAGCTGTACTTTGCTTTGGATGCTGTGTTTGTGTACATGTAGTTTGGTGTTTATATTCTGGGGCTGGTTTTGTTTCAAGTATTGTAATATATACTTGCACAGGAATATGCTCTGAATTCTGCCATTGTGTTGTTGCCATAGCAATGCGTGGCCATTGATTTGTAGGGTGGCATGAGCTCTAAAGTCAAGTGTGTACTAGTTCACATCCACAGGTGTCCACTTAAAATGGCTGAGGACCTCCATTAGCTTATTTCACTGTGGACTATTTTCTAAGACTCACGGGCAACACTCACCTTTCTCTGTCAAGTAATAGGAGACTCACACATCCTCTCTTCTCTCTGTTGTCTTCTGTCTCTGTCCTCGTTGTCTTTACAAGTTTTCTTCAGGAAGCAGAGACACGTGTCTCACCTGCACTGATCACGTACCATTAGCATGTGGTTTGGGAGCTGGACCGAACCATTTCATGTGCATAGGAGGGGGGCATCCTAGCATTTCTCCGTCATATAAAATGCTGGTTATTTCATAATTTCATACCGAATTATAAACATTTTACTTTCACATTTACATCTTTTGTTAATTGTACATGTTTTTTTTTCTTTTTTTAACAATATCCATCTCTGAGGTTCCTGCCGTTCAAATGCAATAGTGGTGTATGTGCCAGGTATGACTTAAACACCTTATAAATAGGGTGTTTAAAGGTAAGTTATATCAGTGTCTCATATTGTCATACTGTACGTACAGATGGTGAAGGAGATGGATGCAACACTTGGCCATGTACTCGTGATGGAAGTGGTGTAGAGCTGAGTGAGTAGTTAACAAAAATTACATATATATATGTGTGTTTTAAGAAAAAAAAGACTTGTCACATGATCCTCAAAGTTTCCCTCTTGTTGCCTGCTGTTACAGGCGTTCGCTCAGTTCACCTCTTTCTTCTTTGTTATCATGTGGAAACAGGAGTGAGAATAAAAACTTTGTACTCTGAATCATCAGTATGTAGAACCATTTTATTCACAGGTACTGTAAAAGTAAAACACAAGCTGCCGTATCATACATTTATACATTTGGGTCTGAAAGTCCTATACAAAAACAAAGGGATTCGAAAATATGGGTTTTGATATGAAATATGACCTTACATATAATAATTTATTGGAAAAAAGGTCTTGGTTTGGTAATAGTTCTTTAATTCATGAGCCTTAACCCCCACACATCATTGAAAACTGAAGTTATTGTAAAAAATTAGAATGGTAAAAATGGAGTAGAAATCATTCTTAGAAATGATTAAAAAATCTCATGCAGCATCTTCAGAGAGGGCCTGAGAGAGTACATCTTTGTAAAAGAAAGAACACAAAGTCATTTATGTCATAGATATAGAAATCAAACACACCGAAGTACAACAAAGCCAGTTTGTTTTTCTTGACATTAATTTTCACCGATCATCTTTGTCCTCTCCGTGTCAGCCATTTTGATTTACAACAAACACATTCTGGCAGCTTTAAAGAGCTGATGTCATGATTGATTTTGCTAAACAATGTTATGATCATTGGCTCTTAATCACTGCATCATTTCACAGGAAAATCAACAATTCTGAAGTCATTGTTTTGGACACTGGCTCGACTTCATTAATGGACCTCTTTAAAAAAAAGGGTGGGGGACGTAAGAGGCCAGAACTATGTTGTTGCCCTTTAAGTCGGTACTGAGGTTCTTGCAGTAATTGCAGTAAATGTATTGGAATGCATAGAGCCAAGGATTGGCAGCACTTAAAAAAAGTACTGGGTATGAGGCCGGTAGACCTGTGCTATCTCATCTGTGCCCCTTCATCATACAGTGTCTGACAGTGTTTCAGGCTCACTGATGAGCACCGCTATCAGTGGAACCATTCATTATGCTATCCTCATAGGCTAGTGTGGGGAAGGTTAAGTCTCTCAGGTTTGCATTACCACATACTGAGGCACCAGAGAGAATGGCTGAATCGAGAATAATCACTCACTATCCGTCACAGTGGCCCTTTGATTGATATGTTTTGGCTTCATGTCTCGTCATCTCGCAGCTTGAAGAAGCCTCCTGTCCCCCAACAGAGCGGCTGCTCTACCTTAGAGCGTCCACTGAGACCCATTTTGATCAAGGCAACTGGAGGAAAAAAAAAACATTCACTCAGCGCTGCAAGCCTCTTACAGGCCGGCTGGCAGGAGACGAGTGACAACAGCGAATGCAGTCCTTGATGAGATAACACAGTCCAGTTTGAGAATCTAGAAAACTACAGAACCAGAGAGTTAACATAAGGCGCAAGAGGCTGAATGAAGATGGATAAAATGCAGACTGAGGTTTGAAACAAGAGAAAAGGCAAAGTCTGGGAGCGCAATAACATTAGCTTATTGCTTTTTTCTTTTTTTTTCTCTTTCTTTTTTTTTTTTTCCCGTAAAAGGATATTTGTACACACCACATAATCATATAAATACACTATACAATGCAATATAAAATATTTTATCATAAAAGAAATATGTTCAGGGTTTGCCCGGGTATGCTTAAGATACCTGCACCATATGAAAAATAATGACTTAAAACAAAGTGATAAAAAAGGCACTTCCAGGTGTTGGTGACTCTTGAGTAAGTGATGGCCACTGCCTTGCCATTTGGGCAACAACATTTGTGCTCACGTTTCATTCCTCTGTCTTTAAAACCATGTCCTGGACAACGAGGCACTGTAGTTAGGTGGTTAAGATTTCCTCTGTTGATCAATGCAATGATCCACTCTCGTCTCTGCCTCTGGTTGTTCTTCATTCCAGTGGTAACTAGAAACCGGCTGCTACATTTCTTCATCATCCTTCTTCTCACTTCCTCTTTTCTCCACCTCAACTTTCTTTCGTCCTCACACTTCAACTTCACGCAGTCCCTCCTGCGGGCAAGACAACGGCGCCGACGACGTGCTGATGTCGAAGCAGGTCACCATCATGACGCGGGACTTGCATAGGTTGACGCAGAAATCCAGCTCCTCAGTGGCCTGTGCCAGGGCCTCCAGATACTCAGGAGACTCTTTATCCAAACTCTGGTCCACCTCAACTATTGTAAAAGTGAAATGACGTTTGGTTAGATGATTTGACTTCAGAGAAATTCTTACACAGTTTGACAAGATCTTGCATTTACAACTTCTCAGGAGTTACTTACACTCTCCTATCCACTTGCAGGGGTCCATCATCAACCGGGCCTTTGTGTCTTCCAGCTCCTCCAACAACACCTCATGCTTTGCTCTCAGGTCCTTCACTTGCTGTTGCCTTCTCTCCAGTATTTTCAGCTTACTGTTGAAATACAGCAGGCCCTGATAGACAAGAAGAGTTGATTAAATACAGTGAACACGTTGTGGCTCTGTTCAACTATAGATACGAATAATAACTCTTAAATGATGACAAAAGGGGTAACACAACCTAAAATGTGAGTCATGTTTATTAACCCTGCCTCCAGGGAGTATATTTAAATTATATAAAAAATAAAAAATAAAAGTCAAAGAAGTTGTGGTGTACTTTAATTGAAAATAAGTGATTTACTTTCAGGTTTGTGATGTCATTATGAAAAATGAGCTCACCTTGTCAACATCCTGGAATGGTTGCTGAAGACAAATGGAAAAAGATAAAATCAAGTTAGTATGTTGAACAAGACGTATTATTATATGAATAACATGTAATTTCATACATATACATACATACAAGTAGTGTGTAAATATCCATACATACTGTCGACACAAGCTATTGAGGCACTCGCATGAGATTCCAATAGTAATTTTTAAATAGTGAGGGAAAGTCACGGAGAAGCAATTCATTACTTGTATTCAGGCCGGGAGAGAAAATTTAAAGATAATTTTTTCCTAATTGAAAGTAAATCAAGCTACCGTCTATCTGATTTAATATCTTCTCTTAACAAATCCCCGTCTGGCTGCACTGAACTGGTGGGAGCAGTTAATGATCCACAGAAGAGGAGCCAGCTATAAAAAGCGATCAGGCAACCAGTGATGAGTGCTTGTGGTGAGCTGATTTGGGAGAGCGTTGGGCACCGCTCCATTCATCACACATTCCCTGACCAATCTTTTCATGCATCTACTTTCTCATTGCTTCTACCCGCACAACACACACTGCTATCGTCAGCAGTAAGTCGAGTCATCACTCATATCCAAACCAATTAACCCTCGTCAGTAATTGCCTTCTGAACTCTTGGCATTCCTGAGGAATGCTGCCAAAATACCAAGCTCCAGGAATCTGGATACAGACATTTTAGCTCTGGGATTTGCCGCTGAGCTGACAGAAGGTCAGACATAGCAGACTTATTATTCCTGTCTTGTTCTAAAAAAGAAACTGGGAAGAAGTGAGTTAAGACATTCCCACAACTTGAGTCTATGTGGCACATCTTGAGCATCTACGGCATCAATGTCACACATGCAAAATATTGCTTCGGGCTTAGCAAGTGGGATTGACAAGACCTTGACCCAGACGTTACATTATCTAATACAAATTTAGCGAGAGGAGCCCCTATGTCGAGCAAGTCAGCAGTGACCCTCTGCTCACCTCTGCGGTTTCCTCCTGACGCCGCCTCTGAAGCCGTTCCACATCATCGATCTCATACACCTTGATCTCAAAGGGCTCCTTCAGCGGTCCAGACATAGGAGGCAAGTCCACCCACTGACCCGCTGTGCCAGCTTTCTTCCCCAGGGTGGAGGTGTCTGGCAGGGGTGCCGGGATCAGCCGCCTCCTCTGGAAACCTACAAAGCCACAAATAAATTCAGACAGGTACCAGTTACACTGGTGTCATACAACAGCAGTATTTGCTCGGCTCTCTGAGTAAATATGTATGAGTCTCACTCTGAGATGTGATGTGAGGCTTTACATGAGCCAGCCGAGTTGTGGTGATTGCATATTTATGAAGGTTTCACAAGCTACTATTCTGTACATCTATAGCTCAAATAAATTCAAAAGGCAGGTGAATTAATTCAAATAGTTAAATATATCTAAGGCTACAAAAACCTGAACCAGGTCACTGCCGCTCATGTTCAATTCGTCTTAGATGATCATCACACTGTTCAAACTTGTTTGAAATCATCCCATAAATGTATGAATAATGTATGCTGCTGATTCAGGGGAGAGAAAATCGAATGAAACACCAATTCATGACTGTAATAAGAATGGATTCATAAAGTTAGAACCGCTGTGTGGATAATTTACTTGGAAAGTGCATTCATTTCAGAACACCATTTCATTGTATGTAGTATCACTGGAAGTGCTGTCGAATAGCTACTTCATATGATGCTATTATCAGAATGATATATTCGGTAATATTACCTGTACCTGCATTGCTATGTGTAAAACCCCAAAACCCAAATGACTTTCTCACCATTTGTTCTCTTCTTGGGATACTTTGAGCCCCTCGTTCTGCCGGACGTTGACATGCCACTCTCGCTCATGGAGTCGTGGGCAGAGGAAGCGCTGCCTGTGGCTTCACTGTCTCGGATCATGCTCTCGTATCCGCTGCTGCCGCCGCTGTGGTAGAACAGGGCCGTGCGGCCCATGGCTGGAGGCAGCTCCCCGCTCAGCACGCTGCTGTTGTCGCTTCCGTGGCCGCTGCTGTAGCGCTGAGGTCGCCTGGGTGCTGTGATCTTGCTGTATGGGGAGGGCAGCATGGCGATGGTAGATTTATCTTCACCTACGTTCACCCCACTGTCGTTCCCACTGTCTGAATCTCCTGAACCTCTCATGTGCTTTCCTAATATGTTGCCTGTTGCCAGTTCGCTCACACGGCTGTTGGCAGCCCTCATGGCCTGCTTTGTGCCCATGATAGTTCCCCTGCCAGGCTTACTGCCAACGGCAGCGGCGGCCCGAGGAGCTGATGTCCGTCCTGATGGAGGGAGGTTGGCGTTGGTAGTCCTGGACACGGGATTGGACAAAGATTTGTTGGAGGAGCTCAGGCCCTTTGAGTGGTTGGCCGACAGCGAGCGGGCCTTGCTGTTATTGACTGCCCCTAATGCTCTGGGATTTACAGATGCTTTTACCTGACCAGATTTGGTCGTATTCCCTCCACCTGGGGATGAGGGGCATGTAGCTATAGGAGCGCTGGATGAATTAGGAATACCAAATCTGGGAATGGACTTGTTGGATTTGTTGCTCCCTAAACTTGCCCCACTATTCTCCCTACTAAGTGCCGTTCTTGAACCCGATAAAGACAGGCTTCCACACCTCTCCAGTGACATTTGACTGCCATAATGCTGCCCAGCCTCTCCCCTTGGCCCTCTGGCCTTCAGACTGGAGGTAACTTTGGCTGTGTTGAGGCTGGAGGTTTTGAAACTGATGGAGTCTGCTCTGGGCCGTACGTCAAGCTCATCCTCTGATACAGCTGACCTTGCTCCAGAGGCCCTTCCTGTCTCCCCATATGGTGACTTTAAGGCACTTTGGGGCAGCAGGGTCTTAGTTTTATGATCAAGACTGGACTTTCTCACTGGAGGGGGAGGAGGCGAGATGCAACCTGGTTTCGGGAGATTACTCGCTTTCTGTGAGTTGGCCTTGTTGTTTTTCCCCAGAGAGGAGAATTTAAGGCTTGTGGCAGATGCAACGATGTCTTGGGTTCCCTTGTAGTCTGCGAAGGAATGGATGACGGGCACTGTCCCCAGGGTAGTGGCACCTCGTCTTAGCTGAGGCATTTTGCTAGGTGGATTCTTGCTGGCTGACTTCTCACAGCCATCAACCACCCTCTGGGATGAGGTAGACCCCTGCACCTTTGGTGGGCGAGGTACACTGTTGCTGTTGTTGGCTGTTTTGCTGGAAGGTATACCACTAGGGGGGTTTCTGGCAAATCTGCTGGTGCTGCTGGAGTCAGAAAAGTGAGGTTCGGAGTGGTTGTCGTTACGTTGCCATGGATCCTCCTGCTTAGCCTCTAACCTCTGTGGCTCTCTACTGCTGCTGCTACTGCTACTACTATGAGAGATGGATGAGGTAGGTTTAATCTTCCTGGGTAGACTAGAGTGGACTATGGAGGGGGCCTGTGGAAGTTGGGAGGAACTGAGCGAGTGAGCTTTAGTTATTTTAGATGTGAATCTGAGGGAGCCTTTGGCTGATTCCGGAGATGGGGGACACTTACTCAAAGATTGTTTGCTTGAGGCAGCACTATCACTGTCTAATTCAGAAAAACTAAATCCACTGTCATTTAAGGAGTTCTTGGCATCTCTAGAAGAGGATACACAATGGAACATATCCAGGGAATCAAAGTAAAAGGTGGCCTCTGGTCCCATGTGTTTGGCCTGAGGAAGGAAGACATCCGAAGAATGAGCCCCTTCGCTCTCCAAGGTGCAAACACTAACCTCACTCAACCAAGAGCTAATAGATGAACCCCTGCTATCCATGGCTCCTTCCTGAAGGGGTGTGGCCACTGCGATGTTCACCTCTGATCCTCCCATCGCTGACGTGTAGGCATCAAATTCATCGTTAATGCTGCTGATGATGCTGACAGGTCGGGAGCCGGAGGCCAGGGCTTGAAGGGAGCAGTCACTGTTGAAGCTGATAATGCTGGTTGGCCGCCCCTGATCTATAATACTGCCTATAGACAGCTCCTCCACCACAGTGAACACGAGCTCATCCTCTCCATTTAGTTCTACAGGCTGCTGCAAGGTGACAGTGGCTCTGAGAATGTCCCGATCCAGACACCTCTCCCTCAAGGTAGAGCGCACCTGACACATCTCCACCGGACCTCTGAGCAAAGGAGAGGTGCAAGGATCCCTCCTTTTCACGGCTTGGTGGCTCATTCCCACAGGCGGCAATCTGGTGCTGGATCTTTCTTCATTATCTGCACTTTCTCTCAGCTCTGACGGAGGTGGAGCCGGCCTTGGCAGGGCTTTCTTGTTGAAGAAGACCTTCTCCCGTACCACAGGCTCGGAGTTTGGCACTGCAGCGGTTGATAGTTTGTTTGTACTGATCTGGCTTTCAGAAACCAAGGCCTTCTCACCATCAGCGCTGGTTCTGCATACATTTTGGACACTCTCTGGCGGTACCCTTTCTGCCGGTATGCATTGCCTCTTGATAGTGTCAAGTTTAGATTTACTAGTGGGACTGCTGGATGGTTGTGTGGTGGCATGTTTTGGAGATTGTTTTGGTGAGAGGTCCTCTGGGTTGTCAGAAATATTTGCTACAGTCTTTGGTGAAACAGCGCCTTGGCTCTCAGATTTGTCAGTCTTGGGGCTGGGCTGGCTTCGCTTGCCCTCTCCAACAAACGCAGTGGGTTCTTCACTGCCGTCTATACACTCTAGCCTCTCCTGCAGCTCAGCAAATGTGTTGCATTTGAAGAACTGGTCTCTGTCCATAGGGCCATCTTTTGTAGACCTCCTCCTATTCAGCGAGGGGATGATTGGAACAAAAGCAGGGGGGCCTTCATTGTCACTGAGCTCTCTGTCTGAGATTGCAGTTCCCCCCGGCCCAACGTAAATGACAGTATCACAGGACTGTTCACTACTGGAGGAGTAGTCCGGGTCACTGAGCAGAGAGGGCAGCTCTGGGTCCAGGGCTACTGTCCGAGGGTGGAAGGGCCTGAGGTGAGGCGGCCGGCGGATCCTCCCTTCCTCACAAGAGCTCTCCCCTCCAGATGAACTGGATGCATACTGCAAAGCAGAGTTCAAGACATTAGTCACTTTGGATTTAAACACGATCTCATTAACCGATGACAGTAATGTAATTCTATCCTCTCAAAATGTTAATGTAACAATCCTGTCATTTTACAAACCAGTTGTAACCCTTGTGATTTATCGTGAACTCACTTCTTAACAAATTCATAGTGAACTAAATTGCAGGGCTATGAAATTACCAGTCGATATTTATCTTAAGGTTAAAAGTGCACGTCAATAGTCAGACAGAAATTAATGTCAAAGATATGAATTGCTATATGTGGACTGCATTGTAATCATGCCAGCGACCAATACCAAATAAATACATGCTGTCATTCCACCTAATTATCTGGAGCATATATTTCCCTAATCCGAGGGAATGCATTACACACTTCCTTAGGCGGTGGTATTGATTACATGATAATGTGTTGAGGAGCCGAGAGGAACTAGCTCTGAGTTACCGCACTAATAATCTTTCATTTGCAGAAGCATTCACACATTCATTTGCCTGATCGCTCCAAAATTACATGAGCAAGAAAAATGTGAGGGCCTAAGTCCCGGCGTGAAATATGATCAATGTCATAAAAGTTGCACATGCACATTAGCAAAGTAATTGCTATAATAGCAACGGTTAAAATAATGGTGAATATCAATTACTCTGCATTATCATTAACATATCATCGTTGCCGTAACATTAAATGGGGAACAGTTGTTACAGGATTCATTATTTAGAGTTATTTTAATTCAAACATCCTAAATGATTGTTGTTTCACAGATGTACCATTTTGCTGTCACTTGATTATCATATATGTTTATTACTGCATATGTTAAACCAGATTTATCAGTGCTAAGCGGATCATCAGTGTACCTTGGATTTCTTCTTCCTCATGCGGTGGATCCGTGATGCCAGCTGGATGGTGGTGAGTGAGTCGGCGTAGTTGGCAGGGGAGTCGGAGATGTGGGCGATCATGGTCGTTCTGCAGTTGATGTTGCCAAGGGACTCCCTCAACAGCATTGTCAGTTTACTGTCCCTGGGGGGGGGGGATGCGTTTACATCGTTATCAGCAAACAGCACGGTAACATTTCAAGATCACAATAAAAGGTAGTCGTCATGATTCCAGAAGGAGCCATTTTCAATTCTCTGAGCTGAAGAATCCTCCCAAATGAATGAGTAATTAATCTTCTCACGCCTGAGGAACTCCAACAAAAGCTTGTGCAACACCAGTAAAAGCTGTAATATGAGGCTAAACAAACTAAATAAATGGTCACACAGCAAACCTGCAAGACTGACGACACATCCAGGGACAATTAATTATAGTTCACAGACGCTGAAACCCAGTAAAAGTTTAATGTCAGTTCTCTTACCTGTAGGGGACATGCTTTGCTCCATTTGTTAAAGCCATGATGACATTTCCCAGAGCGTTCAGAGAGAGACACTGGCCTCCTCCTCCCTCTCTGCTCTTACTCAGGACCTTTTCACAACTCCCCAGGTCAATGAGGTGCAGCCTGCTCCGTCCGCCTGACACTGAGCCAACAACAGAAGAAGAACCAGATGAGCAGATTGCAGACACTCCCACAAACCCTAACTCAGCTCCTCACACACTGTGCAATAATGACAGGTGTAGCCACTAGACCGGTGACTGTCAGAGCGGTGTGATTTGTAGATGCACAGGATTCCCACTGTGAAATGATTCAAATAGCAGGCAGACTGGTAAACTCCCACCAGATGTTTAACTTGTGGTAACAAGGAGGCTCTGTTGGTTAGACACATAAGAAATGAAAGAACCCACATGTCAATCAGAAACACATATGCGGTCTCCTGCTTATGAATCAAACGCATCTTGGGAGAATTGGCTGTCACACTGAAAATCACTGGTTTACACATTGTTATGTGGGAGAGATGTAATTTCTACAGCAGCAGCAAAACGTTAAACTCTTGTCAGTGAGATTTCAAATATTCACTTGATCCTGACCAAAACATAAAAAACTTGTATGCAGATTTATTTCTGTCTTCCAGAGGCCAGAGGTAATTCATCCATAAAGATTGCAAGCAATGGACGTGTCTGACATTTCATTCATACTTAAAGGGCAATTATTTGCCTTCTTGTTCACAGCACAACAATCTTGTGATTATTCAATGTGAAAGACAGGTCACCTTTACATAACTGTATTTATACTGATTATTACTGATGTTGTTGCTTCACGCTATAATAACGTTATCACCTCTGTCTGTCTGTTTGTTTGTTTGTTTGTTTGTTTGTTTGTTAGCAAGATTACGCAAAAACTACTGGATGGATTACCACGAAACTTGGTGGAAAGATATGCTATGGGTCTGTAAAGAACTTTTGTACAGATTCAGATCAGGGGGCGGATCCAGAGATTATTTTTTACTTTCTTTAACATTGTGAGATATGATCCTTTTCATAATTTGACTAGATTTCTCAGAGAGTCATTTATGGATCATATGTTAAGGTGCAGGTGAAGATCCAAATAAAAATCCAGATCTCTTAAATTTAAATGTGGTTCCACAAAGGGCCTGTCTGTATGCCCTCTACTGAGTGCCCTTCTAGTTCTGTACTATGAATGTGTGATGGCAACATGGTGGTTCAAAGCAACACAGTCGTAGATGTAGTAATGTAAGCACTTACTTCCTCCCTTGCCGCTCTTCTCCATGCGGTACTGGTAAATGTGCAGGGTGAAAAGCATGTGGGAGTTGCGTCGGTCCTCCTCATCTGCACTCGGTTTACTGGTGCTGCGCGCGGTGATGGCTGCATCCAGGTAGAAGGCAGCCTTCTCAGCGGTCGGGGCGCGGAGCTCGCTCTGATTCTGGAGCTGGACAGGGGGGAAGGTAGAGACAGAAAACAGGGTTAGGGTGAGCAAAGGAGACCACACGGGGCTTGAGAAAAAACGTCTAGATGTAAAAAAGGGTCGAGAGGAAGGAGAACGAGAGGGGAGCCCGTTAATTGGACCTCAACACACATTTCTTGCCCATTAGATTGGGTCTCGGGGGCAATTAAAAACAGCAGATATGCACATGGAGGGTGGAGGATTAGGAGAGGTAATGGTACAGCAGGAGGCAGGGGCACTTCCCTTGCCATGGATGTGATGATAGTGGTGGGGGAGATACAGAAAGAGAGGAGGAGAAAGGGGGAGGTAGAAGAGAGAGAGAGAGAGACGGCGGGAGGCATCATGAAGGGAGCCGACACGTGGCTGCTGAGAGGAAGAGCATGAAGGAGCCTCACAGAAGTGCACCGTCTTTGAAGTACGAGTCCATATAGAGCCCCAAAAACAACATCTGACAGCAACACCTGTGAGTGCCTTCAAACCTACAGCATGCCACCATCCCCCAATAATACTTCTATTGTGCTGCAGAGGACTGGCGCTAACACACGGGTAATAGATGCTGATGGATGCTGACAGCAGAGTCAATACAAAGGTAAGGAAAAAGCCATCAATACCACAGATGGGTTTGGCGGAAATATAAAGCAAGGATTTCACAGGCAGGTAGGATAGAGGGAGAGTCCAGGGAGATAAAAACACACATGCACACACACAGGATAAAGTCAAACATCTTTGGGAGACGAAGAGGTAGATCATACACAGAAAAAGATCAATACCGAGACGGGCTAATACTTTATAACCTGCAGGGAGAATGAAAGGATTCAGCAGACAAAGAGAAAGTGGAGAGGAGGAATGCTTCCAACCTGAGTGCCACAGATGGGATCCTCTCTCAGGTGGATACCCTGGGACTGGCCCTCCTGCAGGCTGCCGCTTGACACCTCCGACAGCAGGTCCTTCAGCTCCTCGTCCTTCCCAAAGATTTCCACGGCGGACACTCGGATGGAGAAGCGCGTGCCCGTCTTCTCCTTGCGCTCGGTGATGAGCTTGAAGAGCCAGGAAATGGCGCAGGGCACGATGCCGAGGTTCTGAGTGGAGCTGTCTTTGCCGATCATGGTGTATGTCTTTCCTGCGGACGTGTGAACGAGAGAGGGAGGGATTGAAATGGAAGTGTTGGGAAGCGCAGTTAACACTGGCTCACTCCACAGTGTGTTTAAATTAAAATGACTTTTTCGATCAAGCTGTTCGGAATGACGACAAAAGAGTAGGCGCTGAAATTGGTTATTTTCTGAGGCTTATTGTGTTTAACAACTGCTGATGGGAAAAAATAATTAATAATGTTTGAGGTGGGGGTTCGGAGGTAATATTCAGTGCATCCCCAAATTGAAATCAAATGAGTATAAAATGGCTTATACCAGCAGCAGTAGAAAATATAGCTGCTCCTTGCATGAGGGGAGCAAGCCCCTCAGCCTAAGAACACTGGTCAGGCCAATTACTAAGATTTTAATTACAAACTGAGCCCTGAAGCCTGGATGCAGCACTTTATCCCTCAACACCCCCCTCCCCTCTACCCCGGACTCACTTCCCATTCCTTTCCTCCAATCCCCCATTCCTTGACTCACCCCAGTGCACCGCTAAGCCAATTGTGGACATCAAGTGTGGCTAACAAAGAGCAATGAGAGGTTTCCACGGCTACTAACAAAGCCTCTTGTCTAATCTCTTGCCAGTGGAGGAGCTTACCGAGCTTGACTTGGCCGAAGCAGAAGATGCAGCCGTCGGCGCCGTTCACCACCGACTGGATGACCTCGGCGACGGTCCCTGAGCACACCTCAGCCTGTGAAAAACGCACAGAGACAGCGCACTCACAGTCAATTTACCATTCAGCCTCATCCGAGGAATACAGTGCAACAGGCCAACATGAGAACAATGAATCCAAACTGGTAACATATTAACCAAACAGCTATTTACTGGATACAGCAAATCACCTTAATGGTTTCAGTATTTTACATCACTCTGGATTGTGTGTGTGTGCTGCAACGTGGAGCTCATTTTTGCAATCTGTTTCAGCATGGGTCCTCTGGGGCAGGGCTTGTGGAAGGAGAGGCCCTCTCCCCATACATCACGCAGCAAACAAGGCCTCTAACAGCAGAGCAGCTTGCTGTTACCGTTAGCCACCAGCAGCGCCGTCCCAGCGGTGCAATCTAGCAGCTTGGCCTCAGCGCTGCGGCGGCAACACTTAGGCTTTCGCTACCAGCAGATTACTGTGCAAAATACTTTCTCCAAGTAGGTGGTAAGATAGAAGATCTGAGGCTCTCACCAGTACAGAAACGCTGTCCCACATAGTGTTGACAATCTCCTCTGCCCTCGGCTATTTAGAGCTTACTGCACCACGGGGAAATACGTGACGTATTTGACCTCAGGTTTTTCAAAAATTTTGCAGGGCTGATAAACTGCATTATAAAAAATGCTGTTTGTTTAAGCTATGGAGAGAGCATGGCTAGTGTGCACCTACAGTTACCGTGGAGTCAACATGTATATGACCTTTGTCTTAGTTCTTAGTGGGTATGTCTGCTCTGAGCTGCAGAGGCCTGAGGTTAGATATAGCTGTTCTATGAAAGGAGAGGTTAGATATAACTGGAGTGGATTCAAATCATTCCCCAGGGGCCTTAAAAAGCCCAGCTGTTAGAGCCACACTGGTACAGACGCCCTCTGACCCAAGACAAGCATTTCTCCTCTAAGCCCCGGGCCACACCCTGCCACAGCAGAGAGATGTCCCTTTGCCCTTGAGACGCTGAACTCCTAAACAACACCTAATAAAACCACCAGACATACACACCCACTCCTACTAGTCCTTACTTGTGAGGCATCCTGGGTAAAAACAGCATCGAAGGCGAATATCTTTGGGACGGCCACCGTGGCAGATCTCCGATGTCCTGAACTGGAGTGCGGCGGGCTGGACGCGGGGTCATAGAGGGTCAGCTGCTTCTTCCTACTGTCCACTTTCAAAAAAGACTGAGACTCGGAGGAGTCCGCCGCCTCCAGAGACGGACAGATACGCATCATCACTTTCACCTGAATTTCAAAAGAGAGAGGGAGAAACAGAAAGTAAAAAAGGGTGGATTAATATGTGTAGACGGACTCAGTGGAGCGATGTAATAATGCATTTTTCTGGTTGAGCACATTAGAGGAAAAAAAATAAATCACATCATACTTAACATCTTTTACTCAAGGAGAAATGCACCATGGGTATTCTGAACATAGGTTAGGATCCAAACTGTGAGCCTGGTTTAGCTTTGTGCATTAACGTCACGTCCACTATGTCAGGGTTGATGGACATCGGAGGTTGCCATGGAAACACTCGGTCTCGCATTGACTTGGCGAACTCAGTGGGTCAACACATTGTATAGTGGTGTCAGCGAGGCGGCAAGGTGCGAGCCGAAAGTCATAGCAGAAAATGGGGGACATTAATGTGTGTGAGGCGCCGTGCTGCGAGGATTATCCCTCGAGTGGGTTGTTTTTCTGGACCAGGTGCAGCTCGCCAGCATGGGAGTGCAGGAGCATATGGCCCCCTCCCTTACTCTCATCCCGCCCACCCACTCACTCTTCCTCCTTCTCCTCTCCGTCCCCCCTCTATTGCTTGAAAACTGGAAACTCGCCCTGTTGCATTCTGGGGCTTGACATTCATGCAGTGGGCTTACAAGTCTTTACACATTCCACAGGTCGGGGTGTAGTTCATCAGGCCCACACTGGAACGCTAACTAGGATGACGGCCTATGTCTCAAGGTGTCGATTGGGCAGCACCTTGACAAGCCTGTTCGTGTCTAACATTATTGCCATGGTTGCAGAGTTGAAGTCATTCAGCCAGTTGTGTACGGCGCCCCCTCCCCACCCCCGTACAAACAACAGCAAATTTCACCGCTACCTGAATCGACCGTGCTGCACTGTGTGTGGTCGGTGTGGGTTCGGCCATATGACACCCCCCCCTTAACAATGACCTTCTTTAGAAATCCTGACGACTCTATATTGCTTTACAATCTGATGGTCAGATATACACCGTCGCTTTTTTTTCCTGCGGAGGCACAGTGGAAACATATCTTTGACTGACAGGAGACGTAAACGGCTCTGAGGATATGTATAGGGGCCTTTGGAGTCCCTGTCAACCCCCTGAGTGTTTAGTGTTACGCTTCGCATTATATCAACGAAACAGTTTCTATATCCTGCAGTGTATATGATAGGGAACTCAATCCCGGACCATTTTCAAACCTCTTGAAAAAGTACCTGTGATGCCTCGCAGGCATTGAAACAAAACCCTTAAAATACAGCTAGCTCCCTTCCCCTTTCTGACAGATGACTGTTTTGCTCAGCTGGGGGACTCTACTGTCTTCACTCCCACACAAAAGGTCCATTCTTCCCCTGACTAGTATATAAATATTGCTACAGATCCAGACTCCCGCACGCTCCGCAGCAGTGCCGCTGGAAATTCTTTTCTTTCAGACGATGAATTCATCTTGGATTCCTGAGGCCAAGTGCAAACTCTCTTTAAACTCCGCAGGGGGCTGTTATCCTGACTGACGTGTGCATATGTTGAGTAAATTACGTTCGCTGTGATATTTAAACTGGGCTCCCACATTCGCGGAGTTCGCCGTCGAGCAGACAGAGGCTACCAGGCGAACTAATGTCTCGGTTTTATTTATGTTGGCAGAGATCAGACACCGGAGGCCGCGGAGGATTGGCTACAGTATTTTCACACCTCCGACTCCGTGCTAATGGCCGCTGTTTCCCTGTCCCCTGATCCCCCACTAAATCCATTAGTGGGGCTTTGGCATTCCTCCATCCACTCAACTGTCAATGCCTGAGGAGACAGGTCCAGGTCAAAAGTGGAGGGGTGGAAGTGACCCACATATGGGTTGATGGAAACAAGACGTTCACTCAAGTCGTGCACAATTGAATAATGTGAATTAATACGAAACAGACACAGGAAAAGCCGAAAACCAAGCAGGCTATGCTGAAAATGTGACTCCACAAGGGAGAGACAAAGAAACAGAGAGTGAACTCAGATGTTTTTTGCTTTCCAATAAGAAAACCTGAAACTCAGGCCTGATCGGTTTGGAACAACATCATAAATCTTGATTCCCCTTTTAAAACCGGCCGATGTGATGCACAGTAAACCTCAGGTGTGGCGACGCTTGTTAATAACAAAGCGTTTTTTTATATGACGTCCGCGTGTCAATGGGAGATTTACAGTATGTGGCAGAATCTCGACAGTCTGGATACCTTGCAACAGAAGCGAGCACTTCCTATCCAGGTGGGATCTAATCTTGTTCGGGGGACTTCTTCTGCTTTATAAATACAGGACGCCGGCTCTGACAAACAATACCCAATAAACCACAAAGGAAGAGCGACGTGTTTATACAGCTTTGTTTAATGACCGTCCTATTGCTGCCAGCCCGACTTTCATCGTCACACACCGTATACCTTAAATGGAATTAAAAATCCTGCTGTTGAGGGGACCGCAGATTTGTGAATTATAGTTCTCGCTGTCTTTCTGGGTTCAGACGGAGGAAGCTGGTCGCACAAACTCGGTGAATTCATGACATTCCAGCAGGCTTATCTGACTGTATCTGTGCGGACTGTACCAGACGACACACTGCCTCTGGGCCAGTGTGCCGCCACTCTGCATTCTCCCCTTCAATAAGGCTCTGTATCTGTGTGTGTGTGTGTGTGTGTGTGTGTGTGTGTGTGTGTGTGTGTGTGTGTGTGTGTGTGTGTGTGTGTGTGTGTGTGTGTGTGTGTGTGTGTGTGTGTGTGTGTGTGTGTGTGTGTGTGCGAGACTAAATGTGAGAAGGGGTTTAGTCACATGTATTCACCATGCTTTATGTGTACTTAACGGGCATTAAAATAATGCATTCAGCCTTGAGTCTTAAGCGTACATGCCGGCTCTCACCTTTCCCATTCCTGGGTTCTCTTTTACTTTGGACACGGCTCGGAGCAGGCATGGCGGGGCGGGGGGCGGCGAGACCTGCAGGATGCCACTGAAGTTGGTGGGGTAGATGGAGGGCTCCTGTGGGTGGAGCAGCGAGGGCTGGTGCTTCTTGCGCTTGGAGGACAGATTCAGCTTCTGAGCTGCCCTGGAAGACAAAGAGAAACATGGAGATTGAAGCCAAACTTAGAAAAAACAACAAGGCCATGTTCATGTATAAACAAATTGCTTTTAGCTCAGGTGTTGTTTCCCGGTGAGGTACACAACCAAGAGCTTAATTGTCTACCATGACATTTTTAAGGGTGTGCAGAAATCACAGGCTGTAACGTAAAGGTCACCGAGCTCCTGTTGGTCTGCCAAAGTAAACAAAGTCAGCAGGAAAGCTACACCACTCCCACTCTTTCTTCACTTTAAATATTCCTTTTCTTCCAACTCCCAACTCAGTTTCCCCTGCAAAGAAGGTAATGATTAAGCCCTTCAACTTCACCTGGAACCAGTTTACTTCTCTCCCACCTCGATATTTTATACAGAAACCACAAATCCATAAGATAAAAATAAATAAATAGGCCTTTCAACTGTCAGGGACCATGTGTAGGCTGTTATAGCAGGAAGGGCAGAGCAAGAGCATGAATTTATCTTGCTCAAACACAAAAAACTGTCACCGACATGACAGGCGAGGGCCGCCGAAGCACGGTCTCCTGGGATATAGTCATGTCCATTTCTGCAAGTACAACTAAGCAATTATGACAGTGTACGTTCCCCCTGTCATTTAAATCAAAGCTGGAGCATGGTACGGTGCATTTGGAGTTTTGATCCTTTACATTAAATGAGGTGGACAGAGAAGCAGGCAGGTGAACCCAGCTCCCTCCTCCACCTTAGTGGAATCTTAATGGACAAATGGCTCTTAGCCCTCTGTAGTAACTGGATCCAGCTCTTTGAGGGTCCTCTAATTAAAATCCACTGTCATCCCGGCCGAGTGTCTCCCAGAGACAGCACTGAGGAGACGTAGATTGGCTACAGGGCCAAAAGAGTCTGGCACATACACACTCCATTCTGTCTAGATTCCTGCAGCTAAAAGGGCAGCACCAATATTTCTGCCTGGCCTGCAGGGAATCGAGCCAGACACAGAGTAGTTCCAGGTATGGCATTGCCCTGGATCAGCTAACACTGCACCTCAGCTGGAAATTCAAGGTCAGTGGAAGAAAGTAATACGCCAAGGACATCCAATGCACTCAAATCTATTTTTTTTTTCGACTCAAGCAGTGGGGATTCAGATAAATGCATTCAAGGCAAAGAGGTGATTGCCAGCATGAAGGAAAATACTGGCACGGGGAGTGAATGAAAATTGCAGGGAGAAATTAAAAGATGAAAAATCTGCAGAGCGAAGGGATTTTACGAGAAGTGAAAGAAGCGAGGCAAATGAGAAAGAGGGAGAGAGCAAATAAAAAGTGCAGACCCATGTGCGTCCTGGTGAGCAGTATTTTCCTAAGAGGTCAGCCGGAGCTCATTAGTCCTGCACCAGGCTCCTCTGGGCAGCACTGGGTGGGCTACAGCCAAAAAGCACAACCCACCCACCCCCTCCTCCCCTCCCAACTCCTCTCCCTGCATCCTGGAATGACAACCCCAGACCCAGCCCCTCCTCTCCTCAGCGGTCCCCTCTCCCAACTGTACGCCCCCTGCAGCGACAGCCCAAGAGCACAATCAGGGAACACACTACCGGCTGATGGAATAATTATTGCAACCAAGGGGGCTACAGGAGAAGGCTCTCCCCGGGGAGCTGCCCATGTGTGATAGCATGCGAGACGGATCGTGTGACGGGGAGGAAGAAAAATGAGATGGAATAGATGAATGTGAGATGGAGGGAAAGAAAAGGGGGGAAACAACACCAGAGTACACGTGGCTGTGTATGTGCGTGTGTGTGTGTGTGTGTGTGTGTGTGTGTGTGTGTGTGTGTGTGTGTGTGTGTGTGTGTGTATGCACATTTATGAGAGGTATCCACGGCACGTTCGTTCAAGATAGATGCGCCCTGTCGCTTCGTCTCCGTCTCACTCGCTCTCTCTCTCTCTCACCCCATTCTGTCTCTTCCTTTTTCCGGCAGAGAGATAAATCAGGCATCAGGTACCAGGAGTCACCATAACACACAGCATACAGAGGGAAGAAGGCGGCACTGTGCCGATTTATAATTGTCTTGACCAGTGAGGAGTGCTCAATACCGAATGCCGCGCTTGTAACCTTGAGATTTTAATTCATGCTGCACAATGGTGCACATGTGTTCTTCAGTGGAAGGTGAGAAAAAAAAAGGGATGGTTTGCTTTTTTCTCACCACAACCACATGTACACAGGGAAATTAATTGCTTGTCACCTTCTCTCCCTCCCTCTTCCCTCCCTCCCTCCTTCTCTCTCCCTCTCCCTGCGTTTCCCGACTACGCGATCAGTCAATGGGAAATAGGCTGCGTGAGGAGAGGCTCAGATTTCTTCGACAACAGCTTGTCCACCTGTTCACTCCCCATCTCCATGCTAATGAAGCTGTTTACTTGCACAACTTAGTCTAAATGCACCGAGGAGGGTGTGTGCACGGAGCCGAGGTTTCTGGTCTGATATCAGTGTTGAGTTTGTGCAAAATATTCTCATGCAGTGTCTGGTGGGAACATGCACCAGTGAGAAAATGCTGCACTGTTGTACTTACAGCTCTTTCCAATCCATTATCTAGTTTATGGTCATAGTCAAAAAAGAGACGACTGATAGAGTTCAACTTTGCGGTCAATGTCTGTGTTGTCACTGTTCTCCATTACTTGCACATTTGATACACTGGCACAGTCGCAGAAAGCGCAGCACAAGGCGGGGCGGCTCGCTAGTTGGGGCACAGGGGTCCTTTTTGCTCCGATCGCAATCATCGAGGTTCCACTTGATTTCACAGACGTTTGTGAGAAGCTGGAGGGGTGGAGGGAGGAGAAGGAGGAGGAGGGGGCGTGGGCGTCATAGTAACGAGAATGGAAGTAGCGCCAGGTGGGGCAGGGTGGAGGTGGGCAGACGGGATGGGTATCCTGCAGGAGAAAAGCAGTAGGACCACAGCGAGAGGGAGGTGTGCAGGTATAGTCCGGAGAGCTTCTCAGGAGGAGGCGGATGAGAGGAGGCGAGGATGAGAAAGAGAATCTCCTCCGTTCAAAGCACCTCCAACTCTTTCCATCCCTCGTCACCGGCAAAAGTTCAGCGTCAGTTCAGAGACGCAAAAACCCTGCAACAGCTTCCTCTCCAAGCTTCTCACCGCTTCTTTCACAATCCATTCATCCCACAGGCTGCACGGTTTTCCTCTCATTCGGTTAATCCACTGTGGTGTGTCTGCTGTTGAATGGCTGCAGGTCCTGATGTCCAGGTCCTTCCCAGAGTCTGTGCTGCTCACAGGCAGACGGAGGGCGGGGGGGAGAGAGAATCAACACGCCTGGCTAGCCTGGAAAATTTCCTTGGGTGGCTAAGAATGAGGAGAATTCCTACTCCGGTTCCGCCTCTCGGTCCCTCTCCTGCTATCGGTGAAATGCTGGCAGCTGTCCTGCCGTGTTTCTCCCTCTCTCTCCTCTCTCCTCTCTCTCCCTCTCCCTGCCTCGCTCTCTCTCTGACTCCCTCACACACACATGCACACACACACATGCTCACACACACACACACAGACTCCCTCCTCTCCCTCTCTCTCTTTCTTTCCACAGCCCAGCCCCTTTTCCCTCTGACTGCCAGACGAGGTGTCAGCGCTCGATTGCTGGCTGCTCGCGGCGCAATTTGCAAGTATTCTCTTTCTCTCTCAACCCACATGCACACACACACACACACACACACACACACACACACACACACACACACACACGCACACACACACACACACACACTCTGTCTCAAACCCCAGCACACACACATGTGCACCCCACCACACGTCACATGAATACTTAATGCACACAGGAGCCCTCTCTTCTTTTAGGGTCCCACACTTCAAACAGATTTGGTTAGTATGCATATACAGTGCATGCATGTATGAGTGTGTGAGTGTGTGTGTGTGTGTGTGTGTGTGTGTATACACTTGTGCACATTTGTGTTTTCTTTAGCCATTGTTAAAGGATGTAATTAGCCAAATGAATGAGAGTGTTATTAATCATAAGGAGTGACACACAGATAAGGAAGGATATACTTAAGAGCAGAAAGATGGATTGCCTGAATGAGCGATGCTTGGACTCAATTGGGAAGCTGTGAGAGATTTAAAAAAAAAAAAGAGTGTGAGCGAGAGTAATGAGAGGGCACACAATGAACAGATGACATGTTAGAAAGGCAGATTTATGCCGGCCAGCGAGACAGAGTGCAGTCAGTCAATGGTCAAGGGTAAAAAAAGGGGAATGAAAGCATGTGAGTGGGCGAGCACCGGGGTGAGAGTACCCTGTATTCCCTGGGCTGCCAATTTACCAGTAAGCCCTCTCAGCCCCCGACCAGCCAGTCTTGTTTGAAAGGCTTCGGCGTTGGCTGCAGAGTGCCTCCTACAACACGTCTGCAGACAGAGTGGGTGTGAGACTTGCCAGATGAAAGTGCATTCAGCACAAGCGCACAGCTCTCTCTCTCTCTCTGCCTCTCTCCCTCTGACATAGTGCCCCGTATATGAACCCTGCTGGATTAAATGTAGAGTTAAAAAAACAACAACAACCCTGCACTAAAATAAAAAGCCATAGAGCTGCTGATCTATTTGAAGTTGCAGAGTAAGAAGATACGTGGCATAACCTTTATCTTCCTCCTTGCCACAGCGAGCTCACCTCTGCCTTTGTGCAGCGCGTCTAAATTAATTTGCCTTAGGTGGCGATTTTCAGGAGCAAGAAGCTTGACCACGGAATCCCTTTGAATCATGGCTGGCAGTAGTCAATGAAAAGGAGACAATACTAATGTGGACATTGGTCACCCTAACAGTGTGACTGCTCATTGGTCTTATGCCTACTGCAAGTGTTATACATCAAAATGAAGTAATAACAGAGGACAGCCACAGTTGGAACTGTCCTGATAGCCTTTCAGCTCCATCACTGTCTCCTTATGAACAGACCGCAGAGACAGATAATGACTGTAATATATATAAATGAGCCGCAGCAAGACAGATGTAAAATCATGGACCGGTTAGAATAAAAGGTTTTCCCGGCGCTTTTGTTCGAGAGAGGACGTCCAGGATTTGTCCTCACATTCGGAGGGAGGGACAGTGAAGGAGTGGAGAGAGTGGAGGAGGTCAATGACTGGAGGACAGAGAGCGTGGAGAAGCTTTTGCCTACTGCTTTCAGAGCTCCACTTGGGCCTCCTGTCAATAATGGCTCCGGCCCTCTATTCAAGCTTTGTCAAATTAACAAAAGAAATTCCTCTGGCCCCAGAGAATCATTAGCTGGTGCACCAATTAGCTTGTTTGTGTAAATTTGTCCCCGGCTACACCTCTTTAGGTAGCTTCTTCCTGTGGCTAATTACCATGTTGGCCACATTTACTATCCTTGACATTTCCTTTCTGTGATTCTCCTTTTTTCTTCTTCTCTGCGGACAAGATAAGGATGCCCTGTCCATTCAAGCAGGAATCAGATCACCGGCTCTGATATCACACTGCTCCACAGCGAGTCTTCCCTCACGCTGTTGCTGATTAGCAGGCCGGCGTCGCTCCTCATGAATGGAGGTGGGAATACTGGGCTCCAGCCAGCCTCGACACCATGCAGTGATAATGACTACAACAACAATGAGTCGGGCTCGCTCGCTCGCTGCTGGAGACATTCAAAATTTATCCTGAGCACAGTAGTGAAGGCATGTGAGATCTTTTTTCAAGGATATACAGTGTGTGCATGGAGCCGTGCTGTTGTTGTTGAGCACTAGAGAGACTGTCAAGCCCAAAATGCCATACCAGCAGATGGTGATGATTGATTGGGCAGGATGTGTGTTGGCCTATCAGGTGAGGTGCTATGTTTTTGAGTCAAAGGCTAATCAATAGGAAACCTCCCCAGAGCTAAAATCAGTACACACTGTCTTATTGATGGGCTGCCCTTGACACGATCAAACAGCCCTCTGCCCCTAAGGTGTGGGGGGATAACATAAATCCTCCAACTGAGCTTAACTCGAGAAGAAATACAGACTTAGATCGGTTAAAGTAAGAGAAGCAGGCTAATGGTCGGACTCCACTGAGCAGATTGACGTCACTTCCTGTTTTTTTGGGGGGGGGCAAATTTGGGGTTGGATTAACACAAATCTTCATTTTCAACGCCGGCCTCGATGGCTGCGTGCCCAGGTCACTCGCGGTCCGACCCAGCCGCCACCAAGCCTCACTGGTGATTAAGCGACCATGACATCAGCCCCTCACACACACACACACACACACACACACACACACACACACACACACACACACACACACACACACACACACACACACACACACACACACACACACACACACACACACGTCCATATCATGCACACACAGAGAAGAGGGGATGATGTCATACTCTGCCAACCAGCCCTGGCAGCAAGAAGGCCCACCCCAGACAAGATTTACTAGCAAGGTCAGGATGCTGATCATTAAGTATGAGACAAATGCCCGCACGCCATAAAACCCTCCTTCTCCGAGTCGACCACAGTAGCTATATCTCAGAGGGACTGTTTGCTGTGGTTGTCAGCATCCCTCAGATGTATGGCCTTTCATGTATAAATATATGCATTGCCCCAACACTAAAAGCCGAAGGGGTCACGTAGGGTGGGCTCTTAAAATAACCAAGGAAATAAGCAGATTCAGGTGACCTGACGCACAGCATTAGGCACATGGGGACAATAACTGAGGAACAGGCTGTCAAATGCATGAAAAAGTGGATCCGGGCCTCCTGTGTGGCGCTGAGGATTAGTCTGGTAATGAGTCTGTCTCCTTTCCAGAGTCTCCCTGCAATCAAGGGACCACTGGTATAAACATTCATTTAGTTTCTCTCACTTCCTCTTGTTTATTCTAAATCACTCAAAACAACTAATGCCTGAGGCCGCATCCCGACATATAAAGGCTTTCTTTTGAAAACGCATCAACTCTGGTACGGAAAACGCCTGACGTCCACACTGCTCCGGAGTTTTAGAGCCTCTAAAACGGAGAAGCTTAGAAACAATGATGTGGAAACATTGCTCATTCACATGACCCTTTTCCTGAAGAATACAAGCAGCATCAGGGAAGAACACAGTGTAACGAAACATGGACAGTCAATTAAAAGCATTATTGTTGTCTTTGCTCACAGCTGTTGTGCAGTTGGATTCTGTTTACACCTGCACACGCATGTCCAGTATATGTGAATGGTCATGTGATGTGAGGGCCTGTTAATATGGAGGCAAATTTGTTGTGTGGACGGAGATAGTTTTAGATTGAAAATGTAATTGTGACAAAATTTTACTTTACAGAAGCTACTAACAAAATCCTCCACCAGGAGACGGAGGAACAGACACTTCCCTCTGTGCAGTCTGGTTATCTCATCAACAAAAACCCTGATCTTTCCAGTTATTCCCCCAAAAAATTGTGTTTCCTCTTTCCTTCGGCAGCACAGGATACATTAAAATGGAGGAGAGAACTAACAGGCTTATCTGGCTGTCTGAATCTTATCAATCGAAAGCTCTGAAGCTCTGAAGCCTTCACCTGCATGGAAGCCAGCCCGCTTGCTCGGCTGTTTTAATGACAGTCTGAAGGAAGACCCTCTCTCGTGTCAGTTTACACAGCGGCAGTTTACAAGAAGTGGCCAAACACCTCCAGGCTAGGATTTGCACGCATTCTATAAATCCTCAGAAATAGATAAATGGATCCTCAGCTAAACCAGACAGCAATGAATGTGATGTCCAGTTAGCTGAGCAATATCTCACTTGGCACGTTCCAAACACATTAAACCAAGGCCTTTTAGAAAAGCTCTTTGTTTCCATAAGGTGTTCGACAAGTCTTTTGTTCCTGTAGTGTCTGGCCTTGGACACAGAATACCAAATGGGGCATCATTTGTGTGCGCTGACTGCTGACAACCCAAGGCTGCACACACATCTCCTCTGCACCAATCCCTGGCAAATTAGGTTAGGCCAAATCCAATCATGTCACATCTCTGAATACAATGTGAGAAGAGAAGATTCCAGACAAAAACCGATACGAAACTAACTTGTCTTAGTCATGTCATGAATGTGGATTCAAAGAGCTCATCTGCCGCTTCAGTAATAATCCCTGTCCATACTAACACACCTGAAAAGGTATATCATGTGACCATTCACTTACACTGGGCGTGCTGGTGCAAACAGGAAGCAGATAATCTGCTCTACACTTAGTTGCTCACTTGCAGCAAATACTTTGAATGAGAAACAAATATGGTGAAAAGTAACCTTGAACCGACAAGGTGGAACTGCTGGTGTTTACAGCGTTTTGATTTGCCGCAGGTCATGGAGTTGTGACTGATAAGAACCACTCTGGATGTGATTACGGGGGACTGCGTCATGATTTCCAAACAATGAGTTTTCAAACTAAAACGGGGCCAGCAGTGCTTCCAAACTTCTCCACTGGAGAGAAAATAAAACATAATGTGGATGTTGCCCAACTCTTCTGAATCATGTGGACTGAGGTGGACAACGAGGGGTTAGTGCATCCTCTGGAGAATAGCTTGAATAACGGCAGGTCGTTTCAAAAACAGGAAGAAAGTACAAGTAGGGAACAGGGAAAAGGGCAGTGCAGAGGTAAAGCTGGAGGTGAAAAAGATTAGAAATTAGAGATGAATGAGATGGAATAGGAGGAAGAATCTCCAACAAGTAGAAAATGCAGGTGAGTCAGAAAGACAGAGGCGGTGAGAGAGGGAGCGGCAGGGTGAGAGTCCTCTCTTCGATCAGCAACTCTGGCTCTGTGCCAGTGAAGCGCTGTCCACGAGGAGGTAAATCATTTTCTGCATGAGAAAGAAACAGGGGGGAAAAAAGACTGTTGGGGCCGCTCTGCCACGGCCAGCTTGAAGTTGCTTCATTCCCAAAGATGGGAATCCCCAGTCGGCCAAGAATGAATGGAACAGTTGGCGCAAAAAAGAAAAAAACTCATCAATATTCAAGGAAACCTGGTTTGTTGCGACAGTACATCAGGGAAAGCAACAGTGGATTCAAGCACTGGCTTGTATCAACACAGAGGTAAAATTAACTTCTTTGTTCGTTTTATTCTGCCTATCAAGGGAACTACGTTAGGCAGGTTTATCTTCTGTGCTTCTGGACGTCGCGTCGAGAAGAACAGACTCGTGACTTCCCAGAGGACTCTGCAGAGAAGGTGCTGTGTGTCTATGCCGGTTAACCCCTTAATGATGGAGGAGGGATTATTTCTGGCAGGGAAATGATCCACAGTGGGTGACAAACCCTTCTTGTGGTAAAACTGCCTTCCGGTGTTTTCTGTTTTTTTAAAGACCTACCCATAAAGCTTTGCGGTTCCAGACTCCCCCTGCGTCCCAGTCACCCTCTGTGAAAGACCACAAAGCTCTCTTGCCAAGTTAGGGGCTTAGGGAGGGCTTCAGACAATAAAGGAAGGACATTTAGGGTAAAAGTTAAGGGCTATAATTCTATTTACAGTTCACTTTATTGTTCTTCCTAGCATTCATGATCACATCATGCTAATATGCCTTTAACTAGCAAGAACATTAAGTCATGTGGTGTTGAACAAAGCACAGGGCTTTAGCTCCGCAGGACCCATTTATCAGTAAATGAGATAAAGGGGCCAATTTAAGGCCCCTTGAGGAAAGAGCTGGACATACCTGCAATGAGAATCAAAAGGTCCTCAAAGGAAAATCTCTAGCAATTGTCTCTAACTCGTTTACAGGAGACTTCCTGAAAACTGCAGCGTTAGAAGCGAGACGGGGGGGGGGAAACGTTCAGCTATTACGTCAAAATTGGTCCAGGCAGCAAAAAAGAAAAAAAAGTCCTGGAAGAAAATTCACTTTTTCAGCTGATGGGTGACAGATGATAATGAAGACATGTTTTCCTCCTGCTCTGCAGACTCCCCACCTCTGGCACTGCTGACAAAGATTAACAGCTGCTTTCATCTCTTCCAGTGTTTTTTTCACTCTGCTCCTCAGACACGGCTCCAGGTATTTCTGCTGCGCTCCTCTTCGAGGCTGTGGAGAATCTGGAATAACTTCAGACTCTCGAATACACATGTTGAACTCCGATTCACCCGCAATCCCACCCACACGTTCCCTTGAAAAACCTCAGGAAATTCTGTTCGGGGGCCTGCCGAGACAGCATCGCTGCCGACTGACTGAGTGACGTTTCCTGTCTCGGTAATCGTTTCGGCTCACAGTTGGCTATTAGACATAGAAGAGACAGATAACAGCCAATATTAACACAGGATGTCTCTGCGATCAGGTAAAATATCATCTAAGATTAAAACATAACGCCCTATGAGAACGGAGGATAACTTCAGGGCATGATGAGTGTGGGAGAGACAGACAGAGGGGTGAAAGCCAGCATACTTCTGCTCCACTTCTCTGCTTCATTAATCATTTGCTGCCAGGGTAAGACACCTAGCGATTATTTATTTGCACTTCTCCACACAGAGGCTATCACAACACACAGGCCCGCAGGCTGCTGAGAACATTTGGGCGTGATTAATCAGTGGGCCGTCCGGAGAGACAGAACACAGGGGGAGGGGAGATTCAACACGTGTTTCCTAATCTTTCATCTATATTCAAGTCAATAGGCATACCCGCAAAAAACTAGAGGGGGTCCGAGTCAGGTGGGATGAGCTGTGCTGTCGGCGAGGTGGCCATGATATCAGCTGTAGGAGCGCTGGATGAAGTGATCATTTGGATCGGGCGAATCAATAAACACATCACGGATTTATATAGGAAGAATACTGACGTGAACACACGTGGGGGAAATGTGTCCCTGAGAACCGCTGCTAAGACGCTAGTGACTACAACCACATTATTCGAGCTAAGCAGTTTATCCTGTATCACACTCTCGTAAAGTCAACCACAGAAATACACACTGCAACGCTCGCTGGGCCACATAGAGCGTATGGGGATAATGGGATTTTTAGCACGCCGCAGCTGGCTTTCACGTGCTGGGTCGTGAACCGATTACAGGCTATAATCCGCTCCATTCAAGACGACGTTGCACGCAGAAAGCAGAAACACAGGGGAGATAAATCCTCCTTGCTGCTTTTAGTTTGATACAGCAGTTTTCTTTTTTTCACGTGTCCTGCACAAGCTGCTGGCTTGTTTCGTTTGTAATTGGACGAGAGGAAGTCAAGGGCATAATGAAACTCTTAATCTCTCCTAACTCTCCACTAAGAAGAACACTGTGGTGCAAATATCATGTGGAATACGTAGAAACAAGAATACTGTATTTATTGCACCGTGAAGCCAAAGGTTATTCTTGAAACAAATAAATGGAAAACAACTAAACTCTGCTACGGACACGCCTGGCGTCCACAGTGTTTAAGAGCCAAGGGGTTTTAGTTTAAAAACTCCTGGGCTACGTTTTAGAGATGTTTAGAAACAATGACGCAGACACCCAACACTGTGTGCTGATTGGGTCTTTTTGGTCATGACGTAGCCTTCGCTGATTCATCAGAATCGTATCACATGACCCTTCTGGAAGAAAACAACCAGCATTAGCCCTTTAGTGTAGATCGCAACATGGATAATCATTTACAAGCGTTGCTGCCATTTTTGTTTTGGGCTTCTGTGAAGTTACATTCTGCTCTTTACAGTAATACACTGTTTACATTCAGAGGAGATGACCTATTATTGAAGCAGTTCTGTCTAAACCGACACGTGCATGCCCAGTGTACGTGAGTGGTAACGTGATATGTGTTTTCAGGGGTATTAGTGACGACAGGGATTAAAACTGATATGGAGCCATTACGCTCGTGTGGACAGAGATTGTTTTCAAACAATGACGTAGTAGTATGGATGTATCCATAGTGTGTTTCCCGTATAAGCTACATTTCAAAACAGATTATGAAAAGAAAGTGTGTTTTCAGGGTGGAATTGTTCAGCTCCTGAAGCTGAGGGTGATGAGGTAAACACTACAGCACCTGCCCTGACAATGGCCTTATCCTCAGTGGTAATCTAAACTCCATCCGCAGAAAGCTGGGCCCTTCTTATTAACTTACAGAACCATGGGGGTTCTGTAATGTTTCCTGAAGAAATAAAGCATGAGCGTTTGGGGAAATCAACCTAATGACAGTGATTAGGCAGCTATTAGTTATGTTGAATAGAAAAGGCCGTGGCTGAGGAGCAGCGACGTCTGAGAAGCTCCACCAGGAGCCGCCTTTGTTTCTCCAGATTGTTCGGCATAAAGGCAGCTCATGGGAGCACGGGCCACAGGCTCTATTCTACATCTGCGCACAATAGGTCATAAAATTCTTTAACGCATATATTCCCCGCCACCAGCTATTGCGATTCCGCTGCAATCTTACACTGCGTCTCGACCACTGTGCAGAAGTCACTGCGGTTGTAATGGCAAAGATAATAGAGTCCATTTGCATGACTTTCACTGAGGGGCACTAAAGAGGTTTAGATGGCATCCCTCGGCCCCCACAGGCATGATGTATAATATCCATTCAACAGGCTAGAGGTTAGAGGATTTGCAGAGTCGTGCATGATAACTAAACACTAATGTACTGATCATCGAGCCCTGTGGGGGCTCTGAGTCGTTATACAGTGGAATGAGGAATTCTCTACGTGGGCAGGCAAACAGAGTTAGAGAAGGATTGACCTCTCCTGCCCACACGCAAATATTCTCACACAGACTGGCTTCTTTGATCGTCCCTGCCGACACGGTGAAAGAAAAAGGAAGCTCTATGTTCGGGGACAAGCCGAAAGGACAGAGGTCGGTGCTCCACATCCTCTTATTTCTCCATGTGTGAAAGGAATATGTCAGAACTGCGATGGCTATGCTTTCCCCCCTCTCCCCTTAGGGCTTAGTGCACGTGGACCCAGGGTGAGTGCACAGGATTGAGTCAGCACTTCGGCTCTTTGTTTGTCAGTCACCCCTCCACTGCCCCCCTGCAGGCTATGTGAGTGGGCCAGACAGACTTCCTGACTCAGGGATTCATTTGGGGGAACAGGGGAAAAGGGGGAATGGGTTATGCCTCGTGCAGGCATGCGACAAACCCTCAGCTTCTCTTTTACCCCCATCACTAGAGCTGTTTTACCATTCATGATGAGCGACTCTACACTGTGTGTCACAATGCTTATCATCACCCTGGAGCTGCAGGGTTATGCATGTGATCATATGCTGTAGGGAAAAGACTGTCACCCAGAAAAAGGAGATCATGTGAAAAGTAACACACAGAATCCAAATCCGAATTTTCAATGTAGTGTTCAGTTGAGCCGTAACCGATTCTTTTTCTGTTGTCTGATCAAATATCAGCATTTCATAAACATATCAGTATCTGTGTTTATGTTCACTGATATGCAAACTTTATTTAACATTATTTTGTATTATTAATTTATCAGGATGTGAAGACAATTTCAACAAATAATATTTTTTAAAAGTCTTTCAGACACAAATTGTCATCTTTAATTCAAGTTCAATATATTTGGTTGTATTTGTGTTTCCTTTTCATTTATAGTGATGTATGATAAAGTTTAGGGTTAAACTAGAAAAATATCAGGACACAATTAAATCTCTTTGTCATAAGGGTTTGATAATGACATCTTAAGAAAAGTATTTTATATGTTATGCGTAAATATTGGCAGATTTATCAGTATCAGAAATGTTTATTCTATAATATCGGTATCAGCATCAGCCCTCAAAAAATCCATCTTGGTCAGGCTCCAGTGTTCTGTAAATATACTCCTGTGCGGCATGTTATATATATATATGAGTCACTCAGGCTGCCGGAACACTGCCTGTCCGTGCCAGTTTTCGATGCAGTAAAGATTAAATCTGTATCTTCCAATCAGAAAACAATGATGTCTGTTACCTGAGAATCATGGAGGCTTGTGAGTCAGAGAGAGGCGACCTGTAAGAGGGAGGATGAGAGGATACAGGATGGTAGCGGCATGCACCTCTCTGCTGTAGATGCCGGAGGCTGCAAGGCCAGACTGAATCTCCATCAACATCTCAGCCTTGACGGAGCCTGACGGAGCCTTGGATAGATTCTCACACCTGGGTTTATCTACCGGCTGCAGCAGACGCCGTCAAGGCCTCAGCTGGAGCTGCTGCAGAGTCGACCACTGCACAGAGGCAGCCATTAGTCCCATCAGCCTGATTATGGCAGGAATATAGCAGCTGGTGTTTTATCCAACAGCAAACAAAGACAAATAACACAGAGCAGCTCAACCATCCCGACTACCACCCACTCAATTCTTCTGATGAGCCATTCACTGCCCCTGGGCATTTGTTGCTCAGATTCAACAGATTGATATGAATCAATTTCGTTTGTCAGGCTCTGGAGGTGGAGGTAGCATTAACATTTCAGCTCCCCTGTGGTGGTCTCCCTCAAAATGGAGCCAGTGTTTCTGCACTTTGTTTCCTGCCCTGCTACACATTCTGCTCAGACTCTCACTCGGTGGAGGAATCCATCTCCAGCAAAAACCATTACCCTCTCACCTCCGGGGAGCAGACAGTCCGAACCCGGACTGCAGAGAACCGCGCGTCCCACAGAGCGGAAAAGAGAGAGTGACACAGAAACAAGAAAAAGCAAAAGGAAAAAGCAATAGACATCAGAGCTCACCGTGCAGAATCAAAAAAAACAACCCAGACGTGCATTTTGCTACACAAACACGCACACACGCAGAGTATCACACATCCAAGTGAGGTCAGAGTTGCTTGTGTGCAGCATAGCAACTTACTTGACTCCCATGGTAGTGAATGCGATATTCTTCTCCACAGGCGCAGACCTCCTGCTCTGCCCGATGCTGTCAGAATGGAGCATCAGCCCGAGCGCTCCCTCGGAATGACAACATCTACAAGCCCATACGTCCCGCTCAGCCACCGTCCCGCTCTGTATCTTTATCCCCCTGACATGTGGGCCAGATCCAGAGTGCTCAGTGAGACCACTCTGCTCCACATAATCTGCCCGCCCTATTAGTCAGCGACGAAGATCCCTCCTGTCAATCACGGCGCAGCCAACCAAACGCAGGTCTGTCCTGCTATGTCGGCCTCAAGGCTCAACCCACGGACCACCCCTATCATGGAAGAAGCTTTAAGTTGTCCTTTACAAACAAACTCTGACACATGATTTAACTTGAATGGTGCAGAGTACAGCTCATACCTCCACCAATCCAACAATCCCTTAAATTCAATCAGGCTGCACCACATTTCACACACTCATACATATGCTTAAAAAAAAGGTCTATTTCACAAAATCCTGGATCCCAGAAAGTTGATGTGTTCCACCAAATTTCATGGAAATCCTTTGATCTGTTTGTGTGTAATCTTGCTTATAAACAAACATATGAACCAACTGACAGAGGTGGAAACCTCATCTCTTCCGGCGGAGGTAACAATGGGCTTCTGAACGTCATCCAACATGTTATTCAGAATGAACAAGCAGCTTGGGCTCCTGCAGCGCTTCCACGTTCCAACACGCCGGACTCAGCACTGAAAAGATGCTTTTCCCTCCCTCTGACTAAATTATAGTCCAGTGGACGAGAGAGGGTTATTTCAACATCCTGCTTCCCAATCTCCAAAATCAGTCGCATTTTATTTCCACAAGCTAATGACTTGTTTCTATGGTTACTCAGCGCAGCCCGGGGGATAAAGGGCAGTGTTGCTCACACAAAGGCCGGAGAGCCTCGACTGAACGGCCCTGTAGCCGCGGCCGCAATTACAGGAGGATTCCTTCTGCACAATCACAGTCATTACTGCGCAAACACTCACCTGGGCAGCAGCTGCGGGGCGGACGATGAGCGACCCATAAAACCACTTCCTCCTGACACTCCTTCAGGGCCGCATTCCAGCAAACAGCTGTCCGCCCTGTCCCTGCAAACGGCCCGGCCCGCCCGCCTGTGTGCCACCTCTTAAGTCTTTAATGTCCCCGAATCCTTCCACTAACTTGTTGAGTCTGCAAAGTCTTTTTGTAGCACTCTATTCATTACCTGCCCATATCTTTAGAGAGAGTAAATCATCCCCCTCTGGTGTGTGATTAGTGTGAGGTTGCAAAGCGAAAAAATGAACTGCACGCCCCCCCGGCTCTAAACAAACACAAACAAGGGACCAACAATAGGCCGGTGGAAAATGTCTAATGCAGAAGTGAGCAGGAGAAGACCTCAAGCTGAGCAGTGGACTCGTCTGAGAAACATCACAGAAGCGACGAGCAATAAACACACCGTCACAATCAGCAGGTGTTAATGGAACAGAGTGATGGGCAGAGGGGTCTGCAGGGCGCCAGTCAGACACAGCGCCGAGCCCCTGCAGCGAGCTGCGCCTGCTTTCATTGCACAACGCTGTGTCAATACACTAATCATATGCTCTGTCACAAGGCAATCAGTGCTTAACATGCTAGTCAGCTGAACACATGGCTCTAAATTCATTAGCCCCACCCCCAGTATTGCACTGGTGTCCACACTTAATGATATGCGCACATGCACACACACACACACACTATCCGGTCGCAGTTTGACCCTTGACACTTCCTGTCTCCTTGCGACTGTATAGTCACTCTAATTATCAATGGGTCATTACTGAACCCCCCCCCCCATCATCATCGTCATCTCTGTTTCAGGCGACTTTACACAATCAGCAGACGCAGGAAGCAGCAGAGAGGAAAAAGAAAATAAAAAGATAAATTCAACTTCATGTGATCTTTTTTTTTTCTATTTTCTGAAAACAGAGGCATCACATGATGAGATTCATGGTCTCTGCATTTTCATGGCGAATCGCTCCAGGCAACAACAAAGAGACTAGCAGCACTTAAGAGTCTCACATTTAGACACACAGCCTCGCAGCGATCGGGGTTAACAGTATCTTATAATCATGCAAAACCACTAAGTAATTTGTTCCCTTGAATTAATAACTAGCACCTTCAAATTAATAATTGTCTCTCCCCAATTAAAATGAGCCCAGACAAATTACTTCAACAATCTCCGAAGGTTAAATAAGTTTCAAGGATGCATTTAAAGGTCCGGTGTGTAGGATTTAAAGGGATCTAAAAATCAGAAATGAAATATATATATATATATAGATAATTATGTTTTCATTAGTGTATAATCACCTAAAAAGACTCAATGAGAGTGGAGTCCGCCACGCTGCATCTTCATTTTCCTACATAACCCAGAATGGACAAACACTGGCTTTAACGAGGAGCTTTTTTCTTACATTACCTGAAGGGCACATTGTCGGTTTGCCTCCACACTAAAGCCCCTTTTTTACTGATCGCAAAACCCAGTTACACCCACTAACATCTGGCTTTTGTCTGCAATGGGAATGGATGCAATCAACATTTACCTCTGTGTTTAAAAAAAACTAAACAAGTATACCCACTAATTTTGGTGTAAAAAAAAAGGTATTGGAGAGGGAGGGGATGAGGGAAAAGGGTTTTCAGCTGATCGCACTCTGCAACTTCACCTCTAGAAGTCAGTACACCCCACACACTGGTTCTGTAACAGCTAAAACATAGTTCAATCTACAGTATATTGAAGTTAACGCATGGAATAATCTGAGGGAAATAATTAGTAATTTGCTGCCATCAACACAAACAAACTCTTCGTATAATTGTTTAAAGGAATAAAAAAAAAGAAAATGCTTGATTAAGTAGTTTATAGTCACAAATAATTAATCTTATAGGATCCACGTTATTGATCTGTGCACAGGACCTGTCTTAAATGTGTCTCTGACCTGCTGAGCTCTGCGGTTACCTCATCGACATTTCTGCTAAAATGATTTTTCAACTCACTACACATCTTTAATGAAACAAATTAAATGCTTTTCTAAGCAGTTGAATGCTTGACTTATTTTCCCATGAAAAATTAAACAATGAGTGGCTTTTGTTCATCACCCTCTTCCCTTTCTCTCAGCAGCAAACTAGAGAGAGCAGCTCGACTCGGGCTAATTGTGTTCTAATTAAAATTTCATCTCTGAGTGGAACGGTGTTAGTGAATGTCAGACAAGTGTCTGTGGAGCCTTCTCCACCCTAGTGGGGTAGAAAGTGCTGTTTGGTTATTCTGCTCTTACATCCTGGGCTCTCAGGATTTACACATGCATACCGCTAATTGTATCTTTGGAGAACAAAAAGGAATACTAATCAGATAAGAGTTTTCAATCAAGTCGAAAACACGGAGAACGCTAATTTCAACACTTAATTTTTTTCAACCGGGGCGCTACCCGAGCAGAGAGAAAACATGAGAATCTGTTGATTGATTCGTCGTTGTTGTTTTTTTTTTACTTTAGAAGTTAAATTTCAATCAGCAGTGATACACAAACTAATGAAACAAACACAAGAATATGAGGACTGTGGTGATGATGATGATGTTCATGTTGCAGACGACAGCTGCAAAGGGTCAGGAAGTTGGTGGGTTATAAATCAAGCACAGTGCATCTCCACCACCTTTATTTCAATGCTGTGCGAAGCTGGCCCTGTCATCGCTGTGTTTCTCTGGGCCAAGTCAAACACCACATTCCTGGCAGCAAATTATCTTCGGGATGAAATCAAAAGGTGGGACACGTTACTGCACTTCCACGTACACCCCCCTCTGCCCCACCACGACCTGCTGCAAGGAAAAAACAAGTCCGCCTCACTCTTTTTCCCCTGATTGGCCCGCACTGTGTGGCTAGACACAGCTCTTTATAAGCTACTCTTTTTGAGCTCGGGTCCAAAGAAAACACAAAAACCAATAAATCAGTGTCAAGAATTAACCCCCGTCTAGCAGAGCGCCACACCTTGGTGTTATTCAGACCCACGGCTCTTGGGACGGGAAGCGAGATGCACAGGAAGTTGCATATTTAGTGGAATGTCAATTACCTTCTTTAAGCGGGGGGTTTATTTTTCTTTAACCAACGATAAGGTAGAACTGTTAATGACAGTGTTTACACCTTTTTACCTTCACCGGTGGAAGTTGAGTCATTGGAAGCTAATGCGGGTGACTGTGTCATTGTTTCTAAATGTCTCTGTTTTTGCTCATCCCTGCTATAATGCAGCCCAGGATTCTACAAACTAAAACAGGACCAGCAGGGTTTCTAAACTGCTGCACTTTGGGGCTCGAAATCTCTGGAGCAGTGTGGACGGCAGGCGTAATCATAGGAACAAACGAAAACACGAGAACCAATAAATCAGTGTCAGGAATCAACCCTGTCGAGCAGAGGGCCGCACCTTGGTGTTATTCAGACCCACCTCTCTTGTGACGGGAAACGAGATACATGGGAAGTTGCATATTTAGTGGAATGTCCCACAGCCAAAGGAGATGGACCCAAGCACTCATTTACTCTGACCTTGTGGAAGCTGGCAAGACAAACTCCATTTGGGGGCTGCTCGGAGAGAAAAAAAACCTAAGCTCCACAGTGATCCCCCATGGGCTTCCTGTCACACTCTACAAGTCCCTTCACCTCCCGCGGTGCGGAGCTTCAATGGCCCCATGCATCATTCTCAGTCAGCTTCACTTTCGCCAACATTCATTATGGCGTAGGACTCCTCAAAGAGAGAAGAGGCAGGGAATGTATGCACTGACCGGCCTGCCAGGGAATCTATCAATGACAATGCAGCACATTGCACCAGCCGTCCACCCGCCTGGAGAGGGTGAAGTATTCTCCGGGGCAACAACAACACCAGAGCCAAGCAGCGCTGGAAAAAAAGAACCCTGAGAAACACCGGAGACAAAATGGTTCCACCAACAGAATGAGAAGCCCCGCTCTGCAGCTGCAGGAGGTTCGAAACGTGCAGCTGGAAAATCGGGAGTTTGAAGTTGAAGAAGCAAAACAAAGAGGAAAAATAACTAAACATGAAATACCTCAGGACAATACGCAGCTTTAACCTAAGCCCCTTTTCAGACACTCCCTCCTCTCATTGAATTATGTAATTCTATTATCCATTCATGGGCACTGGTGCCTGTAACCAAAGGTTCATTTAGTTCCATGATGGTGTGTATCCCAAGGCGTGCTAGAATTCAACCATGGCAAGAACAACATGTCCATGGAATAGGTGCCCCACATGGATGTTAACACCGTGAGCCATGACCTTCTGCAGACATCTGAAGGCATGTCTGTACACACCTCCTCTCCAGCTCTCTTCATGTACTGTACACACACACACACACACACACACACACACACACACACACACACACACACACACACACACACACACACACACACACACACACACACACACACACACTGAAGCTTGAATGCACGCAGGTGTGTATGCATACAAGCTCACATAAACACTAAACACTTCATTTACCACCACAACAGCTCAATCTTATCTCTCTATGCTTTGACAGACTCAGCCATGGTGTGATTTGACAGGACGGAGGCGGGGGGGGGAGGGGGAAGGAGGTGCTTACCTAATGAAGAAGGAGGCTGCTGTAGATGAGGAGGGGGAGGCAGAGGCGGAGGTAACGGTGACGGCTGAGGGGAGTCCCGGTTGGCTGGAGCTCCCCAGTCGGCAGGGCGTCAGGGTGCTGCTGCTGCTACTGGTGGTGGTGGTGGTCATGTTGGTGACCGGGGCCTCTGACGCTGTGACGACCATGACTGGATCCCCCGTCAAACCCGGGGCCTGTTGACACACAGATACAGAGATAAGACCACGACCAACACTTACAGGCTTTATCACTCCTGCCCACCTTCCTTCCGCCCCATTTACTTCCCCTCAGCCACAGATGGACGGGCAGATGCTGCAGCCAGCTCCGGTGAGCGGGAGTCAGCAGTATCCACAGCAGAGAGCTCCCCACAGAACAGCGAGGACCGCCGCACCATTCATTGATTCTGGCAACACTCTCCAGCCTGATCTGGTTATGGCCTACTGTAATTAAGTGATAACCCACATTTAATTAGTAATTAAATCAGCGGCGTTTTACTTCACTCTGCTCCCGATTATACATATACCTCCATGACTAATTTGGCAGTTTACTCAACGGGAATGAGGGACGTGTCGTCTCGCATGTCAAATCGAAACTATCTACTTGCAGTTTTCAAAAGGGAGAAACAATTGACAGTCGACGTGAGAGGTATTCATAAGAAAGCTTACATGTTTATTAGGTATTGGAGTTGTGGTTGCATGGCGCACCCTGCTCTGGAAGCTTGGTAATTGAAGAGGAGTAAAATAAGGTGAGATGCTTTCGCTCCAGCCCCAGGGCTTTGGTAAGTCATGACAAAGCTACACTGGGTATATCACCTCTATCTCTACATATTTATTACATATGTGCTGCAGCAGGTCATAAAGAAGCTAAATCAGTTTCATCAATGTCCAAGACTTAAGATTGAGAAAGACAAAAAAAGTATTAACCAGATTTCTAAAGGCTTTAAAGGCAATTTAACATTTGAATATGGAAGAAGAAAAAATATAAATAAGATATTTTGCTCTTTGCATCTACTGCAACAGATAAGCACTGGCATTATGTGTTCTATGATATTGACATCATGATAACAGCTGATAACAGTTGCACTAATGTATGAAAAACATATATAAAGATAATTATGCAGGTGATAAAGATTGGCTGCATCCATGCTAATAAGTTTAAGTTTTAAAACTAAAATAATATCTGTCCACATAATCAATGCATGGGCCGATGTAAACAAGCACAGATTGTCAACTCTGCAGCCGGTTGCTTAGTTACAGAAAATACTAACGAACGAAAAACAATGATGAAAACCAAGATGAGGGGTTTCTTTTCTTGAAAGGACGATAAGGTGGAAAAAGTTTTGCCTTGACCGCTGGAATTGGAGTCATGCCCAGTCAGGAGGTGAATGCGGGGGACTGCATCATCGCGTACAAGGAGTTTTCAAACAGGTCCAGCTGCGTTCTAAAGCTTCTCACTTTTATGGCCGCGAAACTCCAGAGTAGTGTGGATGGCAGGCGTAAACGTAGCAACAAACTAAAACCTGTCAGTGAGGATGTAGTCTAAGTTTAGTATCAGTATGGAACAGGCTTAATGCAGAGCAACAGATACATAGTCCGGACAAAAATAGAGCCCATTCATACACTAACCCCTCCGGCCCTCTGTTTCTGTTATGTTCGCTGGACAAAGGACCATCTCAGCTCAGCCTGAGCACTGGAGCCGGCACTGGGTTACTGATTGCTCACGGTGCGGCACAAGGAGCGGAGCACAGAGCTGATTACATGAGCCACAAGCAAACTCCGAGACTACACTTCAGCTGGAGTCGCCACACTGACAAAAGGTTAATCCCGAGCGGAGCCGCTAGTTTATCCTGCAGGACGGTGATCAATAGCAGCTGACAGGAAGGAGTGCTTTGGGTTTTCAGCATTCGATATTAAATAAATAAAAGGTCAGGGTTTTCCTTAAAAAACATTTACAACACTGGCACATGAGCGTTTTCAGCAATCAGCAACAACCTTGAATTGAGCACACACACACGCCATTCCGGCCTTAGTGCCATTTCACTTGTTGTATTGTGTGTATTATAAATGCCGCTCAGGCCGTCTGCATATTTGCCACCTGGGTGTTTGTCCCAGATTCATGTTTGGCAACAAAAATAACATCCTTTACAATCTTTTTTATAAAGTGTGCGGCCTTCCACTATCTGCCATTTGTCAGCACGGGCCGACAGCTGTGCTATTTATATGCTGAGCCTGACATGTGAATGCTATACATCAAGATGTGAGGACATACTTACATTCTGGCATTCACATGAGAGGCTTGGCTACTGCTCCTGCGATGTTAGCTTTACATGCACTACAATGTGTTGCTATATTAAAAGTCTTTTCCCGGAAAAGCTTCGCTGACCATTTGTCAAGCAGAGAGGACCTGCAGAGCGAGCGCATGTCATGAATTCCCATTTCTTCCCTCTGAGCTTGTTATCTGAGTTAGGAATCGACATTCTTGCTTCGGAGCTCTGGCTTTTTGGCTCTCTTGAGACTTCATCATGGAGGCTAAGTCAGATGTTAAGCTGCCGCGTGTGAAGTTATGACTTGAGAGGAACACCGTGGAAAAAAGTGGGCGCAGGCTGAAATGAGCCAAGTACAGATCCTCATGCAGCCGCCGAAGCAGAAAGCCTCACGCCATGCGGGTGCGAATGCCAAGTGAGGAACTTGAACCAGAGCTCGGGTAGACCCATTAGACTCTGGCATGAAAGAGTGCAGCGCTTGACACGCAGCCAAACAGGAAGTGGACGTGTATAGCTCATTGAATCTGTCACTGATCGGACGGGTGTAGTGTCGCTTTTTAAAAATCAAGTGGCAGTAGATTTTCAGGAGCATAAAGGGACAGCTGGTCACAGGTGGGGCTGCGCTGTGGCCTCAGAATCAAACACACATACTGGCAAGCACACGCACACTCTTGAGCACATTACAGTGCCTATCAAGGCGTATTCCCCTCGGTACTGAGACAGGGGACTTAAGCCCCTCGGCCAAGCTGCTCTCTGCAGCCTTGGACCCTAATTCTGGCTGAAAAGTACGATCTATCCCCCAGTCAGGTAATTAGCCACCGTCAGCGGAGCCATGTGTGCTCGGCCGTTTACACTGAGAGTCGGTAATGAGCTGGCCTTCCATCCTTTAACCCCCAGCCCTCCCTGATCCCTTTGCCACTGTAAAGAAAAGGCAGAGAAACGAGCGGGGGGGCTGTGGAGATGTGGAGGTAATATAAAGAGTGTGTAAGAGAGTGGAAAGAGAGAAAAGAGATTGAGAATAGTCTGAGGTGAGGAGAGCAGACCGGCATCCTATCAGTGGACCACTACCCCCCCCCCTGCTCCTTAACACCACCAGGACTCCTCTGTGACCTCTGACCCCAGTGGTCAACAGACGATTACTGCAGAGTTGAAATAGGCCCTGTGTTAATCTGCCAGCCAAGCCTGTCAGGCTTGGCTGGCCTCTGTAACCAACAGAAACCAGTGATGGACTGCTAACAGTACTGGAGTCCTACCAGGAGAGAAAAGAGAAAATACGCCTTTGTGTTCATGGCTCTTGACAGAAAATGTCCACTGACTTCAAGCAGATATCCAGGCATTGCTTTTCTAATTGATTCCCAGTTTGGAAAATGGGAGCGTTGTCCTTCGATTTCCTTTCCTGCATCGTTCCCTTGTCCTCGTCACTTTCAGTGGCACGTCCCCAATCACACCCAGCTGCACCAGGGCAGCAGCCAAGAACATCTGCTGGGCTTCACATTAGTGGCAGAGGAGCAGATCATGGTAGCCCGCAGCTAACATGCCAATAACGGAAACCCTCATAGGTTAAGAGTACTTGGTCTTTGTAGACACAAGTGGTTGTGGATTTCATGCAGCAAAGAGAGAATCGCAAACCAGTTTTTCAGTTTTTCCCATAGTCTGTATATAATGGTGGATGAAATGGCTGCACCCCAAAAGTGAAGCCAAAGCATCTCAAATGCCACCTGCTGGCTGGCTGCAGTACAGGTCGTAAATCCAGCCTCCTCCAAGTTAGTGGATCTGACATGGAACCAAGTCAAATAATTTTTTCTCAAAGATGGTTTCTGTCATTTTAGGTTGTTCTTATCGCATTGATGTATGATCAAGTGTTCGATTCTATGTTAAGTTTGGTTTTAATTACTAATTTTATGTTATAAAACAGTTTGACAGCAGAGACTAACTCACGATTGGTTGAACACATAGCGAAGGTACAGCGTTATCTCAGCTCCACCCCCTGATCGCTACTGCGCAGACTATGGCTCCAAATGTGTTCGTATCCGAGATGGTTTTATTTCATGGCAGTGGGAGGAAGTGGAAACGTGTCGTCCATCTTTATATATAGTCTACGGTTTTCCTGGATTCATTTAATTTATTAAACGTTCTCTTTCAAAAGGACAATAACACCAGGAATAAAAGAATTTTAAATGTTTATCAAAGCTGAGGTTTCTCATCAGGTTCTCGACCTGCAACCGACTTTCTCAAAGAAGTGCAGAATTCAAGGCAGCAGCATGAAACAGTGCCAGCCAATTTACAAAGAGGGAGTGAGATAGTTTCAATTCCAGTGACCACAAACATCATTCCAGATGTTAACCAGAGCCTTTTCCCAAATGGGAGATTCAAGGTGCCCTATAATGGGCTGTGTGTGGGAGAGCCCCAGGCTGTTTTTTATTCTGCACACACAGAGTCCAAAGCGTCTTTGTCTGAACAACACTGCATGGTCTCCCTACAAAGAAACCAAGAGGGAATCATGAATTAAAACGAGTGCCTTTCGGCTCAGTGTTAACTCCCAATCCTCACGGGCTGCTGTGGGTTTTTGTCATTCTGAGAGATCTGGCTTTAATGAAAGAAACAAGCTTGAGAAAATAAAAGCCTTTCTTTCTGCTGCGTGTGTTACTTTTGTGTCCTGAAGGGACGTTTCTCACAGCCTGAGGAGGGCCCCAGCCTCAGCTATGTGGCATTGAGCAACTCATCGCAGCTACGAGGGCCACTAATTGCCTTTAGACACATAGATGGAGAATACGAGTCAGCCGCTCCCTTCTGTGCCAGGCTGTTTGATTTGCCCTAGATTGCGTACATGCAGTTAAAAGCTTTTGATGGCCTCATATAAACCATCTCTACAGCCAACTGTTGACATTAAAGGGAGGAGTAAAAATCTGTCTTCAATTTCCAAGCAGAAAGGAAGGACTAGCACTGCCAAGACCCATAAGAGACTGCGGTTATCGACGCAGTTAGAACTGGAGTGGCTAAATTTACAGCTTATGAATCTGATGGGAAATATTAAATAGGTGTTTGCCTGGTGTTCAATGTCAGAGAGTTTTGTCAGGCTTTGAGTCCAGATGTTTAGAAAGAGAAACATCAGTATATGTCAGGAGGCAGAAATACAACCTGACATGTGAGAAATCCCTTTTCATGTTCAACTTACATTACGACAAAACCTTCAAACATGTGCGACTAAACTGTTTAAAGTCATAAAGAAGGTACAGCAAGACTAATCATTAGCTCCCATGACACTGAGGGCAAAACCCAGGACCCCTTCAAAGTCTCTGGACATCAAACAGACTAATGCTTATCCAACATGAGAGAAGAGTTATGGTGGCGCTGTGGGGTGGTCATTTGAAATGCCCTTGAGGAGGAGGTCAGCAGATTAGTGTTGCGATGACCTCTGACCCCAAATCACTCAGGCTCCTTGACTACTGAGGAATGAGAGGTCAGCACTCCTGCAGAGCTCTGACTCGGAGATTCTCTGCAGGGCGCCATCGTCTCTAAAGGGCTGAAATGTAACAAACGCATTGACAAGACTTGACCTGACAAGCACTGCAGCATTGTGTGCAGAGAAAAAAAGGTGCTGTGCCATTATTTCAAGTTAATTAATGTCAACTCAGGTTAAAAGGCAAGTCAAGAAGCCAGGGTTTATATTACTGCATATTCTTTACAATTCGGTCCTCTGGGAAGTGATGTGCAATACCTTCCAATCGCTTCCAAATGCATGTAATAAAAACAAGAAAAGTGAAAGATTATAGTTGTACCAGTTTAGGCTGAGGGAGGAAGTTGTTGACCCTGGAGATGCTCCACATGCCCTCGAGGTACTGCTGAGCCTGAATGGTGACGGTGTTCAGGGATCCGGTGATCTGCCCTCCTGCCACCGTCACCTGGACGCTGGGCCCCGAGGAGGCCGAGGGGCTCTGAGACCAGCCCGGCACCCTGCGCCTCTCCCCCAGGGGCAGGACACTGTGCGTGATGGTTTGGCCTTTGGACAGCTGTTTGGCACGGACACTTGAGGACGACATGGGGAGTCTGGAAGGCTGCGGTAAAAACGATGCGGTGGGCAGGGCCGCCATGTCCGGGCTGAAGGCGAGGACGGGAGCACGGAGCGTCTGCAAGGCCTCCTGCCTCAGTTGGTGCAGAGGCGTGGAGCACACCTGGCAGCAGCTGACACCGGCGTCATGGCTCCCAGGTGTTTGAAGCTGCTCTAACAGAAATGTTGCATATCCAGGGTCCTGCAGAGAAAGCAAACACAAAAGAGAGTCTTTAACTCCACACACGATATGCCCACACACACACACACTTAAAGCATGTAACGCGTTGATTTCAAGCATATCGCTCGTCTGTTCTTATGAAAGGATTTCCTGTGTGTTGTTCACATTTTCCATGTGCGTCAGTGATCCGCTACTAGTGTGGTCTCTGGCTGCCCTCTGGGACCCTCACTCCCTGCCTTAACCACTTCCTTTTTTTTTTCGGGATGGCTGTTTGTTTAGACTGAGAGGTTTTGCCTGCATGCAACTTAAGACTGTTGATCAGGTTAATCAGGCATGTGCTTATTTCACAGAATCTGGGACCAAAACAAGAGGAACGTGAGGAGAAAACTTGGCTCGGAGGGATTAGCCAGAGACCCCACAGAGGCATTCTTCTGTAAAATAAACAAAATGTGTATTTTATTTATTTTGTGAAGCTTTCCGAAGAAAAAAGACAGAAAATTCCAGCTAGTTACTGCTTTTCAAGACGGTGTCCAGTAGAGTTTTGTCCTTTTTACTTTGTCTCTAAGAAGGGCCCCCTACGGTGTCCATCTCTGCTTGGGAGGAATGACAACAGACAACAACAGCTGAGCGGACTGAGTGCCCACAGCTATACAATTTACATATGATAAGTGTCCCAGCATGAAAACATATGATGAGCCACCAAATGTGAAAATAACTACTTCCTCCAGGAAGCCGCAGGGACGCACACAGCTATCAGAAGTTTGCAATATCAAATCTAAGTAACTTTCTGATTTTAGGGAAACAAACAAACACACACACACACACACACACACACACACACACACACACACACACACACACACACACACACACACACACACACACACACACACACACACACACACACAACACACACTAACAAGACAGTCTCTTAAGAGGCATTAAGGGCCACTAGGCCTCTGCCCAGTGGAGTCATGGCCTGAGACAGGAGCCCACAGCCGATACATAAATGTTTATGAGGCCTTTGCTCTGTGGAACCTCCGAGGTGATCAGGAGGAGTGAAGCTGCGGGGAAACAACAATCCACTGCACTAATGCAGCGCCACTTAATACAGCTACAACCCAGAGACCATAGAGACGCGGGTCGAGGGACTCTAAATCTCCTCCGCGTGAAAGCAGCTCAATACTCAGACTTCTGTGCGCACACACACCGACAGTATCAATAATATAATCACATAACCTTTGTACAACCCTGCGGGAAATGATGCACAGTTTCTGTCTGTCCATATAGTCAGAAATGGACAGAAAGTAATATTTGCTGGATTGCAGTGAATGTACCCATAATCTCCATATCATCACCTTACTTAAAGGACGATCGTGCGTTGGACTGTGACTGAACTGGCCCGATGTTAACTGAGTGGTTGTGGTAAATGATTTACTCTATACCGGCTACTTACTTTACACATGGTCGGGCACGGACAGGATGAGGGCACAACTAAGGAAAACACTTAGAAATGTAGAAATTCGTATAAATCTCACTGGGAATGAGGAGGCTGATGGGAGGATTACTGGCTGATGGGAGATCAAGAGCATCACGGTATAAAGTGAATGTTGATATATATAAATGAGGGATGGATTTGAATGTTAGAAGCTTATAATAGACATATGATAGAGCTATGATAGAGCTTTTAGGAATGATATCTAACGCTGCTTGATCCTGACACGTGAACGGATTCCATAGTTGCGCTCAGGCAGGATATTTATGCACAAGACAGGAGAGTTCCGCCGAAACAACATGAAACAGCCTATGACAAATTGGTGTGAAATGGGAAACAGAGCGACAGAGACGAAGGAAACACAGCGGCCTGATATCTTCTGTGCACTGGTCTAGTTTGGTGTCATGTGCGTGCCTCGCAGACAGGAAATTAAAGGGACGTCACAACCAGTCAACTCCGCCCTTCCATCACCCCGACACCCTTTACCCTCTCGGACCAGCTCTCACCCACCTCAGGGCACCGGTGGATGGAAGAAATCAATTCTCCCTCTCCCTCTCCGTGCATTGTTAGGTGTTGATTTAGGGGAGCTAATAAAAAGACACACAATGCTGAGCCCATCTGCTATTCAGTTAGCATTCTGGAGGTTAGAGAGCGGGCTGCTCCTGTAAAGCTGTCGGTGAGCTTTATGCCTGGTGGAGTGAATAAAGGGTCACGGCCACAAGGCTTATGGAGATGATGGGGGGCGATGATGACGATGTTAGGCATGTGGAGGGGGGGGCGAAGCGGATATGGTGAGATTGAAGGCCACAGGATCCATCTTTAGGGTCAGAGAAGACATACATATGGTATGTAATTCTGAGAAAGCAGGTTTGGATTTAAAATGAATAAATTACCCTCGGTAAAACCAGCTGAAAAGTCGCCACGCGGTGAGACACTTAAACAGTTTACTCTCGTGTCCGTGCTCTCCAGTTCAATCTAACGGCTTGAGAGCTTGTGCATGAGCATTAAAGTGGAAAACATGAAACATATGACGCATGAGTGCACCCAGCCTGGAAGCCATATTGTTTCTTTTATTATCCATATGATCTATCACTGACAGGTGCAAGTGGGTGTGAAGAGTGGTGCTGCAGCACGGAGAAGTATGTAACGCATAAGGCATCGACACAATGGAAATGTTCAAAGCATTCCCCGTCGGCGGGCCAGGAGTGGAGCTACTTCAGGGCTCGGACTCCTCGGCCATTGTTCCGCACAAGTGGGAGATGGCTTTGGTTTTCAACCCGAGGTCTATATCCACAGGGAGAGAGAGAGAGAGACTCAAAGTGCACAAGTGAGGATGAGAGGACAGCAAGAGGGAGAGAGAGGGGTGGGAGGAGGTGTAGGCCGAGGTTGTGGCCCTTGCCTGGAGGCTTGTGGGTGGTTGTGTTGGTTTACTGCCTGTCAGCAGTGATCTTTATTAAACTCTGGGGACAAATGCAGTCAGATGCTGTGCCCTTATTATGGAAAGGAGGTCTGCACTGCGAGCACGCTGGGGAGAGGGAGCCCTGCATGTGCCTGTGGAATGAGCCCTTCGCGGCCCTTAGAGACCCAAGTTTGTCTGTGTCCCTCACACTAACTGTGATGAAAACCAGGGCAGCCGCGGCAGGAGAGAGAGCCACCCGGCTAACTGACTGTCTCTTTGGCTTGATGGAGAGTGTCATCGCAGACAGGCCGTGCCCAGAGGCTGATGGAAACAAGCTCAGCCGTAACCACTTATGGATGAGGGGACAGGGAGGAGGGTGCGCATGATTTCTCTCCCGTGCAAACACAACCGGGCAAAGTCACACATTTCGAATTTCCCCCAAAAAATCACACCTCATTTGCTTCATCTCGTCCGCTACCTTCTCTCTACCCAGACAAAGTGAAGCTGCCAAATCCGACTATTCCCGTGTTCGGCTTCTGATGCGCCTCAGTTGTGGAGCACCGGCCTAGATGTAAATGAGGCTGAGGTCACAGTGATTTGAAATGCATGAGGCCCCCTCGCTGTAGCCCAGAGACTTTTAGGCACGCTCCATTGAAAGTAAAATACTCTGGGAAACCATATTTTCTATTCCAGTTGAGCCCAACAGATATTTCCCAGACATAAAAGCTCCACTACAGCGGTGGCAGAAAGAGGAATGAAGCAACATCGTATCAATGTGCATCCGTGATGAAAAAGAAAGAAAAAAAAGAAAATCAAATGAAATGTTGTAGCCTGCAGCTCCTCAGCTCATATGTGAACTGTTTTACAGCTGCCAGCACTGTGGCATTCTGCTGGATACGATTACCATCTTATTTCTAACATCTGTCATTGTGCAATTTGCCCAGAACCAGTCCAGAACTGACACCGCAGCAATGAGACGCAGACTATTCCTCGATCCCCTGTGTTCGCTCTGACTTGCTCAGTAAACGGAAACACAAGCCAGTGGAACTCGTGAAAGTTAATTCTACGATTCAAACTTCTCAGTCGGTTTTCCTTTCCTTCCTTCCCCTTTCGCGTTTCTCCTTCATTATTCTATCAGCACGGAAACATTCCTCACAATGAGTCAGTGCAAACACCATGCTGCTTAATATCTGTCCGCACTAAACTTTATTCACACCAGCACCAGTCCTGTTTACCCGTCACTGATCTTGAGTACTTCCTATGACTGCATTTCTTGTAAAATCGAGACCACACAGCAGCTGCCAAATCCGATGCCCTTTCAACTCCTATTAACCGGCTTTCCCTTCCTCTGCTTCCCTGTAAGGAGCCATCTCTGTTTACTTGGCCTGAGACAGTGTTGACCCTAACCACACACAGTCTACAGCCCCCCAATAAACCACAGGAGCCCAGTTCCAGATCCCGGGGTGAGGACGAGAGCTTCCAGCAGGCCTGCTTTCCCACAGGTAGCCCCGGCTCGCTCTGACAGCCGAGCCGGAGAAAAACGAGCACAGCTGCTGGCCTTTCCCCGGGTGAGCGCAGGGCATTAAGACCCATTACATTCCCAGGATAAAAAGCAACACATCCAGTGGCGTAATCGCCTTCTGCCCCCAACTACTCCCACCACCTCAACCACCTCTCAGACTCGCCCCTCCACAGCCGCCACATGGACTCAGATCCCCCGAAGCAGAGCTGGAGGGCCTGTGACTCTGATTAGATATCAGGTATGTGCTTTTAGTGCCGCAGCAGATCTCGGATACAGACCATTAAATTTAACCACTGCCTGCTCGGAGGCAGAGAAGACAATGACTCAGGATGTCACACGAGCATGCTACTTAACTCTGTGGGAACGAAATCTGGTCGAACACGAAAAAGGGACGGCTCGCCAAATCACATCAAACAGATGTCTGCCCCCCCGTCCGTCTGCTGACTTGACAAGATTAAACAAACCCGCAATAAGACGTTCAGCAAACAAAGCAACAGTATCTGCGGGAACACAAGTGCATTGTCATTACCTGGCTGGCAATACTTCCTGAGACAAAAAGCACAGAGCACTGCAGTAATGAATTCACTTGTCCTGTGTGAAAAACTATGGCTGCTTCATTTCTTTATGTCAAACTTTTCCCAATTAGAGCACAAAGAGAGTCCATCCAATAATAATGAAACATTTCTGCACCTTCTTGAATATTTCTCATGTGACATTTGGATTTTGTCTAAGTGAGGCTTCATTTAATCTGCCAACATTGGAGCTAAAGCTTTAGTCAGAGATGTGTTTGCAAAATCGATTCTGCTCTTGTTTTTCTCAGGCTGCCATAGAGACTGACCAATACATTGGTTGACCGATAATGAAACTTTCACAGACAATGAAGAAAATACGTGATAATAACATCTTGGAATCATTGCAAGATTTTTTTTTCTGTACATATTGGCCGATATATCTCTATGTGCAATTTGTTGATTGACAAATATTGGTATTGATATCAGCTCCCAAAAATCGGTCTGGCTCTACTTCTTTCTTCTCCTCTCCTGGGATTTTGTGTCTTTTCTACTGACCAACTTTTGTAAATTGCATGAAAACTTGATTAAAAGTGAAAAAAAAGCGAACAAACAAGTACAAAATGAAGACGTACTAACGCTGACTTTGCAAAAACAGGGTTCGTGACATTAAATTTCCCCCACAGAGATAAGACAGCATTACCGAATTCTGCAACTATCTCGAAGAACCAACTGCTTACTCACAATGTCAACAGCACATCTCTGTGAGCAAACCTCCCTGTCTCTAGATCAAACAGACGATTACCTTGTTTAAAGAAAGTCCATCAGATTTTTCTGCATCGGTTATTCCCTCAAAATGCTCAGTCGTGTCTCCCTGCGCCGAGCATCTGGTCACGAGGAGCTCACAGAAACAGATGTCAGTCTGTCTGCCCCCCGTGTGATTTAGCCCTCTCCTCCCTCTAACTGTCAGTGAACTGCTGACAGAAAATGCAAATAGGCTTTACCTCTTAGTGACACTTTCAACACACGATAGCACCACCTGTCCAGATCATCACCGTGACACATCCTCCGATGAACAATTGCAGGGTGGAGCGAAGTCTGCAGTGGAGATTTACTTCAAAACGCAGTTGTGACCTTTTTCATGATAAGACCTGCTGGGACATATCTGGGTTTTTTTGGGGGCTTACGAGCACCATGACACTGCTCATTGCTAAACTGCAGCTCCATAAAAACACATGTCACTGTCAATCAAAAATAAAAAGGCCATAGATCTCACTGACCCTCAGGTTAAAAAACGATAAAAGTCAGATGGGATCAATCGTGACTGTGCGAAACAGCGTGATATCACCGATGAGCTCACATAGAGTCAGCGCTCCATATGGTCATCCCACTGGTGTGTGTGTGTGTGTGTGTGTGTGTGTGTGTGTGTGTGTGTGTGTGTGTGTGTGTGTGTGTGTGTGTGTGTGTGTGTGTGTGTGTGTGTGTGTGTGTGTGTGTGTGTGTGTGTGTGTGCTTCTAGCTGCTCTCACTGTGGGTAGAATGAGATGCATGTTTTTATAAGTGTTCATAAGTGTTCACAAGACCAGGCTACATGAAAGGGAGAAATATGTTTGTGTGTGTGTGTGTGTGTGTGTGTGTGTGTGTGTGTGTGTGTGTGTGTGTGTGTGTGTGTGTGTGTGTGTGTGTGTGTGTGTGTGTGTGCGTGTGTGCGTGTGTGCGTGTGTGGCTGTCTCTCTTTACACCACACCCATCCATCACTCCAGCCTTTCACCACTTGGCCAGTTAATTACCTTTTCCTGTTCACTCGCGCACATAAAGAAAACAAGCCCTGTTCAAACTGTTTGGACAGACTTCACTCGCCCTCTCCCCCCCCCTTTCCAACATCCCTCTCTCTCTCTCTTTCTCTCTGTCTCAGTGTCTCTCTCTCTCCTCTGTGGACGAAAGGCTGCCGTCACTGCCTGAGCCCCAGATCCGTCAAGCTATCATCGGCTTTGGCCGAGGTCAGAGTGTTGGGAGGTCCAGGCCGGACTCAGCAGTGTGAGCGTGAGGAGATTTTAACTCTTAGCTGCAAAATGGACGTCTTCATTAGGGATTTAGTGGTGAGCGATCGTTACTTCAACTCAGACTGACTTTAAAACAATGCCCTGTATGAAGAGAGCAACGTGAACCATCCTTGCAAAGTTTTCTCATTAGTGAAAAAGTAATGCTCAACGCATCACCAGATAAACTAGACGGATGAAACATATTTTTCCCACTCTTCAAATATTTTCCACTTCCCTGACTACGGCTGCTGTGGAGCAACTCAGGCAGCAGCAGAGCTGCATGCTACGTTGTCCTCACCAGGGACGCTGCGGATTGCGTTTATGTACGCTTGCGCCAGCAATTGTGCACCTCTAATTAGAATTAGAATTTTGGGGCTTTGGGATGCTCTCAAGGTATTTTCTCCTTTTTCCCAACCAGGCTGGGCTGTGGAAACAAACCCAAATGAGTGCATAATGAAAAATTCAACAGGCGAGATGGGAAGGCAGGAGCCAGGTATTTTCTGTGAACTGCAGGTGAAAACATGGACAGAAGGAGGTGTGAGAAGGAGGGGTGAGGGAAGAGAGGTTGAAGAGGGGAGAGGAAGGTTAAAAATTGTCTGGCTCATTCTCAGAGATAATGAAAAACGTTCCCATTTTGCAAAAAAAGGAAAGTGCTGTTCAATAATATAACCACTTTCATTTAAAAGCTAAAACTGAGCATGTGAGGTCAGAATTAAAATGTTAACTCCGCTCCATGCATTTCCAGCCCTCATTAGTGCAGTGTGAGGCTGGAAGTGTTCAGTATTCCCGACTATCCACAGGAGCTGGTTGAGAGATCTATTTTTGTCCAAGAGCCCACTCTGAAACACTCAACGCAGAGCAGCGGATCCTGATACAATAGTTAGTCCCAGCAGCTCAAACCCCTTCTTCACTTGTATTCAAACAGTCTATGCGCAGTGATTTCAGCCACCTGCTTCTCCTCTGTCTGAACTGTCACTCTCAGAGAGCTGCGTTCACTGTAGTTTGCTCTACGGGAGTTTTTTTTTTGGTTTTCACTGAGAAACAGAGAACTCCCTGTTCCCTGCAGTTTATTTAGAGAGAAAACAAACTGCTGCAAAAGCTTACGGCGACTAATCTCCATCGCAGGATTCCCTCAGCCACACAGAAGGTAAAGTGTGTGGCGTGCAAGTGCACACACGAATGGTTAATTATCAGAGAAAAATGCAAAGGGAGTTGCTCGTGCTCAAACAGATGTAATTGCATATGGTATCTTCATCAACATCCTCCACAGCCCATAGTGGGAAAATAATCTCCGTCTACACATCAACAACATGATTGGAATTCATCATTTTTAGATCAACATGTAAATATTTTCTTCATGCCAGCGCGGCAGAGTTAAAGTGCACGTAGGCTTTAATGTATGAATCCACACGGTTCAGATTTGCCTCATTTCATTTGCTTAGTGCAATAATTCATCCAAGTCACCTTGTGCAGAGATGAAAAGCTACATGTAGTCCCGGTCATGAAAATAAAGTGATGTCAAGGTGAAATATTGAGTATCCTCCGACAAGTATTCTCTCCACTTTCCCCCTGGAATGGACAAGACAGTAATCGTACCGGCGAGAAGCCATATGGATAAATATTCAACATTTCTCTCACTGTTGGAGTCTCTCCCTCTCTCTCTCTCTCTCTCTACATGTGGGACTATATGGGAGAAGTCACATAATGAGGCACAGCATGTTGTTATTGTCGAGCGCAGCACTTTCACTTTCGGCAGGTAGCTCACTTTTCACACATCGGCTCATGTGCCAGTGTGCATACTGTATGGGAGCAACAGGCTGACTGATGAGAGACTGTAGGGAGCATGGAAACACCGTTAAATTCCCCCTCCTGGTTTTTAACTTCCCGAGTGTGTTCATAAGCTGAAACCACAAACCATCGCAAGCCGAGGTGAGCCGGGCTGTCCCATCCGCTCCCAGTCTGCGGCGGCATTATCTCCGAGAGAGTGACACGCTTTGTGTCTGACAAAGCTGCTGCGTGTCGGCAGAACAATGGAGCAGCCGAGTTGTGAGTGGCGGAATCAGTCCGGTGCAACAGCCTGGTGTAGGTACAGCAGAGAGGAGGGGGGGGGGGGGTATAAATTTATCATGAAAGATGTCATTGCCATGCCATTGACTTCTCAGAGAAGACAATTCTCCCTAATAATAGACATTTCAACATCAGCCCATGGCTTTCAGCCGGGGAGGGTTGTATTAATGGAAAACTGTTTTCTGTTTATGAGAACTAGACATGGAAAGCTGCTGAGATTTGTGAGAGAGAAAACACACAGAGATAAGCACTAACCAGTATCCAGTATAGTTTTTGATTTGTTTTTTTTTCTTGCTAATTGAGATGTCTAGACACATTCTATTGAATCTTAGTGAGATAAGGAAGTAGGCTGAACTGTCTTGGTGGAGAATAGCACACGCTAATCCACTTACTGAGTCTAAAGGACTTTCATTCACTATCCTAGAAACTGCTTGGCTTATCAAAATTTGTTCACATGCACATTTTGCTACTTTGTCTCTCAGGAACAATAGCCTCCTGCAGATGGCCTTGTGGCCCACAACACAAAGCTGCTCCAACCATTTCACTTAATATTCAAATGAGCTGCTCAGGATTGGTTTGGCTGGAAGCCTGATTGTTTTTTTTCAAAATAATATTCAATTTTTACCGTGATAGTTCATGGAAAACAATTTGCATTTATTAACATTAATTCTGCTTTATTACCAACTACGACAGTGGTCCTGGAGACACCTTAGCTGTTTTCTGACATCAACTCCAGAAAATGTTCTTAAAACTGGGTCCAGACATTTTACGGAGTTTAGACTTCACAACAAGAGGAACGTCTCTGGAACAGTCAGGAGAGGGGCGGGGCCTGGGTAGAGCGAGCACGAGGCAGCAAATTCTGCTGCATAAAATACAATGTTTTCATTTACAGCACATCAACACCAGCACTTCTTATTCTGCAGGTAGCCGAATCCTGGGAGGATCCACCCGGTGGAGCCTCTTTTGCTCGGGGGTGGAAGGACACATTTTTCGGACACATTTTTCGGAGCCTTGAAATAGGGACAGTCTAGTCGAGCTACTGTGACGCAATCGCTCCACAAAGGCATCCGACGAAGGATGCAGCCCCTAAATTGAGACACAGCTAATAGGATATATCTCCTGTCGGCGCAAAAATGGACATATTGGACATATTGAGTAACAGACGGACAGACTGATGTTTCCCTACAGATATACTGCTAGAAGTAACACACAGTCCAGCAAACACAGGGGAAAACGAATTGATTTCCAAAAGCTTTGGATGTTATCCAACTGTTTGAATCAAACCATTAATGTCTACGGTGACAGGAGCTGATAGTGCAGGAAACTGCCAATCTAGCCTTCTCTTTGTACCACTAAAGGAATCAACTTAAAAACTGACTCAATTCTTATGCCAGGGACACGAAAACGAATGGACAAGGACACTGCCGCTGTCACTTTACTTTGTGAAGTGATAACCTTGGAGCTGTTGGCAGCTTGAGTTCTGAGTTCTCGTCTTCCCATTCTTCAGGGGCTTTCTGTCTGCTCGTATGAAATGTCACAACACAGCCGAGCCCAGTTAGAGCTGAGCGAGTCGGCATGATGGTGAAACAATAGCTGCAGGTTTCACTGCTGAATTTTTATGCTCTGAGCCAAAGTAAAGGCAGAACATGTGAAGCAAAGTGAAAACCGAGAGCTGTAGCCTGCAGTGATTTGCACTTTTGGCTCAAGGATACAATAGCATTCATCTGAACCTGTCTGTCTGCATAATCCCTGAGTGATGCGCCTTGACTGCACTTCAGAGAAACACACACAGTTAAGAGCAGTTAAAAAGCAATAGTCACTCAAGGAGCAAAGAGTTGTACGGTCTACAGCAGACTGATGCAGACTAATGGATCTTTTATATATTTATGAGTGGAGAATGGAAAGAAGCCAGATATATCATCAAGCCAGGGATGTAAATTTCTATGCACGGCTCCAGTCTCTTTGTTTTGTTAATTTGAAACAAGACAAAGGACGTCAGAGCCATTACAACATGTCAGATTGAATCACAAGCTACATCAGTGCCGTTTCAAGCTGCAAACACACACACACCCACCCACACACACACACTTATGGAGTGATATGTAAGAGGGTCTGGGGATGCAGAAGCATGCCCAGTCCGTGCTCACGGTTTTATTGTGGGACTGCGGGGTCAAAGGGTAACTAATTGCGCAACTCATGGAGGTCAGCGTCGATGTGGCCTTCTACCAGAGCGCTGGAACACCACCTGAAGGTCTGTCAGGAAAGACAAATGAACTCCGACCTCCCTTCGGATGACATCGACCCCACGAGCCACATCTTAATCTGGGTCACGGAGAAAGGAGGAGACCTCTGCTGTCTGTCCAGCGTTACGTGCTGACGGAGCTATCGCTGACATTTACCTGTCTGGTCTCGTCTTCAGTTACTCATAGAGAAAACAAGTCTCCGTGAGGTCAAACTTGGCCTATTGCTCCTTGTGTGTTATAAGTAAAAGTCGGGGTCACTCTGGCCTCAGCGTGCACACAAACAGCTGGGAAAAGAAAGACAGAAAACGCTGCTTGGTCTCGCCAACAATAGCTTTCTCGTGTCAAACAGCTCTTTCTTTTTCAGAGACCCCATAAAGAGCCAAACATAGTTCTGCCGCCAAAACTCCTGGAATTCCACAAGAGCAACTCTCAGTTTTAAAAGAGTGACTCCCTGAGCGAGGCAGGAGATGCTTATCATTTTTCACCAGTCAATAATTAGCTGACTCAGTAATCAGCTGTTTGTGCAGTGCGCCTTGTCCCTGCCTTCTCATTTAGCCGTACTGCTGCAGACGCTGGGGCTTTTACCTGCCGTGCCATCAGCAGAAATCCACCGCCTGTACCACACAGAGAGCTGACTCCACTGTCTGGAATGCACTCACAAGTAGTTGTGCCCCAATAAAAGAGCATTTACAATGTCTGCCGTGTGTGTGTGAGTGTGTGCACCATCCTGTTGCAAAGAATGAACAAATCAGTTTGATGGATGGATAAAACCACATGACAACTCCAGCGTTACGGAAAAGGTATTGTGATGGAGGTCTGGGGATCATCCAAAGAAAAGGAGTGTCTCGCTTTCATGATTAACAAAATGTCAAAAAGGATTTCCCTTCCTAAACAGAGGCTACAATCATGTGAGGCTGCCAGCCAATGGGACACGGACTGATGGGACGTCTCCCTCTCTCATGTGCTGCACTGTTTTGGAGACAAAAATGACCCAGACCTGTGTCAACAGCTGGGAAAAGCATCCCTCGCTGTGCTTTGTAAAAGTGATAAAAATAACACCATGAGGTAGCTCGCTGCGGGTTACGCCCTGACAGGGTCTGTTTTTCCTGGCCAGGAGGGTCACTGTCAGGCAGAGCTGGACATCCAGCCAACACACATCAAGGCAGCACTTTCCTAGCCTCCATTTTCGCCCCTGTCTTTTCCTGTTTTGACAGGAAACGGGAGATGATAACACGGCCGCGCAAACAAGCAGAGACTGCCTCCGACCTGCTGCCGGGGCCGTCCTCGCGCGGCAGTGGATGTCTGTTTTCTTTGGAGGGACTCGTGTCCAAACATACAAAAAAAAACATGCTAACCGTGCCACTAAATCTAGTACAAACACAGACATCAGGCCCGTGTGTCGCACAGGCCTGCACGCACACAACCCGACACACTCTGCATACACACCTGTCTTCATTGCCAAACTTGAATAACCTTTCCAGATCCCGGCACAGTCCTGTCTGTGTCAAGCATATCCTCGCAGGCTCCCAGCAGCATGCCAGCACAGCATCACACAAAGGAGCGCAATAAAACTGACCACGAAAGTCACGGACACAAGGCTAAATGGGACGAGATGAAAGCTGCCGCGGTCACCATGGGGACCCAAACATAAATGGCGGAGGTTAGCGGAGGAGCAATGTCAATATCTGTTTTGACGGGGGGGGTTGCTTTGAAGGCCAAGGGAGGTGTGGATGGGCAGCATCCCTTGTTTGAGTCTCTTTTTGGAATGTGGGCCTTTTATGTTGTCAGGAAGCACACCGCGGTGAGACACAACAAGTGGAGTGACGGGGGCCATTAGAGGAGCTTTGTTAACGGTGGGAGAAGCTCAAAGGAACGGGACACTTCGATTGCCCTCTCTGATCCCCCACTGGCCTTTGTTTATGAGCTAATTAAGCATTGTTCAGCGGCTGCAGGAGCCTCGAGCACTCAGTCCCCACAGCGCCACCGTGACTTTCAATGGCTACTGTAGGGCTTTTTACAGCGCCCTCTATAACTCAACAACTTGAGCAGGAAACACTTTCTGAACCTCTTTTCTAGTGCGGCAACCAAGCTCGGGAAAAACAGACGACTAATGAATGTGCGTGGAGTGTAAGTGTTTTTCGTGGATGTGTTTATGAGGCGGAGTAAAAGGCATGAAAGGGATGGCAACACAGAAATCAGGTGTATAGTTCAAATTCAGTTCAAATGTGGTCTGCAGCGGCTGCTACCGTGGGAGTTCAAGTGTGCCCCGGTTTCACCCCTCCATTGGCCACCGCAGCCGAAACAGCCTCTCGCTCACAAAGGAGATGAAAGCATAAACACCCCGTGTGGGATGAGGGGAGGCCTAGAGGTCAGTGGATGGACAGAATGGCGAGGAGGGGGCAGCGTCTCGCTAGATGAATGTGGTAATGACAGTGGCTGAAAGCATGTTTGCTGAGAAACGCAAACGAAATGGAAGGACATCTTTACAGAAACCCAATGGATTTGTGCAGAGATGTGCGACCTGAGTTTGGGTCAGGGATGGAGAAGTCGGGAGCATCGCGTAAAAAAGAAAAAAGACCAAATCACAGATTGTTCATTTACACGAATTCATCTACCAAGAAAATGCACAAATCAGGCCTTGTCTACATTATTTTGCAAATATAACTTTTCCCTCTGAGCTTGGGCCTCTCCTTCACATGCAAACAGCATTTTAACCCACTAAAATTCAGATTATTACAAAGGCCTTCCAAAGTCAATATCTTAAGAAAACATATTTTGTATCTGTGTGTATATGTAAAACAGATCAATTGGAAAACAACTTCAAAGCTTATTTTGCATGTGCCAACTGTTGCTTGGAGTAATGAGCATGTGTCAAAAACAACAACAATAGCTGCTATCTACCAGTTTCTCTATGTTTGGTTAGCAGGTCTAATTATAAGTTTACAGCTAAATCTACCATTAATGAAAAACATTCACGGGCATCTGCCCAGTATTACTCTGCATTTTACTCTGGTAATGGATCGTTGATGTAGACTTTATCGCCACCTACTGGCCCGGGCATGTTTGTTTGGGTATTTGTAGTCGTTTTCATGTTGTCGTCTGAATGGAAATGAATGAAAATGAAGGTCCTTTGGATGAATTTTTTTTTTTTTTTAAATGGAGGGGAAAATATCTGTTCGAAAAAATATCCGCAGTAGTGTAGAAACGGTATGAGTAAATAAAACCAAACATTAAAGCTTGACTACATAATAGTTTTATGGCTTGCCAGCTGTCCGAAATTGCGATGTCCATCAGAGAATGACCCTGGTTATTTGTATGTTTTTTGCTTGTATGAGTTGCTGCTGTTGAAGGACATAAAGCGAGGGTGTGTGAGCTGGACACAGCAGAGGACTGAACACAGCAGTGGCATCCACTCCTGCTCCCAACAATAAAGCTGTGCAGGAATTCACCAAGGCCAAAAGACACAGGTGTGCTCCCCAAGAGCTTCCCTCCTTCTCACCGGGCATCTGAGGGAGGGAGGGAAGCATTTCCGTGTTGCACAGACACGTTCAAAGGCATTCCAGCAATGTTTTTGTTTGATGCATAAATTTAGAGCAGTAAACAACAGCCACGATCCGAGAGGAGCACCAGGTGAGCGGCTGCCAAACAGCCTGTGGCGAACAAAGAGCAAACATACCACATTAATGATGACAACTGAAAAAACAGAATAGCTGAAAGTAGATCCAAATGAAAGTGAAATGTCACAGCAATCAAGCCACATTCAATTAGGACAGGCAGCAGCAATTAGCCCCCAAGACTCTCAGAAAACTGAAAAGTTTAACTAGCACAATAGTTAGTTGAGCTACATCCATTCGACTACTTTTCAAACTAAAACGATCTCCGTCCACTAGAGAGTTTTGGCTCTGGATCAGTTTTAATCCCCGTCCACGCCTGTAAGCAGGAAGGCTTGCGTGTACCGCTGGACACGGGAATTGTCACAGATTTTACGAATAATAGTTTGTCTCCTACACATGTGAGCAGTTGTATCATTGTAATCATCCAACAGCTGTTAGTAACAGGGTCAGTATTGCGTGTCATTCATTATCCATGTTGAGTACTAGATTGGTAACCAAGGCTAATGCCTGTTGTTCTCATCCAGAGGGGGGTCATGTGATAGGAGCCTGACAAATCAACGAAGGGTATGTCATAACTGAAAAGACCCAATCAGCAAGCGGTTGTGAGTGTCTACGTCATCATTTCCAAACATCTCAGTTTGTGGCAGTCCGGACTAAAACAAAGCCCAGGAGTTTTAAAACTGAAACAGGATCAGCAGCAGTGTTTCCAAACTTCAGAGTAGTGTTGACGCCAAGCGTATCCGGACAAGAGTTGATGCTTTTTCGTATATAAATGTAGTAATGTGGAGGTAGCCTCAGAATGCAGCAAAGAGGCATATACATATCACACAAACTCTCTCACAGGCTTGTTCTCACACACAGCATGGGAGTCAGGCACTTAGCTGGGGGTCTGCACTGTGAGGCCCGACGGCGAGTCCCCCCCCCACACTCTCGGAACGGCGAGGACGGTTCAGCTTTTACAGTCGATGCTGAGCTGATACTGAGAAGCAAACGCAGAGGATGGAGAGGCAGTTTGGGACTCGTAAACAGAGAGGTTTAAGTTTAAGTGCCCGACACACATGAAGGAGATAAAACAGCCCAGAGCTCTTCAGCAGAGAGGGTGACATCATAAAATAGAGCGGCAGTAACAAGTGGGGAAGCATAAAGGACGGATCTATTAATGGGAGTCGGTTCATGGGAGGGAGACGGGGGAAGGTTTACTCCGTCCACCGGGAGCGATGACGAGCTCGAGATGGCATCATTTCTCACGCCAGGACATTTCTGCTGATCTGAATGTAAATGTAATTATCCTAATTTTGCTTCTGTCAGAACACCAGTGACCTCCGTAGACCAGGAGTTTAGTGTAATGTGGACATTAATGCCAGTTCATCACCTTTATCAGAGTTTCTGCAGGTTTCAGCAGCTTAAATTTAAGATCTTTTAAGACCAACATGAATTCAATTTAAGACCAGTGTCAAGTACGAACAGCAGAGTCCCAAGAATTACTTGCACTAGTTTATAATTAAAGATAAAATAAAGAAGCCTAATGGAGAATGGAGAGATAAATTGCTAAGAACGAACTACAACTCACAGAGAGACATTACAAAGTCTTTATTCAAACTTGAAACTGTCAAGAAAGTAGTGTTAAATGACTGTTAACATAGATAAGACCAACCTAAACATACTTACTACCCATTGTGCAATATCTGGCATCTTTAGACTTTTTAAACTGCGTATATATATGTGGGTTTTTTTTTTACTTCAATGCTGTGTGTCAAAGTTCAAGGCACAAAAGAATCTGCTTATCTGCACAAATCATGGGATGAGCCAGAAAACATAAAGGGAGTCTGTGTTTAGAAGCTGATCTAACATGACTGTTGCCTAGAAGGGATGAAAATATCTCCAATCACTATGAAAACACTTTGGAGGCAATTAAAAAAAAAAAGCATAACAGTCACACAAGTGCACCAGTTTGTTGAGGAAACAGACTTCAACTCATGTGACGAGAAACACTGCTGCCGTGTCTCGATTGACTTTTTTTCTGGTGGAAATCCATTATGAAAATCCATACAGCTGAGGTTGACCTTTCCAGTTGTTCCGCTTATTGAGAAATTCAGATGCACATTTTTTTATCCGAGGTAATAAAAGCAACTTCGCTGCTGTTTTTTTTGTAGAATGCAAGGCTGTGCTATTTCCTTGAAAATGTCAGCAGGCAAATCGCTAAGTAAAATCGCTCAATAGTGAAAGAAAAGAACAGAAACACACATGTTGCACTCTCCTTGTGCCCCTTCTGTTTCAGGAGATACACAAGCTGATGCACATCTGATGTTTCAGACTCCACCGAGAAGGTTATGTTTTTGTCTGTGTTTGTTTGTTTGTTTGTTTGCCGGATTACACAAAAAACGATATCCTTGAAATTTTGTGGAGGAGTGTAGCGAACTTGTTAGCAAAAAACCTTTTTAGAAAAGGCCTTTTTCCAACATTTCCCTTGATTTCTCAGAGAACAATCATTGGGTATTGATGAGTGTGTGCTATTTGAAGCAGAACCAAATCAAAATCTGGATCTAGTAGATTTGAATACGGTTTCATAAGGGGCTCTCCTGAGTGCCATTCTAGTTTGGTGATGTAATATTTCAGGCCCATAATTACGCTACTACCCGAGTGTAGTTTTGTAGTTTATGATTAGTTACGCAATCATATGAGGTCATGATCAGCCGCGAGTCATCCAGCACGGCAAAAATCGGAGCTAAAGAGAGATGGTTTCTTCATTGTATTCACCTTAAAGCTAAGCCCGGCAAGCACCATAGTAATGGCACTGGCCAGTCACCTTCTCCATCACCTTCTCCATTAACCAGACCACCACGAGGCCTGTGTGCTGGAATGAAGATAAAACACTGACTATAATAATGCAATCATAAATTGGTAGCAGTTAAGTTCAGAAAGATGGATGACTTCTGCGGCAAAGTGGAAAGGATGGAGGGACTCTGAATGTGCTTCATCTCTTTCTTTTCCTCCAGTACTTACACGCACGTTCGCACATCATCAATACACACACTCATCCTCGCTCGTGGAGCTGGACACTCAAGCATGAAATGAACATGAGCAGCGTGAACTTTGACTGGCATTTTCTCACAGCGCCAGGATTTATGGAGCACTATATACGTATCTGAATGAGATCCCCACAATGAAAAATAGCACCGACGCACAGGCCCCGGCAAGACAAGTTAACACAACCCATCTACCAATCACAACACAAGCCATCACAATCCATCTACTATTACACAAACACAAATAGACTCACAGAGGGACGCATGCATTCTGTCAGCCCGACACATATATAGAAATATGACATGAAAGCAGCGGTGCACTCACACGGCAGCTGCGCACCACAACTTCAGTTTACTACTGTTGGCAACTGAGAGACTCCACCGGGAATTGAACGGGTGATTGTTCCAGTATTAAATAAATAACACCTTGCAATCAGTGGCTCCGGTTGAGGACTTTGTATTTGCAGAGAGTTCAGCAGTTAGAGTTAGGAAAGCCGTTTTCAGAGAGGGACTCATGTTGACAATGTTCATAAAATTGGGTTAAGACATTTTCTGGAGTTTACTGCAGACAACAGGAGAAGAACATTCGAACATGGGATTGTGCGTTGTTCTGCTACATTTGCTTTTGTGTGATCGTGCTCTCAAACAAACTCAATTTGTCGTAAAAGCTTCTCTAATCACTATTCTTTTATCAATGAAAGAAATAACTAGCAGTGTGCAATGTCCAAGGAGTTGCTTGTACATAAACAGAGAAATCTGGCCTGATTCAGCAGTTCCCTTCAGTCCTATACCAGGATTTTAAGCATCTTTCAGCTCATTCTTTTGGTTTTTACTACCTACAACTTTACTGTTATGGTTCGATCTAAAAGCTCTAAAACCCGCTGTGTGCTACCTGCCCCGCAGCAACGCACAGCACATGGACAAAGAAGAGACGGAAACTATGCCTATGTCTGACTATAACAGACCTGTAAGAAGAGTTCTGACAATTGGGCTCACGTTCATCAGGTAGACACAGACGGATGAATACATATATTCTGGGAACTGCTTGGATTCACAATAACAACCTCATGAGGTGATGTCGGTGATTGCACAACCACCAAGTAGCCAAAGAAACCTGTTGATCATGTTATCCCTTTTTAAGTAATATACACCTCATCCTTTAACTGCCAACACAAGGCCTTCAAACTGCCACAACACTGTGTATAATTCATCATCTTATTGTGTATTTTATTTTGTGTAAGTAAGAGAAAAAAATCGCTTGCCAAGACAAACTCTTTAAGTGCCTCGCTGCTGGCGCTTTGACAAAAGCTCAGAGAAGGTTTTGCTCAGTCCATTTAAACATTTATGAGAGATTTTCTGAACCCGCTTCCCTAAGATCTAGGCCCCGCTCTGTGCACGGCGCTCTGAGGGTAAATATTGCCACAGAGGCCAAACACTGGCAGCATTCTGAACTGGCAGGTGAGAGGTAGAAGCTCCATTGACATCTGCCAGAGAGGGAAACAAACAAAGCAACGTCAAGTCCGACGCAGGCGCCGCACTCTGCTGATCCACTGTTTGCTGTGAGTGAGGGAGCCACGCCCCAAGCAGCGCAGAGTTTGCCGTCCGCATATCCATCTTGGCAAGGATACACAGCGCTGGCATTCTCTTTCAGCACATCGCAATAAGCCAGGCGATTTGTCTGCTACCACAAGGCCTGCTGTCAATTGAGCGCGTTTTTATGGAGCCCCTCCAACTCGGCGCTCGGCGGTGTCCGTGTCTTGGAAATTTATCTCTACAACTATGTTTTTCCAATACTCTGAATCAGACTCAATAATGGACTGCAGTCTGCCTGGGTCGGGCACGTCTCACTTCACCATGACATATGGAGCCGAGCACCAGGAGCCCGGAGAAAGCACAAGACGAAGAGTCACACACACACGCAGGCAGCTCGCCCTAAATTAACAAGTCAAACTGATGAATTCCCACTGGCTACACTTCTTGTTGCATTTGTGTTCTTTGCGCATTGACATTTCTGCCTTTTGTTGCTCCGTTCTCATGCTCCGCAGACCTGTGCTGTGCCGTAACACATCGTCCTGTCAGCCCCGTCCGCGGGTCCATTGTTTCATTTCGGTCTGGCTCATTGTAGCACATGATCCTTCACCAAACAGCAGCAAACCCATTCAGACACGCATGGCAATCGTTCATCAGCTACAAAAGCAACAAGGAACAGCTCAAGAATATAGGTGCTGTCAAAAACCTCCGCAGTGCCCGTTGCTATAATTCAAAGACTTCTGTCCAAATGACTCTCGAGCAAAAAAACCACATCCTCAGATTTGATTGATTAGACAGGTAATGCCATTTCACAATACCTCACAATGAACACTCCAACTAAATGTGATGCGAGCTAGTAAATCATCCATTCATCCATTAACTATACAGGTCGTCAACTTTTGGTGATTAGGGCCGACGCTGGTGTTGATATACAATCGACATGTGATTTCCACAGTGGAACTTACACGTCATGTCCTGCCTCCTGCATGTATATCCACATACGGGGAATTTAGAGTCTCCTAATAACCTAAACTACATGCTAACCCCGGCACAGCTAGCAAATTACCTATAATAATAACAATAATAACCTAATCATTGTTTATGGGCTAATCAAATTTAATTTAGTGAGCACATTTGGTGGTTGAAGATCATTTACTTAAGTAAAACTAAACTAATAATATGAAAAACACAACAAGTAAAAGTCCTGTGTTCAAAACCTCAGCTAAACCCTGTTTTCATTTCAAGTATTTTCCAGCTAATCCAAGAGGATTATGTATAATTTGTCTGTTTAATTTAAGGAGCAGGAGAATTTTCTGAACCAACAAAGGATCATTTGCACTTTGGGTTTATCTGGAACATTCAAATTCACTAACAACACATTTGGACATCCATAGTTTTCATTGAACGGGAAGGGGCAAGAACAATTGTAATGTGAAAAGTAACAAGAAACTAAAGCTGAAGGAAAAATGTAGGGGAATAAAAACTATGAATATTTTCTTCGGAGGTGAAGTGGAATAGGAGGATAAAGTTGCATAAAATGGAAATATGCAAGTTAAGTGCAAAAACCTTGAAAAAAAAAGATTTCTAAAATGTTTAAATCTTTTAATGATTGGTGAGATTTTGCTGCTTCAGGCCAAAATCTACAGCGATTAAAGAAAAGCAAAGACGCTCTTCAAGGTGTGAACGTTCATGGCCTCTGGTAATTTAAAACTGCTTTCTCATCAGCTCACTTTAAGATAATGGGGCAGTTGTTCTCCTCAGTCACATACTTTGTCTAAACAGCGTTTCTGAATAACTGTTATTAAGGATAATCTGCTGGCTTGTATAGTTGATTTCTTTGGATGAACGAGACACTGGAGCCTTTTGCAGTAGCTCATAGCGGCAGAGTAAATCCCCCGGTCTAAGCAGCTCTAAAAAGCTGTGCTCACCTTGACAGGTAAGTGAGGGAACATCTGGAGGGCTCTCTGTAGACGCACATTTCAGTGGCACGCAGCTGCACCAGATGGCCAGAATAGGACACATTCAGGTTTGTGTGTGTGTGTGTGTCTGAGCTCGAGCATGATTCCACCTGTGTTCCCCACGTGCCAGTGTATGCACAGTGTGTGAGTATGCGTGCGTGCATGTGTTTGGAAACTTAAGTCAGCTCCTGTTTAATCTCGCCCGCGGTGGATCCGCTCCTCTGAGCAGCCACGAGCGCCGCGCAGACGTGAGGAATTGTACTTATTCCAGGTGGAGAATTCCTTAACCTCCTCCAACGGATTCCTTCGCTTTGGTCCCGATGAAAGGCGGTGAGCATCAGCCTCGCCGCGGCTCAGTTTCCATCAGCGCTCGCATCTGCACACCCTGAACCCATTTCCTGCACTCTGCCTCGAAGCAATTCACCCTCGCAATTGCGATAAGTAGCGGCCCGTGCAGCAACAATTGGGGTCAATTCACTTTCGGCTCTGCAAATTAAAGATGTAAAATGAAACTGCAGCAGACATTGTGGAGATGTGGCCTCCATTCCAGGCTTGCCTAAAGGTTAGAAGAAAAGGCTTCTGGCACTAAAGTACCTTGAAATGCAGGAGGAGCTGTGAAAATCTGTATGCAGGAATAGTGAATTAAAAAAACTATTTACGCTCACTTTACTACTGACAGGGTTGTTCCACTGTTCACATTTAAAGGAATATGGCTGCACTGTGTGGCTCCCAGGAGGATATAAAGGCTGGAAAATACAGGAAAAGAAGGGAAAATCTTATATTCCAAGTCATCATCCATCAGTGGGTTTTGTTCTGTGTCACTGTAGTGTACAGTAAGTGGTGGAAAATGAAACTTTTCTGAGCCAGTATCGATATGATTTATGAGTTTTGCCAGCAATGTTTTTCTTATTTCAGGTTTATTACATATGCTACTTTAAGATGTGAACGTGTTTTTCTATAAACCCATTTTCTTTCAATAAAAGATGACAAAACTAAAGTTAGCTCAACACAAGCAACCGTACAACTACCAAAACTGGCAAAGATTTCGATTCAAATCAGGGACGAGATGAAAATATAACAAGAAATTCCGTGCCAGCTTTCAGTACATGACAGTTTAAGACTTGGTGCGAAACATGGTGGAAACCCAGTATTTACCTTAGATTCCCGGCCCTAATAGTAATTGTAAAATAAATGTACATAAAGTAATTTGTCGCATGAAGACGTGTCTGACAGCTGCTGAAAGAGCGACTGGCTGAAGCGGCGGAGACTTGAGGTGAAGTGGCAGCGAACAGCTGCATCCTGCTGAGGCTCACAGATACAGAGCAGCACGGTAGCTCCATGACTGATGTCTGTGGTCGCTGCACCACTTGACACCAGATTATTGCTCTGTGGTTTAATACAGCCACATGCCATAAAGCAAAAGTCACACTGCATGCAGGGATGAAGTGAGGGGACAGCTCAGCCCAGAGTCCCCTGTATTCTCCTGTCTCGTCTCTTATCTGCTCACTGCCTCTCACTGTCTCTTGAGTGCATGCACTGCTGAGCAGGCACCACACAGACACGCAACACACACATATCACACAAAGCCTCTGGGGCTCAGGTGCTTAGAGGTGAATAGAATAATATGGTCATGCTCTGTTTTAACTCTACGTCGGCTCAAGTTTCACAACCGGAGGGTCTCTTTTCTGTCCTTCCCTTCATCCGTCTGCCAGTTACTCTGACCTGTCGTCCGCCCTCCTGCAGCGAACCTGGCAGCGTACACCTGTTCCAGCCCAGGTTGCCCCCCCCCTGAAACCCTAACCCACCATCAAGACAGGGAGAACTGACAGAAAGGTCAAAGGTCAGTCAACAAAGGAGACGTAGCACAGCCTGAGAAACTGTGGCCAGGTTGGTAGATCTGAAGCCATTTACCAGCATCCACTTCTTCCCCCATCTCTCCTGAACTATTTCTCTTACACTGACTGCACAGTCAACAATGCTGCTGCCTTGCCCTTGGTCATGACAACCAAACAATATGCGCCACGTCTTTTGTGAGTTTGAGAATGAATTGGGAAAATATGCAGAAAGCAAGCTACATGCAGTAAGTACATGGCATTCATGTAAATTCACGTGTTTATTTCCCACAAAACAAAGTCAAACACACTCGCCCTGAAAACATGAGTTGCATGAAGCGGAGTTGATTAATTAGCTTTCTCCGGGGCTTTGGAAAAACAAAATCTGATTTGAAACACTCACATGGATTCACTAACAACTCTGCAGTTTGAGTGGATCAAGGGTCAAACGAGGAACAAAGCAGAAACAAATCAAACATGAATCCAAATGAGCCATTTGAGAAAATTATTGCTCCCATTATTTATGAATCCAGTGTGAAAAAAATGGCAAAAGGCCTGGTGGTACAAACTAATTCCTGCAGCCACATTCACAGTCACACTCATACACACCATCCATAATAGGCTTGGACACATTGTGCATATATCAGCAGTGCACTGTTTTCATAATTAGCTGCCGGTTTGCTCTCTATGAACCAGGATTAAACTTCGTTATACTTGAATGTCCACTGACCTGATTAGTGTGATGGGGCTAAATTCAGTTTCCCCATTTCCTGAGGGCAAAGGCCATGAGCAAGGTGAGATCTGTCTGCGACTGACCTGAACCTCAAACTAGCTCAACTTTAATCCACATCTTCCAGCCGTCACAGCCCTGCAGGACATTCTCTGTTAATCAGTCCGTGTGCTATAGAGCTCACAAGGACCAACACTGCGTTTATGCGTTTATATTCATAGTTCTCAGTATTTATGAGCAGGTGTTAGCACTGCTGACTTTAGCATTGATCTGCAGTTTCAACAAACCACAGTCGACTCTAAGAAGCTGAAATTGGAAAAGATTTGATGTTCTGGCCTTTAGCTTTGGATTTTAGCCTCTCAGAGCAACAAACACCAAGGCTGTCTCTGAAACCCCTCACCAATACGCCATGTTTTTAGCCTAAAATAAAAAATCGCCAATTTGAATGTCGGGGCTTACGGACACTTGGATGACATCACACGAGTATGGAGGGATCGGTCCCCATTTACTTAGCTTTCATTTTTGGGTGAACTATCCCTTTAAGCTGAGCTGACTTCCTGCTGGCTCCAGCTGCATATATACTGTGCCGACATAAAAGTGTCAATCTAATACTCACCAAGGAAGTAATCTAGTAATTTTGTGTGCTACAACTTTTTCGTCAAGGAAGCCTGAGCATCGATGCACCTTCATGCATATTTATTCAAAATAATGCAGTCTTTTTTGGCAGCCATTCAGCCCGAATGTCAACTCTCTCATGGTTCAGCGATCACAATCAAGGGTAGCCTCTTTAAAAAAAAAAAAAAAGGTATCAAATGACAGGGATTCTGTCTAAACTGTGACTAAGGGGTCTAAGCTGTTCCAGCTCAGCCACGGGTGAGGAATTATATTCCTTTCAGGTCACAATAGCTCCCGGCTACCAACTCTTTGCAAACCTAATTGTTGTCACTGACACTCTCCTAACTTTGTCATGAGATGGTTAATGACACAAGCACAAAAAAAGAAAATATGAAGTTTCGTAAACAGACTTAAAAAAAAGAGGGTGAGAGTGAACTGGCTGCATGTCTCTATCAGTCGGTGTTGACAGAGCCTCTGAGGAGCAACTTGGTTACTTTGAAGTCGACTTTCTTCATATTAAACCTCGCCGCTGTGTCCAGCCACAATAAGCGTAGTCTACAATTATTCAATCCAGACTGTCTGCTATTCACTATTGAAGTCATTCCCCTCACTGTAGTTTTTTAATTATGCAAATCAAATAGGTGAATTCCCTTGATTACTTTAAAGTGATGGAGGTTGTCTGCGTCTGGGCATTTTTTAATCATCTGCTATCTGAATAACATCAAATGGATCAAAGACGCTCCCCAAAAAAAAAACTTCGGGACGTTAGCTCAAGGACATCATTTCAGGAAATGTGTTTTGTGGTTGAGCCTTGCGCAACACCTCATCAACTGGAATAAAGTATTTATAATTAGAAAACCATCGCAAATGATGTGTATAAAGGGTAATATAGTCTTATATGTGAAGTTAAAATGGTTTTTAAATGCTGTCAAACACCAATGTTGCACTTGAGGCAGGAGATGGAGACATGAAAGAGGAGAAAGCGTGAAAAATATTTAATTGCTGCAATTGGATGTAGATGGATAAAGAAGAATTTTTTTTTTTAATGCTGACCCAGTGATTTTGGCGGAAGAGCAGAGTTGTGATAAACTATAATGGGAAGGGAAAGTGACGGGACCTTTACTTCACAAAAGCTTTTGCAGGACATTTTGTAAGTAGGTTCCTTTAGACCCAAACAGGAAAACACAAAAGCTGTCTGGGAGACTTCAGTGTGTGTGTGTGTGTGTGTGTGTGTGTGTGTGTGTGTGTGTGTGTGTGTGTGTGTGTGTGTGTGTGTGTGTGTGTGTGTGTGTGTTGTGTGTGTGTGTGTGTGTGTGTGTGTGTGTGTGTGTGTGTGTGTGTGTAAGAACAGGGAACTTTCCCTCCAGTAGACTTCATGTATGAAAGCACATTCTCTCAACCCAAACAGTCTTCCTTGAATTTGTATCTACTCGCTACTACTACTGTATTCAAACAATAAGTCCACGGGCAGGGTGAGGGGGGGAGAGGGATGTCTGGGGACCGAGCCGACTTCCTCTTCATTAAAAAAAAAAAAAAAGAAGTCTGGCGGATGGGGAGGGAGGGGAAGTGCGACCTCGGGTAAACAGTCTCCGCTTTTTTTTCCCATGACAACCGCAGACACAACACTGGCCTGGACCCTCGCAGGTAGAGCATGATCCCAGACACATGCAGCGGGCCACCTGAGTCGTCCCGGTTGACCTCGTTCCCTCTGCGGAGGAAGCAATTTGGACACGATCGCCCACAAACCGCGTCCAACAGGTGAGCAGCTCAAACTCACAGAAAGACAATGGGTCTACTATCCTCCAGCTGGACGAGACCATACCATAACCCTGGTACAATAACAGCCAACCCCGGAATTAAGGCTCAATTTAGCCATCAACAAGTGCGAGGTAGGGGAGGGAGAGGGGGCTGCTCTCATCTCTTTCTCCAACACTGAGCACCTGGTGAAGGCCACAAAGTACAGCTGGAGGGTCCCACACTAAAAAGGGGAGGTCGGTTCTCATGGCAGATAATAGCAGCTAAGAGGAGGCTTAATGTGTTCCCGGGGTGGACTTACCTGATACCTGTATATAGATCTGATATGCCCAGAACAAAGATTAGACCACACATACAGAAGTCTCAACCGCAGAGACCCAGGTGCTTCAGAAATGCCCCCTTGTCCCTCATATACCTGTTCCCCGTACCGACGTCAGGTGCTGTAGGGTTTGGGGGGGAACCTTGGAGAGCTGTAATCCAATCTGAAGTCGGGACTCTCTAAAACGGGACAACAAAGGAGGCCAGACCCCAGGGCAGACCCAGACCTCGCCACAACAACAGCGGGTCTCAGGGCCTATATTTAACAGCGGTGGGAATTGTGGGAGCAGCCGCACAGGAACACTTTCAATGCACAGCGAAGGTCGATTGGGTCCCGACTTCCTCCTCAGTCTGCAAACGTGAGCGGCTCGCCTCGTTTTCAAACCCCCCCCTCAGCCACCGCCGCCGCCCACACCCCCCACACCCCCCACACCCAACAGCAAAAATAAAGAGATAAGCATTGTTTAGCCAAACAATGGGCCACTTTCAAAGTCCCAAAAGCTTCCATTTTCACATCCAAGGCCGGCATTTGAAGTCGAGTACGGCAATAAACAACTTTTGCAAGTGGATGGCGAGAGGGTTTCTGCGTTGGAAACAATCAGGTGGATGTTCACAGATGGAAAGGTCAACGTTAGGAGCAGGTGCAGGTGGGTGAGAGAAGACCGAAGACAGGAGCAGCTCTACAGAAAAGCTCCATCAGAGAGTCACAGTTCATCTCCTATGCAACAACAGTGACTGTAACTTTCTCACTTGTTGACTTTCTTGACTATTTTATCAAGAAATACTGTAGAACAACAAGGCCCCTAAAGTGATGACAGTATCTCAAACTTTAAGGCGTCAAAACATGCAAATAAAAGTTGGATTTTCAGACCGGGATTGGCCTGAAAGGAGGAAAAAAGGGGGGTTTTCACCAACCTTCAGTGAGTTCTGGTCAGCCAGGGCCAGCGCTTGCCTCTTCAGCTCGGACACTTTCTTCTCACACTGCTGGCAGAAGCCTCCCTTCTCCTCCGACTCGTTGATGGACACCGACCCGGCGCCCTCGGGGGGAGGCCGGCTGCTGCACCGCGCGTCCTCCGCAGAGTGAAGCCTTTTCCTGGGGGTGACCGGGGACTCTCCACCCGGGCATCCCTCCACCTTACAGCGTGAAGAAGGGGTGAAAAGAAAGTTTGGTCCACATTAACAACAACTACTAGAAATACTTTGCTTGCGTCTTGACAACCTGTTTGAGCACAGAGCACCTGTCCAAGAGCGCACGGCACAGATTGTGGGTTTTTTAAAGTTTGGAAACAAGCCTGAGAAGCAAATCACCCTTTTTTTTTACACTCAATCACGTGTGAGACACTTACAGTGAACATGCGGTGGCCGGTGTCGCCTCCACCAGGAGCTGCGTAGCCCCCAAATGAGCTCATTTCTCCTCCAGATCAAGGTCGCACCTTCGGCGGGGGGACTCAAAGGTTTCGCCGGTGAAAAACGCGACGCGGAGCCATAGGCTGGATGGACCGAGGACCTGGCTGAAGGTTACCGGTCATCTGTCAGACTGTGCTGGGACCAGGAGCTGCTGATCGAACTGGGGAGCGTGTGACAAGTTTGCGCGCAGCGGAGGAGGTTTTTTTTGGCACAGGAGAGAAGTCAGCGGTGCGCGGGGAGGAGGAGGTGTTACTGGAGGAATGGGAGGGCTGCAGCTGAGGGGAACTTTCCTGCACGGTGCTGGGACTACATGAGGGTTCAGAGCTGTTGTTGTGCCATGGATCAGTCTGAGTTAGTAGAGTAGTGCATTGTGATAGAGTGGGCTTCACATTAAATACACTTTTCTACACATTTCCTGCAGGAAAACCACCTTATTCCACACTGACAATCGCCTAACGTATTTGTGCAGCAGCTTTACCAAGCTCTTTAAAGGGAGCTCTTCAATGTTTACACTGAGATAAATAGGCCTATTCAAACTCAATATATGTTGTTGTGGCTGCATCATTTCATCAAATGGAAACATGGGCTGTGGCTTGTGCGTAATCGTTTGGCACATTCCCCAAAATTCAGCCTAAATGTCAAATATTAGGATTCCCACTGGGAGTTAAAGTTCTGTGGGTCTGAACAAAGTTTGGGTTTGAGTGCATTGCATTGAGGTTCAGGGGGTAAAGGTGCACAGATCTCCTCTTGGTGATCATCGAACTCTGATATAAGGTTATGAGATTAAAAAAAACGATGAAAAAACTCAATAAACTCCCAACACATTGTTCTGCAACAAGATGATGAAGATGATAAGACTGAGATCCTTTAGATTCTGTTAATTTGTATCATGAGAATTTGAAATATCAGGTCACCCAGTTTAGAGAATTCAACAGTTTCAGTTTCAGGGCGCATCAGCAACTGTTGCAGGCACTGCCCCTGGTGGTTGTTAGTGGGACTCTGGCGCCATCCTCTGGTGAACAACGGAGTAGCACCTCCCTAAGTGGCGGGGTGGATGGAGGTACTCAGGTTAAATATTTAATTTGGTAAACTTTAAATATTTCATGCGGATGATGTAAGCGACAGCGGCCACATGCGCCCCTGCTCTTGGCATCAGAGACGGGCTTGTCTCTCTCCCCTGCCCTGAATCGACCTAGTTTAGGGAAACCCACTTCAGGTTAATCCAAATTATGGGATGGGATGTTGAAGGAGTGAATTAAAAAGTCCACAAGATCCAAAAAGATTATAAATTGTCATTTAAAAGCAATTTTCAAGGTGTTTTTTTTTGTTTTTTTTTTTAATCTGTCTCTGAAAAAGGCTGCAAAAGGGACATGCAACGATCAAGAACAGAAATAAAAAGATCTCAATCAAATCGTTCACAACGTGTTTTCACTCATATTTCGATCTATACTGCTTCATTAATATCCGTTTCTATCTGAATAAACCAAATTTCTACCATATTTGAAGCCTTTTTTGATGCATTTTGGCCAAATCCCAGAAAACATAAAAAAAAGTTTAGACTCTTCAATCCGGTGCAAATTGTTGCAGAAGTGTTGAATGCGTCAGATAAAAGATGAGTGAAACGAAGGGATGAAGTTTTTAGATTAGAAGAAGAGATGGAGGATGCTGCGCGGCGCACCTCCAGGTCCTGAGCACCGGACAGGAGCCGTCAGACGCGCGTCATTTGTCGGACTCCTCACTGTTTCCCACTGATTTTACACTTACGCATGAGATCATCCTTTAGAAAACACGTGTTTTAAGAGTCTCTGTATTCTTACCTTTGTTTTTCTCCTCAGCAGGTGACTTGTAAATCCAAATATGATGTCGGAGTCAACGAAGATGGTCCCCAGGTCGATGACGCTGGGGTTGGGCTTCCCAGCTCCGGGAGACCCCGGCGAGTTTGGCAAAGCCATGTGGGCTGCGCGTGTAGCCTAAGAGAAAAAATATATCCCACTCCACAGGAAACCTATCTGAGCTGTACATCCATCTATCTCATATCTGTCGCGCCCTCCGACGAAAAGATCCGCAAGGTTTTTTAATCCGGACATCCAGTGAGATCACGGTGCGCGCTCGCACGTGTGCGTAAAACAACCCCTCAGGTTTCCAGCGGAGCGCGGAGACAATGCAGCGATACAATCCATCCGTGCGCGCAGACAGCTTTACATCCTCTCACACACTTGTTTCGTGAAAGCCACTGTGCATGGTGCAGGTCATGCTCTGATGTGTGCGCGCTGCTGCAGGAGGCGCACCTTGTGCATCTGCTGCTCTCTCTCTCTCCCCCTCTCCCTCTCTCAGTCACTCATACCCTCTCTCTCTCTCACTCTCTCCTCAGCCCCCCTGTCAGCCGGTGATGACCTGCTCTCCCACCCGATTTGCTGGCACGGAGATAACGCAACAAAACACAATGACAACACAATGGCAACCCAGGCAATATAACCCCTAACGACAGCTTCCCTGTAATATTCCTGTAATATTCACACTGTGTGAGTGTGTGCACGGTAATGACCTCATCACAGCTTACTTTATGGTATCCCTGTCTCCTATGTAATATTCCTGCAGGGTGTATTTATTGCACTGTATTCTGCACAAGGGAATATCACACAGCCGAGAGACGCCTGATGTCTTATTTCTGCAACAGGGATGAGGCTTCTTCAATCAAATTAAACTGATTTCATTCGGATTGATTTTAATCTACTTTATTGCAGCAGGTTCCATCAAAATCAAGTCAAACTAAATTTCACTTTTGAGACAATCGTCCAACATTGAACAAAATCCCTTGTGTGACACCTGAGAAACATGATGATTTAAGGTGTTTGTGCTGCTGAATAATTCAACTGTTGTGGGGGATTCAGTCAGTGGGATCTCATCAGTCCTGTCATTGAGGAGCCGTCACCATTTCCAGCAGGCTGAGGCTAATTATGCTGTATTGACTGGTTGAGAGCAGCAGGTACATTGTGTGAGGTTCAGGAGAACAATCAGTTTGATATTGGCAGAACCGAAGAAGACCCTACGATGATGTTTTCAGCGTTAACAGTTAGTCTGGCACTGAGTCCACAGAGCATTTGGTCTCCTCAGTTTTAATTCATGAAGTTGAACCAGTTTCTCCTGAAGCTGAGCAGCAGACTGAGGTGATGTCATCCACGTGGGGCCGCTCCTCACACTGTGAACTCATTGGCTCAGTGTGCTGGTGAGATTTCACTGAGACAAATGTTTCTGCTCTGTTTCAAATGAATCTAATTTACAATGTGACAGAGCAAACAAAAAACAGTATGTAATACAATGTATGAACTATACTATACTATACTATACTATACTACACTACACTACACTACACTAAACCATGCCACACAGCACTGTACTATACTATACTACACTATACTATACCATGCCGCACTGCACTGCACTGTACTGCACTGCACTGCACTGCACTGCACTGTACTGTACTGTACTATACTATACCATACCATACCATACCATGCTGCACTGCGCTGCGCTGTACTGTACTAAACTATGTTATACTGTACTATACTGTACTATACTATACCATGCTGAACTGCACTGTACTATACTATACTATACTATAATTTGTATGAACTACAGTACAAACCAGCACTCTATAGAGCACATACCTCTGCCAGGGCCCAACAGTTTCCTTATAGTAAATATAGCTTGTTAAAAATTGTACTCACTCATAGATATCAGTTCCCTAAATATTCCCTAAATTCCCATCATTTTGTATTAAATTTTAAGATGTTAAAGAAAGTGATACAAATATTCCTGGATCCACCCCCTGATCTGGATCCACAGTATAACTTAATGGGTTCTCTCCTGACCCACTCCACATCCATACACACAGCTTTGTGATAATCCATCAAGTGGACATGAATTAAAACTTAACCTCCTTGGTGGAGTTAAGATGAGGGTTCTTGGATTAAAGGGATATTCCTGTGATTTAATATTGCACCTTACACTTAGAGGACTCCCAACAGAAAATATACTCGTAAAAACTCCTAAAGAGTCTGACATATATCATTACTTTTAGTCCTCAGGCTTTCAAAATGCATGCCTGCTTGTAACTGCGTTTCTGCAAATGTTTAGTTTCCAAATCCAAAGAGGAATAACCCTTATGACCACTGTGATATCATTATTGTAATTTTCTTCACGTTTCAGAGAAGCTGTAAAGCCACAGAAAAGTGTTGTCACAGTCTGACCTGTGGCTACTGCTAATGAGGGGGCAAATCGATGGAGTGGCCCTTTAGCTGAACAAAGAGAGAAGCTGCAGGCAGATTATACTCAAGGTGGATTCTCACTTTATTCATTTCACACTGCTGGTGGGGTTTAGTCCGCCGGTGCCAAAACACTTTATTTGAAGTTAAACTCAGGAGATTGTATAATTCACCAAATCAGACTTGTGTTCTCCAAACTTCAAAGTCACACGTCCTTGAGCCAGAAAGACAAGTTTTTTCATTCTTGATCAGGTCAGAGATGATAATCTTAAAAAAAGACAATGATGCTGTGATGCCTGAGCTGAGGGGGGGGTAAATAATAAATATTCTAGGCATGAATAAATTACTTTTGATCCAACAAACACCTCACACACCACGCACGTCCCCCTGTCGCACTCATACCAACAAGGACAGACACACACACACATTTTTAAGATAGGGTGGAGGCGGGGGTTGCCTTGTCAGTGTAGACCAATAATTACAATCCATAGTAAAGATGATTTACCACGTCCGTCACCCAGCACTCCCCACTGGAGGAGGCCTGGGTTGGGTCTCCGCCCCCCCCCCTCCAGCCGCTGATGAAATTCGGAGGACGTGGATCCCCCTGGGACGAGCAAGTGCTGCTACATCTGCTGCCCTTGTGCACGTACAGGGAAATCGCTCAGGGCATCTCATTAATGCCTCTCCCCTGTCTTATCCTCCTGCGTGTGAGACCTCTGCAGCTTCTCCTCGTGCACGGACCAGGCTTTGTGAGAAACGTTTAGCAAATATTGATAGTTCTCTGTGCACGGAGGGAGATCAAAAGGGAAAAAGGGGAGATGGGGGCTGTCTAAAAAGAAGGAGAGGGGGGGGGAATAATCGGTGCACGGTGCTTTCATGAATGATTTATGCAATATTAAGTAGCCTGTACTCCTCGGAAAAATAGGGCATTTGGATTTTCCTGAAGAGTCTTTGGGTCAAGTTTTTCCCACCAAACGGATCCTGACACTAAAGGATCTGAATGTAAAGTTTTAATGCCGGTCTTTAAAGTTTAACTGAGTCCACATTTAGACTTTGAAGTGGTTTAGTAGAGAACGAGAGACAATATTTGTCATAAATCGAGTAAAAAGCGCAAATATTTTACCCCAAATTTCACTATTTATCGTCATTGACTAAAACACAGTCAGTGCTTCTCTGTGGTTCGAAGCACTGGATGTAAAATGGCGGCAAACGCAGTGATTTTTCAGAGATTTAAGTTTCAGTACTTTGGACAGCAACCGTCCCCACGGACACAGCGTCCACCAGCCCACACAAACTCAACAGAGACAAATGGTTCTTTATTGACTTGTTTTAATCAGTACCTCTGAACAGTAGCAACAGTAAAACACAGAGAGAGAAACAGCAGCGTTAGTGCATCAGCAGGGCAGTTAAAAAGGTGTGTGCATGCCAGCAGAATTAAATTACTGAAGCCTGATGATTTTTTTTACAACCCCAACACAGTGGCTGGGATGTAGCACTACAACACAAGGGGGCACAAGGAGAGAGGAAGACGGAGAGAACACAACTCACAGTTTGACATGAAATGATCAGAATCCGGGCCTTCTCAGATGTTTTCCGACAGCAGCATTGGTCTGGCTGGTCAAGTGGTCCTAAACATTTCACAATTTTCTCTAAGAACTGTTGAACTGTTGAGAACCACTTAATCAGCGAGACTACACACTTCTTCTGGGTAAAAAGTCCGTCCTCCACACTTCTGCTGAAAAACAGAAGGTGGAATTAGACTCGGAGATCCTCCTGTGGTTACGACACGAGCACACACATCACCACAACAGGTTTCAACAACACGACGGAACCTACTTGCAACAGAATAAGTCCACAGGAAAACAAACAGAGGCTTCTGCTCTTCGTCCTGAGTGCTCACCTGGAGAAGGTGACTCTTCTCCCATGCGACGGTGCTTCCTTGGTGCCATCCCAGCCCAGACTGAGTGACTGCTGAGTCCCAGCTCTTTATATAGTGTTTTGGGGCTAGGTTCATACAAGCCTCTCATTCAGGCAGGAATGAGACCCATGCTGGTCTAACCGGACGAGCTGGGTTCCACCTGCTCCACAAGGAGCACGAAGGGGCAGCCGCCCTCAAGACAAGAGACTGCAAATACCAAACTGAAAAAGTCACATGGACGTGAGGAATTTAATGTCAACTCTGATTTCTGTTTTAAGCTCTTCATTTATCTCAGTGTCAGATTTGTAGGAGCTCACACTGATCAGTGTCTCAGCAGCAGTTTGATGTGTTTCTGCTGAAGGCCTAGTGAAGCAATCTAATTATTATTCTGACCACATTTCTGTGGAGAACACAAAAGTAAATACAGAAAACCACATCGAATCAGAAACTGCTCGGGAATCTTTAGCAAGGAGGCAACAGGAGACAGTGATTTCAAACAAGAGATTTATTTTTCATTGGAGAAACACACCACTGAATCAGCTTCACACACACATGATTTTGCATTTTTAAAATACACAAAATTGGGACAATAACAGCAGTGAAAACCGCTAATTTCAAGCAATTAATATGTATTTGCAACTTAAAGTCATATGTAATTTTCTTACATCAAAGCGTGAAAAGAAATGGACATGGACGGTTTACAGAGTAAATTGTATCACATTACAGGACAGCGCTGTTAGACGTTTACTCGTACAAAAAAACAAGTCACGTGTTTGTGATCAACACACACAAAGAAAATACAAGACAGACGACAATCAGGGTTGGTTTGACGGGGGTTTTCGATTGAACTTCTTCATTTACATTTCAAAAGAGAGATGTGACTCTTCCAGCTCGACAACGGCACGAAGAAACAGGCTGGATGGGTCTGGAAGGTGACTGCAGGTTTTGTTATGCCTGTTTGAGCAGACGGAAGTGAGAACCTCAGCTTCGAGACCGGACTTTAGTACTTTAGACCCGAGTCAAGTGCTACAGTTGGCTCATATTCCAGAAAACTAAATACTTTGCAGCATCTTACTATAAAAATAACAATAAAAATAAGATCTGTGAAGGTACCCTGTGCTTCTTAGATGTCATGAATATATTGCTGTAGAACAGTACGACAATACTTATTTAAGTAATGTGCTCTTTTCAAGTTTGTTTGCTAAAAAAAAAAAAATTATATTCATCGCCATCCTTCGCTGTTCATGGAGTCATGGGAAGTTTCAGCGGTCTCCGTGACAGAACAGCTCAGGTGAAGCTCTGAATTCCCTGACTTGACAGAACAATAACTCTGTTGTTCTGTGTTCATAGACACAAATTACAATTAAAACATTCAGCATGATAATACATTTCCTATGCATGTATGTACATGTACAAACATTGTTGCTCTTCATGCACAATTCTTAAATGGCTCTCGTGTGAGCAGTGATTGGCTTTCAATGACAAACAAAAAAAACAGATTCAAAAGTGAGTGCAAGTGACATTCAGCAGGAGGGTGGACGGCGTGTGGAGGACGGCTCGGGAAGGAAGTGGACGCAAAAGGAGGGCGGCTTCCTGTCGGTCGAGGCAGCGTCACCTCACAGTGCTGGAGGCGTGGCGTCGAACTGGATCACTCCGCCAGTCTGCCACAGAGACAAAAGGGAACAAAATAAATATATAGAGCATTGGTGAGGTGAGAGGTGTTTCAGCACAAACACACACATCACAGGTCACCTGTGGGGACATTACATTACAGGGACTTGCATTTATTTCCTGGAGACTTAGCTTAGCTCTAATCAAAACCACAACAGTGATTTAAGTTCACAATCACTGAGCTTAAATCAGCTTGATGATGCAGCGTTTGTGCAAAATCAACAGATTTAAAATCTAAATTGTGTCCCCAGACGTAGCCTATGACAGAGACACTCAAACACACACACACACACAGGTGAATCCAAAGTAAGGCCAGCCGCAAATGTTCAGCATTCCCAGGCATTTGTGTGCAGCCATCAAGTGTGACCAGATTTTATCTGAAGACAAACAGTGAAAATCTGAGACAAAGAAATTGAGTATATTGAGGTTTGAAACAGCAGAAAGCAGCAGATCCTTATGGTTGAAGAGGGGGAAACGCAATAAATGCGTTTTGTTACCTCCACCAAGGACTACACAAAAACAATGTGGTGGTATGGGTCAGAGAAGAACCTATTCAATATATATATATATTTTTTTTTTTTCTTCCATTCTGTTTAAAATCTCCTGAAAAACTGATATATATATATATTATATCATTATTTATTCACATATGTCCTCATATAAGACCCACATTCCAATATATACCTTGAAAGAGCTCTTGGGTTGCTGAAATTATTCTGTCTCTGATCACAAAGTCATTTCAGCATAAGAGATGGAGGAAAATCTTGATCTGTGTAAAAATTGTGTTTTTCAAATTTCAGCTGAAGTTGATGTTTATTTTCTAAAAAGATGAAGCTGCGACAGTCACACAGTACGTTTGGAAATGGCTGCCTTACATTACTGCAGCTTTACATTCACCTTTACACAGAGTGAGACTTTGGAGCTCATTCAGTGTCACGTCAGAATTGTTTGAAGACGTGAGGAATGTGAACAAACCTTTTAATACATTTGACTGTGTATTGTTTGTGTTTTAGGTGAAATACAATGTGGACAGAGACTCAGGGACCAGGGGTTTACCATACGACTTGTGCAAAGCATGCAGCTAATACACACAACACCGATACACAACTCAAAAATGGATGGACCACAGGCTCAAAAGGGATGTGAAAGGGAGCCATGCTTTTGAGGGGTCACTGATGGGAAATATATAAATAAGGAATCACACTGTCCCATTTACCTCCTCCTCATCATCTGAATTAAATTCACCAAATACTGTCTGAAATTAAACAAGACAAACATGTAATTAAGAGGAAACTATAGGAAGAGAATCGTATCAGTGTTACGGTCACGAGCATGTTCAGAGGAAGTTGTGCTTGTGTGTCAGGAAAGAGAAAGAGATGAAGCAGCTAGAATAGAAAACAGGGTCACCTGGTGTTTTTTATTCAAGAACTGAGCTAAAAACGCCACTACTTCCGTTTTGCCGACAGCCTGGGCCTGGTGAAGACAGAACAAGAAGTGGTTTTAATTTTCAGATTTTAAAAGTGATTTTATTAACGAGGATTGTGTCCGCCCTGAACCTACCACTTGAAGTGCCGTCTGTCCGTCGTAGCCTGGTTTGGTCAGGTCAGCTCCAGCAAGGCTCCAGATCTCCAGGCCCTCCAGGTCACTGATGGATGCCAGGCTGACACACAGGAAATGACAGAGTTATCACAGCGAAGAACATAAGCATTATTAACACAATTAAACAGACACTGGGTAAAGGACAGGTGGTATAAAGAAACCTTCTTAAGAGACTGGGCAGCACATCAAGGAAAGAAATCAGTAATCTTGGTTTTCAGGAGTCAGTGAAGTTTGGCCTTTTTCTTGAAAGTGACACGAGCCATACTTCGTACCTTACAAAAGGTGTGTTTCTGAAATGCTTCATTGGAACAGATTTGATTATGCCTGTCGAGTGTCTCAACCAGATAAAAACAGGGGCCAACCCGCGTTGTCTACTTGCCGACAGTAGAGATGCGGAGCAGATCCGAAACTATGCTGCCTGGGAGCATTCCTGCCGTTTGTGTCAGAGTGGGGCGACTGGTTGTCAGCTATGTAGGATGGGTCCCTGTGTGCACAGCCGAGCAACCGAGAAACCTGTGACTGTGTTTGTGTGCGATTGTTTGGCGACATGCTTTCTGTGTGTCTCACCTGCACAGCTCTGTTCCTGCTTCCTCCAGCTTGTCTCTGGAGAAGTGAGCTCCGGTCTTTCTCAGCAGCTTCACGACCTCCTTGTGTCTAAATTAATTATTAGAAGAGATGCGTTGTAATATTACTGTTTATTTAAAACATAAAAACTATTAGCAAATCACTCAGTTGTTACCAGCTGATAAATCTGTATAAGGAAGTGTTTTCAGAAGCATCACTTAAGTATCATGTTGCTTTCAAGCATTTGAATTTCATCACATTGATTCTAAACTATATCTTCAATTTTCAGCTTTGATTGACAGAGTCAACGTGACAGTGGTGGCAGTTTGGCGAGTAGGAACAAGTTTCTTATCGCCCACAACCAACCGCCCACACAGGAGTCACCTGCAGTGACATTTCCAGGAATAAACAATAAAACAAAAAAGGCCTAAAGATGTTGATCCCTGAGCTGCTGCGTGAATCATTAAGAGCTGCCCTCGCCATGTGAAAAAGGTAATTTACACAAGATGACAATTTAATGCTTAGTTGTTGTGAGGTTTGTCGAGTCACAGTGAAAGAAACTATTACACGTTTAGTGTGTTAAGAAGCCAGTATCTCTCCTCTGTGAAACTGGGAGCAGGCTGGTAGGACTGGTTCGGAGGACACTCCCCACATTTGTTCTTTAACCTTTTTTATTCTCTCTCTGCTCTCTGCCACCCCGTATATGGTCATCAAGCTGCAGTTGCTAAAATGTCTGTGACACGTGCGTCAGACATGTTCACATCCTTGTAGCAACTCAAAACTCCAGTTCGGTAACTTTCTCTTATTTTGAGTATTTTAAGTACTTTTATGAAGGCCATGCTAAAGGGTTTACTGTAGGTAGTGTAACGACAGGTGCTAGCGTTAAGTACATCCCTCTGCCATCGCAAGCGAAACAAGTCCACACTTGCAGTTAAGCCAACCGTTAAAATAGGACAACAGCCATTTGGCACAGCACCTACAACGTTCTCACCCTGAGGCTCGACGTAACAGCTATAGCAGAAACATTAAACATGGGTCCTACCACATACACATTCAGAGTCAAAGTCAATGAATGACACAAATATTAAATCAGCTTTGGTAAAAATAAACACAGTCTATATTGTGAGGTGACAATTAGCCTAATTAGTTTGTTGCCTGGCCTCTAAACTCCATTGCATCCCCTTGTTTCAGCCCCTCCTATCTCTCCTCTTTCTTTCTTTCTCTCTCTCTCTCTCTCTGACAGCTGCTGCTCCCCTTCCTGTCATTTCCCACCTTCCAGCTCTTTTAATGAAGTTCCCTCTATAGGAGCCATTAACAACATGTTTGCAGGAAACACTCCGATGACTGAGAGGATTAACAATGGTTGCTAATGGCAAAAAAAAAAAGGGGGGTTTTAAATGTTGTGTTTGCAGCTTCATAAATGACATAATTACCTTAAGAGATAGATTAAAAACAAACACATCAGCTCTTACTGTTTCAAACACAGGGGAGGTTTACCTGAAGCGTACAGCATTGCACAGGGGTGTATCCCCGTAGCGATCTTTAGCGTAGACTGTAGCTCCCTGACCCAGAAGATACGCCACCAGATCCAAGTGGCCCTCGCAGGCCGCGATGTGCAGGGGTGTACGTCCGTCGTAGTCTCCGTGACACAGGTTGGTGCCCTGTGAGAAAGAAAAAACACAACATGTTCACTTCATTTCATCTGGTTGTTAAAGAACAGGTCTGGTGATATCTTGATACACATAAGAATTAATTAAGAAGCTTTTGCCTCCATTATCGTCCAAAAACATATTGACCCAGACCACTGCACAGCGTTTGATGTTCCTTTATTACAATAAACAGTGTCCCACATACACTGTCCTGCTGCTGTAAATACAGGCTTGTGTAAGCAAAAACATTGCAGTTTGAGGCGCTACAGTGCTGAGCTGTTTAAAGACAGCACTAGAATTTAAACTTGAAAAGAAACTATAAAACCCAACAATTGACCAAATGAGGAGTATGTGGCTAAAGTTCATCACAAACTGTGTAGGTGTGAATGTGGCACATTTCGACGACAGATTTCAGGAAGAATGATTAAATCAGTCCACAGAAACTGTCTAAGCAGCGACTGCATACCAGTCAAGCCACATACATACATGTACATGTGACTGCTGGGACGACTCAGGGCCTGCCTTACCAGTCGGGCCTCATGTTTTGTTTCACTGTGTGCCGGTGTGTTTGCTGCGTCCATTAAATACGGAGAGAGTGACCCTGGAAAAAACATCAGTGTAAAAAACGACAAACCAAGCGTGCTTCAAGATGAGCTTCTATAGAAGTTTAGCACTAAGCTGTGTTCAGACTGTCACAGCAAACACCACGTTGAGCTCAGAAGGCCGGTTAACCTGTTTTTGATGACAATAGGTTTAGGCTGAGGACATTTTTCTGTACAACCCTTTCCCTTAAAACAAACCATTATTTGAAGGTGTGTGTATGAGAGGGTTGTTAATGTCAGTAGAGTAAAACTGGACATGCTGAGTGAATGAACAGTGATGTTGTACCATTTCTCTTAGGGCTTTTAAAGCGTCTATGTCTCCGATCTTAGCGGCAGCACAAGCCAGTGGAGGAGTCAGAGCGTCACGAATGGCTTCCAGCTCCTGGAGACAAAACAAAATGTCATCATAAAAATGCTGAACTTCAATTTAAACAATTTTTGTTTTTGAATCTAATAACCACAACTTTAAGGAAATGTCTGGACTTCAATGCAAGTTGTAAAGAAATGCTCAGTTAGGACTCGTGAAGCCGGTGGGCAGTGGCGTCCTCACCTCCTTGCAGCTGACGCTCAGACACTTAGCGATGACCTGGATGAAGCGGCTGTCGCTGAGACACAGCTTGGCTCCCACTAAGTCGACGCTCATTTCACCTCGCTGGTTCTGACCCATCATCTAAGACAGAGTCACAAACACAAGCACACTTTTACTTCATTTTTCTTTTCTCTTCTACTTTCTCGGGAAATGTTCGGATTCTCGAAAACCCGTATTTGTTTACGTATGAAGACACAGACCTTTTTCTTGGCTTCTAGATCAAGCTCCGTCTTGGCCAACACATAGGACAGCTTTGACAGGGCAGCCTCTGGAGTCATATCACCACCAACTATCAGCCCGGCCTCCATCAACACCTGAGAAATCAAGAGAAGGTGTTGTCTGTTTAATTCCTTCTTTCTAAATGATTTCGAGTCACCTAACGGACCAGATTCTCCTTTTTTTATTCGGGAAATTAATCACAAAAACATAAAAGGACGGATTTTTCAAAAGGTGAACGTGAACTACCTTTCCAGTGGCGTACGATGCGGACACAGTGCCCCTCAGACACTGCGTGCAGTTGATGATGATGACGCCAGAGTCAGTGGCCTTCTTCAGCTCCTGTAGCAGTTTAGGGCGGTTGTCGGGAGCGTTTCCGCTGCCATAGGTCTCCAGGACCACGCCCATCATGGGCGGCTGCAGGAAAGCCTTCACCTGGAAATGGACACCACCACAGTTTATTATTATAAACGACTAACTCAACTGGCCGCTCAACTGTGTAGAATCAAATTGAGGAATTAGTATTCCATGTTATTTTTCATGCAGCCCCTTTCACTCCAACGCATGCGACCATCCACTCCACTAAAAAGCCCATCTGGCGCCATCTACGCAACCAATATCTCCATCACTGGTTGGCTGGCAATGAGAGGCCCTATACCACATCATTAGCCATGGCTTATGACTAGAATGGCAGATGACTGAAATGGCAGGAAGGAGAGCAATTAATCTGAAGGTGTTAGCAAGCATAAAGTCACTTGGCAAGACCACGGCAGTTACTATAAAACGTGAGGAGAAGGTGACATTACCAGTGCCGGGCACAGTCTGTATTTTTTGATGTGATAAGCAGTTTGACAAGAAATGTTTGACGCAGATTAGCAATGAAGCGCTCACGGAGCAGTGGCGGACGGGGAACACGAGAGTCTGGTGCCTAATCAAAACAGTGCGTCACGAAGGCAGTTAAAAGCTGTAAGGAAGTCTTGATAGCCGAGCTGGGCAGCGGCAGCAGATTGAGATAGTAAAGTCGCTCCCCCAGCAGCCGCTGCAGGGGGAGGTGCACCTAAATGTTACAGTATCTGTGCCAATCCTCCCTCTTTACAGGGTGATTGGTCATGGCCCATAACTCCTTCTCATCTTTCTCTGGGCTGAGCTTTGATGGCAGTTTACATGACTGGCAAAGTAACAGAAGATGGGTAATAGCACAATTAAATTAAACTTAACTATATTTTATTGCAGTTTGGAGCAGTCAGTTGCCTTTGAAGAACATACACTTAATCACGTTTTATTACTCAGGAGGAAAATTATTTCATTACAACACGCATGGATAAAAATATTTGCATGGCGCTGTTAAAGTCTTTAATGTATCCCTTTCATCATTTGACTTAATTTAATCTGGTGCTGATTTGAAACTGTATTTACACATAAAAAAAATGGACGGGCACATTACTCGTAGTAGATGATTTGAAACTTCATGCAAATACAGAGGCAATAAAAAGCATGTGAACCCATTGGAACAAACTGATTTTCTGCATTGCTTGTTCATGAAATGTGTCCTGATCCTTTTCCGAGTCACATGTAAAAGACAAACACAATGTGCTTGAGCTAATAACACACGAACAACTCTAATCTTTCTTTTATTTTTTGAACGAATCCATTTACACATCAACAGCGCTGGTGGAAAATAGCAGATGGTAAACCTGTGGATCTCAGAACTGGTCAAAACCTCCTTTCATATCAAAACAGGAGCTTCCAGCAGCTGCTGTCAGATCTGCAAGATGTTCAGAACGTCTTCAGCTCAGACATATTCTTGGGACGTGGGATGTAATTAATTTTGTACATTCTACAACATCACTATTAGGTTGAGGTTACCACTCCAAAAGGTTGATTTTCTTTGTTTCAAGTCATTACCTCGGCCAAGGAGAATATGTTTTCATTTGCTTTCGTTTGTTTTTTAACAGGATTACGCAGAAACAACTGAACTGATTTCCATTAGGGTTTTGTGGAGGGTTGAGGTGTGATCTGACGAAGAACCCATTCTATCTTAAAGGAGACATAGCATGCCCATTTTACCACAAGTTGATATGGTTCCTTGGGGTCTTAATGAAATGTCTGTAACATACTTTGGTCAAAATACCACAAGGATCATTTCAAACAGCACCCTTTTTACCCTGTATAAAACAGCCCTCCACCGAGTGACCTGTTTTGAGTGCCTGTTCCTTTAAATGCTAATGAGCCAGCTCCCCCCCTCCCCCCTCATGATTTTAAACGATATAAATTACATATTTTATATGATATAAATTATCAAATATGCATCCCATACTTTGTATTCCCCTTCTGTTGTCCTGGAGTTTTAATTTTCCCAATCACATAATTAAATGTCCCCCTCTGCCCATCCACTACAAGCACACAAGCAGACAGACAGAGAAAGAGAGGGGGGGGCTATGAAGACCATCATTTACCCCCGAACCCCGACATTCAACGGGTACAACAACAAGCAGAGAAAGCAGAATCGCGGGCTGACCTTATATATACAGTCTATGGGGCTGACCAGCGCGGAGAAATGCTCGTCCCGTGTGAACAGCCAGGCGGCTGCGCGCTTGAGAACGGCGCTGCGCTGCCTCGCAGCGGCGCTTCCGCGTCCGGTGTACCCCGGCGTAACGAGTGGGGGGGCTCGGTGTGTTTGGCCGGTGTTACAGTAGAGCTGAACACTGCGGAAGTCTTCCACACTTCTGGCTGTGTGGCGCTGACACAAATTCCAGCTCACGCACGGGAGAGCGAGCGGTCGCGCCCGAGCAGCTGCTGCAGCCTCCCAGTCCCAACGATCCAGACAAATGCCACATGTGAGTGAATCGCGGGCTGACCAGCGGAGAAATGCTCGTCCCGTGTGAACAGCCAGGCGGCTGCGCGCTTGGGAACGGCGCCGCTGCCTCGCTGCCTCCGGTGTAAACCCGGCTGAACGAGTGTGGGGGGACAGGGGGTGAGGTGAGGTGGGGGGTGGGCCAAGACCATGTAGGGAGACTTCCAGTACCTTGTTACGACACAAAACCCAGGAAGCGCAATCGAGTCGCTCAAGCATGACGTTTCTGACTTAGAGGAACTATAACAAAGCGCGCAAGTGTTTTTTTCCCAGAGTTTTTGGGTTGGTAGACATGCCAGATACCCACATTAACCTGTAGAAGCACTAACAAAGTGGAATTTGCATGCTATGTCCCCTTTAAAAAGGATTCAGGTTTTTTTTTTTTTCCTTAGGGATAAGGTGTAAACCTATGCGGAGGTATGTGCTCTTCGAGTGCCCTTCTTGTTTTGTATGTTTTTACTTCAGTGTTTAGTGACATTGTCCTGCTACATCACCCAACTTCCATTGAGCTTCAGCTGCTGAACAGCCACCCTGTTCTGTTTTAATGGGTACTTTCCTGACACTTACGCCAAGTTTCGTGGTAATCCGTCCAGTAGGTTTTGCATAATGTGGCTAGCTAACAGACAAACACATATACGAAAACCTCCTTGTCAAAGGTAATAATCATCTCTGCTCCAGTTCAGACGCTGCATCACATCAACGATATTTCTAAGAGGGACTTACAGTGCCAGAGGTGATTCCTGGGAAGAGCCTGAGCAGGCCGACGTTACGGTTCAGCTTGGTGCTGACTTGAAACTTTGCTGTGGTGTTTGGCCTCCAAACCGTATCCCAGTTGACTGTGGGAAAGACGGAGGAGACAAACAAGAAATAAGAAATAAGATCAGGTATATCTGCTTCCTGAAGACCGGCTCAATCTGACCCCTGGCTTACTTTTAATATCCACTTCAACTGTGGCCAGTGGAGCAAGGTTAGGAGAGCAGAATGCATTGAAACTCCCAGAATCCACCTTGGTCACGCGATTCCCTCGGTAGAGTTTGTTGTAGAAATACAGACACACCTGAACAGAGAGAAAAAAAGTGAGTCTACACAAATTGAATGGGTCTACAAAGACAAAAATCCCTTTAAACACAACATGCAAACCTGTGAACATGGATCTAAAGGCGAAACAGTTTCATCAACACTCAAAGAACGTCAAGGAAAATATGTCAGTTTGTTCTTAGTTTTCTTATTTAATTCAGTAAAATCCAATTAAATACAAAGGACACAAGTTTTACTGCTCTTTACTCTTTAAACACAGTAGATAACACCGTTCTTCCTGTTCTGGTGGTTGTTGTTCAGTATTGTGAAACACTGTTGTTAGAGACAATTCTTCTCAGAAAAGTGGTTTAAGAGACTTTTTGACCTTTTACAGGCCAAGAATGCTCAAAATAGTTTTTGTAGATCATGTTGCATTTTCTTAACATGTTAAAAAAATTATATATATATATATATATATGTTTATAATATCAACGGATTAGTTCTTTTCATGTATTAATTCATCCATCAACCCCACACATAATAAAAAAGGCAGAGCTAATGGAAAGCTTTAAAAAAATAAAGTTACTACAAGTGAATCATATTTATTCTGTAACTCCACACATCTCTGGTTCCTCACCTCAGGAATGAGAAACTGGCCGGCGATCAGCAGCGCCCCCAGCAGGTTGCCTCTGCCATCGTTCCTCATCTCAAAGATCGGCACCTAAAGACAGAACATGCCGTATCTTAAGAAGACAGAACAACCCTGAAATTCAACAGTAAAAGGTGCAGACATATTTTCTTGTGTTAGATTCCAGCAGGTCTCACCTGTGAGCCAGTGAGAACGATCGGTTTGCCCAGATGTTCACACATGAAGGACAGGGCGGAGGCTGTGTAGGCCATCGTGTCTGTGCCATGAAGGATCACGAAGCCATCGTAGTTTTCATAGTTTTTCTGGAGACAGACAAGACAACATTTACAAAAGCACCATCACTAGTTCATTTTACTCCATATTATGTTATATCATATGAACAATTGTTATGATCTTATCATCATCTGAGAGCTTTCAAAAGTATACACGATATTATTTGGCAATGAATCCACCAGCAGATACCTCAATGTCCCTTCCAATTTTCCCCCAGTCATCTGTGGTCATATTTGAGGAGTCCAGCAGAGGGTTGTACTCTAAGATAGTGTAGATGATCCTCTTTTTGTCTTTAGACAACCTGGAAGATAGATTAAGTTTTAAGTCTGAGTTTCAGTGACTGTGTACAAAACTTGTCATGTTTACAGAAAATAAACACAGAAAGAACATACAGTCGACATTCAGGGGTTTTAGTCATTACAATCGTTGTTGTTCACCCAAAACCACACAAAAGACACATGGTTAAACAAAGGATTATTATTGTCTTTGTGATTATTTGTGTTCATTGGGATTATTTCATAAAGTCGCATTACATTCTGGTTAAGCTTTTAAGAGTGTTTGAAGGAGGATGGGGATACACTGAAAACTTAGCTGACTTTATGAAGTGTAACTAAGTGTGTCTAGCCTTGTGTCTCAGCAGCAGGAAGCCAAAACCTGTTTCTTACACACACACACACACAGAGGCATTTTAAGGAGTGTAGAAGGGAGGGGCATGACAGCGGCCCTGACAGCTCTACACACTGCAACTTCAGAAAACACACAAATAGACAAACCAAGAGCAAATTGAGAGAACATCAATCATGAGTTTGACAACACAAGTGGTGCAAATAGTCAAAATGTGACCAAACGCGCGTTTAACGCCAACACTGGACACGGTACAAAACTGGGCTTTATTCTTCTTTTT